>NC_092387.1:49879920-50521587 GCF_030028105.1 Mobula birostris | reverse complement strand
ATGATAAGTTCTTGATAACTAAAATGAAAACAAAAAATTCTGTACTTGGGTCTGGCAGAATCTATGGAATGATAAACGGAAGTTAATGACCTATCAGCAGAACATGGTGTTTTCATCGAGGATCATTGGTCCAAAACATTAACTATTTCTTTCTCAGGTGCTGATTGTACTGCTGAGTATTTACAGCACCTTGCTTTTATTTCAGAATTTCAATTCCACAGTCATTTCCTTGTTATTTCTTGGATTCCACTGCAATGCACAATGAGCTGAATCTTGCCTCTGTAACAGTCTGCCAGGAATAAGATTAATGTTACATCCTTTATGATCGCAATAGTTTTAAGATGATATCCCAGCAACTAAAGTTTGCAATGAAGTTCACTGATCATTGTGAAAGTGATAACCTGATAATAAGACTGATCAACAATATTCCAGTCTTGTTGCTTGACCAACCAGGTCGCCTACTGTTGCAATTTACAGTGGTACAACTTCCACTGGGCTGGGATTCTTCATATTCAGCATTAGAAATTATTAAAATGTTAGATTGACTGCCTCTAGCATAGTAGTAGGTAACTTGCTTGTTTTCTATGCTAAAAGGTAAGACAGATAGAGCGTATAGTGTACTTGGGACTCCATAACTTTGGCGTTACCACAGCTCTGAAGTCTGGGGAATTGGGAAAGTCCAGTATCCTCTTGAAGAAGAGAGAGATAGATTTCTTTGGTGTTCAATGGACTTGGGTTTTCCTCGTTCATAGACTCTTAAATATAGGGTTTCTGTACTTTGCTTTCTTCTCTGTCCAAAAAAGAACCAGTTACAGTAAATTGGTTCAAATTAAAGACCTATAAATTAATCATTCTGTGAGGAAATCTTGAATTTGCAGCAATCAAGTGCGGTTTGCATTTTGGCAGCCAGCGAGCTGCCAGCTGCTTCTGGTGGGATTTCAGTTCCAGTAATATAGATAATGCAGGTTGTATTAGATTTTTGGATTGTACGCATTATAAGCCAAGGCTTGTTATCCAGAGAAGTTTGTTTCCAGTTTAGCTTTGTCATATACATCCGTTTAGTTACCAATGCCAAATTATTGTACTAGTCTCTCACTTTTCACAACAAAGCAGTACTTGTAATAAGGTATATTACAGATTTTGCCTGTAAACAACTCGTGTGAAGTTTCTATGTGTCTCAATAGTTTTGCTGATGCAGAAGATGCCCTTTGTCCAGCTGTTATTTTAGTGTTTATTTAAAAAGTCATAGAGTAATACAACATGGAATCAGGCCTTTCGCCCCATCTCTTCCATTGCTGACCAAGTTGGTTCCCTGAGCTAGTGCCATTTGCATTTGTCTTCTATCCCTCTAAATATTTCCTATCCATATATGTATCTAAATGTCTTTCTACTTCTGCCACTTCCTTTAGCAGCTTGTTCCACATATCCATCAGTATCAATCTCTAACTCCTTCCGGCAGTTGGCATATAATTGGCTATTTCTTCCTGGATCACATGTCATCTAACCTTTCAGACCAGTCTACCAAACAGGACATTGTAAAAAGCCTTGCTAAAATCTATGTAGACAACCTCTAGTGCCCAGCCCTCATTAATCCTGTTGATTTCTAATCAAATTTGTGAGACATGATTTCCCACACATAGAGCCATCTCTGCTATTGTTGCCTTTTCAAATGCAGGTAGGTCCTGTATCTTGGAAAGTTTTCCACCATTGTGTTAAGCTCAACACCCTGTAGTTCCTTGGTTTGTCTTTGCAGCCTACGTAAAATGAAGACACTACATTAGCCACCCTCCATTCTTCTGGAATCTTACCCATTGCAAACAATGGAAGAGTTGATTTTGTTATTATTAATATTTTTTTTTCTCAGCTCAAGCTGGAAAAACGTGGTACAGGCATACCCAAACATGCTCATTTATCAATTGCTAGGAACTTTTGGACTATTGTATTGGTGTTCAGTGTTGTGGCTTTCTGAAGATTTACTGTGTATACTTGTTGATGAAGTTTGTCCCTGTATCCTGTTTTGTCAGTCTCAAGTTCCATTACTCTATAGTATGCACACATTATGAATGTGTTTACTTCTAATGACCATTTCATGCGTGTCTTTCTTCTCTTAACTGCTTGTGTGGTCTCAGTTGTAAGTGAACTGCTCCCCTGAGAAACACTTACAGCAGTTGCAGATTGTGGTGTGGGTGGGCTACTTTGAATGTCGGCAGTGTCTCTTTTGGGTTCCCCTGTGCCTGCCTACCTATTCAGCAGTGCATCACTAACGGTTTACTTACTGTCATGCCCAGCGCTTGCTTCAGGCATGCCCGGGCGATCCCAGGCAGCGGGCATATCACTCTATTCCGTAGACATCTCTTCATTTCTAAAGTGAAAGGGTATTGCTTTTTATACCTACAGCCAGGTTCTAGTTTCATCCACGGAGAACAGACTCTGACCAGAGCACCACCCAATCTGAGTAGAGACGTGTCTGGAATTTTATTATTATTATTATTATGTCAGTATTATTATACAAAAGACTTTCTCGATCTTTTCTACATTAGTGTACCTACAAAATGATTTTCTTTACAAAAATAAGGAAACCCAGTGTTAGACCACTGTGGATTTTGTTGGGAGGGTGCAGATGATCTCCTTCAAAGTGAGCTCCAGTCTTATGGAGGGTAGGCCAATTATTTTTCCTCAAGGCACAAGGTAAGGGTAGGGGTTGTGGCAATCAGATCAATCCATTTTCATGCAATTTCTTGTGGTTAATTAAAATCTATGATTGCAAAGAATGGGGTACAGATTACCTTTTCAGTCTCTGGTTGTTGATAGGGTACAAAAAGGTCTTCAAGAGTAAGTATAAAAGGTAACATTAGATATTGAGTGTTATTGGAACACTTCCATTGTTCACAGTTAAGAAACTGTTCATCAAGCAAAATTCAATGAAAATGTATTCAACTATTACAGATATTTGATTTAATTTATTGGCTGAGTAGACTAAAGGGGAACAGTAGCTTGTTTAATGAGGGAACTCAGTGATTCAGAATCAGTCATGTATGAGAGAGTGTTATAGTATAAATGAAGCCATCGCAATGGAGCACAACCGTTTTATTTTATTCAATCTCACCACATATCGATTGTCTCTTATGATCAAAGTCCCTTGAGAAAAATATCCTTTTCCTATGATAGATAACCTTGCCCAAGAAATGTGGGATAATGTAGGATACTTGGCTTTCACTTCTTATAGTGAATTATTGAGTCCTGTGGTTTGATCTGTTTTTTTACTGGGGCTGAGAATGTGTGTGCATGATTTACTAATGAAAATTTGGTGTTATTTTAAAAAATGTTAGCTTAAAGTCTGACTTTATGGTTTGGTTTTTGCTGAAGGACATTCTGAAATCCAGCTCTATTGCATGAGAAAGCACTGGCTGCAAGATACAAATGCTGTCCTTCAGGCTAATTGTGCAATGTCCTAGCATCTTACTGCTGGAATCAAGTCTCAGGACTCAGTAATGTTTCTTCGCATTGTAGACGATGTGCTGCATTTATTACAAGTAGTATACTTGAGACAGAATGCAGATCTGTCGTCCTGTCTGTCATCTTCTGAGTGGGCCACGGGTTGACTAAAATTTCCACTTTAGCCAGTGTTGCCAAACTGAGATGGTTTGTTTGTGGCATTTCATATAATGAGGAATGTGCCTGCAGGGTGCATTACTGAAATAAAAATTAATTATTCTATCAAGATCATTTGTATGTTTCCACGATTGCCTATAATGTCATAAAAATTGTAGACTTGGCTAACTTTCTACAAGCCTAAATGTAGTTTAAATGGACAGTACAATAAAACATAGTCAAGCTTTGTTATAAGGTGGACATTTTAACAATCTTTAATTTTTTTAAACATCTTTGCAACAGCAACACAAGATATTCTGTGATAATGATATTAATGCACATTTAAGTAGAAGTAGGAAACAATGTATGCTATAATGAAGGCTGCAGTTTATACTAAATTGCTATGTCAAAAGAAAAAGTATTGGATACGGCCCAGTCCATCATGGGTAAGCTGTTTGAGCACATCTACCTGGAGTGCTGTGGCAGAAAAGCAGCATCAGGGATCCCCACCACTCAGGTCATGCTCTTTTCTTGCCGCTACCATCAAGAAGAAGGCACAGGAGGCTCAGGACTCTCACTACCAGGTTCACAAACTTTTATTACCCCTTAACCATCAAGACCTTGAACCAGAAGTTGAACCACAACTTACGAACTCACTTTCGAGGACTCGTCATCTCATGTACTCTATTTTCCTTTTGTATTTGCAGTTTGTTGTCTTCTGCACACTGGTTGTTTTTGCTACTTGTTGGGTGCAGTCTTTCATTGATTCTATTATGGTTCTTGGATTTACTGAGTATGGCTGTAGGAAAATGAATCTTGGAGTTGTATATGGTGACATATTTATACTTTGATAATAAATTTACTTTGAGCTTTGAACTTTCCCTGTTAATTTATGACTATAGAATTAATTATTTTTTCTCTAATTAGCCCCACATAGGAATTTTGAAATTGCCTTTAAAATGTTTGACCTGAATGGTGATGGTGAAGTTGATCTGGAAGAGTTTGAACAGGTAATTATTAATACACACAATTGCTCCAACAGAAGTCATATTTTTAAAAAAGGTTAGATTTTTAATTTCTCTCACAATTTTCCACCTTAACATGAATGGAAAAGTTTTGAAAAACTCAGAGAAAAGACATGCACAGCTGCTTATGCTACTTTGCCAAGATATCTTTCCAAATTGCAATGTGATTTGCATAATGCATGAAGGCCTGTCTTCAAGCAGATCAGATTTCTGTTATTCATATTTACAGAATTTGGTTTGTCTCCCTAAATCGATGTGCCTACAACAGATAAGGTTATTGTAACTCTAATAAAAATAATTAAGATGATAAGGCTCAGAACCGAAAAAAAGCCAGCTCAGTCCTCCTGGTTAATGTAACTCCCAGTGTCCCAGATTGATATAACTCCCAGTGTCTCATGTTGCCTTTGAAGTTTTACACACCATGCAACTTTACAGTCTCTTGATGTTCTGTTGTACACGTTCACCACATGCTGTGTAAAAGAGCTAAAACCAAGTTTTCCATGCACTCTCCCTCCTAAATCTTTATCTATACTAACCTGGAGGTATAGAAGGGCAAAGAGAAAACTGGTGGTATTAACACAATGATCACAACCAGATATGGCATGATAATGATAACGATGTACTGATTGACACTTATGGAGAAGCATTCTAATTTTCATGTTTTTGTCCAGTCTGTTTAGCTTTTGGAAGCGAGCTTTTCTTTATATATACAATATTCTCGTACAAGACAATAACAGATACTCTGAAGTGTTCTCGTAGTCCCAACCTGGCACTGGTCTCGCTAGTGTTTATCACACTGGAGTCCAGACAGTTGGTATACAAAGTGTATATGAGCGGCATGTTAGCAAAGCAGTTAGCACAACACTTTATAACAGCCAGCTGTAAGATCGGGGTTAAATTCCCACCACTGTGTGTTTGTACATTCTCCCCTTGACTGTGTAAGTTTCCTCCTACATTCTAAAGGTGTACAGGTTAGGGTTAGTTAGTTGTGGGCATGCTATGTTGATGCCAGAAGTATGGTGACACTTGTAGGCTGCCTAGCACAGTCTTCACTGATTTGACTTGATGCAGAAAGACACATTTAACCGTACAGTTTGAAGAATGTGACAAATAAAACTAATCTTTAAGTGTGCCCAAAAAATGTTGGGTGCTTAATTTCTGTCTTGCTCCACCACCCCAACCCTGTCTCTTTGCTGCCAATCTTCCCTGCACCCAGACACCCACCCACCCACCCCCGCTCCAGCTGTTATCCTTTTTTGACAAAACTCCACCAGTTCTCTGCTCTGTGGTTTTTGCTTTCTTTGTGTAGCTTGCTGGAAATCAAGAAATTTGGAGTTCTAATATTATATAGTCTTATTTTCAAAGGCTCAACATACAACAGAAGGGTACCTGTTATCAAAGATCTCTTATGAAATATCAAAGGTATCAATATTATTGTTATGCTGATGGCCAGCATGACTAATCAGTGCCCAAGCCTCAGCCTTGTTACAGAAAGGATTTTTAAGCTTCACTTCTCTTTTCATTTCACAGGTTCAAAGTATTATTCGATCCCAGACCAGTATAGGCATGCGTCACCGAGATCGCACCACAACAGGCAACACGCTGAAATCCAGCGTTAGCTCCGCACTCACCACTTATTTCTTTGGTGCTGATCTGAAGGGAAAACTGACCATCAAACACTTCCTGGAGTTTCAGCGTAAGTTGCAACAGGATGTTCTTAAACTGGAGGTAAGAACCATATAGTTTTTCTATTGTATATGGCTTTAAATGTAATTTGTTATTATGCAGCTTGAATATTGATCTGGTTTTCAAGGTAAGGGAGGCTGTGACAGGCAGACTGCAATCATAGTAAATTGGACCTTGCGACAATATACTTTGGAGCAAGATGGAATGGCAAATTTTGATTGATATGTCAAACAAAGGTTGTACCAAGATTGGGAATTAAAATAGATTTTTATTCAATGCTGGCATATCTTATAACTCTGCCCATGAGCTGCCAAGCTGCTGAAACCCACAAGTGGGCATTAAATAGGAAATGTGATGCACTGCTTCCAAGATAGAAGGTCGCTTGACAAGAACACAGATGTAAAGAATCTGGAGTGGAGGTTACTTGGCATTTGAAATGGATGTTTTTCTTTTCTCTGGAGAAATCACAAGCACCATGAGGTGTACATCAGCATCTCTGCCCAGTTCTGATCTGTCCTTTAGTCAACAAAGGATATGTAATATGTGAATGATCTATGTGAAGTTTCCTTTTTCTCTTCCTCGTGATATTATAGCTTCCTTCTGTGGTACTTGTGTGAATGAATTGCAGAAATCCTAGGGATATAGTGCTGTTTTATCACATCCCATGTGTTGGTGGTCTGACCTTGTTGATTAATATGGATATTTTAAAATAGAACAGCCATTATTTAGCCATTTAAGCAACTGTCAAGTGGAGTTTAGTAGCAGAATCTGGCCTCCTGCAGGATCCAAAGTCCCAGTGATTTTAGTATCAATTGTGCACTGGTGAATTAGGACACAAAATAAAAGGTGAATTGTTCATTATTTGGCTTAAGTTTTTATTTAGTTTTAACAGTTTTTTAATATCGCTGTCAAGGGCGTCTAAATAATTCACAACTGACGTAGGCAACGAAGTTGAAGTTGGAGAGTCCAGCTCCTAAAAGGGTGCTTTGGGGTTGGGCCCACTTTGCTGTTTTTTTTTGACGGCCTCACCATTTGTCCAGCAAGATAAGCTCTGTGTCCTGATCTGATAAATGTGAGTGTGATGGGAATTAGGTCAGTATGGTCTGTCCTACCATGTCACATTTTCTTTTCCATTTGCAGTTTTGTTTTTCTTTATGCCACTAGTTCATTTTGAAGTTGGAATGGGTATCAAGGAAGGAAATTTGTACCTGCATCTGCAGTCATCCCTGTACAATCAACTTACTTTAGTATCACGGTTTCAGGAATTTTACAGTTTCAAATGCTTGACATCACTCATTGGAAAACATTTCCTTCCTAGACCCAGAATGTGCTTTAGTTGTTTAACCACTGAATAATCTATTGAGACTTAAGGCAGCCAATAGAAAAAGAATGCTACAGAATTTAACAAGTGGTTAATGCACAACAGATATATTATGTAGCTTTGGGAAGAAATATGATGTTGTAGATCATGGCTTAAGTCAAAATGTATCATATAAGTTTACTGAGGTACCTGGACAGATGTGCAAATCAATCCCGAGCTGTGAATGTACATTCGATGATATGATTTTAAGCTGACCCCTCAGGAGATTAAAAAAAGTAAGTTACTTCAGTAACACCTATGTACTTAGATGCAAGCTCAGTAAGGAAGAGAATTAATAACAAGCTGCAGGTGACCCTCACCCCCCCCCCCCCCCGCTGGTATTATGACTGTTCAGGTAATGGGAATATACTCTTAGCGAATTCATAAATGACTATGCAAAAATATGAGATCTAGAATAAATTTGCTGTCAGTGAATTTATTTGAAAAGGAAAGTAAATATTTTTTCATCTTCCTTTTAATGATGCATGCAGAGATAATGTAACTTTCTGTTAAGAAAAATAATGATATGCACCATTTTCTGGGAAAGCAAACCTTCATAACCCCACCTGTACCAGAGAAATAAAATATTCCAATCATATTTGTGGATCAGCAATACAAATATCAAGTTGGTGTCAATTAATATTTATTTGTAAAATAAAACTATTTAAGGGACAGATGTGGAAAAGATTTCTGAATTCCTTCAAAAACAAAAGTAGCTTGAAGGCTTAAGAGCCAACTAGGTTTGGGGGTAAATATTCACATTTGCAAATTTTTTAAAAGTGGTTCTGAGCTTCACGTGGGGAAGTGAATTTTTAATGAATAAGCTTGTCTGCTGGATGTCTGACTCCTGTTCCTTCCTGCATTTGAATTAGTTTTAAACAAAATCAGAACTGTAGAGCAGATGGCTTAGCCAGGGCATTGTGCACAGTAAAACTCTAAACTGACAAGCTCAGGACTCCAATTTAATGCAGCAGATCATAGAGCACTACAAACACAGGTGCTCTGGACTACTGGATGCTATTCCAATGAATACTCATAATTTAATAAAGTTTCTAGTAAACTTAGTAAGTTTATAGGAAGCACAGGA
The DNA here is from genome assembly GCF_030028105.1 of Mobula birostris. Taxonomy (NCBI): domain Eukaryota; kingdom Metazoa; phylum Chordata; class Chondrichthyes; order Myliobatiformes; family Myliobatidae; genus Mobula; species Mobula birostris. The sequence goes on along the minus strand of NC_092387.1, from coordinate 50,512,838 downwards.
AACAGAACACTGAGTTTCCATAAAGCATAGAAAAGGCACTCACTCCATTGGTGTTCAGTGTTGGAAATGGGTTTAAAGGAGGTGTGGGAACCTGGGCTCTGGTACTTTGAGGGAATTATAGACATCAGCACCCAGATACCAAGAAGTCAGGGTTGACACACAAAGTGGATCATCAGAGTTTTTTTTCCTGTGTATTCATCCCCTTTGTAATTATTGCACTAACTTTCCTCAGGTGCAGTACAATGCTTTGGAAAAATTAATCAGCACCCAGTCCTTCATTCACTTATATCAGTGTTGCAACCATTGATTTTGATTAATTTCACTGAGAATTTTTTATTTTATTTGTAAATCACAAGCTCCTTTTTTCATAGTAGAGCCCCAAAAAACAGGGACAATGGTAAAGCACGAAAAACTAAAAATTCAAAAATGAAATGTCATCAGTTCTAAAGTATTCATTCCCCTTTGCTCGGTACTTAGTTGAATCACCCCTCGCCACTTTTACAGCCAGTAGTCTTTTTGGACAAGTCTCTGTTAGCCTTGCACAACATGATGGAGCAAGATTTGCCCATTCTTCTTTGCAAAATTGTTCAAGCTGTGCTAGGTTAGTTGGAGAGCGTTGGTGGACAGCAATTTAGAGACCTGCTGGAGATGTTCGATCATGTTAAGCACGGCACTCTGACTGGGCCTCTCTAGGACATAAATTTTCTTCCTTTGCCTCTCAATGGTTGCTTTGGGTTGTTATCCTGCTGGAAGACAAACTTTCTCCCCAGTTTAAGCTTTCTGGCAGAGGAAAGTGGGTTTTTATCCAGGATGTCTCTGTATTTAGCAACATTTATCATCCCATCAATCCTGATCAGATTTCCAGTCCCTGTTGCTGAAAAGCATTTCCATAACATGATGCTACCTCCACCACACTTTACAGTAGGGATGATGTTATCTGGCTGATGCACACTATTAGATTTATGCCACACATACCGCCTTTTGAAAAAAAACATATCCTTGGCTGTAAATACTTTACAAAGCATCACTTTGAAAAAAAAATGTGAAAGAAGGTCTGTGGTCAAATAAGACTAAAGTAGAACTCTTTGGCCTCAATACTAAGCAGTACATGTGATGTAATTCTAATGCTGCGAATCAGCCAGATAACACCTTCCCTACTGCAAAATATGGTTGAGGTAGCATCGTGCTGTGGGGATGCTTTTCAGCAGCAGGGTCTGGTAATCTGGTCAGGATTGATGGGAAAATGAATGCTGATAAATACAAAGAGATGCTGGATAAAAACCTGCTTGCCTCTGCCAGAAAGCTTAAACTGGGGAGGAAGTTTGTCTTTCAGCAGGACAACAACCCAACACACACTGCCTGGAATGGTTTTAAATGAAGAAAAGAGATGTCTTTGAGTGGCCCAGTCAGAGTCCTGATCGAAAATCTCTGGCAAGACACCCCCACAACTAACCTGGCACAGCTTGAGCAATTTTGCAAGGAGGAATGGGCAAATCTTGCTCCATCACATTGAGCAAAGATAACAGACTTCTCCAAAAAAAAAAACTACTGGCTGTAATAGCTGTGAGAAATGGTTCAACTATGTACTGAGCATAGGGGAATTAATGCTTTTGAACTGCTAGTATTTCGGTTTTCCAATTTTTAGTTTCTCAGGCTTCCTGTTTTTTGGCTGTACTGTGGAAAAGGAGCACCTGATTCACAAGTAAAAATTCTCAGTTAAATTGCTCAAAAGCCCTGGTTATAATCCTGATTTATGTGAACAAAGGGTTGGGGGCTGAATACTTCTACAAGGCACTGTATGTGACAGGTTCACATGCAAACTAAGTAAACTGGATGTGGTGGACTGACATAATGATGCCTTACTTTGAGAACACAATCAGTTTAATTGCAGGCTTGGCTTAGTGCTTTTAGAATTTAATATAAAATACAGATGAGACTTTGGACTGTGGAGAATGAATTGTGGCTTATATCAAGATTCTTGACCTTGTACATTTTGAATATGTCCCTGATGATTTGTTATCAACAAATTGTTGAAATTATTACTTCAGCTAATGTTTAATTATACTAGTATTTGAAACATGCTGTTTGAGATAAATAGTAAATTAGAAAGCATTTTCTGGAATTAAAAACTTAGCATGTTATACATGACACATCATACAGCAGCTACAGAAGGAGAGCAAAAAATAAACTGCTGGTACAACTCAGTGATTGAGCAGCATCTGTGGAGGCAAAGGGATGGTTAGTGTTTCAGGTTGAGACACTACATCAACACTGAGTGAGAAATAGAGTTGCTGTTTCAGGCTTTTACTGGGATCCCTCACATATTCATAAATGTTGGTGAAGCATTTTCGATTTATCGTCTTTAATAAGACTTTAAATTGTTCATTGATATTCTCAAGTTCCCCTTGCTCTTCAGTCTCCATTAATCAAGGCTGACACGCTCATATTTACATTATTCCTTCTTCATTTCAGGAATCAGAGTCATTCATTGTAGCCTAAAACCAAGTTACAAAACTGTGGTTAACATTGCCATTTGAATTCTTGTATGGCATCTGCATGTCTTAAATTCAATTTATTGTAACTCCTTGTGACTGGAATGTACACTGTAGATTGAGATTAGAATTCTGCTTTAATCCTTTATATATACTTCTGTCTTGTGGGACTTTAAACTTGTTTCATATAAGTGTGTTAGAAACATAGAAAACCTACAGCACAATACAGGCCCTTCGGCCTACAAAGCTGTGCCGAACGTGTCCTTACCTTAGAACTACCTAGGCTTACCCATAGCCGTCTATTTTTCTAAGCTCCACGTATCCATCCAGGAGTCTCTTAAAAGAACCTACCGTTTCCGCCTCCACCACCACCACCGGCAGCCCATTCCATGCACTCACTACTCTCTGCGTGAAAAAAAAACAACTTACCCCTGACATCTCCTCTGTACCTACTTCCAAGCACCTTAAAAATATGCCCTCTCGTGCTAGCCATTTCAGCCCTGGGAAAATGCCTCTGACTATTCACACGATCAATGCCTCTCATTATCTTATACACCTCTATCAGGTCACCTCTCATCCTCTGTCACTCCAAGGAGAAAAGGCCAAGTTCACACAACCTATTCTCATAAGGCATGCTCCCCAATCCAGGCAACATCCTTGTAAATCTCCTCTGCATCCTTTCAATGGTTCTTCCTGTAGTGAGGCGACCAGAATTGGGCACAGTACTCCAAGTGGGGTCTGACCAGGGTCCTATCTAGCTGCAACGTTATCTCACAGCTTTTAAACTCAATCCCACAATTGATGAAGGCCAATGTACTGTATGCCTTCTTAACCACAGAGTCAACCTGCGTAGCTCTCTATAGTTCTTTGTTTCCCCAATTATCTTGTGAATTCCTGTCCCCCTACCGCAGTCAGTAAAGGAAATTTTAAAATGTAGAAGGCTTCAGACTAACAAATGATGATTGATAGGCTAATTAACCAATTGAGCAATTCCGTTCAATATCTTGGTCATCTATGATCTCACTCCAAATACCCACATTTCCTTTTATTTTTAAGAACATAAGAAATAGGAGCAGGAGTAGATCATCTGACCCAACAAGCCTGCTCTGCCATTCAATAAGATCATGGCTGATCTGGCCATGTACTCCTCTCCACCTACTTACCTTTTCCCCATAACCCGTAATTCCCCTTCTATGCAAAAATCTATCCAACCTTGTCTTAAATATATTTACTGAGGTAGCCTCCACTCCTTCACTCTCTGGGAAAAGCAGTTCTTCCTCAACTCCGTCCTAAATCTACTCCCCTGAATCTTGAGGTTATATCCCCTAGCTCAAGTCTCACTGACTAGTGGAAACAACTTTCTTGCCTCCATCTTGTCTATCCCTTTCATAATTTTATATGCTTCTGTAAGATCTCCTCTCATTCTTCTGAATTCCCGTGAGTACAGTCCCAAGCGACTCATTCTCTCCTCATAGTCTAACCCCCCTCATCTCTGGAATCAACCTGGTGGACCTCCTCTGCACTGCCTCCAAAGCCAGAATATCCTTCCTCAAGTAAGGACACCAGAACTGCATGCTGTACTCCAGATGCAGCCTCACCAGTACCCTGTACAGTTGCAGTATAACCTGCCTGCTCTTAAATTCAGTCCCTTGAGCAACGAAGGCCAACATTCGATTTGCCTTCTTGATAGCCTGCTGCACCTACAAACCAACCTTTTGTGATTCATGCACAAGCATTCCAAAGTCCCTCTGCTTAGCAGCATGCTGTAAACTTTTACCATTTAAATAATAATCTGCTCTTTCATTTTTCCTTCCAATTTTTAAATGTTTGACAACAAAGGTGCACCAATCTCAGATTTTAAATTTACTATTATCCCAGCATCACCTGCCTCTTATGACAGAATTCCAAATTTTCACATTCTGTCTGTGAAGCATTGTTTTCTAATTTGGTTTCTTGTCAAAGCAGGTTCTCAATGGTTTGATCAGCAGTAATGACTTCTCTTTACCTGCCTTATTAGCTCTTCCAGCTATCTGAATGTAGCAACAGTGCATGGTCCAATTACCTCATAATTATCTGCGGCTGCTTGTGAAATTAAGCATTTGGAGTCTCTTCCTTCCTTTGATCAACACCCAATCCACACATGCCAAATCAGGCACCATGGTTCTAGAAGGAATTTTTATAAATTTGTTCCATAGTAATTGCCTCTAACCAACATCAGCATTTTCCTGCTTGGAACATATCCTCATTGAACCTTTTAACCTTGATACAATTAGTACTGAACAGCAAGATTCCATGTGAGTACTTGTAGCAAAGCTTTACGCTCTCAAGCTTTAGTTTGACTTGGTAGAGTAGGAATAAGAGTCAGGAATGTGACATTATTGGTAGTTATCCCAGCTTAACAGATAAATAACATGTCCTCTTAAAACATAGGAAAACTTAGCAACACACACAAAATGCTGGAGGAACTCAGCAGGCCAGGCAGCATCTATAGAAAAAAGTACAAGTCAACATTTCGGACCAAAACCCTTTGGCAGATGCTGCCTGGCCTGCTGAGTTCCTCCAGCATTTTGTGTGTGTTGCTTGGATTTTCAGCATCTGCAGATTTTCTCTTGTTTGTGATGGGAAAACTTCCTTTTCACCTTGCTTTTTCTCACCTTTCCGCAGTTTGAGAGGCAGGAGCCTGTAAATGGACGGATCACGGAGCGTCAGTTTGGACGAATGCTTTTGGCGTACAGTGGTGTGCAGTCCAAGAAACTTAAAGCAATGTTGAAAAGCATCAAAAAGCAATTCAAGGATGCAGAGGTAAGGACCTAGCACGATTAGCCTACATGCTGTTGCAAAGATACTGATTGCTTATTTTTTGTGCTGAAGGTGCACCCTAATCCCCACTCTTCATAACAGTTCAAAAAAACTGAAAGCACTGTGGATTTCTTTTGTGATAGTTAAGTACTAGCATATTACAGATGACTCCAAGAGGACCACAACTTTGTCGTGGTTTGGAGGCTTGCATGCCTCAATGACACAGAGAGCAAACTAAGCTGGAGCCACAGCTTTGTGCTTTGGCTTTTGGTGAGGTCACCTATGCCAAACAGGTCAGAGGCGAGAGGCCAGACTCCGTGGTCCACTGGCCCTCCAGGTTTGGGGTTCAGCTCAGGGTTAACAACCCTGACTGGTAAAACAAAATTATTATGGAAATAGCAATGAATCTTTTCACATCTGAGCGACCGAGGATAGACATAGATGGAGGACCTTCATTGTTGACCTAAATGCTAGCTGCGTAACAGGCAGTAAATATGGCAACTTAAAAAATTTTAATCTTAAAAATATTAAAATACGTATTGTCACTGCTGTTTGAACATGTCTCAAATCTCATGACCCTCTGAGAGAAGAAAATACTGCCTCATCTCAATCTAAAATTAGCAACACATATTTTTGAATTATAGTCTTAGTTCAAGATTCTACCACAAGTGGAAACATGCTCTCCATATCCACCATGTAAAAACTCTCAGGATTGTGTATGTTTTAATCAAGTCTCTTAAACTCTGGCAGATATAAAGCTATCCCAAGCAACTTTTCCTCATAATATAATCCATTCATTCCTGATATTAACCCAGTAACTCTTCTCTGACCTGCTTTCAGTCTTCTGTTAAATAAGGTGACCAATATTGTAAGCAGACTATCAGACATGGTCTCAGGAATACCTGATATAACTGAAGAATAACTTTACTATTTTCTTGTTCTGTTCCCTGAGCATCGTGTGATAATATTGTTTTCTTTCCAAAATCATTCATTAGACATATATACTATCCTCTTGTGAATTATACAGTAGGACATCATGAACCCTCTGCATTTTGGAATTTCACAATCTGCCACCAATTAGGTGTTTCTATTTTTGTCATTTTCACATTTCTCCACTAATACTCTGTCAGATTTTTGCCACTTCATGTAACTCATTTATATACCTTATGGCACTTTACGTGCAAATTACCTCCAGAAGAGTAGTATCAAATACCTTTAAACTTCAGCTCATTAATTTATCATTGGTGAAACATCTGTGAACATAAATAGGGAGCAACAAACAATCTGCTGGAGAAACTCAGTGGGTTGAGCAACATTTGTGATGAGAAAGGAATTGCCGATGTGTTGGGAGATAACCCTGCATCATTCCTTTACAAATAGGGAAATGGGTTATCACTTAGAATTGGCATTTTCTCTGCAACTGGTAGTTGGGCACCAAAACATGCTAAATGTAGTAAATGATGAAAGCTACAGGTTTTGTAACAGCAAATTACTCATCAGTTCCATTGGAATTCCAGTAGTGATATTGTTCTGAGCTAACCCTATCCCCTCATTCTCCCAACTAAAGAAGTTTCTTAGCTTTCCAAAATGGGATACCATTTCAATGCATTCTGATTGAGCAGCAAGCTGAGTACGCTTAGAGCTTAGCTATGCATTATTGTTTTAATACAGACCACTAACCATACTTTTCCAGTAACCATTAGTTAACAGGCTTATAAGTTATGCATGCAACAAAGTAGTGATTCAGCAGTTATCCAAAGAAAAGGTTAATGTGATCTTTCACAGTTATAAACTTAAGCAGATTCTGCAAATTGAAGTAAGTGATGTCATTTACACTCTTAGATAAATAGGATTCAAGGATCAAAGTACATTTTCTTATCGAAGTATGAATAAATTATACAACCTTGAGATTTGTCTGCTTACAGGCAGCCACAAAGCAAGAAACCCAAAAAAACCCAATTTAAAAAAAGAAAGACCAATACCCAATGCGCAGAGAAAGAGAAAAAACACAAATCATGCAAACAATAGAAGCAAGCAATAATATTCTGAACCAAATTAAGTCCATGGATCCAAATCCCTGGAATATCCAGGGTAAGCCCAAAGCCTCAGTCTCGGTTCATCATATTAGCAGAGCAAATCACTGCGAAGCTCACAGACATGAAATGCAGCAGCTGGAGCAGTCTCACAGCCTCAGCGCCATGGAGGGAGGAGTGAACCTCACGGAAGAGCAAGCGATATCTGCCCAGCCCTTGCTTCTGGTTCCGGCACCCTGCCTTTTCAGTCTATCTGGGCCAGCATTTAAATTGTCCAAACATGGGATCGTGCCTCACATTAGGACCTGTGTCCCAGCACAGCAATACACTCTGGGCCTAGAGCTGTATTCTTCCCCATTATTGAGCATGCACTTGGGCAGAGAAACATAGGAGACTGCTGATGCTGAAATCTGGAGCAACACAAAAAATTGAAGGAACTCGGGTCAGGAATTCAGCAATTCAAAACCCTTTAACTGAACCACCTTTCAACTGTCCATTTCCCTCCATTGATACTGTCTGGCCTGCTGAGTTCCTCCAATTTTTTTAATATATTGCATCACATTGTACAGTACTATTACAGGCCAGTTCCCCTCCCAACACTTGATGAAGTACAGACCCTTGTGAATTTTGGCAGCATATATCACTTCAATTTTATGGGCTAAATTTGAGTTTATGGGAGTGTGTTTTGATCTGTCAAAAGAATTAGCATATTTACAGTAGTCTGAAGTAGCAAGAGAACCACTGTGATTACATGAAGCATTTTACTACCCAACTTAAACTGTATTTATGTAACTGAGAAGCACTCTCATTGCTTCCTACTTCTGTCTGAACTCAACTATTTCCACTGAAGAAAAAAGATTATTGTTCATTGATTTGAATTTTATGAAGATCTACATTTAGTCAATGAACTTCCCCTTTCCCCAGACATGAACACTCAGATCTAGGGAGAAAACAGCTTGGAACCTGAGATTCCAGGTAGATTAACTGAAACTTGCTCCTTTTGTGTTATTTTTTTTACATATATGAGCTCATATTTTGTTGTTCTATCAAGTTGCTGTATCACTCCCATTCACCAACATTTTCCTATAATCTATTTTCTCTCATATTCCCATCAATTCTGTACTGATTCCTTTCTTGCCATTTGTCTAGCAAGGACAGCCAAATTAACCTCCCAACCAGCACATCCTTGGGAATGTAGAAGGACCTCAGAAACCCATGTGACTACAAAGAGAACATGTAAACTCTACACAGACAGCACTTGAAGCTAGAAGTGTTGGAGCAGTGTAGCACCAATCCCAACTCTGTGCCACTCTGTGGCTTTTTCTTGCTATTTTGTCCATCTAAAATGTCTTTATTTTTCTGTGCCTATGGCGTTTCACTTTTTGAAATATTTATTTAATTCAAAGTGGCACCAATACATAAGAAATCTATTGATCCATTTTCTCGAATACAGTATGACATGCCATCTTGTCTGTAGTTATTACTGTGTATTGAAACTTGGTTCTGTGGTTTCTCCATTTCACAATAAAGGTAGATCAACATGGATTCTCAGATTCTGCTACCTATTGTATTATTTGATAGGAATTTCTTCTTTTGTAAACTAAATTGTTGGGCAATGGGTGCTTGTGTATGCTGATGTGTTTTCAATAATAAAAGAATTAGCATTTTTAGTACAACACTTTCGTGCTAGAATTCAACTTTCTTGATTTTGTAAAGTTTTGATAGATGTTCCATTTTCCATAATTACTTCAGAAACTTGGTCATATAGAATGTAGAGATGCACAGACCCTAGCTCTCTGGTGTCCCAAGAGAAATCCGTAGCATCCTGTTTAAAACAATTAACCAAAATTAATACAGAAACAGGAAGGTAAAATGCAGAGAGAGCCATAAATCACCTTAAGTATCAGTGTTCCATTTCCATCGAATTCTTTCCATTTCATCACTATGAACCTCCTGTGGTAAAGTGTCAAGTAACACATTGTATTAATGAGAATTACGTTATACCAGGTAAAATATTTCACAGCGATAGAGCTTTGGCCAGTTGAATTTACTTGTCTGATGTTTGAACCAGTGACAGTTTTTGGCTGCAGTCCAATAAAGCATTGCTATCACAGTCACGGAGTTGTACAACTCATCCATATAAGTTTGGTCCAACTCATCCATGTAAGCCAAGATGCCTTCCTGAGCTGGTCCCATTTGGCCCATACCCCTCCTAACCTTCCCTATCTGTGTACCTTTTCAAATGTCTTCTAAACGCTATAATTATCCCCACATCTACGACTTTCCCTGGCAGTTCATTCCATATACCCACTAACCTCTATGGAAAAGGTTGTCTCTCAGGTTCTCTGGCTGAAACCTATGTCCTCTAGTACTGGACTCCCTTACTCTGGGGGTGGGGGGGGGTGGGCGGGAAGGACAGTGATCATCCACTTAATCTGTGTCTGTCATAATCTTATAAACCTCTGTAAGATCACCCCTCTGCCTGTTTTGATCCAAGGAAAACAGTCCTGGCCTTTCCCATCCCACCTCACAATCCATCAAGTCCTGACAACAATTTTTGTGAATCTACTCTGCATCTTTTATTAATCACATTGATATTCTGAAATTGGGTTGCATCATGTTAATTGTGTAATGTTGGTAGTAATCATCGTGGCTATCCCTCGAGGTCGAGGATGATGGTCTTCGTTCTGTAATAGGGTCAGAGTCAGAGAATAATACAGCATGGAAGCTGCCTCCTCAGGCCAACTTGTACATGCCAACCAAGGTACTCACCTAAGCTAGTCACATTTGCCCATGTTGGCACATATGTCTCAAAACTTTCCTATTCATGTACTTACCTGATTGTCACAATGTTCTGGGGGGATTTGAAATTCTATTCATGTATTTAATTTAAATAATCTTCAGCTGTTTTTAAATGTCTAACAGAGATACTGAAAAACAGAAACAAGCCTTTGACAATGGGAACACTCATAGACTTTGAGGTGTTCTGGAGGCAGAGCCCTGAGATATATGATTGGGAGCCCCGGTTAACAATCACCGTCCATTATTCACACATGAGATTACAGTAGAACCAGAGATCAAGGTCATTTAGCCGATGCTTGACTGCAATCAGTCAGTACAATTATAGTGGTATCACTATACATGACGGGGGGGGAGGGGAATTAGGTGATCATTGAGCACAAATCCAGGCAGACTAAGCACGGTCCAACCATTCAATCAACAATCATTATCAAATTTAATGTATTAGTTATGGATAGTTTGTATAGAATGTCAGTCTGGCACTAGGTAGATTTTTCATTTACATTTTACTATCTTCTGAGAATCTCTTCTCTAATATCCTTCATGATTGACTACCTTATTGCATAGAGATTCTCTTTGGGAGCTTCTAATTTTAATATGTTCAGTGAAACCATATCATATCTGTCACTTCTGAAACAGCTACCTTCTTAGTGCCTCGACTTTCTTAGAAGTTTGCATGGATTCGGCATGTCACCAAAAACTTTGATAAGTGTCTGTAGATGCACAGGGGAAAGTATCCTATCTGGTTGCAGCATGGCTTGGAATGGAAATACCAATCCTCAGGAATGGAAAAGTCTACAGAAAGTGGTGGATACAGCCCTATCACAGGCAAGGCCCCCTCCCTTAATGAGCATACTTGCATGAAGTGCTGCCACAAGAAAGCAGCATCTATCATCAAAGACCCCCACCATCCAGGCTGTGACTTCATCTCACTAAAATCACCAGAGGTACAGAAGCTTTGGGTCCCACAACAGCCGTTTCAGGAACAGTTATTTTCCTACAACTATCAGGCTCCTGATCCAGCACAGATAACTTCAGTCACCACTATTCTGAACTAATTCTACAACCTATGGCCTCACTTTCAAGGACTCTTTACAATTCCTGTTTTCAGTATTATATTTTTATTTCCACAGTTTGCCTTTTGCATGTAGGTTGTTTGTCAGTCTTTATTTAAGTATAATTTTTTATAAAATGTTGTTCTATTTTCTTTCCTGTAAATGCTTGCAAGAAAATGAATCTCAAGGTAGTATATTGCAACATGTATGATAATAATTTACTTTGAACTTTGAACATCCTCTGTCATTTTGTTTCCTGTTCTCCTCTTGGGGAAAAAACATTAGCCTCTGGTATGTTAGCATCAAAGTTTTAATGATAGTTGGCAGGAGGCAGTCTCAGAACCAAGGATTTAGTAAACAACTTGTAGGCCACAACCATTACACAGAGAGTGGCAGTCATTTACACGCATTGAACTTACTGGCTTTGACAGAGATTCATCGAAGAGTCACAAAAGAAAAATAGAATATGCGCAAAGTGCTGGGGGAGTTCAGCAAGTCGGGCTGCATCTACGGAGAAAAATAAACAAGTTGGTATTTTGGGCTAAAATTCTTCAACAGGACTGGAAAGGAGTGGGGTGGAGATACTGTCTGACTTACTGAGATCCTCCAGCATTTTGTGAGTGTTGTTCAAGATTTCCAGCACCTGCAGAATCTCTTATGAAAAAGAAAGATGCATTCTGAGATAAAGGTATGAAGAGAAACAACCAAAGGCTTGGTAGCAAGTTAGTATGTTCGGAGGATATTTGAGCGATGAGGAGATTGGAACAGAGGAGGGGAATTTAGCGCATGGGGTTATAGCTACTAATGCCAGTATCATTAGTGCAGACCCTGAAATCAAAGAACAGAAATTATCTGAAAATTCTTTGCCTTTCTGGATCAAGTCTCTGCTCTGGTGATAGCTGGTATTAAAAGATTCAAAGTACATTTATTATCAATGAGTGTATAAATATTTCAACCTAGACCCAGTGCGCAAAAGAAAGAAAAAAACACACATCATGCAAACAATTGAAGCGAACAACAACTTTCCAAACCAGATTGAGTCCTCAGATCCAAACCCCAGAGTAAGACCAAAGCCTCGTTTTATTCGGTTTGTCATGTTAGAGGGCCATGAAGCACTGCAGCCGGGGCAGTCTTCATAGCCTCGCGGAGAGCAACCAAAACCGGCGCTTGCCTCGGATGCCGACACTCTATCTTTTCAGTCTACCCTGGTGTGCGTTTAAGTTGACCAAACAGCAGAACAGTGATAGGTTCTGGCACCCTGGAGAGAGGAATGCGCATTGCAGAGAGCGAGCAAAATCAGCTCTCGCCTTGGATGCCAACACCCTACCCTTTCAGTCTATCTGGGCTGGCGTTTAAGTTGACCAACCAACAGAACAGTGATGAGCTCCGGCACCCTGGAGAAAGACGTGAACATCATGGAGAGCGAGCGAAATTGGCTATTGCCTCCAACCTGGGTCACCGTTTAGATGTTTAGACTTGCCCCACTATTGCTTGACTCCTCACTATTTGCAGTGATAATTTAACACAATTTACCACAAAAATGATGTTGTTAGTGATGTTTTAGTCAGATTTCTTAACTTTTTAACTAGCAGTGAGCTGTCGCACGCGTTTGGTAGCACCATCAGTACTGGAAGGGGATAACTTCACTTGCCCCATCTTTGAAATGTTTCCACAACCTATGGACTCACTTTCAAGAACTCGTCGTCTCATATTCTTGATACTTAGTACTTATTTATTTATTATTTTCTTTATTTGTCTTTGCACAGTTTGTTGTCTTTTGCACCGTGGTTGAGCACCCAAGTTAGTGCAGTCTTTTCATTGAGTCTTTTTCGGCTATTATTCTGTTATTGATTTATTGAGTATGCCTGCAAGAAAATGAATCTCAGTTGTATATGGTGACAAATATGTACTTTGATAATAAAATTTACTTTGAACTGAGAACTTCTTTCTGCACCTTGAGTATCTGTGCCATTCACAATGGTGTGAGGAGTACATGGCACAAACCACAGTACTCTTCAATCCAGTTTGAAAACGAGGTGAGAAATTGCCCCCAAAGGATGTAGAACATAAAGATGGGGCTTAAAAAATTATTTTAGTCGTAGTGAAGTTCAACACAGTAACAGGCCCTTTAGCTCATCTAGTCCATGCCGAAAACCATTTAAGCTGCCTACTCCCAACGACCTGGACCAGGACCATAGCCTTCCAAATTCCTACTATCCATGCACCTATCCAAACTTCTCTTAAGCATTGAATTCAAGCTCGTATGGACCACTTGTACTGGCAGCTCATTCCACACTCTCGCGACCCTCAGAGTGAAGAAGTTTCCCCTTAAACTCCTCACCTTTTACCCTTAAGCCATCACCTCTGGTTATAGTCCCACCCAAAATTAGTAATAAAAGCCTCTATCCCTCATAAATTTGGATACCTCTATCAAATCTCCTCTCAATCTTCTACATTCTAAAAAATACAGTCTGAACCTATTCAGTCCTTCCTTACAACTCCAGACCCAGCAACATCCTTGTAAATTTTCTCTGAACTCTTTCAACCTTGTTTACATTTTTCCTGTAGGTAAGTGACCAGAACTGCACAGAATACTCCAAATTAGGCCTCACCAATGTCTTGTACAACTTCAACATTACATCCCATCATCTGTATTCAATACATTGATTTATGAAGGCCAACATGCCAAAAGACTCCCTTATGACACTATCTACCTGTGACACCACTGTCAATGAATTGAGTACCTGTATTCCCAGATCCCTCTCCTACCACACTTCACGGTGCCCTACCATTCACTGTGTAAGACCTACCCTGGTTGGTCTTATCAAAGTGCAAAACCTGGCATTAAATTCCATCTCCCATTTTTCCAGCTGATGGATATCCCTCTGCAAGCCATGATAGCCTTCCTTGTTGTCCACTACACCCCCAGTCTTGGTGTCATCTGTAAATTTGCTGATCCAGTTACCCACATTATCACCCCCATCATTGATATAGATGACAAAGAACAAAGGACCCAGCACTGATCCCTGCGGCACACCACTATTTACATGCCTTCAGTCAGAGAGGCACCCATCTACAACCACGCTGTGGCTTCTCCCACAAAGTCAATTTACTACCCTCATCCTGAATGCTGAGCGACTGAAACTTCCTTACCAGCCTCCCACGTGGGACCTCGTTAAATGCCTTACTAAAGTCCATGTAGACAACATTCACTGCCTTCCTTTCATCCACTTTCCTGATAACTTCTCGAAAAACTCTTAAGATGGTTTAGACATGACCTTCATGCACAAAGCCATGCTGACTATTCTTAACAGTCCATGTCTATCCAAATACTTATAGTGTATTACTTTAGTAGGAATACTTTCCAATAACTTTCCCACAACTGATGTCAGACTCACTGGCCAATAATGTCCTGGTTTCTGCTTAGAGCCTATGCTAAATAGCGGAATAACATTGGCTATCCACTAATCCTATGGTACTTCTCCTGTTGCTAAGGATGTTTTTAAGTATTGCTGCTAGGGCCCCACCAATTTCTGCACTTGCCTCCCTTTGGTTCCAAGGTAACACCTTCTCAGGAAGCTGGAATGCAATTGAATTCCATTAAATAGCATGAGTGATTATAAACATTGACAACAGATTTTTGTATGAAGGATCTCTTGATGAAGGGTCTCAGACTGAAACATCAACAGTTTATAACTCTCCACTGATGCTGCCTGACTTCCTGAGTTCCTCCAGCATTTTGTGTGTGGTACTTTGAATTTCCAGCATCTGCAGAATCTCTTGTGAACAGATTTTGTCTTTGGGGTTGGATGGAAAATTTTATTTAAAACAGGAGTTCATAAGTAAAAGATGGAAGGCTTATGATTAAGTTATACTAGAAAAACAGCGACTTAGATGGATCAAATGGCTTTTTACCCACTACAAACATAGAATTCCAGCAGTTTAATAATCTTTCCCTCTCTGCAGGGCATTACATTTGAAGAGGTTGAAAATTTCTTCACTTTCTTGAAGAACATCAATGATGTGGACACAGCACTAAGTTTCTATCACATGGCAGGGGCCTCCATTGATAAAGGTACAATAAGCTAATTGAATATGGTCTTTGCATGCATAGTTAATGCTGGTTGAGATTTAATGCTGCTTTCCACCTTCATTGGTTCCTTGACTTTACTATTTACTATTATAAAAGTCTCTGTTCTTTTTTTTTCCCTTCTGGACCCCCTCCACTGCCACTCTACAGGAAAGATATGGAGGTATTAGACTGGATGCAGGAGGGGTTCACCAGGATATTGCTTGAATTAGAGAGTAATAGTTATAAGGAGAGGTTAGATAAACTTGGATTGTTTCCTCTGGAGTATCGGAGGCGGAGGGGTGACCTAGAAGTATAGAAAATTGTGAGGCATTAATGAAGTAAATTTTTGTCAGAGTGTAAAGTCACATACTAGAGGAAATAGGTTAAAGGTGAGAGGAGGAAGGTTTAATTTTTTGTGAGGTAATTTTTTTTACACAGAATAGTGAATGTCTAGAACACTCTCAAGGGAGATGGTGGAAGCAGGTATGAGAGTAACACTAAGTGGCAATTAGACAAGAACATGAACAGGGTGGGATTCGAGGGATATTGGCAACATGTAGGCATGTGGGATCAGCTTTCATTTTCAACACAGACATTGATCGTGTATTTACTATGAATTTAAATCTACTCCTTGGTTCAGGGGAACATGGATGTCACCGTTTTTATAATTCTGACGTACACGATCATGTGGAGGCCCAACAGGACAGATGTTGGGATCTTTTCACCAATGGCAGGGTCATAAATAAGAGGACATATCTATAAAATAAGGGACTGGTCATTTAAAACTTTTTCTCAGAGGGTAGTGAATCTCCTGAATTTTCTGCTCTCTGGGATGGTGGAGGCCAGAGAGTTAGATTAAAGATGAGAGGAGGTAGGTAATCTTTGAAAGGTTGAGGAATTGACTGTTATAGAGAGCTAACAAAGAAGAGTTAAAACAGCATAGATTTAGCAATGATCATATTGAGTAGTGGGGCAGGGTTGAGGGGCCTGGTGTCTACTGCTCTTTTTTCTTGTGTTCTTCTTTACCCCAATCATTAGAACTGTTTGATTAAAAATGAATATAGAAATTTTATTACAAATTACTGAAAATATAAAACAAAAACAGTAAATACTAGTCATGCTCAACAAGGCAGCCAATATCAAAGTATTTCCAAGATTCTGAATGTTATTCCAAACTACTTTTGTGTTTCAGTTCCTGAAAAACACAACTTTAAA
Source organism: Mobula birostris (assembly GCF_030028105.1). Taxonomy (NCBI): domain Eukaryota; kingdom Metazoa; phylum Chordata; class Chondrichthyes; order Myliobatiformes; family Myliobatidae; genus Mobula; species Mobula birostris. Next base: position 50,496,373 of record NC_092387.1, on the reverse strand, counting down.
AAGCTACCCCATTTCTGATTGCCATCTTGTATAAGCAATTTACATTTATGTGTTCTTAAACCAAGATTATTAATAGTTACAATGTATTTGTTTAAACATGTTTATATCTTTACTTATTATTTCAGTGTAAATTTTTTTGTCCATCATCAAAGCCAAAAAAGTAGACCATCTGTTAGCGAGATCAATGGAATGTTGAACGCACATTTTGTTGTGGAGTGTTGTGATAAGGCAGAGTACTGCATCCTGTAACATGCACAAATGCTAGAGGAACTCAGGATTGTTGAAGAGTCTCAGCCTGAAAAGTTAACTGTTTATTCCTCTCCATAGATGCTGCCTGACTTGCTGAGTCTCTGCAGCATTTTGCGTGTGTGTTACTCTGGATTTCCTTATCTGCAGAATCTATTGTGTGTATGGTGTACTGAATCCTGTTCTGGTTGCACTTATATATTAGGCAAAGTGTATCATCTGTCGTGGTAAACAAATCTCAACTCACTCGTGTCAGGGGTTTGTTTTATGAGGCAGGATTGAAGAAACTAGGATTGTTAAACCCTGGAAAAAGAAACAGGATGTGTACAAGATTGGAAAGTTACTATGAGTAGCAGGAGTTGAATGCTGCGAGACATTTCAGAAAGAGAGAAGGGAATTGATGATTCATAATATGATTGGATATTTGGGTACAGCATTAGAGGCCAAACTATGGAAATACATTTTAAATTGCCTAGTAAATGCATATTGAGACTTAGTGACTATGAGAGCTTGACCCAAAACTTCAAAGGGGTCTTTATTAGAAATGAACAACCAAATTGTTTAGCTGTGTTCTTCTGTGATTCAAAAGTTAACGTTACCAGCCTGAAGTAGAATCTTGCCTTCTGTTCATTACTGTAGGTAACAGAGGAGTTTAGAGATGGTATTAGACCCAAAGAGAAAATGTATTAATTTGTCCAAGAAAGCTGATAATGCCTTAGAACTTAGTGAAGAAGAGCCAAGGGAATAATTAAGAAGAGGAAAATGGTAAAAACATAAGAGTAAGCTTGCAGGCAACAAAAGCTGAATGTAAAACCTTCTATACATTGTGAAGAGAAAAAGATTCATGAAGACAGAAATGAATAATGATGGACAAAGAATGCTAAATTAATTGAACATGTACTTTGGTTTATCCGTGAAAAAGAGGACATAAATAAACTTCTAAAAACACTAAGAAACCCTATGCCCTCTTTTTCACGGATAAACCAAAGTATATGAAGTTTATGAATATATGGATTTTGAAGTTTAGTTAATGTAACTGCATTATTCATTTAAAAAAAAACAAGAAAAAATGGATACAAAGTGCTGGAGGAACTCAGCAGGCCAGGCAGCATCTATGGAAAAGAGTCCAGTCAATGTTTCAGGCCGAGACCTTTCAGCAGTTCTGCCAAAGCGTTGACTGTATTCTTTTCCATAGATGCTGCCTGGCCTGCTGAGATCCTCCAGCATTTTGTGTGTCTTGCTTGAATTTCCAATATCTGCAGATTTTCTCTTGTTTGTGAGGAAAAAATAGGGCTGGAAATTAGAAATGGAATTCGTCAAAATGGGCATGGATTTACAAAAGGGAAATTGTGTTTGATAATTTTTTGTGGATACATTTCAAAAGGGATGAGGGAGAAATTCTTTGATGAGATTCCACATAAGAGATTAATGTTTAAAGTTGAAGCACATGAGATTGGGAGTAATGTGCTGACACAGATAGAGAGTTGGTTGGCAGATTGGAAACAGGGTAGGAATAAATGGGTTCTTTTTGAGTGTCTAGTGAGGTATCACTGATTTCAGTATTTAAACCACCACACTGTTAATCATTAAGCTGGGATAATTAAAAGTTGCGGATGCCATAACGCTGGATCATAGTTTGAGATTGGAGGAGGATATGGAGAGGACTCAGTGTGATTTGGTTAGGTAGAATCAAATGGGCAAATAAAAAGCAGACACATTCTAATATGGATAAATGTAAGATTAGCAACAGATTTGGAAAGGGGAGTTGCATTGCATTGCTACCTAGATGTCTTTGTACGTCACTCAACGAAATAATTATTCTGATGCAGTAGATTATTATGAAAACCAAGGTGTGTTGGGCTTCATGCTGCAAGGATTTGACGATGAACTTGGGTAACTTACTGTAATCGTACAGGACATTGGTGATGTCACTCTTAAAACATTTCAACATTTAAGATAAAGGTGGATAGGTTGGGGGGTGTGGAGAGCCACAGTCCAGATGCAGGTTGAAGGGACTAAGCAGGTTAATAGTTTGGCATGGACTAGATAGGCCAAGTAGCCTGTTGCTGTGCTACTGTGTTCTGTAACTCTATGCTCTATGACTCATTTATGAATTATGTTCTGTTTTGATCTCATCTTGCTACGTAGTAAAAACCAGTTCGAATGGCAGGGTATGAAAGGGAATTAGGACAATTGGACAGTTAAGCAAGAGATTAGCTAAGGAGGAGGGAACCCACTTGAAAATTGTAAAAATCTGATAGATGCAGAAAGGATGTTCCTGACAATGGGCAGATCTAGAACCAGGAATCGCAGTCTAGAGGTACATGTAGGACTCTGAAGAGAAATTTCTTCACCAAAACAATATTGAACTTGTGCAGTACTGTACAATGGAATGCAGCTGAAGCCTACTCATCAAATCTTCAAAAAAATGTTGGAAGTTCTAAAGAGCAAAGAGGTCATGGGAAATGGAGAAACTGCTTTCTTGTTACTGTATTGCATGTTTCTATTCCATTTTAAGCAGTTTCTGAACATATTTTATCTTGAGGATTCACTGTCTAAGCTTTGTAGACCCATTAGCAGTTCTGAAGTTGTAGTTGTAAAGCTTGGAGTACTTAATCAAAAATCTGAATTTTTTTCTCAACAGCGACCATGAAGCAGGTTGCCAGGACAGTGGCACGAGTGGAACTCTCTGATCACGTTTGTGATGTCGTCTTTGCTTTGTTTGATTCTGATGGTGGGTGAATCCAAAATCTTCCTAAATGCTTCAATCTACTCTATTTCGCAGTCTCTCTTCTGACATTAGTTTGGAGATAAAACATTCAGCATCACAGTCTAAATTTATATTGCTTATACCATCTTTTTCACTATTACTTCCCCACTCTTTTCTTGCTTCATAAGAACATAAGAAATAGGAGCAGGAGTAGGCCATCTGGCTCGCTAAGCCTGCTCTGCCATTCAATAAGATCATGGCTGATCTGGCCATGGACTCATCTCCACCGACCTGTCTTTTCCTCATGACCCTTAATTCCCCTACTTTGCAAAAACCTATCCAACCTGCTCTTAAATATATTTACTGAGGTAGCCTCCACTTCTTCATTGGGCAGAGAATTCCACAGATTCATCACTGTCTGGGAAAAGTAGTTCCTCCCCTCCTCAGTCCTAAATCTACTTCCCCAGATCTTGAGGCTATGTCCCCTAGTCCCCAAATTTTTAACCTTTTCCTTATTCTTTCCCTCAGTGTTTCAAATCTCATTCCTATTTCCTACTCCATGTACAGAAATTTGGATACCTCCTGTGCCTAATAAAGTGGCCACCGTGTGTATGTTCATGATCCCCTGCTGTTGTAGATCATCCACTTCAGGGTTTGGCGCATTGTGTATTCAGAGATGCCTTTCTGCACACTACTTTTTAAACACGGAGTTATTTGAGTTTCTTTCACCTTCCTGTCATCATGAATCAGTCTGGCTATTTTCCCCTAACCTCTCTGATTAACAAGTTGCTTTCACACACATAACTGCTGCTCACTGGACATTTTTTTTTAATTTTCGCACCATTGTCTATAAACTCAAGAGATTGTTGTGTGTGAAAATTCCAGGAGATCAGCAGTCCTATCTGGCACCAACAATCACTCCACGGTTGTAGTCACTTGGATCACATTTCTTCCCCATTCTAATGTTTGGTCTGAACAGCAACTGAACCTTTTGACCATGCCTGCGTGCTTTTATACATTGAGCTGCTATCACATAATTGGCTGATTAGATATTTGCTTAATGAGCAGGTATACCTAATTAAGTGGCCACTCAGTGTAGGTCAACCTTTGGTATTTTCCTTAGAGTGGCAAGTTGTTCTCAATGAAACTGCCAGCATCCTGCTAATTAAATGTTGGGAAGCTTGGCAGTCCTGCATAATTGTATGCAAGTGAATAAAGCCTTCTGACTCTTTCAACACTGAAAGCCTCTTAGCATCCTTCAACTGAGTGCCAACTTTCTGAAGCAACACCCAGCAAGAAATTGGAAACTTCATTTATTTCAGTGAAAAACTGACAAGTTTCAAATAACACACATCAAAGTTGCTGGTGAACGCAGCAGGCCAGGCAGCATCTCTAGGAAGAGATGCAGTCGACGTTTCAGGCCGAGACCCTTCGTCAGGACTAACTGAAGGAAGAGTGAGTAAGGGATTTGAAAGTAGGAGGGGGAGGGGAGATCCAAAATGATAGGAGAAGACAAGAGGGGGAGGGATAGAGTCAAGAGCTGGACAGGTGATAGGCAAAAGGGGATACGAGAGGATCATGGGACAGGAGGTCCGGGAAGAAAGACAAGGGGGGGGGGACCCAGAGGATGGGCAAGAGGTATATTCAGAGGGACAGAGGGAGAAAAAGGAGAGTGAGAGGAAGAATGCATAAAAATAAGTAACAGATGGGGTACAAGGGGGAGGTGGGGCCTTAGCAGAAGTTAGAGGTCGATGTTCATGCCATCAGGTTGGAGGCTACCCAGACGGAATATAAGATGTTCCTCCAACCTGAGTGTGGCTTCATCTTTACAGTAGAGGAGGCCGTGGATAGACATGTCAGAATGGGAATGGGATGTGGAATTAAAATGTGTGGCCACTGGGAGATCCTGCTTTCTCTGGCGGACAGAGCATAGATGTTCAGCAAAGCGGTCTTCCAGTCTGCGTCGGGTCTCGCCAATATATAAAAGACCACATCGGGAGCACCGGACACAGTATATCACCCCAGTCGACTCATAGGTGAAGTGTTGCCTCACCTGGAAGGACTGTCTGGGGCCCTGAATGGTGGTAAGGGAGGAAGTGTAAGGGCATGTGTAGCACTTGTTCTGCTTACACGGATAAGTGCCAGGAGGGAGATCAGTGGGGAGGGATGGGGGAGACGAATGGACAAGGGAGTTGCGTAGGGAGCGATCCCTGCGGAATGCAGAGAGATGGGGGGAGGGAAAGATGTGCTTAGTGGTGGGATCCCGTTGGAGGTGGCGGAAGATACGGAGAATAATATGTTGGACCCGGAGGCTGGTGGGGTGGTAGGTGAGGACCAGGGGAACCCTATTCCTAGTGGGGTGGCGGGAGGATGGACTGAGAGCAGATGTACGTGAAATGGGGGAGATGCGTTTAAGAGCAGAGTTGATAGTGGAGGAAGGGAAGCCCCTTTCTTTAAAAAAGGAAGACATCTCCCTCGTCCTAGAATGAAAAGCCTCATCCTGAGAGCAGATGCGGCGGAGACGGAGGAATTGTGAGAAGGGGATGGCGTTTTTGCAAGAGACAGGGTGAGAAGAGGAATAGTCCAGATAGCTGTGAGAGTCAGTAGGCTTATAGTAGACATCAGTGGATAAGCTGTCTCCAGAGACAGAGACAGAAAGATCTAGAAAGGGGAGGGAGGTGTCGGAAATGGACCAGGTAAACTTGAGGGCAGGGTGAAAGATGGAGGCAAAGTTAATAAAGTCAACGAGTTCTGCATGCGTGCAGGAAGCAGCGCCAATGCAGTCGTCGATGTAACGAAGGAAAAGTGGGGGACAGATACCAGAATAGGCGTGGAACATAGATTGTTCCACAAAGCCAACAAAAAGGCAGGCATAGCTAGGACCCATGTGGGTGCCCATAGCTACACCTTTAGTTTGGAGGAAGTGGGAGGAGCCAAAGGAGAAATTATTAAGAGTAAGGACTAATTCCGCTAGACGGAGCAGAGTGGTGGTAGAGGGGAACTGATTAGGTCTGGAATCCAAAAAGAAGCGTAGAGCTTTGAGACCTTCCTGATGGGGGATGGAAGTATATAAGGACTGGACATCCATGGTGAAAGTAAAGCGGTGGGGGCCAGGGAACTTAAAATCATCGAAAAGTTTAAGAAAGTTTAAGTTTCAAATAATGTAGATTTTTTTTAAATCAGCTGGGGAAACTTTCTAAAAATAATTTTAATGGAAGATTAAGTTGGAAACTTTTGAATGTCTAATATTTCATAAACGTTCATTTTATTTGTGGACAGCACTATACTGTAGTACATAGCGTTCCTCTGTCACATGTTCAGTGATCCAGCTTCTACTGCCATATGTTTGGAGTTTGACAGCATGAATTCCTCTGGATGCTCTGGTTCCTGCCCCTCCCCCACATCCCAAATCAATTCAGGTTGATAGGCCAAGTAGCTACTGTAATTACCCCTGGTGTAGATGCAGTTGAGTTGGGAGAATCAGGAGGTGATAATGGAGAAATGTAAGACAATAGGGTACGGTGAAATAAATAGGGAAACATGATTGATAGTGTTACTCTGTAAGCCAACATAGAGCCAGGTGTTGTAAGTAAATATGAAAAACCGAGACTATTGTCAAAGTATTTCTGTGATCTTTGCTGTTTAGACCAGCCACATTATAGCACTACAGCCAGAAGGCCTGCCAAGCTTGGAGCTGGCTTATTTCAGGAATTTGCTATTTGAAGATTCAGACCTAACATGTAGGGAAATGGCAAGTGTTAGCAGCCAGCTATCGCCAGGAAATTCTGGGATCTTATGTATCCAGATACAGATGTCCCTCTTGCCTTACTCATATTCCCCTCTTCTAATTGAATTAGGGCCAGTTTCTTGGGTATCGGTAAAAACTGGTGTTCTGAGCCCAGCTGTTAACATAACCATAAAGCCTTCACAGTTTCCACACACTCTGTGTGTCCATCTCTTTAAACGTTGGCCCTGCTACTGAAGGTTTGCTGGAACTCTCACCAATTTAGCCAGTCAGGTGTGCTCATAAATTAGCAATCTTTAAAAAAAATATTTATCTGATGTATTCTTTCTGCATCAGGACCCTGACATGACATGCAATTACTTGTGTAACCCCACTGTTCTTGACTCCTTTAGTGAGTTAGCTTTACAAGGATTCTGAGCCCTGATCCTGCTCTAAACTCCTCTAAATGTTCTGAAGTATAATTACCATTGTATTTCAGTTATTTGGTTAACATAAGCCTGTCTTCTGTTTTCTATTCCAGCAGTGGGTATCTTAATCTCCCGTGGCCTCACAGTACATTTAAATTAACAATAGATTATTATCATATGTAGTAGCAAAATGCACTAGAAATATAAAATTATCCTTTTGAGCTCAAATTCTATGTGGGTTTATTACTAATAGATGTTGTAAATAGAAAATGCTGAAACTACCTAGAATGACCTGGTATCCTGAAAAAGGTCATTTTTCAGGCCAATGACCTTTCATCGCAACTGGAACATTTGCTCTATTTGTGTTGCTGTCTGACAAGAATGTTCTGGTTACATGTTTAGAAATGGCATTGTTAAGCTACCAGGCAGTACCTGCCTTTTTGAAATTGTTAGCTGGTAGGATTAGCAGAACCAGCAGCAAAAATTCAATCCTAGTACAAGAAACTTTTATGCTTTGTGCCTGTTTCTGAACTGTATCTTTTGTACCCTATTTTAAATAATCAATTATACATAGAGTGCACATTAATGTTTTAACACATTGAGATGTCTTAATCTGCACAATTTGGACTGAGATTTTGCAGAATTATTTATACTCTTGTGGCATGATCTTTTTAAAGTGTGTAATGTTATTAACAATTAGTTTAAAAACTCTAGAGTCTAGGTGTTGTCTGTTGCAACACTGGACTCTTAACCTGGGAGTTGTCTGATTTGAGTCCATTACCTTCAGTCAGTCTTCCTGACTGATTGCAGCCCTTTATTCTAAACTTGCCTTGCATAACCTTGAACCAGTGCCCTCTCATCCTGCTGCCCAGTTGTATTTAGTGTATTGATTTGTAGTCTCTTTATCAGTCTTATTTTGTGTATGCATTTCTTTTAGAAATTGCAGAGGCCAGCTCATCAATTTGTTAGTGATCTGTGTCAGTCAAGTCATTGGATATATTTATGGTGGAGATGGAGATTGATAGGTTCTTGATTAGTAAGGCCATCAAAGGTTATAGGAAGAAAGTTGGAGAAAAGGGTTGAGAGGGAAAATAAATCAGCCATGATCAAATGGCAGAGCAGATGTGATGGACCGAATGACCTAATTTTGTTCCTATGTCTTAAGGTTTTAAAGTGGGGATCAGATCTGTTTCTTGCCATTGCTTTCTCGTTTAGAGACTCAGCCCACTCTATTCTCCATCTAAAACTATTTTTCTAATTCCCAACAAAATCAGTCATCAGCTTTCATTGTACAAACTCAGTGTCTGTTCTCGAGGATTCTTCACAATGCTAAACATATCCAGACGTCTGGAATGTATACTGCTTGATCCTAGTCTAGATTGCTATCAACATCCAGTGCCTGGTGTTGTCTCTATGATCAGCCCAAGTGCAAATCCTGTTGATTCCCTATCAGTGACCTTTGCTTCTCCTTGTCAGTGCTAACTTCCCTCTGTAATGTTAGGCAATGAATGTCAGAGTAATTCTCTGCTTGTTTTCCCTTTTGCTGGTTACCAATCCATATTCGTGCCATACTCACTTTATAAATAAATGCTTCATGGAGCTTGAACAAAGTGTAAACTGCACACACACAAAGTGCTAGAGGACCTGAGCAAGTCAGACAGCATTTTGTGTTTGTGAACAAAGTCTGCCCTTTTTAGAGAATGTTCATGGTTTTCACCTGGCTGCCTTTTCAGTTTATTTTCAGTCCCATTCATTTTCCAGTACTAGTTCAGACCATTGTAGGATCACGTTACACCATTCCAACATAAATATGTTTAGTTTATTTTTACAGTGAATGTTCAAATATCTTCATTACTGGAATCAGAATGATAAAATCACCATTAAAATGTATAATATAATGAAAAGCATTAACCATAAAATCTTGATTAAATAAATTGCATGCTGACAACACTATTAGATCGTAACTCTATCTCTTGTTTCTCAATCCATTAAATATGAGAAAGTCTGGGAAGATTGCCCCAGTGTTTATTCTCTGCAGGGCTGCCTCTGAGCATTACAAAGTATCTGAAAGGAATAATGATCAAGGAAAAAAAATACTCCATAGAAGTCAAGACACCACTTAACTAAGCAAGCTGGAAGTTCTACAAGAAACCCTGAGCTCACATCAGAGAGAACATTTGGTCAGTAAAGCAGGCAGCTTTTACTGGAGAATAAATTAGTTCTGTGAGCCTTTGTGTTTGTTGGGTGTTACCTTAAACCAGTACAGCTAAGTGAGGGTGACTTACCAAGCCAGGTGCAGCAACATTCAGTGTTGTTGTCTGATCTAATATAGAAGTGTACAGCCTGTTCAGATTATGACTCAATCACTATGGAACAGATCTACATCAGCTCTGTTCACTGTAAGGAAGGGATAAAATGCCAGTGGATGTGAGCAATGAATCAGTAATTTAAGAGCAAGATGGAAATTTGTAGAACTTTTAATTTATTGAGATATACCGCAAAGTAGGCCCTTCTAGCCCTTCGAGCCACACCACCCAGCAGTCCCCCAACTTAATGCCAGCCTAATCACAGGACCGATTAGCCTGTGGGAAGAAACCAGAGTACTCAGAAGAAACTCGCGCAGTCACGGGGAGAATGTATAAACTCCTTACGGGCAGGGTCAGGAATACTATGTATAATAGAGTTGTGGATGAAGTTGTATGGAAATGCCATAAAAGCAGTTGAGGTAAATAAATTCTGAAGCAATTAAATATACAGTGAGAATTACAAAAGGTTAGAAGAACTGTGGACTATTGACTGCACTCCAAGATTCTCCAGTAATCAGATTTGCAGAGCATATGTCGCCACTGTTATCAGAATCTGGGGTATAGCAAGGAGCAAAACGGATCCTGTCCCACTGTAATCCTGTAATTTTTTTTTTAAATCTAATAATTCAGATAGACTCATCACAGGAGAGAAACATCTAAAGTGAGAAAAGAGTTTTCCCAGAGCATTTTAACTCAAAGCTGCAATATGCTAATCCTGGGATCCCAAAGCACAGCACTGAATTGTCAGTCTCAGTTGTACATTCATTTCCTCAATTGGGTTTGAAATTCGAATTGACAACACTTCCAGTGAGGCAAACTAACACTTGGGAGAAGCCATGTGCTCGTTAATAGGAATTAATATGGACGCTGCTCGTATTTGCATTCAAATCAGTGTTCAGAAAATCTCTGCTAGCTCCACAGGTCATTAAACTCATCCAATCACTTGGATCAAATTGTATAATTGCATCCTGCCAGTCTGTAAGAGTAAAAGGATAATTTCCCAGTTCTGCTCATGATGTTTTTGAACATTTTCACAGCAAATCAAGGATATTTTTATTCCATTTTAAATGTATTCGGTCAGTACCAGGACGTGTGACTAATGATGGAAGTTATTAATAGAGGTTTGAAACTGTCTTTCAGGTAATGGTGAGTTAAGCAACAAGGAATTCATTTCCATTATGAAGCAACGACTAATGCGTGGACTGGAGAAACCCAAGGACACGGGCTTCACACGGCTTATGCGTGCAATGTGGAAATGCACTCAGGAGACTGCCTGGGACTTGCCTTATCTATCCAAATAAAGAAAAAAATAGATAGGACTGAGTTACTAATCAACCCTGGGCATCTTTGGCATCTTATCTCCTGAGGACTGAACTAGGATGTCCTGATGCCTTAATTCATGGAATGTTTGAGCTCTTGGGGCTTTATTTTCCAATTAAGTTATGTCTTCTTTTAAAATGTGGTACTTTTGCATGTCAAGTACAAAATATAGCCCTGTAGGTATAAAGGAGTAATTTACTCTGAACTGCTGATAGACTGCAGAAATCTGTTTTGAGCCATTTACAGCCAATGTGCTTTTGGGCCATCGTTGACAGTTAATTAAAATGGTTAAATGGCTATGATGCTCCCAATCCATCAAAGAAATTAATGTAAGCCCATTTCATAGCTTCTGGTCACATAGGGTCTCTTATATAAACACGTGCATTGTGCCTTAGGATTTGTTAGATTCAAGACATTCCTGACTGTTGCATTTCACTCTCATGGAACCTGTACCATCAGACTTTTCAAAGTGGTACTACTGCTCTTCAGTGTGGGGTGGGTATATCAGGACTTGAATCACCATCTTGCCCTAATCCCCATCTTATTGACCTACTGGCCACATTACATGGGGAACCAACAAGTATTAGAAGGCTTGGAGATATTCACCCAGTTCTAAGTAAGTTTGCAGTGTGCTTATTGACTTCCTCCATTGTAAGCTCAGAAAGTTTAGATCAGAGATTCTTGATGTTGCTCCAACAATATTCTAACCATGGACCATCAAAGGCCCTTCACCCAAACAAACATTTGTGCTGTCAGTCCATGGTTTCTGCACACAAATGCACTTGAGTGCTGCATCCAATAAAGGTTTATATTTGTAAATCCAAATCAGTGGTGGAAAGTCCAAAGGAGCAAATCACTACTAACCTGGCAGCAAAAGAAGTAACTGTGCAGAGCAGATTATTAATATCACTGCATGAATATTTTAAGCTTAGAAACTAGAAAGGCAATGCAGTTAGGATTAAGGTTTGGAGGTCCAGTACAAACTTCCCATTTGTGGTGCAGCCCAGAAGTGGTAAATAAAGTGATGTATTTTAAATAGACCTGTTGTAACTGATCATACTCAGTTGAGGACAGCTGGTTTCGAATTGTCAGCTCAATACTTGAAATGGGGCTTGAAATCAAAGTTGACTGGTACAATTAAGGCAAATATTCACTAGACAAATTCTTTGTACCTGCTGATCTTTACTCACTTTTAATACTGAAAGGTTGTGTGGTTTTAGTGTTTCATGTTAACTAGTGTTCAATGAATCCCTGTTTTTTGCATTTTTCTTCATTGACTTGGATCATGTCAACTATTACATCATATTTCTTTCTCAGATATGATACCCACAAGAATTATCTGAAATTTTGTTGTGATTACTGTAGATAGGAGCTTCGTGGAACTATTATCTGCATCCTTTTTCTCCCGAAGAGTAGTTTATCGATAATGAATTTCTTACTTATAAGGCTGCTTCTTTCAGGCATTGACATAAAATAAAATATAATGCTTTAAATCTTTAGAAATGATTTGAAACTGCAGTTTCACTTTATTTAATTGTAGGTCTGACATCTGCTGATGAGTGTTTCATCAACATCTCTTCCCCTCAGTCTCTTGGCTAGAATTTCCCATTCCAGTTTTAATTTGATGCACATTATGGATTTGTATTTGCATTACTGCTCAAACAGTTCTTACTGTTGCTACCAATGTAGAAGTCAATAAATTACTGGCAACATCAGGTGAGAAATCAATACATTTATATGACACTCCAGTGTCTACCATTTTATTGAATATGTTGATGTATATTTTATATGCAGAATAACCAGTGCTGTTTCAATATTCACTCAATAATTAGAAGGAAGTCTTTTCCAGCCAGTTCTTCAATAAATATAAATAACAAAGCAAAAAAAAAGTCTGTTGCTGTTCCTTTATTTTGAGGTAACTCTTTTATTTTGTGTCTCATTCACCGTGAATTCTTACTTTTTTGACTTTGACTTTTACTAGTCCTCAGCTAACTGAAAATTTGGACATTTTGTTAGAAAATTTTGAAGATGCTTGTCTCCTCTGTGTATAATTGTTAGCTGAAATGGGGGGGAAATGCTCAAAGAGTGTTCAATCTCTTGCCAAAATTCGCAAAAATACCGTAACCAAGTGATTGTAAATATTAAGTACAGTACTGTAATAGGGAGGCCAGGTATTGCACTTTTAATCATGAGCTTGTGTCACTGGGGAGTGAGAAACTTCGGCCAGTTTTACAGTGAATTGCAGTGATGTTAAAAAACTGAACACCATTCAGGAAAACTGCTGTAACCATCCATTCACTCCAGTGCTGGCACACAGTGTGAGTACCATTTACAAGATGAATTGCAATGGCTCAACATGGTTGCTCAATAGAAATCAAAGACTGATAATAGTTGGAGACCTGCTAGAAATTAAAAAAAAAAGACATTTAGGGTGGTCAGTCAGAAACTAGATGGCATAACTTTAAGGTGAGAGGGGATGTTTACAGGATATGTGCGGGTTAAGATTTTTTTTGCTCAGAGTTGAAGGTGCTGCAAGACAGTAGTGGAAACAGATATGCTGGTAGTGTTTAAGGGACTTTTAAACAGACATGGATGTGCAGGAAATATGGATCATGTGCAGGCAGAAGAGATTGGATTAACTTGGTATCATGTTAGGCACAGACATGGGCAGAAGGCCACAGCTTGCTGGGTGTAAAGCTGGAACAATGGATCTTCACCACTTTGTCAAGGGCATTTGGGTTGGGCAATAAATGCTGGCCTTGCTGCTGACACCCGGTTCTGAAAAAGATTTTTTTTAAATGAAAAGTGTGACATTTGCTTTGCCAAAGCAAGATTCCATACCCAGCAGAGAGATGAATGATGAGTTTTTGTGTTGTTGATTGACAGCATAAGACTTGTAGAGTAATACAGTACAGAAACAGGCCCTTTGGCCCAACTCACCCATGTGGACCAAGATGCCCATGAAGGCCAGTCGCATTTGGCTATATTCCCTCAAAACCTTTCCTAACTGTTTACCTGTTCAAATGTCTCAATTACTTCCTTTAGTTCTTTATACCCACTACCCTCCATGTGAAGAAGTTGCCTGTTGGTACCCTTTAAATCTCTCCCCTCTCACCTTAATGATTCACTTTTCCCTGGAAAAACCACTGTGAATTTACCCTATCTGTGCCCCTCCTGATTTTCTACACCTCCATAATGCTCCAAGGAATAAAATCCTCACCTGCCCAGCTTCTCCCTATAACTCAAGCCCTCAAATCTTATCATTCTCATAAACTCCCTTTGCACTGTTTCCATCTTAATAATATCTTCCCTTTAACAGAGATTCAAAACTGTTCACAGTACTCCAGATGCACTGTGGCTTCACCAACATCTTTTACAATTCGACAGGATTGGACATAAGAAGTGAAAAATGTCATTTATTGAATAGGAGCATGGAATTATTAATACCCATATTTAAAGCAGATGGTGACAGGTTCTTGATAATTAAGAGCATCAAAGGTTATGGTGAGAAAGCGGAAAATAGGATTGACGGAATATGTATCAGCTATAGTTGAATGGTCAAGCAGGCCGGATGGGCCGAATGGTCTAATTCCGCATCTCTGTCTTGTGGTCTCTTCTGGTCTCACTTGATGTAAAACTTTGCTATGTTTTCCCTCGTCCACATTAGCCCTCTTAGTGACTGGTTGTCATTTGAGTGAATAAAGCAATTTGATTCAGTAAGTTCAAAGCCATCAGAATTTGTTTAAAGACTTGGTAAAAACATTTCATGCTATATGTAGAGTTTTTGTGCCCAGTAGAAATGACTCATCGGAAACTGCTTCAAATCCAGGGTCTTAGAGTTGAAAGCCCAATCAGTTAATTTGTTGTATCACGCAGTATCCCTTTACCATGCTGCATTAGTGAAAATCAACAAATATTTTGGGTAAATCATCAAGTAGATGTACAGAATGTACTTTATTCTCTACTGATTATAGTTTGTTTTTTGACTGCGTCTGTGCTATACTTACATAGTTTTATGTTTGGGATAAACCATTTAAAACATTGGTTTCAATGGAGTATGGTGGTTGTTCTATAATAGCTTCTATTATTTTACATATTTGGCTATGGCTCATGAGCTTTGACTGCCCTATTACAAAATCGCTGATCGTTTAACGTTACAACATAGGTCAAGTCCGTATCGCCTAATTTGCACCCCTCTCCGTGTTCTTTCCCGGTAATAGTGTATTTTTTAAAAACTTCAGCTCTTTTCCAAAAGCTGATTCTCCCACTGTCAACATAATCCTGAACACGCCTCCTATGAAAGATTTTTCCCGGTTACCCTGGATTTCTAGCATCTGCAGAATGTTAATGGTGTGTTAATGGTGTTTATTTCACTTACCTCAAGTCTGTCCTGGTCACTGAGCAATCACTGAAAACAGCTTCAGGTACATCAACATTCATGACATAAAGTCCTTGACTGTCTCTAAGGACAACAATGCTGGCTTTCCCAATTTATCTTTGTAACTAATACTTCACTTTTTAAGAGTTGAAATAAAAAGACCATAAACAGTGCAATAATTTGTCACAGGAACATATTTACAGCTGCTTATCTTGTAAATGCCAAATATGCAGTTGAATGCCCTTCCGCCACTGTGTCACCCGCTTATAATATATTAGCTTTCCTAATTATTTGCTTTAGCCACAGTCTAACTTTTTGTATTTCATGTCCTGGGAACCACAGATCCCTCTGTACCTTAATAGAGTGCTGTCTCACTCCATTCAACCAATAATTAGTTTCTTCATTCTTCCTTTAAAAATTATCAGACTAATATTTTTCCTCATTATCTGATAAATACACATCTGATAAGTTCTTGCCATTCACTTAACCAGTCTCTATTCCTACGAAGACTCTTTGTGCCTAGTCATCTTTATTGGCAGCATATTTGCCAGGACACATGGTCTGTTCATCCGAGTCATTATTGTAATATACACTAGATTAAAAATAGTCGAGTTTCTAGTACTGATCCCTGTGGCATTCAATATAGTTATTCATTGTCAATCCAAAAATTACTCTTTATACCAACTCTATTTTCTGTTAGATAATTTTATTATACGTACCATGGTATTACTCCAACCCTCTGCATTTTTATATATTGTGCAGTGACTTTATAATGTGCCATTCTATCAAATACCTCGTGGAAATGCAAATACATTACTGGTTCTTTATCCACTCTTTCTTAAATCTCAGAGAACTCTAGAACTTGTCAAACCCCATTTTCTCTTCACACAACTGCACCTGCCCTACTTGTAATACACACAAAATGCTGGAGGAACTCAGCAGATCTGGCAGCATCCTTGTAAAAGGATAAGATGAAGTCCTGATGAAATGTTTTGGCCTGAAACATTGATTTTATTCTGCTACGTAAATACTGCCTGACCTGCTGAGTTCCTTCTACACTGTATTACTCTAGATTTCCAGCATTTGTGGAATCTCTTATATTTATTATTACGTACCCTACTTGATTGTCTTTTGATATTGAATATCCTGTTAGAGTGGATTCCTTCATTTTCCCAATGACAGATGTTTGGCTTACTCGCTTATTTCCTGCTTTCCATGTCACTCCTCTTTCAAGTGGTGTTATTCTTTTCCAGGATCCAGGAATTTCAGTTGGTTACATTTAATACATGACTTATTCTGTGGCCACGTTCTGAATGATCTTCAGATGTATGTAGGCCATCAGTTCCTAGGAGATTGTTGGCCTGTAGACCCATTAGTTTGCCTAGAACCTTGGCTCCAATGACAGAAGTTGTTCTAAATTTGGGAGTAGAAATGGGTTAGAGGTTGGTTCTGTCCGTGGATAAACCCTTCAAAAAAGAGCCAAGAGCTGGACGTAACATGGAAATTAATGGAAACGTTATTTCAATTGGAATTAGTTTATTATTGCCTCATGCACTGAGACATGGTAGAAAGCTTGTCTTGCATATTGCTGGTACAGATCAGATCATTGCACAGTGCATTGAGATAGAACAAAGTAAAGCAATAACAATGCAGAATAAAGTCTAGCAACTACAGAGTGCAGTGCAGGTGAACAATAAGGTTCAAGATCATAAAGGTTTTGTGGAGTTGTGGGGTCTGAAGTCCAATCTGTCATATTAGGTAACTAATAATAACAGTGGGATAAAAGCTGTTCTTGGGCCCAGTGATACGTGCTTTCAGACTTTTGTGTCTTCTGTCCATTCCAAGAGGTGGGAAGAGAGAACGTCCAGGGTGGGTAGGGTCTTTGATTATGCTGGCTGCTTCAGTGATGCAGCAAGAAGTACAGACAGAGTCCACGGAGAGCAGGTTGGTTTATGTAATGTGCTGAACTGGGTCCACAGCTCTACAGATTCTTGCAGTTGCATACAGGGCAGTTGCCTTACCAAGTCATTTGCATTCAGATGCAATGTTTTCTATAGAGCATCAATAAAAAATTGGAAGGAATTGATGGGAACATGTCTAATTTCTTTAGCCTCCTGAGAAAAAGAGGGATTGGTAAGCTTTCTTGGCCGTGACATCTACATGACTAGATGAGGAAAGGTTATTGGTGGGTGTTACTGCTGGGAACTTGAAGCTCTCAATTTAACACTGGAACTTGACGTGCGCCCTAGAGTCTCAAATGTATCCACTTCTGTGTCAGTTGGTGTGGAGGACTCCTGAGGGTAGCATCTCTTGATCCAAGGAAGAGAAATTAAAATAAATGACAATTTGAAAGAAGATAAATGAGTGCTGGCATGAAATGTGCATGCTTTGCAAAGTTTACTGATGTGATCATCAATAGTGAGTATTAAGCTGTTTGTCCCTGTGCTTTGTGTGTGTTGCTGTGAATGTGATGCTGGTTTGAGTGTTGAAAGCTGCAAAAATCTGCCACCTGCTGTCCAAATGTGAAGCCCACAGAATTTAGTATTTTCTTACCGTTGGCCACAAAGCTGTGAAAAGTTCTATTCCCTGTTGTTTTATGATAAGGGAAACAGGTAGGGAAGTTATGGAAACTATGATGATTAAAGAAGAGGAAGTACTGGAGCTTTTAAGGAATATAAAAGTGGATAAGTCTCCGGGTCCTGACAGGATATTCCCTAGGACCTTGAGGGAAGTTAGTGTGAAAATAGCAGGGGCTCTGACAGAAATATTTCAAATGTCATTAGAAATGGGGATAGTGCCGGAGGATTGGCGTATTGCTCATGTTGTTCCATTGTTTAAAAGGCGTTCTAAGAGTAAACCTAGCAATTATCGGCCTGTGAGTTTGACGTCAGTGGTGGGTAAATGATGGAAAGTATTCTTAGAGATGGTATATATAATTATCTGGATAGACAGGGTCTGATTAGGAACAGTCAACATGGATTTGTGTGTGGAAAGTCATGTTGACAAATCTTAAATTTTTTGAAGAGGTTACTAGGAAAGTTGACGAGGGTAAAGCGGTGGATGTCATCTATGTGGACTTCAGTAAGGCCTTTAACAAGGTTCCATACGGAAGGTTGATTAGGAAGGTTCAATCGTTAGGTATTAATATTGAAGTAGTAAAATGGAATTAGCAGTGGCTGGATGGAAGATGCTAGAGAGGGGTGGTGGATAACTGTTTGTCAGATTGGAGGCTGGTGACTAGTGGTATGCCTCAGGGGATCTGTACTGGGTCCAATGTTGTTTGTCATATATATTAATGATCTGGATGATGGGGTGGTAAATTCGATTAGTAACTATTCAGATGATACTAAGATAGGTGGCGTTGTGGATAATGAAGTAGGCTTTCAAAGCTTGCAGAGAGATTTAGGCCAGTTAGAAGAGTGGGCTAAAGGATGGTAGATGGAGTTTAATGCTGATAAGTGTGAGGTGCTACATTTTGGTAGGACTAATCAAAATAGGACATACATGGTAAATGGTAGGGCATTGAAGAATACAGTAGAACAGAGGGATCTAGGAATAATGGTGCATAGTTCCCTGAAGGTGGAATCTCATGTGGATAGGGTGGTGAAGAAAGCTTTTGGTATGCTGGCCTTTATAAATCAGAACATTGAGTATAGGAGTTGGGATGTAATGTTGAAATTGTACAAGGCATTGGTAAGGCCAAATTTGGAGTATTGTGTACAGTTCTGGTCACCAAGTTATAGGAAAGATGTCAACAAAATAGAGAGAGTACAGAGAAGATTTACTAGAATGTTACCTGAGTTTCATCACATAAGTTGCAGAGAAAGGTCGAACAAGTTGGATCTTTATTCTTTGGCACGTAGAAGGTTGAGGGGGGACTTGATAGAGGTATTTAAAGTTATGAGGGGGATAGATAGAGTTGACGTGGATAGGCTTTTTCCATTGAGAGTGGGGGAGGTTCAAACAAGAGGACATGAGTTGAGAGTTAAAGGGCAAAAGTTTAGGGGTAACATGAGGGGGAACTTGTTTACTCAGAGAGTGGTAGCTGTGTGGACTGAGCGTCCACAGAAGTGGCAGGTCCGATGTTGTCGTTTAAAGTTAAATTGGATAGGTATATGGACAGGAAAGGAATGGAGGGTTATGGGCTGAGTGCAGGTCGGTGGGACTAGGTGAGAGTAAGAGTTCGGAATGGACTAGAAGGGCAGAGATGGCCTGTTTCCGTGCTGTGTTGTTACATGCTTATATGATTTTATTAGTGGGCATAAGAAAGCTCCTTCAATGCGTCCAGCTTGTCAAACGTATTCGGGCACCACGGTGGCATAATGGTTAGCGCGACACTAATCCAGCTTGGGGCATCAGAGTTAAGAGTTCAGTTTGGATGCTGTTTGTAAGGACCACAAGCACAAGAAAGTCTGCGGATGTTGGAAGCACAAAGCAGCACACAGAAAATGCCGGAGGAACTCAGCAGGCCAGATTGCATCTATGGAAAAGGGTAAACAGTTGACGTTTCAGGCTGAGACCCTTCATCATTTGTCCAGATGCCCTGGTTTCTTCCCATCATCCCAGAAAACATGAGACAGAAGTGGACTATTCAGTGCACTGAGTCTGCCCTGTCATCCAGTCATGACTGGTTCAGTTTCCCCCTCAATACCATTCTCCTGCTGCCTTCCTTTAACATTTGCCACCCTTACTAATGAGG
Source organism: Mobula birostris (assembly GCF_030028105.1). Lineage (NCBI taxonomy): Eukaryota > Metazoa > Chordata > Chondrichthyes > Myliobatiformes > Myliobatidae > Mobula > Mobula birostris. The sequence goes on along the minus strand of NC_092387.1, from coordinate 50,476,562 downwards.
TACCTATCAACCTCTGCTTTAAATGTACCAAATGATTTGGCCTTCACAGCTGTCTGTGGCAATGAGTTCCACAGATTCACCACCCTCTGGCTAAAGAACTCCCTCCTCAACTCTTCTAAAAGGACGCCATTCTATTCTGAAGCTGTACCCGTCCCCAATACTGGAAACATCTTCTGCCTGTTCACTCTGTCTAGTGTTGACTGGCAGGCTATATGGCTACAGTTAACAATCCCTAAACTGTAGGTGAGCTGTAGAATCAGGGGAAAGTTGATGGAAATGTGAAGAAAATAAAATAGGTTAGCAGAGGATTAATCCAAATGAGTGCTTGATAATTGGCATAGACTTGGAGAAATGAAGAACCTAAGCCGGACTTAGATCTGACCTTAAGTAAAGTAGCAGTACCAAATACTCCCTTGTGACTCCCTTCTCCCCTTTCCCCACCACCACTCTGCAACTCCGTCTCCCTCAGATCCCACTGTCAGCTCCTGGGCCCTCAGAGGCTCCATCTTCCTCTCACCCCAACCATCCCCTCTCCACTGACACCCCCAGCCTCCCCCCTCCCCCCTCTGATCCGAGCTCTCAAGATTCCAGCCTTGAACTCCAGGCCGGGTCTTTATGTGCTGCTATTGTGACTCCCGTCTCCCCATCCCCCACCAATACTCTGCAATCCCATCTCCTTCAGATCCCATCGTCAGCTCCTGGGTCCTCAGAGGCTCCATCTTCCTCTCACCCCAACCCTCCCCTCTCCATTGACACCCCCAGCCTCCCCCTCCCCCCTCTGATCCCAGTTCTTATCCGTGCCGGGTCTTTACCATCCCCTCTGACCTTCAACTGTCGGAGGCAGGGTGCTCTGTCCTCAGTAAGGGCCTCACCTTTGTCCCCCTTCGCCCACACCTCAGCGAGTTCCGTGTTCGTCATGATGCGGAACTTTTCTTCCGCCGTCTCCGTCTCCGAGCCTACTTCTTCGGCAAGGACTCTTCCACCCCCACCGATGACCCCTTCTCCCGTCTTCAACCCTCCTCTTCTTCATGGACACCCTGCACTGGTCTTCTGCCTGCTCTGGATCTCTTTATCGCTAACTGCCGACGGGACATCAACCGTCTCGACTTCACCGAACCTTGTTCCCATTCCAACCTCACTCCTTCGGAATGCTCTGCTCTCCACTCCCTCCGCACTAATCCTAACCTTATTATTAAACCCGCCGATAAGGGGGGGTGCTGTTGTAGTCGGGCGTACTGACCTCTACCTCGCCGAGGCACAGCGACAACTCGCGGATATCTCCTCTTATTTACCCCTCGATCATGACCCCACTAAGGAGCACCAGGCCATTGTCTCCCACACCATCACCGACTTTATCCGCTCAGGGGATCTCCCATCCACTGCTACCAACCTTATATTTCCCACACCCCGCACTTCCCGTTTCTACCTCCTACCCAAGATCCACAAACCTGCCTGCCCTGGCCGACCTATTGTCTCAGCTTGCTCCTGCCCCACCGAACTCGTTCTGCATACCTCGACATGGTTTTATCCCCCCTTGTTCAATCCCTTCCTACCTATGTTCGTGACACTTCTCACGCTCTTAAACTTTTCGATGATTTTAAGTTCCCTGGCCCCCACCGCTTTATTTTCACCATGGATGTCCAGTCCCTATATACTTCCATCCCCCATCAGGAAGGTCTCAAAGTTCTACGCTTCTTTTTGGATTCCAGACCTAATCAGTTCCCCTCTACCACCACTCTGCTCCGTCTAGCGGAATTAGTCCTTACTCTTAATAATTTCTCCTTTGGCTCCTCCCACTTCCTCCAAACTAAAGGTGTAGCTAAGGGCACCCGTATGGGTCCTAGCTATGCCTGCCTTTTTGTTGGGTTTGTGGAACCATCTATGTTCCGTGCCTATTCCGGTATCTGTCCCCCACTTTTCCTTTGCTACATCGACGACTGCATTGGCGCTGCTTCCTGCACGCATGCAGAACTCGTTGACTTTATTAACTTTGCCTCCATCTTTCACCCTGCCCTCAAGTTTACCTGGTCCATTTCCGACACCTCCCTCCCCTTTCTAGATCTTTCTGTCTCTGTCTCTGGAGACAGCTTATCCACTGATGTCTACTATAAGCCTACTGACTCTCACAGCTATCTGGACTATTCCTCTTCTCACCCTGTCTCTTGCAAAAACACCATCCCCTTCTCGCAATTCCTCTGTCTCCGCCGCATCTGCTCTCAGAATGAGGCTTTTCATTCTAGGACGAGGGAGATGTCTTCCTTTTTTAAAGAAAGGGGCTTCCCTTCCTCCACTATCAACTCTGCTCTTAAACGCATCTCCCCCATTTCACATACATCTGCTCTCACTCCATCCTCCCGCCACCCCACTAGGAATAGGGTTCCCCTGGTCCTCACCTACCACCCCACCAGCCTCCGGGTCCAACATATTATTCTCCGTATCTTCCGCCACCTCCAACGGGATCCCACCACTAAGCACATCTTTCCCTCCCCGCCTCTCTCTGCATTCTGCAGGGATCGCTCCCTACGCGACTCCCTTGTCCATTCGTCTCCCCCATCCCTCCCCACTGATCTCCCTCCTGGCACTTATCCGTGTAAGCGGAACAAGTGCTACACATGCCCTTACACTTCCTCCCTTACCACCATTCAGGGCCCCAAACAGTCCTTCCAGGTGAGGCAACACTTTATCTGTGAGTCGGCTGGGGTGATATACTGCGTCCGGTGCTCCCGATGTGGCCTTTTATATATTGGCGAGACCCGACGCAGACTGGGAGACCGCTTTGCTGAACACCTACACTCTGTCTGCCAGAGAAAGCAGGATCTCCCGGTGGCCACACATTTTAATTCCACATCCCATTCCCATTCTGACATGTCTATCCACGGCCTCCTCTACTGTAAAGATGAAGCCACACTCAGGTTGGAGGAACAACACCTTATATTCCGTCTGGGTAGCCTCCAACCTGATGGCATGAACATCGACTTCTCTAACTTCCGCTAATGCCCCACCTCCCCCTCGTACCCCATCTGTTACTTATTTTTATACACACATTCTTTCTCTCACTCTCCTTTTTCTCCCTCTGTCCCTCTGAATATCACCTGTCCAGCTCTTGGCTCCATCCCTCCCCCTCCTGTCTTCTCCTATCATTTTGGATCTCCCCCTCCCCCTCCAACTTTCAAATCCCCTACTCACTCTTCCTTCAGTTAGTCCTGACAAAGGGTCTCGGCCTGAAACGTCGACTGCACCTCTTCCTAGAGATGCTGCCTGGCCTGCTGCGTCCACCAGCAACTTTTATGTGTGTTGCTTGAATTTCCAGCATCTGCAGAATTCCTGATGTTTGAGTACCAAATACTCAACCTGTTAAGGAAACTGCCCTTCTGAACCTCATCTGACACATCTCATTCCTCCAAGGACAGCCTTAAACTTATATTTCTCTGATTTAATGCTTCTTTGCTTCTTTTTAGCCAAGCTTCATAATAAGATTTTGGCAAAAAAGAACTGACTAGCCTACCTGGCACACTTTTCAAAAGCTTAATATGACCCATCCAACATCATCAGCCAGAGTGAAGGCAAGTGATGGGAAGGATGGTATTTGTCACGCCCCACCATGCTCCCTGGGCTGGATGGGCCTAAAATTAATATTGATGGGCTCGTTCCAACTAGACAATCACATACAAAGATACTCATTAAAAATACATTCATACCTGGAATACCAATATCCTAGTACACTTTACAATCAGTGGCCACTTTACTTGGTACAGGAGTGGAACCTTATGTGGCCTTCTGCGGCTGCATGGTTCAACATGTAGTGCACTCAGAGTACCTGTCTGCATTATACTGTGAGCTGTGTAACAGAGCAGGGTAGCCCAGTGGCACAGCTAGCAGAGCTGCTACCTTGCAGCTCCAATCATCCGGACTCAATTGCAACCCCATACTGCCTCTATGACTTTGCAATTTTGTCCTGTGACTATACCCCCAAACACCCCCATTTCCTTCCTCATCCCCAAATCATGCAAGTTCAGATTCACATTCATTTATTTATCACAGATACACTGGCCATTTTATTAGGCACTTCCTGTATCCAATGAAGTGGCCACTGAGGGTAAGTTTGTGGTCACCTGCTGCTGATGTAGCCCATCCACTTCAAGGTTTGATGTGCTGGGCATTCAGAATGCTCTTCTGTACGCCACTGTTGTAATGCATAGTTATTTGAGTTACTGTCACCTTCCTGTCAGCTTAAACCAGACTGGCCATTCTTCTCTGACTTCTCTCATTAATAAGGTATTTTTGCCCTCAGAACCGCCACTCACTGGAAGTTATTTTGTTCCTCGCACCGTTCTCTGTAAGCATTTTTCTGCAAGATGGTGCCAATGATCAAGGAGACTGACAGTGATATCCTGCACGCAGTTCAAGAAACTACGACTACTTCTTCTGTTAAATATGCTTCTATTACTAATCTGAGAGTGATTGGAGCCCATAATTTGTATTTTGATAATATGTTTTTGGGCCAATTGAGTGATCTGACACTTTTGCTATCTCTGAGTAAATTTGCCGTGATTGAGAGCAAGGTTGGGTACGGAGTGTGTAGCCTAATGGAAGAGTGTGAACCCAAGAACCACTCCAATTCTCACCCGACTCACTGATTAAGGCTTCGAACAAGATGGAAATCAATGAGGACAAGAGCAGAAGGCAAGTGGATGTTCAGCACCACCTTCCTGTGTTTGACCGGTCTCCCTCTCCCTCTCATTTACTGGTGGCAAGGAGGACGTAGGAGTCTAGGGTTTAGATTGTATTATGAGGACACGCAGTCCTCTTTTATTGTCATTTAGTAATGCATGCATTAAGGAATGGTACAATATTCCTCCGGTGTGATATCACAAAAACACAGGACAGACCAAGACTGAAAAACTAACAAAAACCACATAATTATAACATATAGTTACAACAGTGCAACAATACCATAACTTGATGAAGAACAGGCCAAGGCACAGTAAAAAAAAAGTTCAAAGTCTCTCGAATGTCCCACATCTCACACAGATGGGAGAACGAAGAAAACTCTCCCTGCCATGCCCGACCACAGTCCGACTCTGAGTCGTCCGAAAACTTCGAGCCTTCGATCAGCCCTCTGACAGCGAGTACCGAGCACCATCTCTATCCGAATGATTCGACCTCAGCCTCGGTCACCAGCAGCAGGCAAAGCCGGGGATTTTGGGGCCTTCCCTCCGGAAGATTCTCGATCGCCCAGTAACAGCGGCAGCGAACCGGCATTTCAGAAATTTCTCCAGATGTTCCTCTGTGTTTTCATGTCTGTCTCCATCAAATCAGAATTGTCCACGGGCCCTATTTAACAGATATGATATCATTTTTCACCGGAGAGCTGCGCGTGTGCATCGCGCTGCCATCTTCTCCTCACACATGAGGAGGAGATGTTTGATAGGCACAGCTTATGGTCTGGACTCTGCAGTTGATGCTATGAGTGTTTCTGGTTACTCACTTCTTTATTGCTATTTTGCACGATTTTGATTGGGGCAGACTGGATCTGCTGCCTGCAGTCAATGAGTGACACAGCGCTAAATTGAACTGAACTAAACTGATCATTCCTAGACTGTTTCATGGACCCTTTGGTGTGATGCTTAATATTCTGTATTATTCACTCTTTTTTTTGCTCTTCCTTTTTTGTGCATTGGGTCTTTGATGTTTTCTTTGAATAGGTTCCATGATGTTTCTTTGGTTCATGCCTGTCTGCGGGAAGACAAATCTCAGGATTGAATACTACATATGTACTTTGAACTTCAAAGACTGTTGTGTGTGAAATTCCCAGGAGATCAACAGTTTCTGAGATACTCAAACCACCTCATTTGGCACCAACAAAACTCCAAGGTATTCTACAAGTATGTGAAGAGCAAGAGGATAAGACGTGAAAGAATAGGACCTATCAAGTGTGACAGTGGGAAAGTGTGTATGGAACTGGAGGAAATAGCAGAGGTACTTAATGAATACTTCACTTCAGTATTCACTATGGAAAAGGATCTTGGTGATTGTAGTGATGACTTGCAGTGGACTGAAAAGCTTGAGCAGGTAGATATTAAGAAAGAGGATGTGCTGGAACTTTTGGAAAGCTTCAAGTTGGATAAGTCACCAGGACTGGATGAGATGTACCCCAGGCTACTGTGGGAGGCGAGGGATGAGATGGCTGAGCCTCTAGCGATGTTGTTCCTTCATTCAAGAAAGGGAGAAGAGATAGCCCAGGAAATCATAGACCAGTGAGTCTTACTTCAGTGGTTGGTAAGTTGATGGAGAAGATCCTGAGAGGCAGGATTTATGAACATTTGGAGAGGTATAATATGATTAGGAATAGTCAGCATAGCTTTGTCAAGGGCAGGTCATACCTTACAAGCCTGATTGAATTTTTTAAGGATGTGACTAAACACATTGATGAAGGAAGAGCAGTAGATATAGTGTATATGGATTTCAGCAAAGCATTTGATAAGGTACCCCATACAAGGCTTATTGAGAAAGTAAGGAGGCATGGGATCCAAGGGGACATTGCTTTGTGGATCCAAAACGAGCTTGCCCACAGAATGCAAAGAGTGGTTGTAGACGGGTCATATTCTACATGGAGGTCGGTGACCAATGGTGTGCCTCAGGAATCTGTTCTGAGACCCTTACTCTTCGTTATTTTTATAAGTGACCTGGATGAGAAAGTGGAGGGATGAGTTAGTAAGTTTGCTGATGACACAAAGGTTGGAGATGTTGTGGATAGTGTGGAGGGCTGTCAGAGGTTACAGTGGGACATTGATAGGATGCAAAACTGGGCTGAGAAGTGGCAGATGGAGTTCAACCCAGATAAGTGTGAAGTGGTTCATTTTGGTAGCTCAAATATGATGGCAGAATATAGTATTAATGATAAGGCTCTTGGCAGCATGGAGAATTAGAGGAATCTTGGGGTCCGAGTCCATAGGATGCTCAAAGCAGCTGCGCAGGTTGACTCTGTGGTTAAGAAGGCATATGGTGTATTGGCCTTCATCAATAGTGGAATTGAATTTAGGAGCGAGAGGTAATGTTGCAGCTGTAAAGGACCCTGTTCAGACCACACTTGGAGCACTGCACTCAGTTCTGGTCGCCTCACTACAGGAAGAACATGGAAACCATAGAAAGGGTGCAGAGGAGATTTACAAGGATGTTGTCTGGATTGGGGAGCATGCCTTATGAAAACAGGTTGAGTGAACTTGGCCTTTTCTCCTTGCAGCGACAGAGGATGAGAGGTGACCTGATAGAGATGTGTAAGATGATGAGAGGCATTGATCGTGTGGATAGTCAGAGGCTTTTTCCCAGGGCTGAAATGGTTGCCACAAGAGGACACAGGTTTAAAGTGCTGGGGAGTAGGTACAGAGGAGATGTCAGGGGTAAGTTTTTTATGCGTGGAATGGGCTGCCGGCGGCGGTGGTGGAGGTGGATATGATAGGGTCTTTTAAGAGACTTTTAGATAGGTACATGGAGCTTAGAAAAGTAGAGGGCTATGGGTAAGCCTAGTAATTTCTAAGATAGGGACATTTCCGGCACAACTTTGTGGGCCGAAGGGCGTGTATTGTGCTGTAGGTTTTCTATGTTCTATGTTTTCTAACAATCATTCTATGGTTGAAGTCACTTAGATCACATTTCTTTCCCATTGTAATGTTTCGTTTGAACAATAACTGAACCTCACACAACACTGAGCCACCTCTGGTAGTATTAGAGCAGGTCATCAAAAGGTTGCTCATCGGGAGACTACCTTCAGCGATAAGCTCCAGCTTTATTTGTCACGTACATTGAAACATGAAATCCTGCAGTGAGCTGCATCGATTGTGTCGGTGACCTACACAGTCTGAGGGTGTGCTCTGGGCAGCTCGCGAATTTCGCCGTGCTTCCCGTGCCAACATCGCAAGTCCACAACTTACTAACCCTAACGCGTGTATCTTTTTAGAATGCGGGAAGAAACCCACGCGGTCATAGGGAGAACATACAAACTCCTCGTGGACGATGGGAGGAATTGAACCTCAGTCTTGCAGCTGGCTCTGTGATGTGTTGTACTGAACACCCAGTCTACCCTGCCACCCCAGTGTGCCCTTATCAGATGGAGAGCCAGTACAAAGTGTGGTACGATTAAAGTGCAGTAGCCCTGTATTTAAATGGGTGGACTGGTATCCAAATGTCTGGTCTGTTGATTTGGAGACTTGTGTTCAGATCCTGTCACAGCTGTCAGCAAAGTAAATTAGAAGTAATCAACTAATTCTGTTTGCATAGAGACTAGTAATTATAAAATTATTGGTTTGCTGTAAAAATCCTTGTAGTGTAATGCAGTTTTAGTGAAGTATGCAAATCACCCGGTCTGGGTGTATGTGACCCCAGCTCCACTAACAGGGCTGACACCCAGCTTCTGTCTTGGGCTGACAGACCTGTGACTGGTGAGGTGGTACAATCACCGGTAATTGGACCCAAACATTCCTGGTCTGCTTCAGTGGTGTGGCTGAGGAGACCAAACGTAATATTTGCTCGAAATGAGGTAAGAATGTGAGTAATGGTGACGTGGCAAGTAAGTACACAGGATGAGTGGACACCAATCTGGCAGATGGAATAAATGTTGGGGGGAAGACAAGGTTCGGTAGAAAAATGCAGAATCTGAGATTCTTTATAAACGTCAAGAGATTAAGAAATTTTGTTTTCAAAATAAAGTACGTTAGCAGACTCTTCCAGCTCAACTAGCCCAGTTACACCCATGTGACCAATTAACCTACTGACCCATACATCTTTGGAATGTGGGAGGAAACCAGAGCACTTGGAGGAAATCCACACAGTCACGGGGAGAATGTACAAACTCCTTACAGACATCGGTGGAATTGAACCCGGGTCACTGACACTGTAATTGTGTTACATTAGCCACAATGCTGGCATGTCACCTGATGTTGATATTCAAAGGAACCTAGGTAATGGTGTGCACCAGATACTGAAAGCTAGCACACAGGACCATCAGGCTGTGAGCAGGATGGGTGATATAGGGATCTTCATTGCCGGAGGATTTATGTATAAGAATAAAGATGTTTCATCACCATATCTGGTGCCTTGCTGAGACCACAGAGTGTATCGTGAACAATTCTGGAGTCCTATCCATCTCAGTTTTGAATGCAATCAACGATTAAGCTTCCACAACTCTTCCTGGTTAGAGAATTCCTGATGTTTGTCCCACTCACTACTCCTCTGTATGAAGAAATGTTTCCCTAAGTTCTAAAAAAAAAAACAGGATACACTTGCAAAGTGAGAATGTAGAGAAGATTCATCCACCTTGTTCCTGGGTTGACAGGTTTGTCGTATGAGGTCAGCTAGGCCTCCATTCTTCGGAGACTAGAGTGAGAGGTGGATTCACTCTCTCACTCAAGCTCACGGCGCTCCTTACCTGTAGAAGATGACCACCACTTGTGGGTTGTCCATCCAACTCCCTGGTGGCTTAGCTGGATAGCCCCAACCATCTCCTTGTGCTTCAATCTAGACTCTGCCTCATCAACTGCTACACGGGCTGACCACTTCCTGCCTGACCTCACATCCGGCTCGGTGTTCTTGATGACAGGGTCTTTTGAGTCTCAAAGCATCAAGAATGATTTTACCTTGGCTACCTTGACCTCCTCAACAAGGGATTGCACTGGGATGGTAAGCTTTGTCTGGCTACTGTGGATTGCAACATTGGTGAGGCTGCTCGGTACTCCAAGTCACTTCTTCACATACTTGTTGATCTTCCGTTCCATTGCCTTAATGTGGGACATTGCCACTTTATAGACAGTTAGTGGCCACATTATCCGTGGCATCAGTCCGTACTGCAAGCACCACAACTTCAACTTGCCAGGCAAGCTACACTTGTCAACAGACGTCAGACCTCTGCTGATCTGTTCTCCCGTCTCTTGAACCCTCTTGGTGTCTCTCAGCTCCTCTGTGTACCATCGCCTAAGGCTCTTAACTGGTTGGTCCTGAATGGATGGAATCTCCTCCACACAAGGGGTGAAATGGAAGTCACCAGTTTTCCTCTCCTAAGAACAAGGCTCCTTGAATTCTTGGTCTTGAACTTCATTCTTCCCCAGTCCATTAGCTCCTCGAGTCTAGATAGTACATTTTCCACTGCCTCCGTGCTGGGACCCAAAAGGGTGAAATCATCCATGAACGCTCGTATTGGTGGTAACTCCCCTCCACCATCAAGTGTGACACCTGGTCCCACTGATTCTGCAGCCCTCACAATGACCTCCATGGCTAACACAAAAAGGATGGGTGAAATTGCACATCCCATTGGGATTCCAACATCCAAGCTCTGCCACCTAGTTGTAAACTGCTGAGTGGAAAACCTCATCTGGAAATCGTTGTAGTACTACAGAACAAAGTTCCTCACCTTAGCAGGAATCCATAGGAATTCCATCGCAAACTCAATCAGGACATGGGGAACAGAACCATACGCATTTGCCAGATCAAGCCAAACTACAGCCAGATTTCTTCTCAACATTTCTGATTCCTGGATGGAATGCCATATCATACTAGAATGTTCAAGGCATCCTGGGAAGCCTGGTATTCCTGCCTTCTGCACAGATGTATTTACTAATCCATTCTCTATTCCAAAGGAAGATATTCTTTCTGCCAGAATGCCAAACATAATCTTCCCCTCTACATTCAGGAGTGAAATTGGTCGGAACTGATTCAATGTAGAAGAATTCTCTTCCTTCAGGATGTATACTCCTTCAGCCTCACTCCATGACAAAAGAACAACACCTTGTCTCCACACCACCTTTAACAATCTCCACAAGTATTTCCTCAGCTGTTTATGCTTCTTGAACACCTTATACGGCACTCCACTAGGTCCTGGCACTGAGCCTGACCTTGCCTTTCTGATGAACCGTTCGACTTCTGCCAGTTTGGGTTCTGACAGGTCGAACTTCACTCCTGGCTTGGTAGGCTTCACAAGCCCTGAAATGTCAAGCAAAGGAGCCTCCCGCTGTTCGTTAGAGTAAGTGCTTGCTAGGTGATCCTCAAGTTCTTGTTGAGAGATGTTAAATTGCCCGCTCTTACTTTGTTTAAACAGTTTCTTTGTGAACTCATGACCGTTCTCAAAGAACGACTTTCTTGCCTTCTCTCTCTTCTTTCTCTTTTTACGTTGTGACTCTGCACAATGGAGTGATGCTAACTTTATTCCAAAATGCTCTTGGAGATCAGCAAGCCCTGGCTTGTCACCCTTACTTGCTACCTTCCACCTCTGTCTCAACGATCTAAGCTCTCTCCTCATCCTACTAATCTCCTTCTGGCACCTGCTTGGTTGCTGTGTAGGCTTTGCTTTCTTCAACTCAACCAAACCAAACCTGTACTTCCCAACATTGTAAATCATGTCGAGCATCACTTCCAACTTTCTCTTTGATGTTCCCTGAGAGTGTTCTCCAACATCATACTGATATCCTCATCAAATATACGCCAAGCCTTCTCATCTGCCATTGCTGGCCACTTGACCTTCCTCTTCTTCTCTACCTCCACACCACCGCCATCATGTGAAGGATGTACCTGGGTACTGTGATCTGAAACCTGACCTGGGTTATCTCTCGTCTGACCTGGAGTATGATGATTCTCTCCAGAGCGAATCGCTGTGGCTTGTGAATCAGTGGTTGAAAAGACCACATCATCTCTGCTTGGTGAAGTAATATAAGAGTGCTGTACAGGGTAGGTATGAGGTGGCTGTTTCACCTGATCAGGGGTCAATGACCACAAAATGTACAGTAGGCATTTATGAGTGAGATGAGGCAACATTTCACTTAAAGGGTGGTGAATGTTTGATTTTCTTTACCCAGCAATGGCTGTGGAAGTTTACTCATTGATTCCATTGAAAATAGGTTGATGGGAACCTGCACATTGGAGGAACCAGAAGATCTGGAGAACAGGCAGGAAAATAGTGTCGAGCTAAGGCAGGGGTTCCCAATCTTTTTTATGCCATGAACCCCGTACCTTTAACCGAGGGGTCCCCGAATCTCAGGTAGAGAACCCCTGAGCTAAAAGAACACAAGGGATTCTGGAGATGCTGGAAATCCAGAGTAAGTCAACCCTTAAGGACAATACTCAATCTGAAACATTAACTGTTCATCCCTCTGCAGAGATGCTCCCTGGCCTGCTGAGTTCCTCCAGAATTCAGTGTGTGTGTAACGTTGAGCTGCAAGATCACATTGAAAGTGATGTAGGCTTAAGGGGCCAAATGACCAGACCCTGCTTCTACTGGAGTTCTTACCATTTTCCTTTCCTTTCTCTCCACAGATGTAACTGTTGCTTACCAAAATGGATTACCTGTCCTCTCGCTTAATCTACCGTCACGGCGAGAGCGTTGCCAGTTCACCCTCCGACCCATCTCGGACTCTGTCGGGGTGTTTCTGAAGCAGCTGCAGGCGGAGGATAAAGGCATTGATCGAGTCACCATCTACACTCCAGGTATTGTGCCTCCCCAGTCTGGGAATGGGGATATTACCGAAAGAAAGAAAATATTGCATCATTCACACTGAGCTAAAGTTAGAATTAAGAATCTCACTAAAAGCTAGTGGTTGAAAAAATCAATGACCTCACTTAATCTTATAGCAAAAATGCAAGTTAAAGTGTGAAACTTACACAGAAGTGGACGTGTGTAAGCCTGTATTTCCCTCATCTTGCAGCAATCCTCTGGCATCGCTAATGGGAGAATTGTGGCTGAACCAGCTTGTCTCTAATTTTAGTGTCTCAAGACTAGAAGTAAGATACACAGTAAGTGGAGTGTTTTCTTTTAGGGGAAAATTGTTTCAAAATTGGGAATGAAAGGATTTTGGCTGATAACTTGTGTAAGATGATTTTGCTAAGGTTATCAGCTACTGAAATATTAAAGCTTAAAATGAAGTTTAAGAACAAAATAAGGAGAGATTTCCCTGAGAGTGTCAGCTGCTGTGAATATTGAACAAGGATCTTCATGTTGTGGAGGAGCAGCAATTGGGACACTTCGCTGAATCTAGTGGCAATTACCCCCCTCATATTGTGACTGCTCACAATAATCCAAGTGAGAAAGGGAAGGCACAGCATGCCTCTACATGACTTAATCCAATCCTGGAACCTTTCCACATTTAAGTGAAGCTAATTCACTGTCACTGTAACAAACATAAAGTCAAAATATACTGAAGATAATTGTGAAATTTGAGAATTCACGATCATTTATTTCATAACTTTGCACAAAGCCAGATCGGTTCCAAGGTGTGAAACCAATCTCTGTGAGTGCTGCTACGTCCCCTTCTCATCGTTGGAAGTCACTTGACATCATTGGAATCTTACCTTGTTTCTGAACTTCCCACTGTTCCTTGATCTTCCTCCTTCTCCTTTTATTTTAGAATCGTCATCATTTGAGTATAATTACAGTACATGGGTATGCATTTAACTATTATTTAATATAAAGCCACACAGAAGATATTAGAGCAAGTGCCCAAATTCTTGGTCAATGAGTCATTTTAAGTGCCACTTACAGAAGAGAGAAAAAAAAAGAGGTGAAGGGCTTAAGGAAAATATTACTGAGGGCCCTGACGGCTGAGAATTCATTCAGGAATATTGGTTCCATTCATTTCACTATCATAGTGTGAGGGAGACAGTGAAGCAAGAGACTTATCTACAGGGAATCAATTCTGCGATGGTGTGAAGATCACAAGTGTTATAAGCAGATGAGATTCTGCAGATGGAAATCCAGAGCAACACATGCAAAATGCTGGAGGGTCTCAGCAGGTCAGGTAGCATCTACAGAGAGGAATAAACTGTTGTTGTTTCAGGCCAAGACCCTTCATCAGGACTGGAAAAGAAGGAAGAAGCCAGAATGATGAACATTATAAATGGGTTACTTAAATAAGAGACCTTACATTCAAAAGGCTAAAGTATTGTCATCAACTGTAGCAATATAAAATAGGGATGGAAATATACATCAAAATACAAAATAAGGATAAACAATTTGACTTTAAAAGTTAGCGCACTTAAATTAGTTCTGCAAACATTGGTTTAATTAACTGATCACTCCAACCAGAGCAGGAAAGCACAAAGTTTGAGGGAATTTGGTGTGTCATCAAATAGCAAGTTTCTACAGATGTACTGCCAAGAGCATTGTGTTGGATTGCATCACCATCTGCTAGGGAGGTGCCGGTGCGTAGGATCGTAAGAGGCTTCAGAGGGCTGTAGGCTCAGCCAGCTCCATTACGGGTACAAGTCTCCCCATTATCAAAAACGTCTTCTAAAAGCATTATCAAGGATGCACCTCACCCTAACCATGGACTTTTTAACTCTCCTCCTATCTGGTAGGCGCTACAGGAGCCTCCGCTCCCGCACCAGCAGGCACAGGAAGAGCTTCTTCCCTGAGGCTGTGACCCTGCTGAACCTCACGTCACAGCGCTAAGCAGTATTGCACCCATATTGTACTGTCTCAGTACTTTTATATTTGTGTGCTGTAGCACTTTTTATTCGCTGTTATTTTGTAAATAACACTATTCTTTGCATTTCTGATTAGATGCTAATTGCATTTCATTGGCTTTGTATCTGACTTGGCACAATGACAATAAAGTTTAATCTAATCTAATCTAATCAAAGCTGTTGCCTCATCATTAATGACCTTCACCATCCAGGACATGCCCCCTCTTTTCATTGCTTCCATCAGGGAGGAAGTACAGGAGTCTGAAGACACATGCTTTAGCTATTTTAGGAACAACTTCTTCCCTTCACCATCAGGTTTCTGAATGGCCTATGAACAATACCTTGCTATTCCTCTTTAACATTAATTACTTATTTTTATTGTGACTTAGTAATTTGTTATGCCTACACTGTACTGCTTCCTCAAAGCAACACATTTGTTGAATTATGTCAGTGACAATAATCTAATTCTGATTCTGAAAGGTTATACTGGGGCAGGAGAGGGATTGTAGTTGGGGTGTGGGAGAGATCAACAATAAAAATCCAACACTGAAAAGGAATTGAGTTTTAATTTCTTTGCAGTTCAGTGGGCGAGGTTTAAAGATTGGCTGGTGTAGAGAAAATGAAAGAGATGGAAACTAAAATGGGGTATTTCTTTACAACTGTCAACTCTAGGTCATGTGATCAACTCTCTTAATGAATATGATGCTTCAGTATGATAAGGTATATTAAAACAATTTAATTTCATTCAATTCTCAGTGCTTGTTTAATTGAATTTGAAAATATATTGCTCTGATCGACCACAGTAGAAAAACAGCTTTGTGTTCATTGCAATGCTCTCATAGTTTATCTGCCACATTACCCTCTGTAACTAAACCTTTTATTTATACAATATTGGTAATGCAGATAAATATTCAGCAGTACTTTAAATACACAAAAAGATCCAATGGAAACTAGATTTAGGTACAGGAGCTATTGAAAAACAGTGGGAATACAGTTCTTATTCACATTTTAATGCTGATTGACACCAGCATTAATTTACTCGAAAACGGTCTTGAATAAATGAATTATGTGCACGGATGGAAGAAGCTGCAATTTTAATCTCAATTATGAAAGTGGCAATAGGGTTAGGATGTCTGGTATTAATCAGAATAGAATCAGAATTATTGACTAATGGTGTAAAACTTCTTGTTTATTATCGTAAAGAGAGATCTTATTTCTGATGCAGTGGACCAGTGTGATTAAAAGTGCATTTATATTTTAGTTTGCATTACACAATGATAATGAAAGTGAAATTGTCAGCAGCCGATGTCATTCCGCTATAAAATTGACAGCTACAGTATATATGGATTCTGCACATGCAGAGACCCAGAAAATGTCAATCATTCATTGCTCCTCTATAGACTGCTCTGTTTTGCAACTTTCTCCAGTGTAATTTCTGTGCATTCAGGTGTTTATAAATTATTCTTGCTACAACTTCCCTGCATTTTACCACCACACACAGTGCTCAGGCAGTGGAGTGTGGCCTTTGTTGACAAAGGCACTTCAGTGAGGCAAGGGAAGTGGTGTAGATTTACATTTGAAATTGTCTATTAGTTGAGCCATGACAGGGCATGTTATGTGTTACAAATGCACGACTGTTATGTAGAAATTATGGAAATCTTCGTGAGCCATGGCAATTGCGTCGGCAATAACAATTTCCAGGTTGAGAAGTTTTAGCTCAGAGATGATAAAATGAAGTTCAAACAATATATCAACAAAAGAAAATCTGCAACCTCTCCCTCAATATCACAAAATCAATGATCTTGTTGTGGACTACAGGAGAAATGAAGACAGGCTAACCCCTATTGACGTCAATGGATCTGGGGTTGAGTGGGTGAACAGCTTTAAGTTCCTTGGCATACGCATCACCGAGGATCTCACGTGGTCTGTACGTACTGGCTGCACAACAGCGCCTCTTTCACCTCAGAGGGTTAAAGAAGTTTGTATGGGCCCCCAAGTTCTAACAACTTTGTACAGGGGCACAATTACTGCCTGGTATGGGAACTGTACATCCCTCAATCGCAGGACTCTGCAGGGAGTGGTGCGGACAGCCCAACACATCTGTAGATGTGAACTTCCCACTATTCAGGACATTTACAGAGCCAGGTGTGTAAAAAGGGCCTGAAGGATCATTGGGAACTGGAGTCACCCCAACAAACTGTTCCAGCTGCTACCATCCGGGAAATGGTGCCGCAGCATAAAAGTCAGGACCAACAGGCTCCGGGACAGCTTCTTCCACCAGGCCGTCAGACTGATTAATTCATGCTGATACAATTGTATTTCTGTTATATTGACTGTGCTGTTGTACATACTATTTATTATAAATTTCTATAAATTGCACTTTGCACATTTAGACAGAGATGCAACATAATGATTTTTATTCCTCATGTATATGAAGGATGTAAGGAATAAAGTCAATTTAATTCAATAATTCAATAGATGATGGAAAGCCAAGCAACACACACAAAATGCTGGAAGAACTCAGCAGGTCAGGCAGCATCTATGAAAAAAAATAAATTCAGTTGATATTTCACTCCTTTGGCAGGACTGGAGAAAAAAAGACGAGTAGATTTAAAAGGTGGGGGAGGGGAGAGAGAAACACAAGGTGATGGGTGAAACCAGGAGAGGGAAAGATGAAGCAAAGAGCTGGGAAGTTGACCAGTGAAAGAGATATAGGGTTGAAGAAGGGGGAGTCTGATAGAAGAGAACGGAAGGCCATGGGAGAAGGAGGGAGAGGAGTACCAAAGAGAGGAGATGGGCAGGCAAGAAGATAAAGTGAGAGAGGGAAAGAGGGAAAGGGAATGGAGACTAGTGAAGGGGGAGGGCATTGCTGGAAGTTTGAGAAAACGTTGTTCACGCCATCAGGTTGGAGGCTACCCAGATGGAATATAAGACCTACCTGAGTGTGGCCTCATCGTGACAGTAGCGAAGCCCGTGGATTGACATATCAGTATGGGAATGGGAATGGGAAGTGGAAGTAAAATGGGTGACCACCGGGGAAAATAACTTAATAGGAACATGGCCTGGCTGTGGTTATCAAGGAATTTTGGAAATAGTGTTATATTAAAGGCCAAATTGTCAAAAAAAAAAAGCATTGAAGCTGTGGATAGGAAAATTGCCAATATTCACTAAAAAACAAGGTATCATTATGAAATGAAAAGTAGAACAAAAGGGAAAACTAGAAATAAAATCTGAGTCTGAATCTGCATAAACAAATTTATCAAAATCAATATGAGTTCCTTCCAAAGTGATAAGATCTTTGACTTATACATGTTGTACATTTTATTTTTAAGGTAACTTTTAAAAATTCTCTTACTTCTTTTCTAATATTTGTACGTCTGCACTTACAATGCTACTGTGACATTGTAATTTCCTTTGGGGCCAAAAAGTATCTATCCAAGAGAAATCATATTAATGTAAAGGAATTGACTGAGAAAATTAGTAATATTTTGTACCTGCTTTGATCAATGAAAATTTTAAAAATCTTCAGAAATAATGTAAATCACAGATCTAGATTGCTTCAGGGGTTGAATGAAATTAGAACAATTAAGAAGAGCAAACAAGATAAATTCCCAGGACCAGTTAATTAATATGGCAAGAATTTGAAAGAGGTGGTTATAAAGGTAATGAGTGCAGTGGTTGTCTATTTCCAAAATCCCATTGATTCTATAAAGATCACAAAGCAGGAAGATAAGAAATGTTATCCCAATATTAAATGAAGGTGATGGGGCAACAAATGGGGAACTACAGATCCGTTAGCTTGGGGAGAAAATGGGAAATACTGATCATTTAGCTTGGAAAGAGAAAAAATTAGCTTGGAATCAATAGCAGGGAAAATATTAGATGTTACTAATGTAACAGGATACTGAGCAAATTGAAAAGACTTTATTACTTACGTCCTTCATATTCATGAGTAGTAAAAATCTTTATGTTTTATCTCCGTCTAAATGTGCTATGTGCAATTTATAGTAATTTATTATAAATAGTATGTACAATAGGACAGTCAATATAACATAGAAATACAGTTGTGTCAGCATGAATTAAGCAGTCTGATGGCCTGGTGCAAGAAACTAACTCGGAGCCTGTTGGTCCTGGCTTTTATGCTGTGGTACTGTTTCCCAGATGATAGCAGCTGGAACAGTTTGTGGTTGGGATGACTCTGGTCCCCAATTATCCTTTTTGCACAACTGGCTCTGTAAATGTCCTGAATAGTGGGAAGTTCACATCTACAGATGCACTGGGCTGTGCGCACCACTCTCTGCAGAGTCCTCCGATTGAGGGAAGTACAGTTCCCATACCAGGCAGTGATGCAGCCAGTCAGGGTGCTCTCAATTGTGCCCCTGTAGAAAGTCCTTGGGATTTTGTGGCCCTTGATAGCCCGTACCAAACTTCTTCAACTGTCTGAGGTGAAAGAGGCACTGTTGTGCCTTTTTCACTACACAGCTGGTATGTACATGCCACATGAGATCCTTGGTGACGTATAAGACCAAGATTGGGAATAGTTGAAACAGGAAATCGCATTGTTGTAGGTTTTTGAAGTTGTAGTTAGCAGAATATTTAAGAGGGTCTGATGGATGTGGTATATTCAGACTCCTTTATTAAAGTGCTACAAAAGAGTTATTAAACTAAATTTGAGCTCGTAATATTGAAGGGTAATATATTGGAGTGGATTGAAAATTGCTAAATAGACAAAACACTGAGTAGAAATAAATAGGTTGCATTTTTGGTTGGTAGAACGTGAACATTGAGAAACTGCAAAGATTAGTTTGGTACCCCACTATTCACAATCTTCAATAATGATTTAGACAAAGTGTAATATATCCAAATGTAGTGATACAAAGCAGAGTGGGGTTGTGAAGAAGATGGAGAAAGACTTCTGGCCATGTGAATAGGTAAGACCAGAGGAGATGGAATATATGAAGTCATTCACTTGGATGGAAAAATGTAGAAAAGCAGAATAATTTTAAATGGCAAGAGATGGAATAGATTTTATGTTCAGAGGAGCCTTGCTGTTCTTCTACATACGTTTCTGAAAGTTATTGTGCGTTTACAGCAACCAGCTGTGAAAGCAAATGGTGTGTTGGTCTTTGCTACAAGAAAATTTGAATACAAAAGCAAAGATCTTTTACACCTGTACGCCTGTTCATTAATGCAAATATCTAAGCAGCTGATCACATGGCAGCAACTCAGTGCATGTAGACACGGTCATGAAGTTCACTTGTTGTTCAGACCAAACATCAGATTGGGGAAGAAATATGATCTAAGTGACTTTGTCTGTGGAATGATTGTTGGTGCCAGATGGGGTGGTTTGAGTTTCTCAAAAACTGATGATCTCCTCAGATTTTCATGCACAACAGTCTTGAGAATTTACTGTGAAAAATGAGGGAAGTGCAAGACAAATATATCCCAAATAAGAAGAAATTTTGAAGGGAAGAAGGACACTACCGTGGCTGACAAGTTAAGTCAGAGCCAAAATAAAAGCAAAAGAGAGGGCATACAAGGAAGCCAAAACTAGTGGGAAGATAGAGGATTGGGAAGCTTTTTAAAAACTTTCAGAAGGAAACTAAGAAGGTCATTAGGAAGGAAAAGATGAAATAGGAAAGGAAGCTGGCAACTAATATCAAAGAAGATATTAATTTTTTTAAGTATTTAAAGGGTAAAAGAGAGCTGAGGGTAGATATAGGACCAATAGAAAATGACGCTAGAGATACTGTAATGAGAGACACAGAGATGGCAGAGGAACTGAATGCGTATTTTGCATCAGTTTTCACAGTGGAAGACGTCTGCAGTATACCAGACATTCAAAGATTATCAGGGAAGTGAAGAATGTACAGTGAGAACTATGACTGAGAAGGTGCTCAGGAAACTTAATGGTCTGAGAGTGGATAAATCTCCTGGACCTGATGGAATGCACTCTCAGGTTCTGAAGGAAGTAGCTGGAGAAATTGCAGAGGCATTAACAATGATCTTTCAAGAATGGATAGATTCTGGCATTGTACCGGATGACTGGAAAATTGCAAATGTTGCTCCACTATTTAAGAAGAGTGGAAGGCAGCAGAAAGGAAACTATAGACCTGTTAACCTGACATCCATGGTTGGGAAGTTGTTGGAATCGATTGTTAGGGTAGAGATTACGGAATACCAAGAGGCACATGACAAGATAGGCCAAAGCCAGCGTGGCTTCCTGAAAGGAAAATCCTGCCTGACAAACCCACTGTAATTTTTTGAGGAAACTACAAGCAGGGTAGACAAAGGAGATGCAGTAGACATGGTGCACTTGGATTTTCAGAAGGCCTCTGACATGCTGCTTAGCAAGATAAGAGCCCATGGAATTATGGGGAAGGTACTAGCATGGGTGGAACATTGGCTGATTAGCAGAAAAGAGAGAGGGGGAATAAAAGGATCCTATTCTGGCTGGCTGCCAGTTACCAAAGAAGTTCCACAGGGGCCGGTGTTGGGACCACTGCTGTTTACGATGTATGTCAATGATTTGGACTATGGGATTAATGGATTTGTGGCTAATTTTCTGATGATAAAAAGATAGGTGGAGGAGTGGGCAGTGTTGAAGAAACAGAGAGCCTGCAGAGAGACTTAGATTGTTCAGGGGAATGGGCAAAAAAGTGGAAAATGAAATACAATGTTGGAAAGTGTATGGTCATGCACTTTGGTGGAAGAAATAAAAGGGCAGACTATTATTTAGCTGGGGAGAGAATTCAAAACACACAGATGCAAAGGGACTTGGGAGTCCTTGTGCAGTATTGAATGGCAGAGCAGAGTCGATGGGCCAAATAGCCTACTTCTGCTCCTATATCTTCTAGTTTTATGGTCATATGGAATAGTGTGTTAACAAAAAACACCCAGTGAGTGGCAATTCTGTGGGTGAAAAGCCTTGTTAATGAGTGAGCTCTGAGGAGAATAGCCAGACTGATTCAAACTGACAAGAAGGCGACAGTAACGCAAACAACTAATCCTTCCACTCTCCTACATTCGTCTTTGTACACCTTATTCTCTTGAATCTAATCTAAAACATCTTCCATTTTGATCATTTGTACTAGGGCTCCCTCTAGAGTGAGATTTTATGAATTACTATGATCATAACAACATTAGTTCATTCAGACTCAATTACTTTCTTGTTCCTGCTGAAAGTGTTACACCATTAAAATTTATTAGGAGCAGTCACT
Organism: Mobula birostris; assembly: GCF_030028105.1. NCBI lineage: Eukaryota > Metazoa > Chordata > Chondrichthyes > Myliobatiformes > Myliobatidae > Mobula > Mobula birostris. Next base: position 50,454,900 of record NC_092387.1, on the reverse strand, counting down.
TATTTCCTATGGGAGTACAGATGTAGTTATTGCCCAAGGCCATGGCCTGATGATGCTCCAATCTAGTCAGAAACCAGAATTCTATCATTGGATTGTGTGCCATTTTAGAGGAGATTTGTTAGCAAACTCTGCCACAGAACTTCAACCTAAGTTAATCAAATTACTCTCAAAGGGCCAAAAGAAAAAATCAAAAGCAGATTTATAAAGTTCTGACACCATTGCAATCCAGGAAAAGAGAAAAACAATTTTTAGCATGGCAAAACCCCAAACACATCACCCCTGCCAGCATCAATCCATTGTATTCACAGCTCAACTTTTCAAAAGATGCAGTCACTGAGATATGTGGCCACAGCCATGCTCTTATGCTGCGTAGGTCAAGGTCATTCACCAAAGGACTATTTCACGTGGCCACGGATGTGTTTCACCATTTGCTATCCACCACTACATTAGGAAGGTAATCTAGTTACCGAAATTGCCAAGGAACTATTTGCCTATGTTGCTTACAGTGCATTTTAACATGGTGTCAGGGGAAGGGGGATTCACCAGAATCACTAACGTCCCATATGTACAGATGACCACTGACTAGATTCACAGGGGCTCCCACTGATAGCACAAACGTGCTGACCGGGGCTTTCATTAATGGTAGCCATGTGCCGACACTGCCTTCTGTCGATAGCACCCACTTACTGACAGGGGCTCCCATCAATAGCACAAATGTTCTGACAGAGGCTTCCATTGATAGCACCCACATACTGACAGGGGATCCCATCAATAGCACCCACTTACTGACAGGGGCTCCCATTGATAGCACCCACTTACTGACAGGATCCCATCAATAGCACTCAGGTGCTGACACGGGCTTCCATTGAGAACTGAAAACGCTTCTTGAACAGGAAAGATTTTTATTCCTTCTCAGTGCAGATTCAGATTTATTTATCAGATGTACATCAAGTCACAAAATTTAATGTGCCATTTGCGTTAACAACCAACACAATCAAGGATGTGCTGGGGGCAGCCCGCAAGTGTCGCCATACATTTCGGCACCACCTTAGCATGCCCACAAAGTTCAACACCGTATTCAGCACAGAACAGCAGAAGCAGCAATACCGGCAATCACTACAGAACAAAAGAAGACAATGACAGTAAATCAAGCCCCGAGCCCATCCTCCCAACCCCTCACACACACAGGCCTCCAACCCCAGGGCCGGCCACCTCTGGGTCTCCAGTCCTTGGCCCTGTCCTCTCAAACCCACAGACATCTGGCCTCCAACCAGTCATTGTGGATCACAAGATGCATTTCCCAATGTTTTTGAAAAATAACATGAATGAAAGAAAAATGGAAGGCTATGTGGGAGGGAAGAGATTAATTTGGAGAAGGTTAAAAGGTCAGCACATCATAGGCCGAAGGGCCTGTACTGTTTTATGCTCTAGGTGCACATAACTCCTTCATGTCTGGCAAGGGCAGCCAGCACGTGGGTCCTGGAAACAAAAGCCTATATGCCTATATGAAGACAAAAGAGATTGCAGGTGTTGGAATCTGGAACAAATAGGGCACTGGAAGACCAGCAGCAAAGGAGGCAAAAGTTGCAAATCGATGTCTTGGTTGGGATTCTGCATCAGCCCCTGCTTTAAGTGTTGTGCCGATTTGGAGAGAATAAAGAACAGCTTCAGGTTGTGGCGGTGCCTCGGTCCTGATGCGAGGCATGATCTGCTGCTTGGAAAATTTAAATGCAACCTAGATAGACAGGAATGGCAGCATGTCGAGACCAGAGACGAGCTTCGGGCCGATTTCGCGCTGAGACTGTGAGACTGCCCTGGTTGCTGAGCTTCATGTCTGTGAGTTTGGCAGTGATTTGCTCTGCTAACATGATGAACGGCGACTGAGGCTTTGGGCCTACCCCAGATGCTCCGGGGATTCGGATCCATGGACTCAATTTGGTTTGGAATACTGTTGCTTGATTCTATCGTTTGGATGATTTGCGTTTTTTCTCTTTCCCTGCACATTGGGAGAGGTCTTTTTACTAAATTGGGTTTCTTGCTTTGTGACTGCCTGTAAGCAGGCAAATTTCAAGGTTGTATAATTTATACAAATAGATGTACTTTGAATCTTTGAATCAGAACTGTTTGAAGGGTGGATTGGGACAGGTTGTTCTCTGGCAAGGATGTGATCGGTAGGTGGGAAGCCTTCAAAGGAGAAATTTTGAGAGTGCAGAATTTGTATGTTCCTGTCAGGATTAAAGGCAAAGTGAATAGGAATAAGGAACCTTGGTTCTCAAGGGATATTGCAACTCTGATAAAGAAGAAGAGGGAGTTGTATGAAATGTATAGGAAACAGGGGGTAAATCAGGTGCTTGAGGAGTATAAGAAGTGCAAGAAAATTCTTAAGAAAGAAATCAGGAGGGCAAAAAGAAGACATGAGGTTGCCTTGGCAGTCAAAGTGAAGGATAATCCAAAGAGCTTTTACAAGTATATTAAGAGCAAAAGGATTGTAAGGGATAAAATTGGTCCTCTTGAAGATCAGAGTGGTTGGCTATGTGTGGAACCAAAGGTAATGGGGGAGATCTTAAATAGGTTTTTTGCGTCTGTATTTACTAAGGAAACTGGCATGAAGTCTATGGAATTAAAGGAAACAGGTAGTGAGATCATGGAAATTGTACAGATTGAAAAGGAGGAGGTCCTTGCTGTCTTGAGGAAAATTAACGTGGATAAATCCCCGGGACCTGACAGGGTGTTCCCTTGGACCTTGAAGGAGACTAGTGTTGAAATTGCAGGGGCCCTGGCAGAAATATTTAAAATGTCGCTGTCTACAGGTGAGGTGCCGGAGGATTGGAGAGTGGCTCATGTTGTTCCGTTGTTTAAAAAAGGATCAAAAAGTAATCCGGGAAATTATAGGCCGGTAAGGTTAACGTCGGTAGTAGGTAAGTTATTGGAAGGAGTACTAAGAGACAGAATCTACAAGCATTTGGATAGACAGGGACTTATTAGGGAGAGTCAACATGGCTTTGTGCGTGGTAGGTCATGTTTGACCAATCTATTGGAGTTTTCAAGGAGGTTACCAGGAAAGTGGATGAAGGGAAGGCAGTGGATATTGTCTACATGGACTTCAGTAAGGGCTTTGACAAGGTCCCGCATGGGAGGTTAGTTAGGAAAATTCAGTCGCTAGGTATACATGGAGAGGTGGTAAATTGGATTAGACGTTGGCTCAATGGAAGAAGCCAAAGAGTGGTAGTAGAGAATTGCTTCTCTGAGTGGAGGCCTGTGACCAGTGGTGTGCCACAGGGATCAGTGCTGAGTCTATTGTTATTTGTCATCTATATCAATGATCTGGATGATAATGTGGTAAATTGGATCAGCAAATTTGCTGATACAAAGATTGGAGGTGTAGTAGACAGTGAGGAAGGTTTTCAGAGCCTGCAGAGGGACTTGGACCAGCTGGAAAAATGGGCTGAAAAATGGCAGATGGAGTTTAATACAGACAAGTGTGAGGTATTGCACGTTGGAAGGACAAACCAAGGTAGAACATACAGGGTTAATGGTAAGGCATTGAGGAGTGCAGTGGAACAGAGGGATCTGGGAATACAGATACAAAATTCCCTAAAAGTGGCGTCACAGGTAGATAGGGACGTAAAGAGAGTTTTTAGTACATTGGCCTTTATTATTCAAAGTATTGAGTATAAGAGCTGGAATGTTATGAGGTTGTATAAGGCATTGGTGAGGCCGAATCTGGAGTATTGTGTTCATCTGGAGTATTGTGGTCACCAAATTACAGGAAGGATATAAATAAGGTTGAAAGAGTACAGAGAAGGTTTACAAGGATGTTGCCGGGACTTGAGAAACTCAGTTACAGAGAAAGGTTGAATAGGTTAGGACTTCATTCCCTGGAGCGTAGAAGAATGAGGGGAGATTTGATAGAGGTATATAAAATTACGATGGGTATAGATAGAGTGAATGCAAGCAGGCTTTTTCCACTGAGGCAAGGGGAGAAAAAAACCAGAGGACATGGGTTAAGGGTGAAGGGGGAAAAGTTTAAAGGGAACATTAGGGGGGGGCTTCTTCACACAGAGAGTGGTGGGAGTATGGAATGAGCTGCCAGACGAGGTGGTAAGTGCGGGTTCTTTTTTAACATTTAAGAATAAATTGGACAGATACATGGATGGGAGGTGTATGGAGGGATATGGTCCGTGTGCCAGTCAGTGGGACTAGGCAGAAAATGGTTCGGCACAGCCAAGAAGGGCCAAAAGGCCTGTTTCTGTGCTGTAGTTTCTATGGTTCTATGGAAACTTAAATAGATCCTGTCTACACACTTACTTGGTTGAGTCAGACACTATAGGTACTTTGACAAAGTAACTACAGCTTTTCTGGCCAATAACCTGGTGATTTTCTTCCAGTCTAGGTGATACCAAGCTGCAATGTCCATCAATGTCATGGCTCAGACTTAGTTTTTTTTTAAGTTCCTAAGGATGGTTTTGGTGACAGAACCTGGAGTTAGGGGCCAGGTTAAGGTTTAGGGATGGGGACGAGAGAGAGTTAGAGGTCAGTGGCAGTAAATGAAGACTCGGGTGGAAGTAGGTGTTCAGAGATCAGTTTGGAGATCTCCATGTTCAAAGGTCAGCAACCTCGGAGGTTGGGTATGCAGGTGCTGAGGGTGGACCCTAATGACTCCCAGGTCAGCGAGTCCCAGTTCAGAGGTCCGCATGGGCCTCCCTGCCCCCAGGTCGGCAAATCCTGGGGTGAGAGGTCCATGGAGTCTGGAGGTCGAGATCTGAAGGTCAAAGTCCCATAATCAGCGAGTCCTGGGGTTGAGACCCAAATGTCAAGTTCCATGATCATCGAGTCTTTGGGTTGATACCCAGAGGTTGGTGAAGTCTGGCAGGCAACACCGAAAGTTGCAGCTCAGAGGTCTGCGAGTCAGGGGGTAGAAGACTGAAGTTGGTGACTCCTAAGGTAGAAGCTCAAAGGTCAAAGCTCCCACGTCGGCTTTCTGGAGGTTGGAGGTCCAGTGTCTGTAAATCTGGGGCCAAAGACTGGAGGCCCAGAAGTGGCCTGTCCTGGTTTGGTGGCCTGTCTGCATGTGTGGTTGGGTGAGTGGGAGGATGGGCATGGGGAAGGTTTTGCTGTTGTCTTGTTTTCTTTTATATTGTTGTTCTTGCTGCTTGTGTTGCTCTTTTTATCATTGTGAGTGTATTATGTTGGCACTGCAAAGGGAGGCGACACTTGCTGACTCCAGCACGTAGGTGGGTGTGTTGGTTGCTAACATAAATGAAGCATTTCACTGTCTGTTTCGATGCACTTGTGATAACAAAATCAGAATCTGAATCTGCAGCTTGTGGCTCTTTTAATTCTCCTTTTGCCATTAAATGAATCCTTTCTAGGTGAGGCCCTGAGAGTTGATGGTGCTCTATCATTGCTAGCCTTCCTTCCCCTCTCTACCTTGACACCAGTTTTAACTTTTATTGATACATTTGCTGAATAACAGCAAAGCCTATTAATAGATAGATATACTTTATTAATCCCGAGGGAAATTTGGTTTCGTTACAGCCGCATCAACCAAGAATAGAGCATAAATATAGCAATACAAAAAACCCCAACAATCAAACACCAAAATACAAACTATGCCAGATGAAAAGTAAGTCCAGGACCAGTCTATTGGCTCAGGGTGTCTGACCCTCCACGGGAGGAGCTGCACGTTCGATGGCCACAAGCAGGAACGACCTCCCGTGCTGCCAAGTGTTGTATCACGGTGGAATGTGGCCGAAGTCCAACAGTAAAAAGTTCAATATCCGGTCTACAAACACGTTCCTCGATCGTAATATACCCCGGATTGCACCATCCGTTGTTAACCAGAATAGTAAGCACCGAACTCCTTTACACTTACCGCTCTCAGTGCACTTCCGGTCAGCCGGAACTGTATTACCCACTGAACTCTCTTCTCCAAAAGTCTCTGTTGTCTCGACCTGGTCCTCTTTCCTCCTTAATGTAAAGCAATCAGCAGAATAACACAGAAAATAGTGAAGTTCAGTGGAAGACTTAGGTAATTAAAAAGCCATCAGTATGTAATTCTGCCACTATATTTCTTCACAATCAATATTCTATTTCAATACAAAATCACTACCCAAAAAGCACGCTGGGTAAATCTTTAACAAAGGGCGGGAGGAAGACAGATCATTGACCAAAGAGTGGAAAGGGACCAATTGTTACTGAAAGAAAGATAAAGAATAGCTTTATTTGTCATATGCACATCGAAACACTGCTTGCATCAATGACCAACAGAGTCCGAATAGGTGCTGGGGGCAGCCTGCAAGTGTGGCCACGTGTCTGGCACCGACACAGAATGTCTACAACTCACTAACTCTGTTGTGTGGGAGGACAGCGCAGTACTTGAAGGGAAACCCATGCAGTCACAGGGAGAGCATACAAACTCTCCAGAGGGAATTGAACCCCGGTCACTTGGTGTGTAAAGTGTTACACTAAGCGCTACACGACCGTGCCACCCTCATGAGCCGGCAGATCATCATCCAACAGCAGGAGCTAAATTGTTAACCAGTGTCCGGAGTGAGAGAAATCAGTTCACAGTGTCCATTCTGACCTTCTGGAAGATGTCCAAGATGCTCCTATCCTAACCTGTTTCCCTAGAGCCTTGCAAGCTTCAAGATGTCAGCTGTGCAGTTCCCATTCACTGCCACTTACTCACACAATAATGCTCGAACATGGAAGAGTTAGACACTGAGTTTGAATTGTGCAGGGTGCTGTTGGTATGGAGCATATTAGCACTTTCATAACTCCCACATTTATTATTTTATTATTAATAGAAATGCTTCAGTGCTGTTCCTCTTCCCATTGCTTTATTCAAGTGCTCAGTAAGGAAGCACAATATTGTAATGGAATATCAGCAATTTTAATGCATCCCACAGAATTTACGCAATGGTAATAATAGGGTGATACAAGGTCATATCCCACCATGGGGTCGAGGATATTTGCATTCAATTAATTTTAACAGTGAAGTAATTAATTAAATCTGGAATATAAAACTAGTGTCTGTAATTGTAACTATACAGTTGAAGTCAGAAATTTCCATACACCTTAGACAAAAACATTTAAGCTCAGTTTTTCACAATTCCTAACATTTAATCCTAGAAAGCATTCCCTGTCTTCGGTCAGTTAGGATCACTACTTTATTTTAAGAATGTGAAATGTCTTGATAAAAGTAGAGAGAATGATTTATTTCAGCTTTTATTTCTTTCATCACATTCCCAGTGGGTTAGAAGTTTACATACACTTTGTTAGTATTTGGTAGCATTGCCTTTAAGTTGTTTAACTTGGGTCAAACGTTTTGGGTAGCCTTCCACAAGCATCTCACAAAAAGTTGCTGGAATTTTGTTCCATTCCTCCAGACAGAACCGGTGTAACTGAGTCAGGTTTGTAGGCCTCCTTGCTCGCACACGCTTCTTCAGTTCTGCCCACAAATTTTCTATCGGATTGAGGTCAGGGCTTTGTGATGGCCACTCCAATAGCTTGACTTTGTTGTCCTTAAGCAATTTTGCCACAACTTTGGAAATGTGCTTGTGGTCATTGTCCATTTGGAAGAACCATTTGTGACTGAGCTTTAACTTCCTGGCTGATGTCTTGAGATGTTGCTTCAATATATCCACATAATTTTCCTTCCTCATGATGCCATCTATTTTGTGAAGTGCACCAGTCCCTCCTGCAGCAAAGCACCCCTACAACATGATGCTGCCACGCCCCATGGTTCACGGTTGGGATGGTGTTCTTCGGCTTGCAAGCCTCACCCTTTTTCCTCCAAATATAACGATGGTCATTATGGCCAAACAGTTCAATTTTTGTTTCATCAGACCGGAGGACATTTCTCCAAAAAGTAAGATCTTTGTTCCCATGTGCACTTGCAAACTGTAGTCTGGCTTTTTTTATGGCGGTTTTGGAGCAGTGGCTTCTTCCTTGCTGAGCAGTCTTTCAGGTTATGTCGATATAAGACTGGTTTTACTGTGGATATAGATACTTGTCTACCTGTTTCCTCCAGCACCTTCACAAGGTTCTTTGCTGTTGTTCTGGGATTGATTTGCACTTTTTGCACCAAAGTATGTTCATCTGGAGACAGAATGCATCTCCTTCCTGAGCAGTATGACGACTGCGTGGTCCCATGGTGTTTATACTTGCATACTATTGTTTGTACAGATGAACGTGGTACCTTCAGGCATTTGGAAATTGCTCCCAAGGATGAACCAGACTTATGGAGGTCCACAATTTTTTTTTCTGAGGTCTTGGCTGATTTCTTCTGATTTTGTTTGTAAACTTCTGACCCATTGGAATTGTGATATAGTCAATTAAAAGTGAAATAATCTGTCTGTAAACAATTGTTGGAAAAATTACTCATGTCATACACAAAGTAAATGTCCTCAACGTTTTGCCAAAACTATGGTTTGCTAATATGAAATCTGTGGAGTGGTTAAACAATGAGTTTTAATGACTTCAACCTAAGTGTATGTAAACTTCTCACTTCAACTGTAAATGCTTCCAGTTTTTGATGGAACTTCTTAAAATTCCCATCTGGTTCACTAATGACCTTTATGGAAATCTCTCACCTCCCTCCAGTAAAGATTACTCATGGTTCTGAAGGAAAGATTAGCTTTATTTGCCACACGTACCTCAAAACATCGAAACCAACGGTGAAATGCACCATTCGTTTCAATGGTCAACACAGTCTGAGGATGTGCTGGGGGCAGCCCACTAGTGTCAACGGGCTTCTAGCGGCACCATGGCATGCCCACAATTCATGACAAAATGACTGACATTTTAAGGTGCCATCCTAAAATCATATTAGCCATTTCGGTCCTGTGAAAACTCTCTGGCTATCCACTCGATCTATGCCTCTTATCATTTTGTATACCTCTATCAAATCACTGTTCATCCTCCTTTGCTGCAAAGAGAAAACCCCCAGTTCATTTAACCTTTCCTTATAGGATATGCTCTCTAGTCCAGGCAGTGTCCAGGTAAATCTCCTCTGCACCCTCTCTAAAACTTCCACATCCTTGTTATAATAAGGTGACCGAAACTGAACACAATACTCTTAAGTGTGGACTAACCAGGGTTTTATAGAGCTGCAACATTACCCCGCAGCATGTTAATAAACTCAATATACTCCATCCTCACATGATAACTTTCTCATTCAGGGATCAACATAATAAATCATCCTTAAGCATATTCTAAAACAAATACATCTTTCCTTAGGTACAGAGACAAAAATTACACTCTGTACCAGGACTCATTCAGTATAGTCTCGCCCAAACTCTGTACTAATGGCAACCAACCTTCTCCTGTATTTGTATCACATCATTTTCCTTTCTAATTGTTTGTCAGTGATTTGCATACAAGGAGACCAAATGTTCCTGAATATCACCCTTTATTTATCATTCATTATTTTCAATAATGCAGCGGATTTCAATTAATTGGGACATATCAGGACACATTTTGGCCCAATTAAGTAGCTGCCCCAGTTTCATGAAAATAGTTAAAGAAGTTTTAAAAAAGGGCAAACTACCATTTAACTGAGTAACAAATGATGTATTTAAATGAAATGCATAACAAGTTAAAACACTACCAATGCCTCTATAGTACGATAAAATTTTGTATTAGTTCCTAATAGTTATCGATGGAGGAATCCTTCCAGTGTATGCTGCCGTGTAAGGGATGTGCAAGCAGTGGTGGCACCTCTGGTGAAAGGGCTTGCTGTGTCCATTCTGGGACAGCTCACTTACCTTTGGTTCCTGTTGGACACAGCAAGGTCGAGAGAGTGGGGCTGTCCCAGGGCAATGACTTTTCAACTTAAAAATTCTCCATCATTGGTTTATACCATAAGATATAGGAACAGAATTAGGCCATTCAGCCCACCGAGTCTGCTCCGCCATTCCATCATGGCTGATCCTGGATCCCACTCAACCCCATACACCTGCCTTCTTGCCATAACCTTTGATCCCTGGCCGATCAGGAAACAATCAACCTCCTCCTTAAATATATGCATAGACTTGGCCTCCACCGCAGTCTGTAGCAGAGCATTCCACAGATTTACCACTCTCTAGTTAGAACAGGTCTTCCTTACCTCTGTTCTAATGTGTCACCCCTCAATTTTGAGGCTGTGCCCTCCAGTTCTGGATACCTCCACTATAGGAAACATCTTCTCCACATCCACCCTATCTAGTCCTTTCACATTCAGTAGGTTTCAATGAGATCTCCCGCATTCTTCTAAATTCCAGTGAGTACAGGCCCAAATCTGCCAAACACTCCTCGTATATTAACCCCTTCATTCCCGGAATTATCCTCGTAAACCTCCTCTGGACTCTCTCCAATGATAACACATCCTTTCTGAGATATGGGGCCCAAAACAGTTGACAATACTCAAGTGCGACCTGACTAGTGTCTTATAAAGGCTGAACATTATCTCTTTGCTTTTATATTCTATTCCCCTTGAAATAAATGCCAACATTGAATTTGCCTTCTTTACCACAGACTCAACCAGAAAACTAACCTTCTAGGAGTCTTGCATGAGGATTCCTAAGTCCCCCTGCACCTCTGATGTTTGAAACTTCTCCCCATTTAGATAATAGTTCACACTATTGTTCCTTTTACCAAAATGCATTACCATACATTTCCCAACACTATATTCCATCTGCCACTTTTTTGCCCATTCTCCCGATTTGTTAAGTCCTGCCGCAATTGCATTGCTTCCTCAGCACTGCCTGCCCCTCCACCTATCTTCCTATCATTCACAAACTTTGCCACAAAGCCATCAATTCCATTATCAAAATCATCGACAAACAATGTGGAAAGTAGCGGTCCCAATACTGACACCTGAGGAACACCACTAGTCACTGGCAGCCAACCCTCTTATTTCCACTCACTGCCTCCTACCTGTCAGCCATTCCACTATCCATGCCAGTATCTTTCCTAGAACGCCATAGGATTTTATCTTGTTAAGCAGCCTTGCATGTAGCACCTTATTGAACGCCTTCTGAAAATCCAAGTAAATGAAACCCACCACCTCTCCTTTGTCCACCCTGCCTGTTACTTCCTCAAAGAACTCTAACAGATGTGTTGAACAAGATTTCCCTTTACAGAAACTATACTGGCTTTCACGTACCCCAAAACCTCATCTTTAAAAATAGACTCCCAACACTTTCCCAACCACTGAGGTTAGGCTAATTGGCCTATAATTTCCTTTCTTTTGCCTTCCTCCTTCTTAGAGTGGAGTGATATTTGCAATGTTCCAGTCCTCCAGGACCATGCCAGAATCAAGTGATCCTAGAAAGATCATGAGCAATGCATCTTTTATCTCTTCAGCACCTCTCTCAGGACTCTGGGATGAGTTTGCCTCGCACCTTTTCCCTTCGTAATAGCAATGGCACTCACTCCTGCTTCCCAACACTCACAGTCCTCTTCCACACTGAAGTACCCATTACATTCATCTACCATTTCTTTCTCCCCCATTACTACCTCACCAGCATCATTTTCCAGTGATCCAATACTCTCACCTCCCTTTTACTCTTCATATAACTGAAAATACATTTGGTACCCTGCTTTATATTATTGGCTTGTCTGCCCTCATATTTCATCTTTTCCCTTCTTATAGCTTTTTTAGTTGCCTTTTGTTGGATCTTAAAACCTTCCCAATCATTAAACTTCCCATTCACTTTTGCTACCTTATATGCCCTTTCCTTGGCTTTTATGCAGTCCTTAACTTCCTTTGTTAGCTACAGTTGCCCACCCCTGCCATTCGAGAACTTCTTCCTCTGTGGGGCATATCTATCTTGCACTTTGTGAACTTAAGCTATCTCTACTCTACTGTCAGATATGATGGACAACCAACGTGCAAGTGTTCTTTGATTGACTGTAAATGAACGAAATTAGCGCAGACACCTAGTGCAGATAATGGACTACCTTCATACAGTGGTTTTGACAATTGCATCCTCCAAATCTTCATTTTCATTGCAACATTCCAGATAATTGTTGATATCTTCAAATCCTCCATAGTTCCTAACTTGCTGAAGTAGTGAAATTGTTTCATTTTCACTCCTGGCCATTTTTGATCTCCAAGCCTGAATACTTGAAACCAGAATGAGCAAAATGATTCTAAATTGTCTTACTGCTTATTTCTCACCAACTATCAGTGACAAAAATCACTGCTTTTTGAATGCAACTGAAATTATTTAAAAAACTACAGAATTCATATTCCTGTCCACTTTGGCCATTCCTGGCTGCAGAGAAAGTTTTTGGTGTTTGATTTATAGACATGTTACAGAATCCTGCCTCATGTAGATAGAAACAGACTGGATAACTTCTAAAACTACGTATTTCATGGACTGGCAAAAGACAGATTTTGTCTTGAATAAATCTCTTTATAAGAAGAAACTAAGCAATATTCCACCTTACAACATATCTAGATAGCACTTCAAAAAACATTAATCAGAAAATTCTGCTGGAAAAATTATCAATGATAATTTATTTGATTATGTTTACAAATACATCAAAGATGTTGTTCATCCATCATCGTTGTCGATGAAGACCTCGATATCATTATGATGATGGTGTCGAGACTAGCGCATGATTTGGATTTAAGTGAGGGAGAGTTGCACAGCATCAGCCTCACTCTCTCTTCCCAATTCCCATCTGGATCCAGTGGCAAGACAGTCACGATGACTGGAGATGACCCAGATGTCTTCTGTGTCTTGTCCTGCTCTACACGTTCCACGATGCATGCAGAGACCACCTTCTTGACCGTTGGACCTTCCATTAGTCTCATCCGCTCAATCCGCCGGAGTCTGTCTTCACATGCTGGGATAGACAACTCCCTATCTCACTGAAGGTTTGAGACCCGTCAGCTACCCTCACCTGGTTTAGCCGGCTTGTCGAAGCCGTTGCCCGAGGTGTGGCCACTGTCGCATGCAAATAGCTACGGGGAGCCACAGGGGAGAGCTGAGTGCCAGGTGGGGACCAAAGGTGGACTAACCGCCTTGAAAAGGACATGACATGTTCCCCCACCAGAGGTGCTACCCCTCCCTGACACCCCATACACCCCACATCAAAGATACTACATTTTTCAATGCATGGTCTTTTTCCCAGGACTGGAAGATAAAGAACCAGAGTGCATAGGTATAAGGTGAGAGTGGAGAGATTCAGTAGGAACCTGAGGGATAACCTTTTAACATAGGGACTGATACTTATATGGAATGAGCTGCCAGAGGGAGTGGTTGAAGCAGATAAAATAACAACATTTACATGATATTTTGACAGGTACATTGATAATAAAGGTTTAGAGGAACATTAGTCAAATGCAGGCAAATGGGACTTGGTTACGTTGCCATCTTGCTCAGCAAGGATAGTTCCACGCAGTATGACTTTACATACTCGAAACATTCTTCCTCTGTTCACAAGTGCTGCCTGGACCACTGAGTATTTCCATATTGCTATTTTTTATTTGAATAAACTATCCAGTCTTAGTCACATCATTCTTTTGAAAAAAATGTATCTCACCCAAGCTTTGAATGTTTAAACTGGCAACTAAACAAATTAAAAATATCCTGGTCATACAAAGAGAAATCTAGTTAAGGAGGAATCACAGATTTTTACTTTGTACTATAAACATAAATGAAGGGTTATTAACCTGAAACATTAACCTTTACTTACTTACCACAGATGCTGACTGACTTGCTGAGTATTTACACATTTTTAAAAAAATCTCAGACCTCCAGCATCTGCTGTTTTGAGTCCACCCAAACAGAAATGTCCTCCAAGAGGAGCATAACCTTGTCGTGGTTTGGAGGCTTGTGTGCCTCACTGACCCGGAGAGCTGTGTTGGCTGGAGTCAGGGCTTTATGTTTTGGTAGTAGGGGTCACTCATGCCTGACAGGTCAAAGCGTAGAGGATGGACTAAGAGTAGTTCACTGGTTATCCAGGTTCAGGGTTCAGCTCAACACTGACTGGTAAAACAAAATTGTTATGGAAACAGCAATGAGGAACTGTTCTACATTTGAGTGCGGCAGTATTCCTGAGTCTCCACCCTGGACCTGTGTGACTGACAGTAATGAAAACAGAGAAGATGCCACTGACACAATGAAGGAAGCCATTAAAACCACCAGAAATGGAGGACCCTAAATGCCAATGGTGTAACAGGCAGTAAGTAAGTGAGTACAAGGAAATGTAAACTTTTTGGCTGCATATTTATTTCCTCAGCCCTTGGAACCAGATAAACATGGAGGAGGTAAATTTTCAAAAAGGTAAGATGCTGAGTTTATTGTCAGATGTACGCACAGGTGCAATGACAACTTACTGAACTTGCAGCAGCCTCACAGGCACATAACATCATATAAGCAGCATTCACAAGAAAAACAAACATAATTTTTATAAGAATTAGAATGAAAAATAAATTTGCTGATGATACAACTATTGTTGTCAGAATATCAGATGGTGATGAGAGGGTGTACAGGAGTGAGGTTTATCAGCCAGTTGAGTGCATGACTGGTGTCACAGCAACAACCATGCACTCACCATCAGTAAGAACAAAGAACTGATTATGGACTTCAGAAAGGACAAGACAAGGGAAAACACACCAGTCCTCATAGAGGGATCATAAGTGGAAAGAGTGAGCAATTTCAAGTTCCTGGGTGTCAATATCTAACCTGGACCCAATACATCGATGCAATTACAAGGGCTATATTGACAGAGGCTACATTTCATTCGGAGTCTTGGAAGACTTGGTATGTCACCTAAAGCACTTAAATGTCTACAGATGCACTGTGGAGAGCATTCTAACTGGCTGTGTCACCGTTTGGTGTTGGGGGGTGGGGTGACTGACTATTGCACAGGATTGAAATAGGTTGTAAAATTAGTCCCCTTCATCATAGGCACTAGCCTCCATAGTATTCAGGACATCTTCAAGGAGCGATGCCTCAAAAAGGTGACATCCATCATTAAGGACTCCCATCACCTAAGTCATGCCTTGTTCTCATTGCTACCAACAGGAAGGAAGTACAGAAGTCTGAAGGCACACACACATTCACAAAGAGTTTTTTCCCCTCTGCCATCCAATTTCTGAATGGACATTGAATCCATGAATACTACCTCACTACTTTTTAATTTCTACTTTTGCACTACTCATTTAACTACTATATATATATATATTTACTGTAATTCATGTCTTTCTATCATTAGGTATTGCATTGTACTACTGCGGCAAAGACAACAAATTTTACGACATATGCCAGCGATATTAAACCTGATTCTGAAAACAGTTCATTTCAGTGCAAAGTGACCAGAGTGGTGATAATGTAGTGATTAAGGTTTTTACGCTGGTTGAAGCATCGAATGGTTGAAGGTGATCGTTGATCATGGATTTAGCTTAAATACACAAAAATATTAAACGACTATCATGCAGTCTTAACGGAGGAACGCAGCAATAAGAGCTCTTCCAGCATTTTGTGTGTGTCACTCTGGATTTCCAGCATCTGCAGAATCTCGTGTGTTTATATCAAGCAGTCATTACAATAACCACATGCTGCATTCTCACCGAGCACCAGAAGTTTGCTGCTTTCTACGATTAAATGTCACTATTGCCACTTCACAGTTCCCAGAGAGCATGCGCCGCACGAACGTCCCGAATGGGTTCGGATGTTTCCGTCGCTGACATCGCCGAGCCGATGCCGAATGCACTCGGGTTTTTCCGACCACGAATGAGACTACTTTGAGAGCACTGACCGTGGCCGTTCAACCCAAAGCCCGGAATGGAAGGAAATCGAGATGAGGCGGAACGCTGTACGGAAATTGGTTTGAACGCGTTGAAACGTGGTAACAGGGAGGAGGCACTCAAGTTCTTGCGGAAAGCTCAGAAGTTATACCCGACGGATAAAGTTAAAGGTGAGAGTGGTGGCACTACGTGAGAGTGAGGATAAACTGCGGCCTGTCTGAGCGAACCGGCAATTCAGTGCGCATGTGTTGGAACCGAAATGGATTATAGGAGTTGTGGTTGATTTTATGTTAGGTGCTGTTGTTCGGCCAACGTGTAGAACTACAACTCTCGAGATGCATCCTGGCACCCCTGACAACAAGCTCCCCCTTCCAGATAGTATCTCAAGTGTAATTACAGGGCAAAGGGCTGATGATAAATGTAGGCCGTAGATTAAGAGTTGATGCACTTTAAGTTTCAATATAAAAGGAACCCCCAGGTAAATCACGTTTGACCAGTGACATTTAGTCAGTCACTTTATTTTGGATTTAGGATGTAGTTGTCAGTATCCGGATACACAACTGTTTATAATCCCATGCTCTAATACTTTCGTCATCTTTTGGCATTATGTACTAAGCTTTGCGAATGATTTGGGAATGAATGTGATTCAGATTGTAACATTGACATGGGGTATAGATGGAATTATTGACCCCTCTCAACAGTGCCACTATGATCATAAAACCCTCAGATGATTGGGATTGGGGGTCCTAGATGCCAGCCAGATGTCACTGTGGGTCCTGAGCTGTTTATTCTTTAGATTGTACAATAAAAGGGAAAAACAGGAGCAAAGCACTTAAGGCATTGCCCTTATTCTTGCGCTGAACATGTTGAGGGTGTCTTCTTAGAATGCCCCCATGTGTGACTTAATTCAGTTCAGTCCACTGAGTCTGTGCCAGCCATCAAGCACCCATTTTTACACTAATTCTCTCCTAACCTATTTTATTCTCCCCACATTCCTGTCAACATCTTTAGATTCTAATGCTCTGTCGGTAAAACATGCAACAGCCAATTGACTTACCAATTTACATCTCAAAGTCTGCGAGTCTGGGTTGGGGATTGGAGGTTGGAAGTCTACTGTCAGACTGAGTTAGAGACTTGTCAGTGTGTGTGTGAGTGGGTGGGTGTGAAGGACAACATGGGCTTGTTTTTTAGTTGTTGCTTGTGTTCTTCGGCTAAACGTTGTGGGCATGCTATGTTGGCTCCAGAATGCATGGCGACACTTGTGGGCAAATGATGCATTTTCCTGTATATTTTGATGTACTCTCAGGGGCTACTTTATTAGGTACTCCTGGGTATCTGCTTATTAATGCAAATATCTAATTAGTCAATCATGTGGCAGCAACTGAATGCATAAAGGCACATTGTCATGGTCAAGAGGTTCAGTTGTTCAGACCAAACATCAGAATAGCGAAGAAATGTGATCTAAGTGACTTTGACCATGGAATGATTGTTGGTGCCAGATGGGGTGGTTTGAGTACCTCAGAAACTGCTGATCTCATGGGAGTTTCATACGCAACAGTCTCTAAAATTAAAAAAAGAAAGGCACAGAAAACAAAAAAAACACATCCAGTGATCAGCAGTTCTGTGGGTGAAAACACCTTGTTAATGAGGGAGGTCAAAGGAGAATGGCCAGACTAGTTTAAGGTGACAGTAACTCGGATAACTACACGTTACAACAGTGGCATTCCAAAGAGCATTCCTGAATGCACATCACGTCAGACCTTGAGGTAGATGGAGCACAGCAGCAGAAGAACATACAGTCAGTGGCCACTTTATTAGATTAAGGAGGTACTTGATAAAGTGGCCAGTGTACATGTGATAAATAAGTGAATGTGAATCTGAGCTTGCATGATTTTGGGATGAGGAAGGAAACAGGCCTGATACCCTTGTTTGGTGGAGGAACAGACGACATGGGAGCTGTGTAGCCTTGACTGTAGCAAGGACTAGGCCTCAAGCCCAGGGCTTGCCTGCTGCTGCTGCAGACCAGGTGAGAGATGTGGAAGCATTTACAGTGTGGCGTCCGAGCTTGGCTGGGGTGTAGCCTCCTCTGTTGGTGCTGCCCTCTCGTGTTCGAGTGGTGGAATGACAGGCTGGATTGTGTGCGTGTATCTGTACAGTGCCGGGAGACTGTACTATTGCTGGTCATTGTCGTTCAGAGTCTTGGACTATACATATGTGTTTTCTTTTGAGTGGATATGCTTCTTTACATGCTATTTTGAATTATGTTACTGCTATTTTTGAATATTTGTTTGCTATTTTGAATGTTTTACACCTTGGCCACAGACGAATGCTGTCACGTTCAGCTGTATCTATGTATGGTTTGAATGATAATTAAACTTGATTTGATTGTTTTGAGGCAGGTGTGCATAGAGAGAGCATCTGATGTTGCAATTGAATCCAGATGATTGGAGCTGCAAGGCAGCAGCTCTACCAGCTGTGCCACTGGGCTGCCCTGTTCTGTTACACAGTTCGTAAAACAATGCAAATATTAAATACTACTAACACTTAGAACTGTAACCATGAATGAAGTGAGATTGTATCTGTTACTTGGTTTAGGAAAAGTAATCACTAATGAAAGGATAAAAATAATAGATAGATAGATAGATATACTTTATTAATCCCGAGGGAAATTTGTTTTCATTACAGCTGCACCAACCAAGAATAGAGCGTAAATATAGCAATACAAAAAACCCCAACAATCAAACACCAAAATGCAAACTATGCCAGATTGAAAATAAGTCCAGGACCAGTCTATTGGCTCAGGGTGTCTTTCCCTCCACGGGAGAAGCTGCACGTTCGATGGCCACAGGCAGGAACGACCTCCCGTGCCGCCAAGTGTTGTATCACGGTGGAATGTGGCCGAAGTCCAACAGTAAAAAGTTCAATATCCAGTCTGCAGACACGTTCCTCGATCGTAATATGCTCCGGATTGCACCATCCGTTGTTAACCAGATCAGTAAGCACCCAATTCCTTTACGCTTACCGCTGTCAGTGCACTTCCGATCAGCTGGAATGGTATTACCCACCGAACTCCTCTTCTCCAAAAGTCTCTGTTGTCTCGACCCGGTACTCTTTCCTTGGCTTTGTGATCCCCCTCTGCATCCTCTGTGTGTTTTCCTCCGGATTTCAGCAAGGGTGTCCGCCACTCTGCTCGCTAAACCAGCCGGTATTTGCTGGTCCATGGAATACACAATGCGACCTTGCTTCTGTCCCGCATGTCGGGATGTAACCATTTCCAGCACTAAAGAAAACCCAAATAAAACTCTCTCTACCAGCATGTTAGAGAGGGTGCAGCTTTGACGTGTTACAGTGAGAAAAAAAAACAAAAAATAACGTAAATTAAAAAGTAAGAAGAAGAAAGTAAGAATAGATCGGAACAGCTGTACCAGGCTGCATTCACAACCGGCGCATGCGCACTCTCTCTCTCATGCGGGGGCGGGGGGGTATAAGTGCTTCCAAAGGCCGAGTCCAAAAAATAATATAGATAAAGCATTGGGACAGTACTGAAGTGGCTGGTTGGTAGTGGCAGTTACATGCTATAGGCTTCTTTCTAAACAGGAAGAAAATTCAGAAAATGGAGGTGTAGAGAGACATTGGAGTCCTTGTACAAGTCAAGGTTAACTTGCATGTTGAGTTGATGATAAGGAAGGCAAGTACAATGTTAGTATTCATTTCAAGAAAACTAGAATATAAAAGCAAAGATGTAATGCCGAGGATTTATAAGGCATTGGTAAGGCCACACTTGGATTATTGTGAGCAATTTTGAGCCCCTTATCTAAGAAAGATAAGGAGCTTTGGAGAGGGTGGAGAAGAGGTTCAAAAGAATGATCCTGGGAATGGAAGGGTTAACATATGAGGAGCATTTGGTGGCACGGGGCCTGTACTTGCTGGAGTTTAGAAGAATGAGGGAGGTTCTCATTGAAACCTGTCAAATATTGAAAGGCCTGGGTAGAGTGGATGTGGAGAGGATGCTTCCTGTGGTGGAGGAATCTGGGACCAGGGAGGGCAGCCCTTTAGGATGTCCCTTTAGAACAGGGGAATTTTTTTAGCCAGAGGGTGGTGACTCTGTGGAATTCATTGCCACAGACAGTTGTGGGGGCCAAGTCGTTGGGTATATTTAAAGGGGAGGTTGATAGGTTCTTGATGAGTAAGGTGTCACAGGTTATGGGAGAAGGCAGGAGAATGGGATTGAGAGAGATAATGAATCAGCCATGATGGAATGGTGGAGCAGACTCAGTGGGCACAAATAGAGTGGCTGCCATTTGCACAATATGGCTTCAGCGAAGCCTGACAAAGGGTCTCGGCCTGAAACGTCAACTGTACCTCTTCCTAGAGATGCTGCCTGGCCTGCTACATTCACCAGCCACTTTGATGTGTGTTGCATGGCTTCGGCTGTCCTGATCAGCCACTTCTCGGCTTATCTAGCTGGATTAACAGGTAACACACATCAAAGTTGCTGGTGAACGCAGCAGGCCAGGCAGCATCTGTAGGAAGAGGTGCAGTCAACGTTTCAGGCCGAGACCCTTCGTCAGGACTAACTGGATTAACAGGTTTTGCTCTTCATATATAAACAATATTCACTGTTTTTAAAATTCAAAAATCTTAAAAGGTGTTTGGAGCTTGTTGCTTCTGCTTAGAAAAATAGAGTTTAATAGCATGAGGCCAGCTGGCATCATTTTATTGAAGTGATAACTTACTTACCAACCCAAGTGGCCCAAGAACAATAAACTTCAGCCACATAACCCAACTCTGTCAAGACAGCAGGGTCCTGTCCATGACAATGGTTAACCGATTTGATTTAAATACTTTTAATACACAGATGTTATGGTTTATTTTCTATTACACATACACATTCAGCAAGTTGTGGGAAAGTTGAGTGCTGTAAGTGCAGGTGCTACATTTGCAATTCAGTAGATGGCTAAAAGAAACGGGGGGTGATTCACAATAAGGTTGTATTATCATAAAATAAGAGCTAGGCCTTTTGTTAGTGAAACAGTTTTTCCCACAATGCACAATGGAAACCTGGAACTTGCTTCCCCAAAAGACCATGACTGCTGAGAAACAGATGGATCTTCAAGGTTGAGATCAATTGATATTTGTTGATGAATGATTATCATCACGGGGATGTTTACTGGATTGAGGAAATGTATTGTGTTAGTTTCTACCTCTGACAATTCATTTAATGTGATCACCGTAGATTCATGGAGCAGTACAGCACAGAAGTGGGCTGATTGTCCCAACTCATCCACGTTGACCGTAATACCCATCTGCAGAGAGGCTTTTTAATCTGACTCAATTCCATTGAAAGAGATGCTGGCAAGACCTTCAATATTCTCAACTAGTGAAGTGATGCCTAGGTGCAGAATAAAGTTTTTATATACATATCTGTTTTGATATTTAGCCTTGTATTTGGATTCATTGGTATTACATTGGTAAAAGTGGCACATGATGAGATAGTGTTAACGTTTACTGCTTTTCATTTTATGAAAGGCAAAGTCCAAGGCCAATAGCTGGAACTAGGAGCGGTATATCTCCAAGCCAGTATAGTTTATTCATAGTTTGACTTAGAAAATATGGCTTCAAGCTCCACTGCCAGAATTAAGCATCTTGTTCAAGTACAGAAGCTTCAGATATTTATTTGGGACTTAAAATAATTGAACAAACAATTTACACTTGAACCCAGTTGATTATTCTCAGAGGATGGTGGCTCTTGCAAATAATTGATAGAGTTTTGGTATGTAATCTAAAAGTTTGAGTTGTACTCTACACCCTGCACTAAAACCTTTTGCCTAAATTTCTTTCCTGTGATTTTTTTTCTGTAAACCATATTTAAAAACTTGCTCCAATGCAGTGTTTTTGTTGCACTTTTAGTAACCTGCCCAGCTTTTCCAGATCTGGTTGTGCATTTTATCTCTCCCTCCAGAATCAACTTGCTATGTTGTACTTTAAATTGTTAGTGACTTGGCAAGGTACAGGATCAATAACCTGAACTGTAACAAATACAGCAGAAATTACTTCCACTGCAATTTGCATACTTCTACAGCACCTTTAATATAATAAAATACCTGAAAGCAAGGTGCAGCAGGATTAGGTAAGATGGAGACATTAGCACTGGCCAAGTTTGATTTCAAAGTTCTTTCCTTTGAGCATGAGCTTACCAATTATGGCACTGATCTCTGGTTTTGGTCTTTAGTTCCATTATGGCAAGTTGGGAAACTTAATTTATGTTTGGTAATAGAAAATAAACCATAACATCTGTGTATTAAAAGTATTTAAATCAAATTGGTTAACCATTGTCATGGACAGGACCCTGCTGTCTTGACAGAGTTGGGTTATGTGGCTGAAGTTTATTGTCCTTGGGCCACTTGGGTTGGTCAAAAAGTATGAATTCTCCAGTGTTACTTTTGAGAACAAAATGAGTATTTGATAACACTGTGCTTGTACTCACTGGAGTTTAGGAGAATGAGGGGGCACTTCATTGTAACCCACCAAATATTGAAAGACTTAGATAGAGTGGACAAGGAGGGTATGTTTCCAATTGTGGGGAATTCTATTACCAGCTGGCAGAGCCTTAGAATGGAATGATGTCCCCTTAGAGCAGAGATGAGGAGGAATTTCTTTAGCTAGAGGGTGGTGAATCTGTGTAATTTATTGCCACATTTGGTTGTGGAGGCCAATTACTTTGGTATATTTAAAGTGGAGGTAGGTAAGTTTTTGATTAGTAAGAGTTTCAAAGATTATGGGGAGAAGACCAGGAGAATGGGGTTGAAAGGAATAATAAATCAGCCAAGATGGAATGGCAGAGCATTTGATGGGCTGATTGGCTTAATTCTGCTCCTATCTCTTATGGTCTTAACTGGAGGATTTAAGTTCTTTCAGTCTCTGTGGCTGAACCCAGCCACTTATACCCTCTGTGCTTACAACTCTTGCCTCTTCTATATTTTCCTCTGCCTTCTGATATTCCTCTGATGTAGGGAATCTCCATAGAACATCTTCTGATCCATCCTCTAATTACTTTTGTATTTTGAGGCACCTTGGCTTGGAACTCTTTTGTGTTAAATATATAGCATAAATGCAAGTGATTGTTTTTGTGAACTGATCATCTTTAGTGATGTCTGTGTGCTTTGAAAATGGTTTCAAATAGATCAGGCAGTTTTGTGTGTGATGAAACCACAAGTGTTATTGTTGGTCCACCTATGGTATTTGCTATTTTATCAATCTTTACATCCACTGATGCAGTCGTGTAGTTAGCTTTTTGTTCAATGATTTCATGCAGTGGTAACACATTAGCCAGAAACTGTTACAATTTATATTGAACTGCGAGTACCTTTGTTCAGCTGCTGTTAACCACTTTACAACAATATGTATCACAGCACCTCAAAGATTGAAACAAAGTATTCAAAACTGACTCCCAGTCCTGATGAAGGATCTAAGCCAGAAACATCAACTGTTTATTCCCCTGCATAGATGCTGCCTGACCTGCTGAGTTCAGCATTTTCTGTTGCTCTGGATTTCCAGCATTGCGTGAACCCAGGGAAATGCAGTGCAATATCAGTTGTTAACCTGTATTGTTAGATGCTACAACTGCGTACAATTCAAGTGGCAATCCTAGATTCAGTGGTGCCATTTGAATAGAGACTTCTCCACACTTCAGCTAACAGCTTCAGAAAGAGTCAGAACAGGTCTTTAATGTAAAAGATTTTGAGTTACTAAGACTGGACGGCCTGGAATTAGAAATTTGTCCATGGTCACAAACTAAATGCACAGTGGCCTAACATATTCAGTGGAAGAAAATTTCAGTATCCAAGTTCAACTGGTATATTTATTGTATTGCTTATTTTGTCACATGCAATCAATTGTTGATTTTCTATCCTCTGGTCATTTTACCCTTGAAAAGGTGCACTCATAAGGTAAAGACCATTACAAGTAATGAACAGGTTTCTTTTTCTTGGCGTCCATCAATCAGAAAAAAATTCTTTCTGGTCATATCATTGTGATGAATGTGTTGTTCCACTGATGATAAATCTGAACCTGAATGGCATCAAAACGCACTTAAGACTGATCAGAAAGAACAATACTGGAAGGAGGGAGGGTGGCTTGTTCATATGTAGGAGTGTCCATAAGACATAGGAGCAGAATTAGGCCATTCAGCCCATCAAGTTTGCTCTATCATTCCACCATGGCTGATTTATTATCCCTCGCCACCCCGTTCTCCTGCCTTCTCCCTGCAAGCTTTGATACTCACTTTAAATATACCGATAATGACTTAAGTTGGGTGTTTGTAACCTGTGTATAAAATAATTACAAACACAGCATGTACAGGTAAATCCAGAATATTAGAGATATAACATATACAGAGATACAGTGTGGAGTCGGCCCTTCCCGCACTTCAAGCTGTGTCACCCTGGCAACCCTTCATTCAACCCTAACCTAATCACGGACAATTTACAATGACCAATTAGCCTCCCAAGCAGCACATCTTTGAACTGTGGGAGGAAACCGGAGCACCCAGAGAAAACCCACACACTCCTTTCAGATGATGTTGGAAATGAACTCAGAACTCCGATGCCCCAAGCTGGAATACGTCATACTTTATACTTTATTGTCGCCGAACAATTGATACTAGAATGTACAATCATCATAGCAATATTTGATTCTGCGCTTCCCACTCCCTGGATTACAAATGGATAGTAAATATTAAAAATTTAAATTATAAATCATAAATAGAAAATAGAAAAGGGAAAGTAAGGTAGTGCAAAAAAAACAAGATGCAGGTCCGGATATTTGGAGGGTATGGCCCAGATCCGGGTCAGGATCCGTTCAGCAGTCTTATCGCAGTTGGAAAGAAGCTGTTCCCAAATCTGGCCGTACTAACTCCGATCCCACTGTGCAACTTTCTGTTCAGGTTCAAATACATCAGTCTTAAATTCATCCTCCACTTTGAGCAACTCTTCACACAACATATAATCGACTCTTGGATCAGATTTCCTGATAAACAAAACAAAAACAGAATAACAGTAGATCTTTCCCTTGAACCTGTTCCACCATTTACTTGGATTGCTATCTCTGATATCTATACATGTATGTCCTCATCCAATTATTTCTATTCTGCAACCATTCAGTGGTGCATTTCTGATTTCCTTAAATTTGTTCCTGATTTCACTACTGAATGCTATAGTTTTCATCTTAAATTAATGACATATATCTGAATTTTCTTTTGATGGAATCATTAATTCTACATTGACCCTTACTTATTTTTTATACCTTAATTAGAATTTCCCATAAATTTTGAATCTCTGTGAACACAGTAATTTACAAGTCATATTGCAGCATCTGGAGAACGAGAGCAGAATTAATGTTTTGGTGCATTGTTCTTATTTAGAATAAGACATACAAAATGCTGGAGGAACTCAGCAGGTCAGGCAGCATCAATGGAAAGCAATAGACAGTTGACATTTTGGGCTGAGATCCTTCATCGGGACTGGAAAGGAAGGTGGAAGAAGCCAGAAAAAGAAGGAGGGGGGAGGGGAAGGAGAACAAGCTAGAAGGTGATAGGTGAAGTTGGGTGTGGGGGAGAGGGATAAAGTGAGAAGCTGGGGGGTGATAGGTAGAACAGGTAAAGGGATGAAGAAGAAGGAAGCTGATAGGAAAGGACATAGAAAAATGGAAAGGTGGATGGGCACCAGGGAGAGGTGATAAACAAGTGAGAAGAAGAGAATAGGTAAGAGGGGAGCCAGACTGGGGAATAGAAGAAGAGAGACAGAGCAGGAGGGGAAAAATTACTGGAAGTTGGAGAAATCTGTTTTCATGCCATCAAGTTGGAGGCTACCCAGACTGCACACTGTACAGGCAGTCCCTGGGTTACGAACCAGTTCCGTTCCTGAGTCCGTCTTTGTAAGTCGGATTTGTACATAAGTCGGAACAGGTACATCTGGCGATATTTAGCATCAGTTAGTCAAATGTTTGTCTTAGTATATAGTATATATTTTAGCTTTCTATGCATATAAAACACTTAAGAAACGTATATATTTCAATAATGAAATCAGTGCGTTGCTTAGTAATAATTGTAGCTTTCATCAGGGCAGGGCCTTTCACATGCTCCATTATTCTCACTTTATACTTTATCCTTTAAAGTTGTTCCGATCGTTGACCGACTATAGCTTAGCGCTTTTCCAGTGACCGATGGCGTTTCACCTCTTTCCAATGGCTTTATTATTTCCACTTTATTTTCAATCATAATCGTTTTCCGTCAGCGGAACAGAAGCACTGCGGATCCAGCTGTGGGCAGAGGGTCTTGACCTGAGCTCCCCGGGTCCTAAAGTCCACCCGCACTGAGGCAGGTTAAATGGGACAAGTGGGGGCAGTGCTGACTGGAAGAGTGGGGGGGAGGGTCAGAGTGAATCTTGCTAAGAAAAATTTAAGCCAAATACAAAGTTACATACTCAACACGGTTAACGGCAACGACTTAAAATGGCGGATGGCGCCGTGATCTGATTTAAAATGGCGGACGACGTTCCCCTTTCTCTGTTTGTAAGTATGAGTTGTTCGTAAGTCGGACATTCGTAACTTGGGGACTGCCTGTATTTGTCCAACCTGAGAGAAGTCTCATTATTTCTGTAGAGGAGACCACGGATTGTCATGTCAGAATGGAAATGGGGATTGGAATTAAGGTGGTTAACCACCAGGTAATCCTCTTATTATGGATGGAGCGAAGGTGCTTGTTTAGCTTTATCTGGTCTTTTTTAGCACTTGAATTATAAAAGCCATGGAAACACAAGAAAAATTTGCATTTATATAGGACCTTCCCAAACTCTGAATTCTCAGAATAACTCATGAAGAGGAATCACTGTAGTAACGCAGAGTTCACAGCAGCCCATCTGTACACTGCAAGCTGCCATGGCTGTAAATGTGAGAATTTCTGGATAATTTGATTTAGGGGCAATGATCGCATGATCGTTGGTACTCCAGAGTTAAATTCCCAGATTTTCTTTTAAAAATTGTTTATTTTTCATCTTTTACTCCACTTGAGAGAATGAGTGGGACATGAGTAAACCTGATTCACTGAAAAGATCACCCTCCTTCAATACTATAATGAATTTTTAGTCTCTGCTTTGGAGCTTACAGCCACATGCATCTGACTTAACTGTGACACCTGAAAATGCTGTAGAAAACAAGGTCTTTCTAGGTGGATGCTTTGTAAATGCAAACATCTTTACTTTTGTTAAATGTTGGGACATATACAATGCAGTACTTAAAATATATGAATATATAAAAAATAAATAGTGCAAAAAGAAAGCAAAACAATGAGGTAGTGTTAATGGGTTCATAAACTGTTCAGAATCTGTTGTGGTGGGAAAGAAGCTGTTCCTAAAACACTGAGAGTGTCTCTTCAGGCTCCTGTATCACCTTCCCTCTGGCAGTAATGAGAAGAATGCATGTCCTGGATGGTGTTGGTCCTTCATGATGGATGCTCCCTTCTTGATGCATCACCTTTTGAAGATGTCCTCAATGGTGGGGGAGATTGTGCCCATCTGCCTGAATCTACAATCTTTTTTGTACAATCTACAATCTTCTGCAGCTTTTTCCAATCCTGCTTTGATGCCTCCGTGGCTTTTATAATTCAAGTGCTAAAAACACCAGATAAAGCTGAAGAAGCACCTTTGCTCGATCCATAATAAGAAGATTTCCCAGTAACCACTTTAATTCCAATCCCCATTCCCATTCTGACATGTCAATCCATGGCCTCCTCTACAGAAACAATAAGCCCGCTCTCAGGTTGGAAGAGAAACACCTTATACAGTATGCAGTCTAGATAGCCTCCAACTTGATGGCATGAACACAGATTTCTCTAACCTCTGGTAATTTCCCCCCTCCTCCACCTCCTCTCTCCTTCTGTTCCCCAGTCTGACTCCTCTCTTACCTCTTCTTTTCACCCGTTTATCTTCTCCTTGGTGCCCATTCTCCTATGTGATGCAACAGTCAGTATTCTCTCCGTGATATATCTGAGAGATATGAGGATAGATCCTCAGATGTTGACACCCAGGAACCTGAAGCTGCTTACCCTTTCCACTGCTGACTTCTCAATGAAAACTTCTGTGTGTTCTCCCGACTTCCCCTTCCTGAAGTCTACAATCAGTTCCTCAGTCTTACTGACGTTGAGTGCAAGGTTGTTGTTGCAATACCACTCAACTAGCCATATCACTCCTATGCACCACTTATCACCATCTGAGATTCTGCCTACAACAGCTGTAACATTGGCAAATATATGGATGGTGTTTGAGCTGTGCCTAGCTAATCTGTCATTGGTGTAGAGCAGAGATCTCCAACCTTTTTTGCACTGCAGACCAGTTTAATATTGACAATATTCTTGTGGACCGACCAACCGGCGGTGGGGAGAGTGGTTTTCAAGTGGGGTTAAACTCACCTCAACATGTCTTTTACAGTTAGGGTTGCCAACTTTCTCACTCCCAAATAAGGGACAAAAGTAGCAGTCAAATCCCGGGACACTTGTGTTTACCCCAGGAAAGACTACCATGACCATGAAGCCTTGCGCGGGCACCTGTGTGCGCATGCGTGTACGTGCCGGTTTTCTTCCACAAATCGGAAGAATTGGCTTAATCTTCCCTACTATACTGTGCATACATTATTTCTACTTTATAAAGGCTGTGTATTTATCATATGATTCCTGCTTTTACTATATGTTAGTGCTATTTTCGGTTTTATGTGTTATTTGGTATGATTTGGTAGGTTATATTTTGGATCTGGGAACGCTCGAAAATTTTTCCTATATAAATTAATGGTAATTGCTTCTTCGCTTTACGTCATTTCGGCACGAACAGTTTCATAGGAACGCTCTACCTTAGCGGGGGAAGTATGGGACAAACCAATTTAGCCCAATATACAGGATGTCCCGGCAAATACGGGACAGTTGGCAACCCTATGTTCAAGTTCAACAGTGTGTGACAGGGAATGAGGAAAGGTGCAGCTGACTCATATCATTTCCTCGCGGCCCAGTAGCAAATGCTATGCAGAGAGTAGAACAGTGGACTAAGAATATGTACTTGAGGTATGCTTGATTGTCAGCAAGGAGTAAGAGATCTAGACTAATAATAGGGTTTCAAATTAAATAGTGAAGCATTAGCTGCTTTCATCTGAAGTAATGATATTTGCCTTATTGCAAGGCTTTGCTCTCATTATGTGGGCTGTACAATCTACAGAATCTGCACTTGACACACACAGGATGCTGGGAATATGTCAGTGTTTGTCCTTTATTTTGGAAACTCTAAAACCTGAGCTAAAATTCCAAAATTAATTTTTAGGCGTAGTTTTTTTTTGTTGTGAATGGATGGGTGTATGTATAGGTCAGTAAGCATAATTCATTTTGTTTTTCTATGTCTACAAGGCCCTATTCAATTAAGTCTGGCTTAGATTGCACACATAAGTCAGTGAGTGACTGTGATTGTTTTTACTTAATTTTATTTTTGGAAACCACCTCCTTCATTGAAATCTAGAGCCTCAGTTGCACTTGTCAAAGGTAAGGGAGATTTGAGTACAGTAGGTTCTGGTTAATTGGGACACATTTTGACCCAATAAAGTGGCTGCCCAAATTAGCCAAAGTTTCTTGGAAATTGTTAAAAAGGAAAAAGGTATTTAAAAAACAAGACTAACTAATTTTGCATTTAAATGAAATACAGAACAATACCAATACTACTACAGTACTATAAAACTGTGTATTGGTTCCTAATAGTTATTAACAGAGGAATTCATTCAGTGTATGTTCCTGTGTTCTTTTGATTGACTTTAAATGAACAAAATCCACACGGACACCTGTGCAGAATACAGAGTGCCTTCAGACAATGCTTTTAATGAATGCATCTTCCACATTTCATTTTGATTGTAACATTGAAGGTTGTTGTTGTTACCTTCAAATTCATCATAGTTCCTAACTTGTTGAAGTAGTGAAATCGTTTCATTTTCACTCCTGGCTATTTCTAGCATCTCCAGGCCTGAAAACCTGAAAGTGCAGTGAACAAAACAGTTCTGAATTGTCTTACTGCTTATTTCTCACCAACTATCAGTGACAAAAATCATTGCTTTTTGAACACAAACACACACAACTGATGCTATTTATAAACTGATTGCTATAAGCACAGTGTAGTGTCTAATGGCCACACATGTGCACACAGACTCACTCCAGTCTGAAACTGTTGGGCAAATGTCTCCTGTCCCAATTAAGTAGCATATTGTCCCAATAAATGAAAAGAACCCTGGCTATTTTCTCTATTAGTTTTTGTTCTTTAAGAGTTGTCCAAAATAAGCGGCTGCTCCAATTAACCAACCGATGGCCCTGTTAACTGGAATCTACCGCATTCAGATCTGCTAATGATCTCTGGCTTACAAGTATTCCTGGCAGTGAGGCTCAAGCCTAACCATTAAAACTCAGATGAGTATGTTTGTCTGATCACTAACTATTGATTGCCACACACATGCTCAAATATCTTGCTACTTAGAGACCATGGTTTAGTATCCATTTTCTAGGCTGTTCAGAGTGCTGCTTGAACTATTCAACTTCTGACTCAGTCAGAAGTGCTTATGCAAGCAAAGTGCCTATTCCTGCATATATAAATGCTGTTCCTTCAAGAATCGTTTTATATATATAATTTATATCTATCATAGAAAGCACAACAGTGCCCCTCCTTCCTTAGGAGTCTGCGGAGATTTGGCGTGTCATCAAAAATCTTGGCAAATTTCTGTGGAAATTGTGCTGACGGGCTGCATTATGGCCTGGGATGGGAACACCAATGCCTTTGAGTGGAAAATCCTACAAAAGGTAGCAGATTCGGGCCGGTACATCACAGGTAAAACCCTCCCAACCATTGAGCACATCTACATGAAACATTGCCTTAGAAAAGCAGCATCCATCATCAAAGATGCTCACCAGCCAGACCCTGCTCTTTTCTCACTGCGCCATCAGGTAGAACGTACAGGAGCCTCAGGGCTTGCACCATATTCAAGAACAGTTACTAATTCCCAACCATCAGACTCTTGAACAAAAGAGGATAACTACGCTCACTTAAGGACTCTTGTTATTTCATGCTTGTTACTTACTGCTATTTATTTATTATCTGCACTTATACAGTTTGTCTACAGTTTACAGATCTTGTTCATGGTTACTGTTCTATAAACTTGCTAAATATGCCTGCAGAAAAAGAATCACAGGGAAGTGTGTGGTGACATGTATGAACCCTGAAAATAAATTTCATTTTACTTTGAAAGACAGTCTTATTAATTTTAATAAAGCTACTTATGAATTGTAACAGTTTCTGGCTAATATGTTAACACTGTACCATAAACATCAAGCAGAAAACAAAACCTTCCAGTGAAGCAAAATGTTTTATATAGGAATTTGGCCAAACAAGGTTTGATACCAAACGACAAAAGCTGATGTTAAGAGAAAGGACTAGAGTGATCAAGAAACAGCTTTTAGTATGTGCCTTAAAGCAGGAGAGAAAGGAAGGGTGGGAGGGGGAGGGGTTTAGGAAGGGAAGTCTTGGAGCTGGTGATGAATCTGAAGATAGAACAATCAAATCCATAGACGACTGAGATGTCAGTATTGGAGACAAAAGTGTAGCATAGCGGTTAGCGTAACACTGTTACAACACTAGCGATCTGGGCTCAATTCCCCCCTGCTCCATACCAGGCCATAATGCCCCCAGTCAGCACAATTTCCACCACACATCTATAGAGTTTGTACATTCTCTCTGTGACCATTTGGCTTTCCCCTGGGTGCTCCAGTTTCCTCCCACATTCCAAAGATGTATGGGTTAGTAGATTAATAAGTCACATAGCTATAATTGGATGGCATAGACTCATTAGGCCAGAAGGGAATGTTACTTTACTGTATCTCTAAATAAAATACTCTCACTAGGTTGTAGGGCTACATGAACACAGCAACTGGGACCCTATTGTTAATCTATTTTAAATCTATTGTAACGTATTGATTGTGTAGTAACTAACTCACAGCTTTGATAACATGCTGTATTCACTATACCCTTTATTCTAATGAAGCTACTTTTGAATTGTAATATTTTGGCTAATATGTTAGCCAAGTGTTAAATATAGCGAGGAATCCAATTATCAGGGATCCAGTTTTGCTGTGGAACTTTTGCATTGTTCTAAGCTTTACAATGTTACAGTTACAATCATAAATGCCACGTAGCGTAGCAGTCAGCGTGACGATATTACACCTTGGGGCATTGGAGCTCTGAGCTCAATCCTCACATCCTCTGTAAGGATTCTCTGCACGTCCTCTCACAGTCCAAAGAGGTGCCAGGTAGGAGAGTTGGTCATTGTAAATTGTCCCAAGATTAGGTTGGTGTTAAATCGGGGTTGTCAGAGTCTGTGGGGTAGCGTGGCTTGAAGGGCCAGATGGGCCTATTCCTCACTGTATCTCTAAGTAAATAAATGTTTTGAACTATTCATATGGTATGTTTTAACTCTGAGCATATAACTTAAGAATTGAGTGCAAATTGTAGTTCGAACCCAAAGCAGGGTTTCAAAGATGATTCCTTTTGGGATTACTTTTACTGTCTGCAGTTTTGATAGTTTAGCTTATATTTGGTGCTTTCAAGAGGGAGCTGAGCTTTCCACACTGTAGAGATTTCAGCAATATGTTGAATAACTATTAAGTGGTAATGATCTAGCCGTAATCTCTATGGTGGTCCTTGCACCGAAGTACAAAAGCTATTCTTCCTGATCTTTTCACACACACCCTTCATTCTGAAACCCCTACCATTTCTCCCTTCCCATACTCAGTTTCTTTTCTCTCTACCACTTGCTTCCATCTGCCAGTCACCCAAACACAAACTATTGGGGCCCTATTCCTATATCTTATTATCCCCATCTGCTCACCATCTCTCCCCGATCTAGTTCCACTTCCTTTCTTATCAGATTCTATCACCCACAGCCCTTTGTTCCCTCCACTTTTCTGCTCCTAGTCTCTCCCTTCCCTTCCTCACCAGTCTTCATCTGCCCATCGATTCCTCCTCACCTGGATCTACCTATCACTCGCCAGCTCCTGACTCACCCCTCCCCCCCCAAGTTGGCCTTTTACTGTCTGTCGTAATACTGGGTCTGAACCCAAAATGTTGACTATCCCACTGTCAGACCCATTGAGTTCCTCTAGTGTTTTTCTAAACTCTGGATTCCAGTATCTGCAGAAAGAATAGTATTGTGTTTTCATCAAGAGAATTATTAAATGCCCCACTCCTGTTGTTTTGTATGTCTAAAAATAGATTAGGTGACTTTTTTTTTTAAAAAAGAGTAGGTCAGATATCATAGTTGTTTTGTGGTATGAGATTCAATTTCAATTTTAAAAATTAATGGCAGAGGTAATTTATTACCTTGCTGAGAATTCCACAAAGGCCAAGATTTTCCTTCCTGGACCTCTGTGATTCTGATGTTCTAACACACAGAAGATCCAGACATGCCAGTAACGGTCGGTGGTGTGCATGCGCAGCAGTGATTTTGGTCATTATCTGCATGTCTGGGGATGTCCGAGGCTGTTGAATGTCATGGAGAAGGCTGGGGGTTGGGGTCTGATTTGCTTCCACATCGAGACCATGTACCTTGAGGCTTGGTTCTTCATTATTTACAGGGATCTGCCTGTACTGCTTTCTCCACTGAGTATATTACCATGTGCTGCCGCAAGAATGCAGCATCCATCATCAAAGACCGGCCCCCCCCCCCCCCCCATCCAGGCCATATCCTCTTCTTATTACTGCCATTGGGCAGGAGGTACAGAAGCCTTGGGTCCCACAGCACCATGTTCAGGAACAGTTATTACCGTACAACAAACAGGCTCCGGAACTGCCATGGACAACTTCATACACCACTGCTTTGAACTGATTCTATGACCTACAGACTCACTTTCAAGGGCTCTTTGCAACTCATGTTCTCAGTATTTTTTTATTTGCACAGTTTGTCTTTTGCACATTGGCTGTTTGTCAGTCTTTGTTTATGTATAGTTTTTCATAAATTGTTTTGTATTTATTTTTCTTCCTGTAAATGCCTGCAAGAAAATGAATCTCAAGGTAGCAAATGGTAGCATATGTATTTTGATAATAAATTTGCTTTGAACTTTGAGATATAGTGCTAGGGAAATTAATGGGCCTAAAGTCTGACAAGTCTCAAAATTCAAGATTGTATACAAATGTAATGGAGAACAAAATAATTGTTATTCTATATCTGACACAGCAGAGGGGAAAAACACAAGGTAAAGAACACAATAATATAAAAAAAATACAGAGCCTATAAAAAGTATTTACCCTCCCCCCCCGGGACATTTTCATGTTTTATTGTTTTACAACATTGAATCAGTGGATTTAAATTGGGTTTTTTTGACACTGGTTAACAGAAAAGGCTCTTTCATGTCAAAGTTAAAGCACATTTCTACAAATTAGTTTAAATTTATTACAATTATTAAACAGAAAATAATTGATTGCATAATTACTCACCCCCTTCAAGTTAGTAGATGCACATTTTGCTGCAATTACAGTCTTGAGTCTGTGTGATAGGTCACTGTCAGCTTTTCACATCTGGACACTGCAATTTTCCCCATTTTCTTTACAAAACTGCTGAAGCTCTGTCAGATTGCATGGGGATTGTGAGTGAACAGCTCTTTTCCAGTCCAGCCACAAATTCTCAATTGGATTGAGGTCTGGACTTTGACTTGGCCACTCCAGGACATTAACTTTGTTGTTTTTAGCTTTGGCTTTTATACTTGGGGTCATTGCCTTGCTGGAAAACAAATCTTCTCCCAAGTCGCAGATCCCTTGTAGACTGCATCAGGTTTTCCTCTAGGATTTCCCTGTATTTTGCTGCATTCATTCTACCTTCTATCTTCACAAGCCTTCCAGCACCTGCAGAAGTGAAGCATCCCTACAGCATGATGCAGTCACCACCATGCTTCACAGTAGGGATGGTGTTTTTGATGATGTGCAGGGTTTGGCTTATGCCAAACATAGCATTTAGTCTGATGGCTTAAAAGCTCAGTTTTGGTTTCATCAGACCATAGAACCTTCTTCCAGCTGACTTCATATGCCTTCTGGCAAACTCCAGCCGAGATTTCACGTGAGTTTTTTTTTCAACAGTGGCTTTCTCTTTGCCACTCTCCCATAAAACTGCAACCGATGAAGGACCCAGGCAACAGTTGAATGCACAGTCTCTCCCAGAGACTGCTCCAAGGTTGTCAAAGGTCTCTTGGTGGCCTCCCTCTCTAGTCCTATTCTTACATGATCAGTCAGTTTTTGAGGATGGCCTGCTTCAGGCAGATTTACAGCTGTGCCATATTCTTTCAATTTCTGGGTGATTGACTTAACTCTACTCCAAGGGATATTCAGTGACTTGGAAATTTTCCTGTATCCATCTCCTGACTTGTGCTTTTCAATTATCTTTTCACGGAGTTGCTTGGAGTGTGCTTTCGTTTTCATGGTGTGGTTTTTTTGCCAGGATACTGACTCACCAGCAGTTGGACTTCCTGGATACATGTGTATTTTTACTACAGTCAATTGAAACACCTTGACGGCACACAGGTGATCTCCATTTAACTAATTATGTGACTTCTAAAACCACTTGACCGCACCAGCGATGATTTGGTGTGTCATGTTAAAGGGTGTGAATACTTGTGCAATCAAATATTTTGTGTTTTATATTTGTACTTAATTTAGATCACTTTGTAGAGATCTGTTTTCACTTTGATACAAAAAAAGCTTTTTCTGTTGGTCAGTGTCAAAAAAGGCCAAATTAAATCCTCTGTGATTCAATGTTGTAAAACAATAAAACATGAAAACTTCCAAGGGGTGGGGAATGAATACTTTTTGTAGGCAATATAAATACATAAGATAGTTTATATACATAAATTGTTTGTATGTCCATTAAGTGATGCTTGTTAAAGGAGGGAACTGACAGGAAATGATAAATGCAAACACGAGGAAATCTGCAGATGCCGGAATTTCAAGCAACACACATACAAGTTGCTGGTGAACGCAGCAGGCCAGGCAGCATCTCTAGGAAAAGGTACAGTCGAAACGTCGTCTGTACCTCTTCCTAGAGATGCTGCCTGGCCTGCTGCGTTCACCAGCAACTTTTATGTGTGTTGCAGGAAATGATAAAGTAGTGGTGGTTGGGGGTGTGGAGGGGAGGGCTAGTAGCTGGAGGTGCTGATCAGCCTTGGGGAAAGTACACAGTAACTGTTTGAGTCTAGTGGTTCTGGCATGGATACTACAGAGCTTCCTCCATGATGGGAGTGGTAAAATGTACTTGCATTGAAAATTAGTTGACAGACAGGCAACATGGTATGAATAAGCAGCACTTTTTCCAGATGGCATAAAGTATCCTGTGGATTCCTGCAGAGATCAGCACATGTTCACCATATACTCTACATTAGGGTGGCAGGGTGGCGATATCTGTCTACCACAGGAGGTATAAGGTGCTCCTTCTGTCCGCTAGCCTGCAGGTCACCCTTGGGCAAGGTGTAGCACCTGCTTATCCCTCAGATCAGGGTCACATGAAGCCATGGGGACAGGTGGTGGATCATCTGTGAGCAGTTAGTGCATATCACAAGTTGTGCTTATGCGACCACTGATGCCAGGCAGACAATCTCTGAAGAGTATTGATGAAGGCTGGGTTCACCCGTCTTGTAAAGACACTGCTCGGAGGAAGGCAAACCACTTCTGCAGAAAAAATTGCCAAGAACGATCATGGACGATTGCCTACGTCATACGACACGGCACATTACGAACAAACAAACTGTACGTCAGTGATTTGAAATGGAGAACAAAATTCAGTTTACCGACCACACAAACATCAGTGGGGAAAGTGATCTGTACACAGGATACAAAGAGATTCTAATTGATATGTATAGGTTGAGTGAATGGACAAATGCAGCTTAACATTTATAAATTGAGGTTATTCACTTTTGCCCTAAAAGCAGAAAAGTTATTATCTGATTGGTGATAAATTTGGAAAGAGGAATTTGCAGCACACCTTGTACAGTTGCTGAAGGAAAGCATTCAGATGCGGCAGATAGTTAGGAAGGCAGATATTATGTTAACATTAATTGAAGAAGATTTGAGTACAAGGCAGCATGGCAGCATAGCAGTTAGTGTAATGCTACTACTGCCCCGGTGACTTGGTTCAATTCTGCCACTGTCTGTAGGGGGTTTCTACATTCTCTCTGTGACTGGGTTTACACCGGGTACTCTGGTTTCTTCCCACATTCCAAAGACAAACGGGTCAGTAGGTTAATTAGTCATGTGGATGTAATGGTGCAGTGCAGGCTCATTGGGTCGGAAGGGTGGTGCCGTGCTGTATCTCTAAATAAAAAAAATATAAAATAAAGACCGAGGAAGTCTAGCTCGAGTTGTAAAGGGTTGATGTGAGAGTGCATCTGGAGTTTTGTGTCTCTTTATCTGATGAACAATGTTTGTACGATTAGTGGGAGTGCAACAAATTTTATTAAGCTGTTTCCTGGGATTAATGCACTGAGATATGAGGTGTGATTAAGTCAGTTACAACAATCTTCACTGAAAGTTAGAAAAATTCGAGGAGTTCTCACAAGAACCTTGTAAATGCTAACAGGAGCAGGCAGATTAGGAACAGTGAGAATATTTCTGATGGCTGGGGATTCCAGGGTAGGGAGTGACATCTAGGATACAGAATATACAGTTTAGAATTGAGGGCAGGAGAATTTTTTTCAGCAGAGATGGTGAACATGTGGAATTCTCTGTAATAAAGGGACTGGAAGCCAAATTGTTAAATTATTCAAGAAGGAGATTAATGTATTTCTTGATCCTAAAAGGGTTATGTGATATGGGAAGAGGGTATTGAAGTGGACAGTCACTGATGGAGCAGGCCAAAGGGCTGAACAACCATCTCCTGCTCCTTTTTTTTAAGTGTATTAACATTACCCTCAAAGAGCACTCATAAAAGTCTTGTTCACACTGCATAAAAGATAGCTACTCAAAAATATGATTTAACTGTCTTAATGCATTTCATTGTGACTTCAATATGGAATAGATCAAAGGCCTTGAGTTTAAAAATCATTTGTTTAAATACTGACTGAAAATCATAGGAGAATAATAGAACGCAGTTATTTTACATTTCATTTTTGACTGAACATAATTAACCTGAATAATCAGTCATTTGAACTGCCTGTAAGATACTCTGCCACTTGAATATGCAATGTTGTGGAAAATGTCTTCTGACTAATACCATATTTATTTTAATTGTCTTTGCAGAATTGATAGAATCTTTGACACAGAATGGCTATCCATCCAGTAACTTCACACCACCAGAGGCCGCAGATTCAACAGAATGTCACCAAAGGAAGGGAAGCAAGTTCACTGGCTCCAGCTCTGGAGAGGCAGGAGGAGAATTGGGTAAAAGCTATACCACCGAACAGCTTGAGGCTGTGAAAAGGTACAAGGAAGGAAAACAACCAAGGGGAAGGAAAAGCCTATGGGTTGGGTACTTTTTGGCAAACAGTACAGAGGGTTGAGTGGTGGGGTGTGGGAACGACCAGGAATATCTCACTGAAGGCGCAGACAGGTGAGTCCAGACAGAAGATGCTGTGCTCTTTTTCAAGCTTGCTTTGACCCTCACTGAACCAGTGCGGAAGGCCAGAGGCAGAAAGCTCAGAGTGGAGGTGGGATGGAGAACCAAAGTCAGGCAACAGGAAGCTCAGGGACACTCCTGTGGACTGAAGGTTTTTGTTCCATAAACTTTAAATCACTTCTTATCTTTCTTACTATTGGTATCACGTCTCGGATTGAAATGTTATCACTGTTTAACTTTGTAATTTATTGAGTGTTTTGTACTTATTTCAGTTTTCCAGTATCTGCTATTTTTAAAAATTAAACAATGTGTTATGGAAAAGGCTACTATAGACCTTGTCGCAAGTAGTAAGGAAAATTAGCGATCTCTTGTCATTGATAGTGTTTAGTTTGAGAAACTTTGGTCCGAAACTAGTGACTCAAACTTAAAAACAACCACAAAGATATTAAGGTAGAATTGGCTAAGAAGATTTTGGAAAAGGTAGACGTTTGGTAAACTGTGACAGAAGGAGGATTGGAGGGTAGCTCATGTAGTAAGGCCTTTGACAAGGTCCCACATGGGAGGTTAGTTCAGAAGGTTCAGACACTAGGCATCCATGGAGAGGTTGTAAACTGGATTCGAAATTGGCTGTGTGGGAGAAGACAGAGAGTGGTAGTGGATGATTGCTTATCAGACTGGAGGCCTATGACTAGTGGTGTGCCTCAAGGATCTGTGCTGGGGCCATTGTTGTTTGTTGTCTATATCAGTGATCTGGATAATAATGTGGTAAATTGGATCAGTAAGTTTGCTGATGACACTAAGATTGGAAGCGTTGTGGACAGCGACGAAGGCTTTCAAAGCTTGCGGAGGGATCTGGACCAACTGGAAGGGTGGGCCAGAAAGTGGCAGATGGAATTTAATGCAGACAAGTGTGAGGTGTTGCGTTTTGAAAGGACAAATCAAGGTAGGACATACACAGTAAATGGTAGGGCACTGAGGAGTGCGGAGGAACAGAGAGATCTGGGAGTTCAGATACATAATTCCCTGAAGGTTGCATCACAGGTAGACAGGGTTGTAAAGAAGGCTTTGGCATCCTGGTATTCATAAATCAAAGTATTGAGTATAGAAGTTGGGATGTTATGGGGAGGTTGCATAAAACATTGGTGAGGCC
Source organism: Mobula birostris (assembly GCF_030028105.1). Classification (NCBI taxonomy): domain Eukaryota; kingdom Metazoa; phylum Chordata; class Chondrichthyes; order Myliobatiformes; family Myliobatidae; genus Mobula; species Mobula birostris. The sequence continues at coordinate 50,415,349 of NC_092387.1, read as the reverse complement.
AAATTTGGAGTATTGCGTACAGTTCTGGTCACCTAACTATAGTAAGGATATCAGTAAGATTGGAAGAGTGCAGAGAAGATTTACTAAGATGTTGCTGGGTCTTCAGGAGTTGAGTTACAGGGAAATATTGAACAGTTTAGTTCTTTATTCCTTGGAGCATAGAAGAATGAGGGGAGATTTGATAGAGGTTTACAAAATTATGAGGGGTATAGACAGAGTAAATGCGAGTAGGCTCTTTCCACTTAGATTAGGAGAGATAAATATGAGATTTGGGGGAACATTAGGGGGAACTTCTTCACTCAGAGAGTGGTGGGAGTGTGGAACGAGCTGCCATCTGACGTGGAAATGCGGGCTCACTCTTAAGTTTTAAGAATAAATTGGATAGATACATGGATGGGAGAGGTCTGAAGGGTTATGGACTGGGTGCAGGTCAATGGGACTAACGGAATAATGTTTCGGCACAGACTAGAAGGGCCAAATGGCCTGTTTTCTGTGCTGTAGTGTTCTGTGGTTCTAAGGAGAATTTTCTTAATTCTTAACAAAAGCAGATTTCAGTGAAAAATAAAGACTTAATGAAATAACGATCCATCAGTTCTTAACCAGGGAAGTTAAGAATTGTATTAGATTGAAATAAAAGGCATACAGAGTTACAAAGATTAGTGTTAGTCCAGAAACAATAGAAAATATATTATGAGAGTAAGGTGACATGAAATATAAAAGCAGACAATAAGAGTTTCTGCAAGTATTTAAAGCAGAAGAGTGGGAAAAGTAAATGTTGGTGTTTTGAAAGATGGCACGGGGGGAAATAATAATTGGAAATTACAAGTTGTAGAATCCATGAATAAATCTTTCTTCATGGTTGAAGACAAAAAAATTTCAATAAAGTAAAAGTACATTTATTTTCAAAGTACATATAATGTCACCATATACTACCTTGAGATTCATTTTCTTGCAGGCATTGACAGAAAAATAAAGAAATGCAATAGAATTTATGAAAAACTATACATAAAGACTGCCAAACAACCGGTGTGTAAAAGAAGACAAATTGTGCAAATAAAAATAATTCTGAGATGAGTTGTAGACTCTTTGTAAGTGAGTCTGTAGGTTGTGGAATCAGTTCAGTGTTGAGGTGAGTGAAGTGATCCACACTAGTTCAGGAGCCTGTTGGTTGAAGGGTAATAAATCTTCCTGAACCTGGCAGTGTGGGACCTAAGGCTTCTGTATTTCCTGCTCAATGGTAGCAGTGAGAGGAGAGCAGGGCAATGAAAAGTAAAATATCCAGTAGGGGGAAGGGAAGAATGGATCTTAAAAAATCACTACATTAGAGGATAAATGCACAACACAACCTATTGGGAGTAAAGTCTGGTGACTCCCTTGGACCTGATGGCCTGCGTACTAGGGCTTTAAAGAAGTAGCTTTTAGAGTCCTGAAGTTACTACTTTAGGAGTTATTTCTAAAGCACTCTGGATTTTGCTGAGATTCATTGGTTTGGAAGACTTTCTAATGCCCAAATTCATGAAAGGAGGAGATTCCAGGCCCAGCTGGCACGACATATTTTTATCAAAAACTGCTAACACCCATTATTAAGGAAGTTATAGAGGACATCAAGAAAGTAAACATACAATCAGAATCAACATCAAAGGAATATTCTGTTCCACAAGTTTACTAATTCTTTTAAAAGACCAATATGGATAAAAGGAAAGCAAAAGGTGGAATGTATTTGTATTTCCAGAAAGTATTTGATAAGTTTCAGTATAAATATTTACTGCATATAGTGAGAGCTCATGGATTTGGGGATAATATAGTGACATGGATAAAGGATCGACTAAAGAGCAGGAAATGGGGAGTTAGAATAAATGTTTTGTTTTCAGATAAGCAGCTGTAACTAGTGGAGTGTCACAAGGGTCAGTGTCAGTGTTTGCAGTCTATATAAATGATGTACATGAAGGAACTAAGTCTATTGGAGTTGAAAGTGGGATTGGTTTATTATTGTCATGTACTGAGGTTGAGTGAAGAGCTTATCTTGTTTACTGTACATATGCATCAAATCATTACAGTACATCGAGGTAGTACAAGATAAAGTAATAATGGAATGCACCATGAAGTGCAACAGTTACAGAGAAAATGCACTGTTGTGGACAATAAGGTGCAAGGACGCAATGAGCTAGATCGTGAGGTCAAGAGTCCAAGAACCATTCAATGATCTGTAGCTAATGACACAAAGAGAGATGAGTAAGCAAGATGAGAAAGGAATGCAAAAAGTCTGCAAAAAGCTACAGAAAAGTTCAGTAGGGACCAAAAATTTGGCAGGGTAGAACAAATAAGGGGAAATATGAGATAATTTCTTAAATAGGAAGATTAGAAATGCACAGTATTGTTTTAAGTGGAGAGAGACTAAATAATGCAGAAAGAGGAATCTGGTGGACCCCGTACATAAACACAAGATGTTAGCATGCAGGCAAGTCATTTTGTTAGAAGGTAATTGGATGTTTTTTTTTATTGGAATGAGGTGTAAAAGTAAAGAAACCTTGCCACAGCTGTACTTTGATAATGCCACATATGGAGTACAGTGATCAATGAAGGAAGTACGTCCATTAGAAATATTTCACCTAAGGATGACAATATTGATTTTTAGACAATGGATTATACAATGACAGATGGGTAGGCTTATACACATTAGAATTTAGAAGAATGAGAGGTGATGTTTTTAATTCTTGGTTCTGAATATGACTATTAGATCATCTCTTAATCTTCTTTCTTCTCAGAACAACAATCCTTGCTTCTCTACTCTCTGTACTTTACATGAATCCCACAGCCCTGGATCTGTTATAGGAAATCTCTTGAACACTTTCTCTAAGCTTTGACATATTCACCGAAGTGTGATGATCACAAGCAAATGCGGTATTCTAAACATATCCTAATAATGACCGGGGTGGGAAGGGTCTTTGATTATATTGTCTGCTTTCCCAAGGCAGTAGGAAGTGTAGACAGTGTCAGTGGTGGGGTGTCTGGTTTGCATGATTGGAAAAAGTCTACAATTTTTTACAGTTTTGGACAGAGCATTCACAAAACTAAGCTGTGATGCATCTGGATAGAATGCTCTCTATGGTGTAGCTATAAAGATTAGGCAGGGTCATCCAGATATTTCCTTAATTTTCTGAGTAGCTGCAGCCACTGGTTTTCCTGCTTTTGCATCAGGGCAAGTTATCAATAATATTCACACCTAGAAACTTGAAACTTCTGTCCATCTCCTCCTCAGCACCCCTGATCATTCTCTCTTCACCTGCCTTCCAAAGGCAGAAGCTAAAAAAGTTGAAAACATGCACTAACTGGCTTAAGGACAGCTTATATCCCACTGTAAAAAGACTTGTGAATGGATGTCTTGTATGATAAAGATGAACTGTTGATCTTTCAATTGATGCATACTAGGGCGTGTATCGATTTGATACTTCAACCCTGCTTCCTGAAGTTAATGACCATTTCTTTTGTTTGCTGACGTTGAGGGAAAGTTTGTTGTCTTGACACCATACCACTATGCCACTTCTTCCCTTCCTCTACTCCATCTCGTTTGAGATTCTGACAGCTTGTGGATGAAGTTAGAGCAGAATCTGGGCATACGGTTGTGAATGTATAGGGAGTAATGTAAGGGCTATGGATGCAGCCTCGCAGGGCACCAGGGTTGAGGATAATTGTGGCAGAGGTGTTGCTGCCTAACCTTGCAGATCTGTTTGTCAGGAAGTCAAGGATCCAGCTACATATGCGGTCTAGTGCTTGGGAGATGAATTTGTACTGCTTTTCCTATAAAGTTGCATCATTCCTATCAAAATGATTTTGTACTTCACATTGAAAATGGAATTGTTTACTTACTGGGAACTGACAGATTGCTGTGCTTTCTGTCCAATGTACAGAATTAAAAAATGCAAAGATTACTATGAAATCCTAGGACTAAAAAAAGATGCCACAGAGGATGACTTGAAGAAAGCCTACAGGAAACTAGCTCTAAAGTTTCATCCCGATAAGAACCGGGCACCAGGAGCTACAGAGGCATTCAAAGGTAAGTCCTGTGGCACTGGGACATCACACTGGCAACTAAATTCTGTTGTAAATTGTCTTAGGAAAACAGAATATAATATGCATCTACTGAACTGACAGGAAAACTACAATTTGATTTGTATTTTGTCATGTCTCACAGACATTTCACACAGTGAATTAATTGGACTATGCTAACAATTATGACGGAAGCAAATGAGGCATTGTTTTTCAGAATCTTAAGAAACTGGATCAGGACTAAGCCAGTTGGTACCCAAGCCTGCCCGAGCATTCATCACTATAATCCTTAACTCCATCTTGAACATATTAAATGACTCTGCCTCCATAACCCTCTAGGGTTGAAAATTTCAAAGAGTCTTTCTCTCTTTCAGATTTTTCTGAGAGAGAAATTCCTCCTCGTGTCTTAAGTAGGTGACCACTTATTCTGAAATGATACTCCCTGGATCTAGGTACCCATACTAATGGAATTATTACTGTTCACTGTGTTTTTAAAAAATCTTATCCCACACATTGCCTTTATACTCCACCCCAACCTTAAAAACATGTCCTCTGGTGTTTGACAGTACCTGGAGAAAAGGTATCCATGCGTCTCATAACTTTAAAAGCCTCTATCATGCCTCCTTTATATATTATAATTATAATTATTTTTTTCAATAAGATCATCTACCATTTTTCTAAGCAATATGTACAGATGTATTTTACTAACAGGCTTGCTGGAGGGAAGTTCTCGGAGCACTAGGAGAACTCCCTGTTGCTCTCCTGATGGTGCTGTAGAATTTTTTTCATTCACAAGGAACAGACAGGAGGGTTTTTGTTGCACTTGGATCAGGAGTCTGATCCAAGTGCAGCATCTCTGACATTGCAACATTTGAACAGTATTTCACAGTATTTGGCAGGACTATGCTAAAGTCATGGAGTGTGATTCAGAAAGAACTTCATTGCCAAGTGAATTATGTTGGCACTGAGCTACACTTCTAACCTTGCAACACATGTTTTCGGTGTCACGTAGCGTACGATGAAAATACTTTCTGGCAAGAATCATTTTTTAAAAATCTACAAGTCAGGCTTTTGCACAGATGTTCTACTGACTGCCCCCAGGAGCGGAAATGGAAATCTTGCTTAGATCTGAATTGGTGGTGCCGGTTCCAGATATTGTTGCCTGTGATACTTTAGGAGACAGGAAATCTCAGAGATGGGAGCATGATGTAGTCTGGAGAACAAAAAGGAGGTCGCAGTATTACTGATGTAGGATGAGTATTTTAGTTTGGTTGTTCTTTTCCCCCTTCGCCCCTAAACTGAATTATCTGTGTGTGATTATTGGAAATATACAAATTGCTGGGTGTAAAACAGTCCAGGCTTTACCTCCTGCCATATTATAACCTGGTACAATAATAATTGAGGTGTTGAATAATCACAATAATTAGTGTCTATTGATGAGCGTTTATGAGTGTTTAATATCATGAGTTGATATTAACCAGTCACCCTCACCACCCTCCCCTTACCCAGCATTGGAGAGTTTGAGAGCTGCTGAGCCAAAGTTACCTGTTGCCATTAAATGCACTACTCAAAGTGCACATCCTTACTCAGACTTACTGAACCAAGGCCATATTTCATCTGTCAGAGGAAATATCTTAAAGGCTTGAACTATAAGCACATTTTTAATGATGCATTTTAAGTACTACTGCTCAACCTCATTAAAACTTAAGAGAAATTAATTGCCTTCTTCTGAGACACTTACTCATTTCAGTTACAAAATGTTAAAGCAAGCAATTACCAGAAATCTTTCCCTCAGGCTTTTAGGATTTGCTGAAAAGAACCAATGACATAAAGAATATTTTATTTCCAATGCTCTTGGTGACACAGGGACTTTTGCTCCTTGTTTTTGCCCTCAGGAATTTTCTAATGTAGCAATTATTCCAGGAAATAAATACTTGACCCATTAGTTCTCACTCTTTGCCGTGAATGAGCTAATGACAGTCTGAACGGAATTTCCAGTTGTGAAAAGTCCTTATATATTTCCTGTGGAAGAAATACGTGATACTGAAGTAATTCTCTCTGTATAGAGCAGCAATGCCAGTCTTCAAGAGTCATCTATGTGGAGAATTTCACTGGAAATTGCTATCCTGTAGTTTTAGAAACAAATATGTTTAACTACTCCTTAATTAAGAAACTGTTAGATGCCACGAGATGGGACTTAAAGTTAGTTCCTTTCTTATTTATACCCATTTTATAACATGAAACAATGTTTTCAAATTTTGAGGTTCGCTTTCTCATTTTATTGGAAAAGAGGCACCTGGACAACCTTGTTCCATATTTTTTCCATCAGTTAAACTGTAAAGTAGATTTGTTTGATCTTCAAAGAACATAAGCTTGTGCTGAAATTCAATATGGTTGTGGTCAAATATCTCATCCACTCCACTTTCTTCCCAATTCCCTTAGAACCGAAGGATCAATTAGTGAACATAACATCTGAGTATGAGCTATTCTGTGAAGTAAAACTGTAATTTAAAAGCTTATTAGTGCAATTAACAGTGGCATACTAACCTGCACATCTTTGGCATGTGGGAGGAAACTGGAGCACACAGAGGAAAGACGTGCCTTCCCAGAGAGAAGGTGTGGCCTCTACACAGCACCAGAGGTCAGGATTGAACCCAGTACAAATGCAATCTATGAAGCAGCAGCGACACCACAGTACTGCTCCTTTGTAAATCTCGCCCTTACTCTCCTTCTGCCCCTCCTCCTTCCCTTTCTTCCGTGGTCCACTGTCCTCTCCTATTAGATTCCTTCTTCAGCCCTTTACCTCTTCCACCGATCACCTCCCAGCTTCTTACTTCATCCCCTCCCCCTCACCTGGTTTCACCTGCCACCTGCCAGTTTGAACTTCGCCCTCCCCAACCCCTGACCACCTTATTCTGGCTTCTTCTCCTTTGCTTTCCAATCCTGATAAAATGTGGAATGTTTATTTCCCTCCATATATGCTGCCTGACTTGCTGAGATCCTCCAGCAGTTTGTGTGTATTGTAAATTTTGTAAAGGTTTTTATTATGTACCATTCTGATGTGGTGTGCAAAAATTCATGCTAAATGATAACACAATTAATGGGATGTTTTGATTTGAGTTTGTCTGGCTGAATGCTGATGACAGGCTCTCCAGTGGCATGATTTCCTCTGAAGGCCCTGTACTATTTCTTGCACTTGTTCTGATCCTACCCCTTTTCTCCCAGCCATTGGAAATGCATATGCAGTGCTCAGCAATCCAGAGAAGAGGAAACAGTACGACATGTATGGCGATGAACGACAGGCTGCCAGCCGGCACAGTCACGGCACATCGGACTTCCACAGAGGGTTTGAAGCAGACATCTCACCCGAGGACCTCTTTAACATGTTCTTTGGTGGCGGATTCCCCTCTGGTATGTTACATTTTTGGTTGAGGAAGTATTCCCAACAACTTTAGTAAATAAACTTATTTATTTGTAACTAGTTAATTTGTAAAATATTTACTTAACTGGTAGACTTCCAAGCAATTAGCAACAGTACCCTATCACTGCCTGTTTGCTTTTGATACTAGTTTTAATCACTTTATACCATGAGATTGAAGTTTCATAAAACATGCACATTGAAGTTAAGCTCACTCCATTAATCAGTCACATCCCCTCCAGGACCTACTGAATAAGCAGCGGAGCACACTTTTGAACTGACTCATTCAGCTCCACTGTCACAAGGATTGTTACAGAAAATCTTTCCTACCAAATGCAATAAGCATCTCTGTGTGACAGGAGATCACACATCAGAGTACAATAGTCTGTGTTTTATTATTTTGTACATTATTGTTGCACATTATCGTACATTGGTAATTTATTATTGAGTATATTATTATTCTGTACATTATTATTAGTTAAGGCTGCATACTGCTAAGTGTATTTTTAAATGTTGCTGCTGTAACAAAATAATTTCCCACTTGGGATCAATAAAGTACTACTTATTATTATTATATAATTGAGTTTGGCCCACTCATAGCTCCTGCTCATTCAAGAGTGGTACTGTAGTAGAGCTACTAGGACTTGATGTTTCAATCCCTATGGTAAGTTGGCACTCTCGCTGTTGGCAGTGGGTTTGGAGTGGTGACAAGGAGGAAGGGTAGGTACGTCATTGGGGTCATCAGGTGGGCACCCTCCTTCATTGACATTTTGTTGATAGGTCCACGACGTCTCCAGAGGGCTCAACGGTGCTACCTGGCGTCCCAGATACACCCCCCTCAGTTCCGTACCCTCCTGTCTTCATCTTGCAGCCCAGTTGTTGTCTTTCCTTTTAATCCAAATCCAATTGCTGCTTTCTTCTGCTGCATTTGACAAGGACGTGATTGCTTGTTGGAGGCAGTGACCCCTCACCCCCATCTTCTTCAATAGACTGGTCGTAGATGTAGCAACAAATCCCCTGCATCCCACTTCTACAGGGAAAATCTTGGTCTTCCAGCCATTCTGGGCAGCTTCAGTTGCCTGTTCAGAGTACTTGGTCTTTTTCCTCTCATAAGCTTCTTCGACACCATCTTCCCATGGTACTGTCAATTCCACAACATATGCCAGCTTGGCTGTTGTGGACCACAGGACCTTGTCTGACTGGAGTGTTGTAGCTGCAACGTCTGGAGGAAACACAAGCTTTTCTTCCAAGTCCATGTCCATTTTCCAATCCCGAGCAACCTGCAGAATGCTTACATCTTTCGATGTTATATGGTGCTCTGGAGGTTGGCCTGCTGGTACAAATCGTGTAATGTGGACATTTCCTACTGATGTTTGTGGGAGCGCATTTGTGGTGATTCGCCTCTGTTCCAAGATTGATGCCAGCTGTCTGAGAACTTGGTTATGCCGCCAAGTGTACTGCCCCTGGGTGAGGCTCATGGTGCATCCTGTTAAAATGTGCCTTAGTGATCCGGGTGCTTGACAAAGAGAGCAAACGGGGTCTTCTCCCCACCACTGGTTCAGGTTCTGGGGTGTGGGTAGGAGGTCATAAGTGGCTCTGATGACAAAACTTAGCCGAGATCCCTCCATCTCCCAGATGTCACACCAGCTAAGTTTCCTCTTTTCCAGGCTTTCCCAATTAGTCCAGTGGCCCTGCTTAGTCATTGAGACGGCCTTGGTGTGTTGCTTTGCCTCCTCCTGTCTTCTCAACTCCTCACCACGAGTCATCTCTTCTGCACTGATGTTGCGTTGTGCCATTGAGGAGCCTTTGGGACAAGCCCCAGCCCGGCTGTCCCATGTTGGACTTGGCCAACCACTTTTATTATTTATTGATTGTTATTGATGTTTATTCTTTAATCCCAATTAAAATAACTAAAAATAGAATGTCAAGATACATTTTGCATCTTGGGGAACACCATACAGAGAGGAAGAAAGTTAATACTTCAGGTTGATAATTTTCAAACAGAACTAGAAAACGTTTAAAATGTCACAAGAGTTAAATGTTACAGAGGTGGGGATGGATAGAAAGAAAAAGGACTGAAGGCAAGAGGGATTCAATAAAAAAAGAGATGAGAGGACAAAGCAAAAATAATGGTAATAGGATAAGTTAAAAGTCAGCTGATGATTCGAGAGGAATTGCAATTATGAAAAACGATCACATTTGAAATGATTGGAGTTTATGAAGGCTGAGAAGATGAATTGCCTTTGTGTTGTACAGTGGGGCAGCTGGTAGAGCTGCTGCCTCACAGGACCATTGTCCTGGGTCCAGACATGGTCTCTGGTGCTGTCTGTGTGGAATTTGCATTTTCTCTGTGTGACCATGTGGGTTTCGCCCCAGTACACTGGTTTCCTTGAGCATCCCAAAGATGTTCCAAAAGCAGTTATATACAGGCCTCCCAATAGTAGCTGGGATGTGGATCACAGATTGTAACAAGAGATAGAAAAGCTTGTCAAAAGGGCAATGTTAAGATAGTGGTGGGAGATTTTAATATGCAGGTTGATTGGGAAAATAAGGTTGGTAATGGATCCTAAGTGAGTGAGTTTGTTGAATGCCTGTGAGATGGCTTTTTATAGCAGTTTGTCATTGAGCCTACTAGAGATCAGCTATACTGGATTGGGTGTTATGTAATGAACCAGAGGCGATTAGGGAGCTTCAGGTAAAAGAACCCTTACGAACAAGTGATCACAATATGATTAAGTTCAATTTGAAATTTGGTAGGGAGAAAGTAAAGTCTGACATAGCAGTATTTCAGTGGAGTAAAGGAAATTACAGTGGTATGAGAGAAGAGTTGGCCAAAGTAAATTGGAAGGAGCTGCTGGCAGGGATGACAGCAGAACATCAATGGTGAGAGTTTCTGGGAAAAATGAGGAAGGTGCAGGATAGATGTATTCCAAAAACAAAGAAATACTCAAATGGCAAAATAGTACAACCCTGACTGACAAGAGAAGTCATAGTAAACACAAAATACTCTGCAGGTGCTGGGGTCAAAGCAACACTCACAACACGCCGGAGGAACTCAGCAGGTCGGGCAGCATCCATGGAAAAGATCAGTCAACGTTTCAACTCACAACACGCTAAACTGATCGTTTCCATGGATGCTGTCCAACCTGCTGAGTTCCTCCAGCATGTTGTAAGAGAAGTCATAGCTAGCGTAAAAACAAAAGAGAGGCATACAACAAAGCAAAAATTAGTGGGAAGGTAGAGGATAAGGAAGCTTTTAAAAACCTATAGAGAGTAACTAAAAGAATCATTAGAAGGGAAAAGGTGAAATATGAAAGCAAGCTAGCAAACAATATCAAAGAGGAGGAGGGGAGAGAAGCGAGAGGGAGAGGGAAAGGGAGAGACTTCAGACTAAGGTTTTGGAAGCTGTAGCCCTAAAAGTCTGGTATATATCTGTGTTCCTCCTTTTTGTCATTTTTACTATTTTGCCATTGTTTTTCACTGTAAATATTTTTTGCACTTTTTTCTAAAAGTTTTTCACCTTGTCGTGCGCATAAACACCTTTGCACCAAATATGCTTTTGTGGCCTTTCGTCAGAAGAAGTCCACACCTTCATGAGGGCACGCGACCCTCACTAAAACTGGATGTTGTGACATGGGGAATTGCTGGGCAGCCTATTCCACACTGTATGTCAATGAATAAATAAATAAATGTTATATAAATGGTAGTAGTAATACCAGAAGAGAAATGGGTTCAAATCTCTTTTAAACGGTGAAAATACAGAATTTAAAGTAAGTATTTGAGTTTAAAAATTAGTTACTTGTTTTTCAGAATTTGAATTGCAATGCTGAAAAACAAACTGCTGAAGGAATTTAGTTGGTTGAAATGCATCCCAGGGAGGTGGGTGCGGGGAAGAACTACTAACTTTTCAATTGAAATCCTGCATTAGAACTGAGATTGGAGAGAGGGACTAGCTGGTATAAAGAAAATTAGAGGGATCAGACAGAGAACAGAGGCCAGTAAGTGGACCAAGGAGGGGGGAAAATGATGAGAAAGATGGAATGAGGTGGAGAAGGGAGAGTGAAGATGGAGACAGCTGCTGGAGGGCAATAAGCAGGAACATCTACAAATGCTGAGATCTGGTGAGTAAGGACGGTGATAATGGAAACCTTTCAGGGAGAGATGAAGGGCAGACAGAACCAGATAGGGAATGGGTGAAGGAGGTGGGTTGTAGGTGGACAAAACCAGGAGGGGGTGAGAGATGAAAATGGCTAATGGGGGCTGAAGGGAAGAAAATTCAGAGGATTGGAGATGGATGGGGAAGAGAACAGAGGTCCGTTCCTTTTTCCATAACACCCGACTCATTCAGACCCCATCTTCATCTACAACTACCCACAGATTTCATCCACTAGACCTCCTTTCCCCATCTGGTTCCACCTGCCCTCCATCCACCCTGGATGGAGGTAAGAGAAGGTGGAGCAAGAATTGGTGCACCTCCTGCGGTTGCAGGGGAAGGTGCCAGGAAGCAGAACAGGGAGTCGCAGAGGGGATGATCCCTGCTGAAGGCAAAAAGTGGTGAGAAGATGTGACTAGTGGTGGGATCCCATTGCAGATTATAGGAATGACAAAGAACAATGTGCTACATGTGAAGACTAGTAGCTTGAAAAGTGAGGACTAGGGACCAGAGTAACATGGGATGAAGCAGTAACATGGGGAAATGGAGAAATATGAGAGGGGTCCATTGATCACAGTAAAAGGAAAGCCAAGTTTCCTAAAACAGGAGGACATTTCAAATGTTCTGGAAGGGAAGGTCTCATCTTGAGAGCATATATGGCAGAGATGGAGAAACAGGGGAAAAGAGATAGAGTGGGAAGAGGTGTTGTCTAGGTACCTGTGGGAATCAGCAGGTTTATAGTAAATATCAGTGGGCAGTTTGTCTCCTGAGATTGAGACAGAAAATTTCAGAAAAGTGTCAGAAATAGTCCACGAGTTTGAGGATGGGGTGAAAGTAATGAAGGTGATAAAATTGATGTTTCATACAGTCAGGAAGCAATGCAGTTGTCAGTATAGTAATTCCACATATTGAATTGTAGGTCCTACTTCTGTCAGTATTTTGGTTTGTTTTTCAGATGTTACTTTATTTTAGAGTTGACCAGGCTTTAGTATTCAATTCCAGTTACGTTTCCTGCATTCAAAATAATTAGCCTCTTCGTAATAAATATAGAGTCTTTGTCTCTTATTTCACAATCTCCTTATTTCATTCCCATCACTTCTTCTGGCCTCTATGCATCTAACTTTGAGCCTCAACTCATGAATATTTTCTACTTCTCAAGGGGCCATACCTGAACTGAATTTTGAGTAGCCTTACATTGGTTTCTAGGGAATGCAGGGATTTAGTCTGAGCCTGTCCTTGTGCTGATTGACATCGAGTTGGCTTTGTGACCTTAGGAAGCCTGGGGACTTGCAGAGTGGAAAATAAAAGAGTAGCTGTTGTTTTATGATTGAAGGAGCTTTCATGGACACGTTTATATGGAACAAAAAATTTCACGTCATATGTCAGTGATGATAGACCTGATTATGATTCTGAAATATGGTTGGGTGGATGGACCAGGTTTTTGCTGTATCTGAAGTATGATTCCTTGATGCTGTCACTGGCTGGCAAAGCTAGGTATGTTTCATTACCTGGCACTACTGGAAGAGCATGAAAGGTTATTTAAAATGAGGATACCTGAATTACTTGGAACGAGCTGCCAGTGGAACTGGTGGATGAAGATTCGATTTCAACATTTAAGAGAAATTTAGATATGTACATGGATGGGGAGGGGGTATAAAGGGCTGTGGTCTGGGTGTGGGTCAGTGGGACTAGGCAGAATAATAGTTTGGTATGGACTAATTGGCTGAGGGTCTAGTTTCTGTGCTGTAGTGTTCTATGACTCTTTGACCTAATGTCTTTGATGCTGTTCTGATTTGTCGTAAAGCTTAAAAACTTGCATGTATACAGCACCTTTTAAGTCTCTGCAAAGTACTCAAAGCAGCTTTTACAGTGATTACTTTGAACTATAGTTGTGTAAGACAATCTGTTCTACTGTTTCTCTTCTATGTGTCCTTCCTGTCCTGGTCTCTCTCCTCACTCCTTGGCAGTGGTTATATGATAGAAATCATGCAAATTTTGAAAAAATTGGTAGGGGAAGGGTTGATATTTAACAGAATGAGGCACTTTTCATGACACCTATTTTGAATATTTTGAGTAAGATTAAATTGCCTTGAATGTGTATCCTAAAAGCTATTGCTTTTAGGATCCCCTAAAGGAACAGCAGCATCATTTTCTGCAGCATGACTTTAACAGGCAAAATAGATTCTATAACTGTATTGCTGAAAGTCAAGCCATAACCCTGTGAGAGGAGATGCCATTCAACTAGCGGTCCAGTCTCTAATAAAACAGGATCAGAAGTAGGGATGCTTCTTCATTTGTATCTAATATAAATATATGTTAATTATGCTTTAATTTTATTAATAGAGGAATAATCACTCTAATCTCACTGCACATCTCGGGAGGCTGAATGTCCTCTTCATATTGTAATTAATATTTTTCCATCCACCCCTCCCAATCCCCACCCCCAGGTAATGTTCATGTATATAGTAATGGGCGAATGCGTTACACGTACCACAGACCCGAGCGACGAGAACAGCATGGTGATGTGAGTATATAGAACTGTAGAATGATGCAGCCACTCATCTTTTTGTGCCTGTGAGAGCTGTTCACACAGTCCCATGCCATGCCATTGAAATATAGCTTTAAATCCCATTTTCATCCTATCTCCTTAGGCAGATTTTGACCCCACCACTACTTCTGAGTGCCAACAATTCTCTGCATAAACAGGATTATACTTCTTGCCTCTCTCTTCATTCTTTTAAATTCATGCCCACATTAGCTCCCTGACCAATGCTTTTATGTTTGAACTCATAATTTTAAATAGCTGTATTGTCCCCAGAATTTGTTTACTGTGTGTTGCCTTGGAATTTGATTAAACGCCAGACATAGATGTTTTTGTCTGTAGTCTTTGGACCACTATTCAGGAAAGACTGGCTATTAAGTTAAGGCAATGAAATCCCACATTATGCAACCTATATGTATCATTGCATCCTTTTCCTGGCTCTTTTCCTCCCTCCGTAGAGAGGCAAATCCCCCATTCAATTTAGGAGAGACAAAGTGGGCTATTTACTCTGAGTCCAGAAGGTGATGAAGCAGACTGCACTACATCACCATATGCCATCATCTCCATCAGCTCTGTGTATTTAAAATTTAAAGGACTTAACTACAATTTTCATATAAATATTCTGTATCAGAAATAATAAGGCAGAAGCTAAGTTATAACTTGTAGATGACAATTATACTTCTCACCTGTCATGTGGTAAAGCTGTTTCTGATATTTGGCATGTATTGCCATTGTAAGGATTATTGACTTGCAATTACAATCCTTCTAGAATATTTTCAATTTTTCAATTATCAAACAAGTTCCTACCTTACTTGGCAGTGATGAGTAACTTTTGCATTTACCAGCAGCGTTTAACAATGTTCTGACCTAAATGATGGACAGAATTAAATGGTTTGCCTAAAAGGGGATTCCGTTTGTTGTGGATTTAGGTGAACAGAGCATGTGTCAAAATGCATTTGTTTAATGTGATCTGTACTTTTATTTCTTAAAAAGCCTTTGACTGCACTTCATTGCTTTGTTTTTACACTGTACATGGAGATCTATTATTGGGCTTAAGAATCTGCATTTCCCAACCTGGTGCCACCAATAAAATACCATAAGGACTATGGTGGCTTAAGTAGATACCCCAGCTGCACTACCATGTCCTCAAAACGATGAGCAACCTGTGTTCAGTGACCCATCCCCTGGGTGGATAATACCCATATAAATATGATCTAATCGGAGAGGTGTTGGGTCACCAAATGAGTAATGCTGTACAATGGTAGTACACTTATCTACATATTGCAAAGTCTGGGTTTTAATTATTAAGGTGTAGGTAAATCTCACAACAGCATTCCCTCTTGACTGGATGTTTCTTGGCAGTATGGTCATGGACAAGCAGTTAGAGTTATTGAACAAATAACCCAGTGGCCCAGACTAACAATTTGGAGACCAAGTTGGTTTTGGGAACAGAATTTGGATGATATTGGAGAAAACAACAACCAGATTTAATAATGATGTCCATAGAAACCACTGAATTACCTTAAAATCCCATTACCGATGTTGTCAGAGGGGAGAAGTTTGCCATTCTTACCCACTCGAGACCTGCCCCAAATAGTTGATTCTTAAATAGCATCGTAAATGGTGGTAGACCACATAGTTCAGTTAGAGGCAATAAATGCTAGTCTTAAACAAGATGTTCAGATCCTGAAACGTGAATTTTAGAAGAATCTACACACATTACAGGAATTATGGTTTTATTTGTTTCCTTTAATTATTTCACTCATGCTCTTTTTTGAAAAAAAACAGTACTTGGCATGAGCTACATATGAATCTAGTCCCACACAGATGTGTTTGACTCTTAACCACCCTCAGGAAGAGGAACAGTTCAGTGAGCCACTCAGTCATATCAAACTCACTTAGTAATTCCAATAATTGTTTGTCTCCACAGTGACTTCCATATCCTGACAAATGAATAAAATAAATTATGTTGGGGTTCCAGTTGGAACTGCCAGAATACTATATATTCAGCAGCCATTTTATTAAGTAAGCTTGTACACTAATGCAAATATCTAATCAGCCAATCATGTGGCAGCAACTCAAGGCATAAAAGTAGGAGGTTCAGTTGTTGTTCAGACTAAACATCAGAATGGGGAAGAAATGTGGTCCAAGTGACTTTGACCATGGAATGATTGTTGGTGCCAGATGGGGTGATTTGAGTATCTCAGAATTGCTGAACTCCTGGGATTTTCACGCACAGCAGTCACTGGAGTTTACAAAGAAATCTGTGAAAATCAACAACCATCCAGTGAGCAGCAAAAATGCCTTGTTAGTGAGAGATGACAGACTGGTTCAAGCTGACAGGAAGGCAGCTGTAACCCAAATAACCACATGTTACAGCAGTGGTGTGCAGAACCCAGGCTGCGCTCCTGTGCCTATATAAGTGGCCTCTGAGTATATGTTATTAGGAATGTTCCAAGCAATTACCATGGGTAGTAAAAGGAGAAAATATTATATATGCTCAGTAAGTCAAGCACCATTCATTGAAACAGAGATTTAACATTTCATGCGGCCAAACTTTTGATAGATTTCTGGATACCATGTGGAAACACTGCGGTGCAGACTTTACATACAACATTTATTACTATATAAATGCCACAAAATCGATTCAATTGTAATTTTGTTTATTTTTTTCCAGGGTGGGTTGGCACTTTTTGTGCAATTAATGCCGATCTTAATCCTGGTCATTGTTTCTGTGATCAGTCAAATGATGGTGTCAAGCCCGCCATACAGTCTGAGCCACAGACCGTAAGTAAATCCTGAGTTCATGTCATGGGGTTGTATCTGGATAAGAGTGTATAAACTACCATTTTAAAAAAACATGTTACTCCCGTGTAACATAAATTGTACATATTTTTTAAAAAACAGAGCACAATTAGAACAAAAAAAGCAAAGTTTACCATAGTATAAAGTGATCAAAGTGGCCATATGCTACTTTGAAAGTTTTAATTAAATTGTGAAAACGAATGATATTTAACAGTCCTTGTGATCAATATTAATGGGAAGGAGACTGTGAAAGGAGAACAAGCTATTTAAAATGGAGCAGAAAAATCTCCTCATGACCACCCTTGCATCTGGCAACAATGGCAAGTGGATGAATGACTTGAATGTTTCAGCTTGTCAAATGCGCCCAGTTGGGTTCTTAGACCCCTTCCCCCACCCAAAGCAGACTTTGCTTTTGATTTCCTGCATCCTTACAGGAAGATTGACTAATTCCACCCAACAAAATAGGTTCGATTAAAAAATGTCTTCTCTCTCTGCTCCTTTTAAGCCACATTATAAAGTTCTACTGAGGTATGCACATAACTACCAGCAGGATATTCCAATTAATGGTAGGCTAAAGTGAGTTCACACCCACTGATGCCCAAATTTATTGGGACTGAGTGGAGATGATATAAAAGATGTCCAACATACCTTCATAAACTACTGTACATACTGTAAGTCCTGATGAAGGGTCTCAGCCCAAAATATAGACTGTTTATTCCTTCCCATAGATACTGCCTGACCTTCTGAGTTCATGCAGCATTTTTTGAGGGTGTTCTCTGGATTTCGAGCATCTGCAGAATCTCTTGTGTTTCCAATCATAAAATGCAATTGCTTATCATAAATCTTGAGATGGACATCAAATTCTCAAAAGGAGATTGCAAACAAAAAAGCACAAAGAAGAAGAACCTCGACTATACTTTTTTCCATAGATGCTGCCTGGCCTGTTGAGTTCTTCCAGCAGTTTTTGTGTGTGGCTCAGATTTCCAGCATCTGCAGATTTTCCCTTGTTTGTGAAAAGAAGAAAATGTTGTAATCACCAATCCAAATGAGAACATTTGTATGTACTGTGACCTGTTAGTAGTAATAACACTTTGACATCTATAAAAGTATTCTAATCTCAAGATATTGTTTGTTTCCAGGTCTGTTGGTCACATTTACAGACGGAAAACAGAAGTATTGGGAGTGAGTTATTTTGTGACAGATAAGTTTGCAGAAGAATATACAGGACAGAACTTGAAGCTGGTGGAACGGAACGTAGAAGAGGACTTCATTGCAAACTTGCGGAATAACTGCTGGAAGGAGAAACAACAGAGTGAGTAACAGTGGAGGTAGATGGGATAAGAGGAGTGATAGGGGAGTTCAACTTTAGGATGGGAGGAGGGTGGAGAGAAGAAGGTGCAGGGAAGGTGTACCAAGCAAGGATGATGTTTTAGAGCTCGTGGCTGGGATTATTTCTCCTGAGTCGGGCCATTAATGCTTCAAGATGTGTCAGAACCACTCCAGTGTTTGGAACTGCCTAATTCAGGGTGATGTCATACTTTAGTTGAAAGGTTAAATGGAGGTGAACATCTTATATTCTGCATGGGTAGCTTTTAATCCAGGGTTGTGAACATTGGACACCTACTGGCCTTTATCCCACACCATGTTGTACTGCTTTATATAGGCAATCTTTCCTCTCCCCTTTCTGCCTCATGTAGGGTCTTGACCCGAAACATTGACACCCTGAGTTTTTCTCAGCATTATAGTTTTTGTTCCAGGTTCCAAATCTGCAGTTTCTTTGTCTAAATGAAGGTTACATTTACCAGTTTTGATAGACAATAAAATTTCCATATCACTATTTAAAGAGCTATAACTTGTTCCACAGGTTTGACTTGTACTTCTCTTGTAATCAAGGCCACACCAACTGTTGGGCACCTTTGTTGTAGCAACTACATTCCTGCAATTAATCCTGAGCAATACACACAAAATGCTGGAGGGACTCAGCAGGTCAATGTTTTAGGCCGAGACCCTTCTTCAGGTCTGGAAACAAAGAGGGAAGATGCCAAAATAAAAAGGTGGGGGGAGGGGAAGGAGGATTAGTTAGAAGGTGGTAGATGAAGCCAGGTAGATAGGAAAAGTAAAGAGCAGGAGAAGAAGGAATTTGATAGGAGAGGAGTGTGGACCGTGGGAGAAAGGGTAGAGGAAGGGCACCAGGGGGAGGTGATAGGCAAGTGAGGAGAAGAGGTAAGAGGCCAGGGTGGGGAATAGGAGAAGAGGTAAGAGGCCAGGGTGGGGAATAGAAGAAGAGGGAAGGGGGAGGGAACAAATAAATTACCAGAAGGAGAAATCGCTACTCTTGCCATCAGGTTGGAGGTTACCGAGACTCCACCCTGAGAGTGGCCTCATGTTGCAAAAGAAGAGGTCATGGGAATGGGGATAGGAATTAAAATGGTTGGCCACCAGGAAATACCACTTTTGGCAGATTGAGTGGAGGTACTCGACAAAGAGTCCCCCATTTTACGTCGGTCTCACTAATGTAGAGGAGGCCTCATTGGGAGTGCTGGATATAATAGACAACCCCAACAGATTCGCAGATGAAATGTTGCCTCGCCTTGGGGCCCTGAATGGAGGTAGGTGAGGAAATGAATTGGCAGTTGTAGCATTTCTGCCACTTGCAGAAATATGTGCCAGGGGAGAGATTAGAAGGGAGGGGCAAATGGACAAGGGAATCATGGAGGAGCAATCCCTGCAGAAAGCAGAGAGTAGTGGATAGGTAAAGATGTGTTTAGTTGTAGGTTCTTCTTGTTGAAGGTGGTAGAAGTTGCAGAGAATAGTGTTTTGGATGTGGAGGCTCATGGGGTGGCAGGTGAGGACAAGAGGAGCTCTAACCCTGTAGGCAGTGGGAAGATGGAGTGAGTGCAGGTGTCTGGGAAATGGAGGAGATGCAGGTGTGGACAGCATCATTGGTGCAGGAAGGGAACCTCCATTTTTTGAAGTAAGAGGACATTTCTGATGTCCTGGAAAGGAAGACCTTATCCTGGAAACAGATGCAGTGGAGGCAAAGGAACTGAGAAAAAAGAATAGCATTTTTACAGGTGACAGGGTGGGAAGAGATATGGTCAAGATAGCCATGGGGATCATTAGGTTTATAAAAGACAGTTTGTCTCCACAGGTGGAGAGATGTCAGAAATGAACCAAATAAGTATAAGGTCAGGGTGTAGGTTAGAGGCAAAATTGATGAAATTGATGAGCTCAGCATAGGTGCATGAAGCAGCACCAATGCAGTTGTCAGTGTAGCACAGGAAGTTCATGGTCTCTAAAGCCCTGATGAGGCCACACTCAGGCTGGAGGAGTGACACCTTATATTCCATATGGGTAGACTCCAACCTGATAGCATGAACATTGATTTCTTGAACTTCCAGAAATTGCCCCCTCCTCTCCTCAAGCATTCCCTGTTCCTGCTTCCCTCTCTCACCTTATCTCCTTACTTGCCCATCACCTCCCTGTGGTGCTCCTCCTCCTAACCTTTCTTCCATGGTTTTCTGTCCTCTCCTATCAGATTCCTCCTTCTTCAGCCCTTTATCTCTTTCACCAATCAATTTCCCAGCTTTTTACTTCACCCCTCCCCCTCTCCCTGTTCACCTATCACCTGCCACCTTGTACTTCTTTCTCCCCGCCCCAGCTTCTCCCCATCTTTTCCAGTCCTGAAGGACGGTCTCGGCCCGAAATGTCAACTGTGTACTCTTTTCCATAGATGCTGTCTGGTCTGCTGAGTTCCTCCATCATTTTGTGTATATAGCACAGGAAATGTTGGGGAGCATTACCAGTAAAGGCTTGGAACATGGACTGTTCTACGTAGCCAATGAAAAGACAGGCTTAGCTGGGGCCATTGGCCTAGTTCTGCCAGATGGAGATGGGTGGTGGTAGAGGGGAACTGGTTGGATCTTTTGTTGAAAAGGAAGCAGAGAGCTTTAAGGCTTTCTTGTTGGAGGATAGAAGTGTATAGGAACCAGACATCCATGGAGAAAATGAGGTGGTCAGGGCCAGAGAGTTGAAAGTTGTTGTTGAGATTGATAGCATGTGAAGTGCCACGGATGTAGGTGGGAAGGGTCTAAACCAATAGAATGGAGACAGTGAGTTCTGTGGGGCAGGAGCAGGCAGAGACAATAGGCCTACCTAGACCATCAGGTTTGTGGATGTTGGGTAGAAGTTGGAAATGAGCAGTTTGGTTTAAGGAAATTGAGTTTGGTGGCAGTGGATGGGAGTTCTCCAGAGTTGATGAGGTTAATGTTGGTGTTGGAGACAATTTCTGATGGTCCTGAGTGGGGTCCTTTTCAAGGGGTAAGTAAGAAGAGGTGTGTGAGAGTTGCCTTCTGGCCTCGGCGAGATAGAAGCTAGTTCAACTGCAACAGCGCCCCCTTTGTTTGCAGGTTTTATGGTGAGGTTGTGGTTGGGATCCCCTCTCTGTGATCTTTGCACTTAATCCTGTTTATTTGCCATTCTTGTACAATCAGTTAATTTTAATACTGATCCATCTTTGGCATAGTAGTCCCATGTATTTCAGATCTTTTTCTTGTACACCATTCTACATGGTGCATGTAAAGGCATCCTCAGTAAACCAAGGTCACCATGTTATGTGTTCAAGATGCTCTTCTGCAAATCACATGGTTATTTGAGTTACTGAAGCCTTCTTGTCAGCTTGAACCAGTCAGGCTATTCTCCTCTAACCTCTCTCATTATCAAGGCATTTTCGCCTACGGGTCTACTGATCTCTTTTTTTTTTGTTTTTCACACAATTCTCTGTAAATTCCAGAGACTGTTGTGCATGAAAATCCCAGGAGATCAGCAGTTTCTGAAATACTCAAAGCAGCCCGCCTGGCACCAACAATCATTCCACAGTCAAAGTCACTTAGATTTGATTTCTTCCCCATTCTGATGTTTGGTCTGAAGAACAACCGAACCTCCTGACCATGTCAGCATGCTTTTATGCAGTGAACTGCTGCCACATGGTCGGCTGATTAGCTATTTGTATTAATGAGCAGGCGTACTTGATAAAGTGGCTTCTGAATATATGTAATTTCAGCACCTTTTTATGATCTCAATATATAGATAGAAGTATATTTATAGTTCCCAATTTATAATGGATTACAAAAATAGATATTCTCTCTCGACTAAGTTTATTTCTTTTTCTACAGAAGAGGGATTACTGTATCGTGCACGGTACTTTGGAGATGTAGAACTTTATCAGAAAGCCCAGAAAATGAGCACACCGAGCTGTACCAGACTTTCAGAAGTTCAGGCTTCTCTACCCGGATAGGACAGCCTGCTCCAGGAATAACCAGAGACCAGGTATGTCCAGTAGACTCCATAATTCATTTACTGTCATTCCTTTTATCTAGGTGAAGTATCTGACATACAGAGGAAAAAAGATTAGCACACTGAAAAGCCTCCAAGCCAAGTCACTGAGGAGGTTACTCAGAACAGAAACAGAAAATGCTGGAAGCAGTCAATGGGTCAAGCAACAAATGTGGGAAAACTTTTCCTTTCCACTAATGATGCTTGACCTGCTGGAGTAATTCCAACATTTGCTAAGTTTGTTTTAGATTTCGAGAGTCTGTAGTTTTTGTCTCCTGTTACTGAATCACCCTGGTCTGAAACTGAGTATCTGCCCTTCCCATTTAGAAACGTACTGGTAAATCATAGATCAGGCAGTCTGTTGCTGTTCAAGACTCCATTGTTACTGAGCTCCATCTGCAAATTAACCAACTTCAATTTGGAAACACTCTGTTGCCAAAGGCAAACAGCTTCTATTTCCTTTTAAGTTATACGTTCTTTGCCAGCTGTGTAAAGATTGGATCAAAATATTGTAACTTGCGATAGGCATTTTGTGCCCATCCGTGATTATAGAAGCACTGGTAGAATAAAGAAGTGGTGTCTTCAACAAAAATATTTAAAGGAAAGAAATGAAAGAACAGTTTTTTATGCAAAGGATATAGTTGATCTAGATTTGTTGGACAAATACTGTTATATTTTTAAATTATTTATTTTCCTTTTTTGTCTTCTCACTTAATTTAGCGATAGACGATTACTAAAAAAATATCTTTGAAATTTGTCTTAAGACTGGATTTTGATTAGCCAGCATCAGTGCTGAAAATACTCACAGCCTATGAGCACCCTCCTTCTGAACTTTTTCATGAACTGGATCAAAAGCCCCTGAGGTCTCTTGGGCAGCACCCTGCTGTGTAAGCTACAATACACTGGATTCAGTCAGAGACTGAGACAACTGAAAGGAGAGACAACATGACGCATGAACCAAGTTTGTACATGTGCACTAGTCACTTCTAATGGAACAAATAAACAAATGTGTTAAATTAATGATTTGGGAATTATTTATAGTTGTATATACATTGTACTTTATGCAGGGGCTGAAATCAGTTGTAACTTATTTTGCTCTTCTATAGAAATAAATCTGTACTGTGACAAATACCTTTGTCTCTGCATTCATTTGCTCACAATTGTGGCCACTTAGTCCTTTGAGCCTGTTGTATGATTCTGATTGTATTTTACCTTCATTATCCAGCTTAGTTCCATAACCCTAAATATTATTACCTAACAAAAGATATATCGATCTTTGTTCTGAAAATTTTAAATTTTCCTTTTAGTTTCAACAGGTTTTGAAGGATGTTAATTTCAGCTTTCCAATTCTGGTTGCGTGTTTCCTTTACATTATTTTTGAACAAATTGGTTCAAATTTGGTTACGCTTTCTCTTCATCGGAAATATTTTTTATTCAAAGGAATAAAGTTTAACTTTCAAAATAAATTTATTATCTAAGTATGTACAGTACATGTCACCTTATACTACTCTGAGATTCATTTTCTTGCGAGCATTCGCAGTAGAATAAAGAAATACAATGAAATCGATGAAAAGCTACACACAGAGAAGGACTGACAGACATCCCACTTCTCCCAGAAGTTCCGGGAGTCTCCCGCATATTGATAGTGGCTTCCTGATGTCCACAAATTATATACAATATCCCAGAAATCAATTTTTTTTGAGAGAGGGAGAGCGCCATGACAGAGTGTTCCAAAAAAAGAAAATATAAAACGTATGTCATCCCTGACTACACTAAAGTGTACCCCTGCCTAATAGGGGTAAAAAATAATGACAGTGTTGCTCGCTGCACTGTTTGCAACAGTGACTTTTCTATTGCCCATGGAGGGTTAAGACCGTAAAAGATATGTTGAGGTGAGTTTAACAGGTGTCATTCATTCATTAGCATAGCTAACGTTATTTAAACTAGCTGGCTAGCTACTAAGGAGCTACTCTATTGCAGACATCCCACCTCTCCTGGAAATTGATGGTGCTACCTCCCTGAAATGAGTTTTTGCAGGGTGGGATGTCTGGACTGACATATAAAAAAGGGCTGGTCTCCACAGACTCCACAAAGAATATGGAATCCTTGGTCTTTATTGAGTGATGTAGAGAGTACAATAGGAAGGAAACTTTTATCAATCCCTGCCTGATAAGGCCTCAGCACAGTTGTAGCTACTACTCACAGGAATGTCAATCAAAACCAGAAAGTGTGCATATGGATTTACTAGAATAGTCTCAGGGATGAGAACTGCAGAAGAGACACATTCAAAAAAGAGATTGGCTGTTGACATTTAGAAAGAGATTTGAATGATGTTCAAAATCTAAATGTTTTTGATAGAGTAAATAGAAAAAGAAATAGCAACAGGGGTAGTAACAAGAAGACACAGATCTAGGGTGATTTGCAAAAGAACCAGATAACACATGGAAACCCTGAACTGAAATGCTCTGGGGGGACAGTTGATGGAAGCAAAGTAAATAGTAATATTAGAGAGGGAAATGGGCAAATACTTCAATGAAGTAATTACTGGAGTTTGAGGATTGAGTGAGGACAGGGGTTAATTGGATTCTTCTGTCAAAATGCCGGCACAGCCATAATAGGGAGGACTGTCACTGCCTGTAAGGAGTTTGTACATTCTCCCCATGACTGCGTTGGGTTTCCTCCGGTGCTCCGATTTCCCCCACAGTCCAAAGGCGTGGGGTAGCAGGTTGATTGGTCATTGTAAATTGTCCCAAAATTAGGCCTGACTAATTTTACAAGGTTCTGCAACTTACTTCAATCCTGTGCAGTAGACCCCCTGCCCCATACCAGATGGTGATGCAGCCAGTCAGAATGTTCTCCACAGTACATTTGTAGAAATTTTCACTGATTTTAGTTGAGAAACCAAATCTCCTGAAATTCCTAATATAGCCACTGACTTGCCTTCTTTATAGTTGAATCAATATGTTGCGTACAGATTAGGTATCCAGAGATATTGACGTATAGGAACAAAATTGCTCACTCTCTACAGTTCTGATTCCTCTATGAGGATTGGTTTATGTTACCTCGTCTTACCTTTTCTGAAGTCCACAATCAGCTCTTTGGTCTTGCTGACGTTGAGTGTGAGGTTGTTCCTGCGACACCACTTAACCAACTGGTATATCTTGCTCCTGTACATCCTTATGTCACCATCTGAAATTTTGCCAACAATGGTTGCATCATCAGCAAATTTATAGATGGCATTTGAACTATGCCTAGCCACACAGTTATGGGTGTAGAGAGAGTAGAGTGGTGGGTGAAGCACACATCCCTGTGGTGCACCAGTGTTGATAGTCATTGAGGTGGAGATATTATCACCAATCTGCACAGATTGTGATCTTCCGGTTAGGAAGTCGAGGATTCAGTTGCAGAGTGAGGTACAGAGGCCTAGGTTCTGTAGCTTTTCGATCATGACCGTAGGCGTGATCTTACTATCTTCATATCATCCACAAACTTGGCTACAAAGCCATTAATTCCGTCATCTAAATCAGTGACTTGCAATGTAAAAAGAAGAGGTCCCAACGCTGACCCCTGTAGAACACCACTAGTCACTGGCAGCCGATCAGAAAAGGCTCCCTTTATTCTCACTCTCTGCTTCCTGCCAACCAGCCAATACTAGTATCTTTCTTGTAATATCCTGGGTTCTTGTTAAGCAGCCTCATGTGTGGCACCTTGTCAAAGGCCTTCTGAAAATCCAAGTACATTACATCCACCAATTCTCCTTTGTCAATTCTGCTTGTTATTTCCTCAAAGAATTGCAACAGATTTGGCAGGGAAGATTTTCTCTTAAGGAAACCATGCTGATTTTAGCCTATTTTATCATGTGCCTCCAAGTATCCTGAAACCTCATCCTTAACAATCTCCCAATCATGGAGGTCAGGCTAACTGGCCTGTAGTTTCCTTTCTTCCTTCTTGAAGACTGGAGTGACATTTGCAATTTTCCAGTCCTCCAGAACTATTGCCAGAATCTATTGATCCTTGAAAACTCATTACTGATGCCTGCAAAATCTCTTCAGCTACCTCTTTGAGAACCTGTGACTATAGTCCATCTGGTCCAAGCGACTTATCTACAGTACTGTGCCAAAGTATTAGGTACATATGTATAGCTAAAGGTGCCTAAGACTTGCACAGTACTGTAGTTGTCAACATGGAGCAGAGCAAAGAATGTTGAGAATGGTGAGGGTGGAACACCATAGGAGTGGTATGGGACAGGTGGCGCAGAAGGAATGCCATGGGCAGGGGATGTCATGGGTGCAGACACACAGCCATGAGACACCAGGCAAGGTCATTTGATTCTGAACAATTGGTTTATTGATCATTAATGCCTCTCTGGTGTTTCCTGTTTCCTCCCCTGTCCCTTCCTCTTTTCCCAATCATGATTCCCCCTCCCCCCTATGCCCCCTTCCCGTTCTCCATCCACGATAGAGATCCATATCAAAATCAGGTTTATCGTCACTCACATATGTCATGAATTTTAATTTTGCGGAAGTACAGTGCAATACATAAAATTACAGTATTGTGGAGAAAGTCCTAAGCACCCTAGCTATCTATATGTGTGTGTGCCTAAGACTTTTGCACAGTACTGTACCTTCTGTGGACAATGTTGTACATCAGGTGCAGGTAGGTAAAGTGCCTTTATTTTGCAGGTAATGAGCATTGTGAGTTCCCAAGATTGAGGCCCTAGCGTACTCATTTGGTTCCATTGGATAGGTCATACTGCTCACCTGTCTGAAACACAGATTAACTTATCTGTTCATGGGAGGAGATTACCAGGTAGACAGAGGAAAAGATTCAAGGATGTAATCAAAGCCTCTTTGGAGAAAATTGCAAGATCCCCACTAAATCTTGGGAATCCCCAGCCAATGACTGTACAATGTTGAGAAGTATTATTCAGGATGGTATGAAGAACCTTGTGTCCATGCATTGGGCGCACACAGAAGCCCTGCAGAAATACCTCACGATCTTTCCAGTGTCCACTCTGTCAGGTACCTCCTGTCCTATTTGCGGTAAAAGGCTGTGGTTCCCACAGTGCTTTTATCAATCCAGCAGAACTCACTGAACTCGAATTTAAGCAAGCCCTCTTGCAATTATGGTCAACATACCCACTTGTCTCCCTGATCGGGGAGGCACAGTAGAACAGTGGTTAGCGTAGCGCTATTACAGCTCTTGCGACCTGGGTTCAGTTTCCACCACTGTCTGTAAGGAGTTTGTGCGTTCTCCCGGTGACCATGTGGGTTTCCTCTGGGTGCTGTGGTTTCTTCCCACACTCCAAACTAGTACAAGTTAGCAGGTTAATTGACTACATAGGTGTAATTGGCTGGTGCGGGCTCACTGGGCCAGAAGGGCCTGTTACTGTTCTGTACCTCTAAATAAAAAAATAATTGCATGCTGTATTTTATGCTGTGACGAGAATACACATAAATTAAGATGTTTGCTGGCCTGGGATAGCACCAGTGGCATCAGCAGTTGGTCTGCCACCTGTCCTCAGGGGAGGGAGAGATAAGGCACACAATGAAGCAGCATTTGGAGGTGTTAATGAAGGAGCCATCAGTCTGGGTATTGTCAAGATCGGCTCCCCCTTTGAACCCTGAACTGTTTGAAGTGATGGACAGGCGATCTGGAGATGTGTAATGAAGGGACGGGAGAGAGAGCTGTCTAGAGCGGCTTCCCCCTTTGAACCCTGAACTATTTGAAGTGATGGACAGGCGATACCCCAGCAGGGGGATAAAAATGGACAGGTTCGCTAAGGCAGGACACACACGGCACTCGAGGTAACCTGGAAGTAGTGCACCTCTCACGAGTCGGTGGGAAGTACCGGGCCACAAATGCACAGGGTGGAAAGGTATGATCAGCGGGAACCCGGTGTGTGTCCGTCCTTGCTTGGGTGCCGGGTTCACTGCAGAGGATCGACCGCATCTGGATGAGGAGTCACAGTCGGTGACCCCAGGTGACATCACAAAGGACTTGCCCGAAAGCTGTTTGTGAGCAATATCGCAGGTCTGTGAGTGGAAGCCGTTCTGAATAATCAGTCGTCCTCGTTCTCTCTCTCCCTCCCCCAACGTTGTCCATCGCCATGGCAACGATTACTGCGAACTGAACTAAATTGAACTGGACTTTGTGTCACTTTGAAACTGGTCATTTACCCCTAGACAACGATAGAGCTTGATTGATCCTGTTATCTTAATTCTGTGCACATGTGTGTTTATCATTGCTGAACTGTTGCATTTATTATCCTTTCGATTACTGTGTTGCTTGTTTCTTTAATAAAACTTTCTTAGTTCTAGTAATCCAGACTCCAACTGAGTGATCCATTTCTGCTGGTTTGGCAACCCAGTTCCGGGGTACGTAACAATGCCAACTTTCAAAGTATAAGGACACCTATGGAGCTCAGTCAAACCAACACTTCAATCTCTCACAAATTACAAAAGTACTTTTTTTCATTTTTTTTTCTGCAGAAGTGGATGTGTTCAACTTATCAACCCACATGGATTGCTCAATACAGACAATACTGGATGTTAGATTTAACTTGGTTCCCTGGAGCTGTAGCAGCAGCTTTACCAGATGTATCAATATTCATAGTTTCCTACAAATTTGGAAATTGTGCTCTGAACAACCAAATGGGACTAACTTAGGTGGGAATTTTGGTTAGTATGGACCAGTTGCACCAAAGTGTCCGACTCTGTGCTGTATGGAACTGACTTCTGGGGAACTATACTGTGTACTTTTCCAGTCTAATTAACATTCCATTACTATTCTGTTTCCTCTTAATTGGGCCAATTCTATCAATGGAGAAAATACAAAACTATCAAGTTAGAGAGAGCTTGCCTTTAACAAATCCCTACTAGCTTTCTCTAATCAATCCACATCTTTTCCAATCTTGCTTCTGGTTATTGTTTCTAGAACCTTTTCCATCACTGAGTGGCCTGGAGTTGCTGATAAGGCTAACGGAGTCCAGATGGCCTTAGTTTGGAAGATGGCTTTCCTTGATAACTTAATAGAATGTCAGCTCAGATTATACATTTTTTGTCAAGTTTGTATTCAAAATCTTCACTCTACTACCGTTGTATTTAATTTTAAAAGGCATTTAAGACCAAGAAATTAATCTGTAAAAGGCCAAAATTTATTACACAGTTTAACATGCAGTTCCGTGTGTCATGAAAAAAATAATTTCAAATATATCTATTTGAACGTAGAATTCCATGTACAGTATGTCTAATAAAAACAATATTCAAAACACGTGTAGTATTTTACAGATGTAATGTCGGTATTTCCCCCAGTTTTAACCTGCCAGGAAGCATAAAGCTTTCAGCTATGAAATAAACACCATGAAGAAGTGGAAGTCTTATCCAGACGAAGGCGTAAATCCCAGCAGCTGATCAATTGGTTTATAGCGCCATTCATCTGCCTCCAATTCATCAACCAAACTGGCAAGCTTCTCCATCCGTGAGCACTGCTGTTCTAAGTGGGGAAGAAAATTACATTACAATTAGAGTAACATACATCAAATCCTGGAGAAACTCAGCAGGTAAGGGAGCATCTTTGGAGGGAAATGAACAGTTGACATTTCGAGCTGAGACACTTCATCGGGAATGGAAAGAAGGAAAGGGGCTGAAGTAAGAATAATGTAGTGGGAGGAGTACAAGGTGATAGGTGAGACCAGGTGAGTGAGAAGGCAGGATGAAGTAAGATGCTGGGAGAGGATAGGTGAAAGAGGTAAAGGCCTGAAGAAGAAGGAATCTCATAGGAGCGGACAGTAGACCATGGAATAAAGGGAAGGTGAACCAGAGGAAGGTAATGGGCAGGTCAGGAGTAGAGAAGGGATGAGAGGAGAACCAGAATGGAAAATGAGAAAGGAGTAGGGGAGTAAAAAGTGAGGCGAGGAGTAATAACCAGAAGTTAGAGAAATCAACGTTCATTAGAGAAATGTTTCATTTGTAATTTCATGATACAGAAATGTTTTATTTATAGTTTCAAAGTGGTTCCCATCAGGCAACATCATTCTGCTGACAGAGGCTGGATGTCAGGATAAATCTCTCAGCTTAATATATCAATATGCTTGAGTTACCTCTTCAAAGCCAATCTCA
Organism: Mobula birostris; assembly: GCF_030028105.1. NCBI lineage: Eukaryota > Metazoa > Chordata > Chondrichthyes > Myliobatiformes > Myliobatidae > Mobula > Mobula birostris. The sequence continues at coordinate 50,384,930 of NC_092387.1, read as the reverse complement.
AATTCACTAATTTTTTCCAGAGAATCCTACTATCATTTCACGAGAAAGATGCAGTCCTACCGCCACTTTATCAATGAGTGAGTTTGTGGATATTTTCTAGGTACTCAGAAGTTTCAAACTCATTTTCAAACTATATGGAACTTGTGAAGTGAGAATAGAAAGTGTGGTATAAATTAAGTCATGGGGTAAGTTTCAATAACAAGGATATTTTGTCTAAAACAAAACTTACGGCTGTAGCATCAGATTATTTTCTTCAGAATATGTAGTGTACTGTTCTTGCTCCTTGTACTGCAATTCCATAGTTGCACTGTAGCTTACCTCGTTTTACCTGCCTTAACGTGTGTGCCACTTGATAACTGAAAACTGCTTCACACAGGAATCTCTCTGTGGCATCTGTAAAAGCAGAAACAAAGTGCTTAAACTCCAGTCCAGAGTATTTAAACAACACGTGCACAATACTGAAAATCACCCCACTTGTATTTTTTTAAATTATTTCTCACTTCATTCCTCAACTAAGTTATTTTACAACAATGGGAAGCTTTATGGGTTGATAGCATACAGTCCACCCAGAAATAATGCACTTAAGCTTCAGACTGTGGTAATCAAAAGTTTGGTTATAAAGTTGATGATTTTAAGCAGAGACAGAAGGGGTTAATAAGAAAATTCCTCCTCTTAATCATAGAGCAAAGCAGCAGATACAGGCTTATCAACCCAATGGGTCCATGTAGCCTGCCCAGCTAGTCCCAATTTCCTGCATTCAGACCATATTCCTCCAAGCCTCGCCGCTCTATGTACCTATCTAAGTGCTTTTTAAATGATACTATTGTACCTGCCTCAACTATTTCTTCTGGCAGATCGTTACATATACTCACCAACCTGTGTGGAAAAGTTAGCCCTCCGGTCCCTTTTAAATCTTTCCCCTCTCACTCTAAATCTGTGCTGCCTAGTTTTGAACTTCTCTACCCTGGGAGAAAGACTTATCTTCCACAGTATATATGCCTCTCATCATTTTAAACATTTCTATAAGATTGCCTCTCATTCTCCTATGTTCCAAGATCTATCATCTGACTCTGCCCATAACTCAGGCCCTCTAGTCCTGGCAACTAATCATAGTACAATCACAGTACAAGTCCTACACAGAACCCTCTCCAGTAACTTCTCCACCACTGATGTCAAGCTGGCCTGCCTGTAGTTCCCTGGCTTGTTCTTACTGCCTTTTATAAATAGCAGAATAACATTAACCACCTTCCACTCTTCAGAAACTTCAGCAGTGGCTAATGATGAAATAAATATCTCCACAAGGGCCTTCACTACTTTCTCTCTAGCCTCCTACAAAGTCCAAGGATGCACTTCAGGCCCTGGGGATTTATCAACTTTAATGCACTGTATGGCTACAACTACCACCTCCCTGACTATTCTCCAAAACATCCCCACTTGCTTTCCTATCTCTTGAGCAACCATGATTTTCTCTGTGGTGATCATTAAAAATCTCACCCATCTCTTGTGGCTCAAGACCTACTCTGTCCCTAGCTACTAAGGGAACTTACTCTATCCCTAGTCTCCCTTTTACTCTTGAATTTCAGTTGCTCTGACATTTTGAAGTGTCCGCCTTCATTACAACTCACCATGAAGTGCTTTGAGAGACTAGACCTGAAACACACTGGCTCCAGTCTTCCAGGCAGCTTTGACCTACTGTAACTCAACTACCACCAAAACAAGTCTATGGCAGATGCCATCTCCCCGAGGCTACATCCATCTCAGGAGTATCCGGACAGTAAAGCTCCTGTGTCATATTATTATTTATTGACTATAACTCTGCCTTCAACATTATAATTTCAGGCAAACTTGTCACCAAATTCCAGGACATAGAGTCAATGCCTCCCTCTGCAAATGCATTTTTGACTTCGTCAGTAACATACCCCAATTACTAAAGATAGGCAACAACACCTCCACCAGGATTATTCTAAACACTGGTGCTCCACAAGGTTGCATCCTCAGTCCCCTGTACACTCATGACTGTGTGGCCGGATCCTGCTCCAAGTCCATCTACAAGTTTGCGGATACCACTGTAATGGGCTGTATCTCAAATAATGATGACTCGAAGTACAGGAAGGAGCTAGAGAACTTAGTTGCATGGTGTCAAGACAACAACCTGTCCCTCAATGTCAGCAAAACAAAAGATCTGGTCATTGATCAAGAAAGGGAGCACTGCACATTCTCCTGTCTGTGTAAATAGTGCTGAGGTTGAGGGTTTTAAGTTCCTAGGAGTAAGCATCACCAAGAGCCAGTCCTGCTCCAAACTCATAGACACCATAGCCAAGAAAGCTCACCAGTGCCTCTGCTTCTTCAGGACGCTAAAGAAATTTGGCATGTTTCTGAGAGCTCAACGATTTTTTATCAATGCACCATAGAAAGCAGCTTATCTAGAAGCATAATGGTTTGGTATGACAACTACTCTGCACAAGAAAATGCAGAGGGTTGTGGACATATTTCAGCATATCACAGAAACCAGCCTTCCCTCCATGGACTCGATCTATACTCACTGCCTCAGTAAAGCAGCCAGCATAATCAAAGACCCCACCCACCCGGTGTATTATCTCTTTCCCCCTCTTCCATAGGACAAAAGGTACAAAATCATGTGTCACCAAACTCAAGGATAGCTTCTAACCCACTTATTAGACTATTAAATAGTTCCCTAGTATGATAAATAGGACTTTTGACATCTCTATCCTACCTCATTATGATCTTGCACGTTGTCTATAGATGTTAACACTTTACTCTGCTTCGTTATTGGTTCAGCTTGTCTACTCTCAATGCACTGTGCAGATTTGGACGCACATTATACAACACATTTTCATCTGACAAGAATAAACCGATTCCAATCCATTAACCTTACCTGCCAGTCCCATCTCCACCTTTCCCCTTCTAATTTCACTAATTTCAAAGAAGATTCCAAATCTTTTTATAATCAAAGTTTAAGAACTGTTTGCCAATGATAGTGTTAGAATCTGATATACGCAACAGTTCAGCTGTCAGGATGACGCGAATCGACCCGAAACGTCGATTGTCCATTTCCGTCCATAGATGCTACCTTGATCCACTAACATCCTAAAGCAGTTTGTTGTTGTTTTGGGCTCTGGATTCCAATACCTGCCGTCTCTTGTGCAACAGTCATTCGGAATACTGGAGAGGAATGAGAGATGCAGGGGAGTGAAAACAGGGTCAAAGATTTTAAACCCCCAGGCACATCTCCTGCAGGAGAGAGTGTATATCAACAACTGAGATGCGGGGTAAATACAGCCCGGTGCTAGTTGTGACAGGGACGGAGATGTGGATGTCTTTAGATATGGCGAGAGAATGAAGACAGATCGACCAGCAAAGTACAACTGGAGACCTGAGAAGACGCTGGAGTTGATCAACGGGTCAGGGGTGTCTGTGGAAGGAGGAACACATGGATTGAACCAGGCCCCTACTCTCACCTTCCAGCAGCTCGCCCGCTCCCTTGGGCGATGTAAAGAGCACCTTCCGCGGCGGCGACAGCTCGGACACATGGAAACCCCCACCCGCCGCCGAGGACGACGAAGACGACGCTGAGGCAGCCATCGCCGACACACTGCCGTAAACCGCCCCGCAGTTACACTTTGCGGTGTAAGGTCCGTCGTCACGACACCCACGCTCCCCATTCTCGAAGGGAGCAGGAAGACAAGCGGACGACACACAGCCGTAATCCGTCACACTTTATGGGATAAGGTCCAATCTCACGACACCCGCCCGCCTTTCTTGGCGAAAACAGGACAACTAGGCGGTACGGTTTACGGCAGAAGGGTCGCCTTTACGACATCAAAGCCGGGATGAATTTTCTTTGGGAGTGGACCATTATTGCTGCATTTTAATGTAAGACTATTAAATATTAATTTAAAATGTATTAATTTGCTATACTAGTATATCGTGGTGGAAACATATTTGTAGAACCACTCCATAGTGTAGCGGTGTTTTCAGGTACAGTTCCTGCTGCTCTCGTCCTTCTTGGTGGTTGCGGTGGAAGGTTTGTGATGGCCCGGTAGACTGTCCTGGGCGAGTGACTACTGCATTTTGTAGATGGTACATACTGAAGTTGCTGTGTGCTGGTAATGCAGAGAATCAATGCTCACGGTGATGGATATTGTTTCTGTGTGCATGATTTGTCAGGTTGTTGCTCTGCCAGTTTATATTCCAGTCAAGATGTTTACAAGGGGTGTTTTGGAAGGGCTGGGAGAGACTTTGCTGTGTCCAGCACCAGGTAGCCCGTTGTGTCTGGTCAATTGTGCTAATTGCTAGCCCACTTCAGAGGACATTTATGAGTGAACCACATTGGGGTGGATCTGAAATCACATTTAAGACAGAACACGTTAAAGATAGTGAAATGCCTCCCTAAAAGCATTAGTGAACCGGAACACTCACAACACGCTGGAGGAACTCAGCAGGTCGGGCAGCATCCGTGGAAACGATCAGTCAACGTTTCGGGCCGGAACCCTTCGTCAGGACTGTAGGGGGAAGGGGCAGAGGCCCTATAAAGAAGGTGGGGGGAGGGTGGGAAGGAGAAGGCTGGTAGGTTCCAGGTGAAAAACCAGTAAGGGGAAAGATAAAGGGGTGGGAGAGGGGAGGCAGGGAGGTGATAGACAGGAAAGGTGAAGAAAGAATAGGGGAAAACACAATGGGTAGTAGAAGGAGGCAGAACCATGAGGGAGGTGATAGGCAGCTGGGGGAGGGGCAGAGTGACATAGGGAGGGGGAGGGAATTACCAGAAGTTGGAGAATTCTATGTTCATACCAAGGGGCTGAAGACTACCTAGACGGTATATGAGGTGTAGCTCCTCCAACCTGAGTTTAGCCTCATCATGGCAGTAGAGGAAGCCATGTATGGACATGTCTGAATGGGAGTGGGAAGCAGAGTTGAGGTGGGTGGCTACTGGGAGATCCTGTCTGTTTTGGCGGATGGAGCGGAGGTGCTCGACGAAGCGGTCCCCTAATCTGCGTCGGGTTTCACCGATGTAGAGGAGGCCGCACCGGTAGCACCGGATGCAATAGATGACCCCAACAGACTCACAAGTGAAGTATTGCCTCACTTAGAAGTACTGTTTGGGGCCCTGAATGGTGGCAAGAGAGGAGGTGTAGGGACAGGTGTAGCACTTGCACTTACAGGGATAAGTGCCAGGTGGGAGATCCGTGGGGAGGGACCGATCCCTGCGGAAGGCAGAGAGGGGTGGAGAGGGAAAGATGTGCTTAGTGGTGGGGTCCTGTTGAAGGTGGCGGAAGTTGCAGAGGATAATGTGTTGGATCCGGAGGCTAGTGGGGTGGTAGGTGAGGACAAGGGGAACTCTGTCCCTGTTGTGGTGGCGGGAGGATGAGGTGAGAGCCGAAGTGTAGGAAATGGAGGAGATGCGGGTGAGGGCATCATTAATGACAGCCGAAGGGAAACCACGATCCTTAAAGAAAGAGGACATTTGAGATGTCCTGGAATGGAAAACCTCATCCTGAACCGGATACTGTAGTTCTTTTGCAATACTGCAGTTCTTTTGCAATACTGCAGTAGATTTTGCATTATTGTACTTCCAAATTCAAAGCTATGAGTTGTTAATTGAATTTAAATTCAGCAGTTACCGTGACAGGATTTGGACTCAGAGGCTCTACATTGTTGGTTGTTAGTCCAAGCCTCTGGCTTACTAGTCTGACAACTGCTTGCCTTGTGCAATAAATGGGCTTATTACTGAGGATTCAGTATCTTTTAATGTGAATATTTTTTAGGTTTCTGATTTGATACCGGTCTTTTTTATTGATCAACAGAACAGTACAATATTTCACTTACTGTCAGCTGTACCTTTCGGGTGAGGAAGCATTACAATGGAAGTTCTTCGGCCGACACTCATTAATATCGATGGACGCATTTACCGCAAAAACTATGTTAGAGAACAAGTGTATCAACATGAGGAAGAAGATGACTTTACGTATTCAGGTATTTGCAAGTATTGAATATACATTCAGTGGCCACTTTGTTAGGTAACCCTATACACTTACTCTTTAATGCAACTATCTAATGAGCCAATCATGTGGCAGCAACTCAGTGTGTAAAAGCATGCAGGCATGGTCAAGAGGTTCAGTGGTTGTTCAGACTAAATATCAAAATGGGGTAGAAATGTGATCTTAGCGACTCTGACCCGGAATAATTGTTGGTGCCAGATGGGGTGGTTTGAGTATCTCGGAAACTGCTGAACTCCTGGGATTTTTATTACAGTCTGTAGAGTTGGCAGAGAATGGTGCGAAAAGCAAAAAAAAATCTGAGCGGCAGTTCTGTGGGTGAAAATGCCTTGTTACTGAAAGAGGACGGAGGAGAATGGCCAAATTGGTTCAAGCTGACAGGGAGGTGACGGTAGCTCAGATAGCCACGCGTTACAACAGTGGTGTGCAGAAGAGTGCTATGAATGCACAACATGTCGAAACTTGAAATGGCTGCAGCAGCAGAAGACCATGAACATACACCCAGTATCCACTTGGTTAGGTACAAGAGGTACCTAATAAAGTGGCTACTGAATGTAACTATACTTGTAAAATTGACAGACGAAATTACTGATGTTTTTATTTCTATTGACCTTTAAGAAGGACTGCATCGTATTGCTGTGTATGTACAATTGAAACGAATAATAGCTGGCATCACATCACTGTTTCAGTTAATTATTTTGCATGTGCCTATAATGGTTTGCCACAACCCTGTGTCTCAGTTGTTGGCCACCCTATGTCAAAATAAGTAATTACTGACATCTCTCCCTAACTTTATTTCCCTGAACTTGTGTATTATGACAGGAGTACAAAATTAGACAAGAGAAACTTTCTCAGTCCCTATTCTGTATTTTCAGTGTTGCTGTATGATCCTTCCTAGAATTTCTTTTAAGATCAACACAAGCACACCTCAAGAATGTGTGCTAAGCCATCTGCTCTACTGTCTCTACACTCATGACTAGGTACAGCTCAAATGCCCATCTATAAGTTCACAGATGACACCACAGAATCTCAGATGGTGACGAGGAGGTGAGAGATAGATAATTTGGTTGAGTTGTGCCGCAACAACAATCTTGTACTCAACATCAGTAAGACAAAGGAATTCATTGTGGACTTCAGGAAGGGGAAGTTGAGGGGACACGTACGAGCCGTCATTGAAAGGTCAATGGAGGAAAGAGCGAGCAGCTTCATGTTCCTGAATATCAGTGTATCGGATTCAGAATCAGGTTTAATATATGTAGCAGTACATTGCAATACATGATTCTAATAGCTATAAATTACAATGAGTATATTAAAAAAATGAATTAAGTAGTGCAAAAAGAGAGGGGAAAATGTTGAAGTAGTGGTCATGAGTTCATTGTCCATTCAGAAATCTGATGGTGGAGGGGAAGAAGTTGCTCCTAAAATGTTTGTGTGTGTGTTGTGACGGGGTCCTGAATTACCCCTATGAACTGTGCTTTTTGAAAAGAGAGAGAGGGAGTTATTTAACACCAACATGTTGTTTTGAAAAGAGAGAGAGAGAGACGAAGACTAACTGTTGGACTGTCACTTTAAGGAATGAGAAAGAACTGGTTAACTTTTGGATTTCTGCTGAGTTGGAGGGAGACAGCACTAAGCAGCTCGTAAGTTGCTATGATGACCAAAGGCGGTGTTATTTAATGGACACTCGATGTAATGATTTTCGGCAGGTTGTTGAGACTTCTCAAGGACTTTTGCCTGCTTGCATTTCTTCACGGAGAGAGGAAGGAGGAGTTATTTGAATGACAGTTGATGCTCAGTACGAAAAGATAAAGTAGGAGGTCAGATGATAGACCTCAGACGCGTATTTTGGACACTGAATGAGCATTGTTGTGCCTGCAGAAAAGTGGGTTTTGGAGGATCGATCAGGCGGATCGATCCATTGCTCTTGCAGTGGAAAGGAAAGGGGTTGACTGGTGGGGAGTTGTCCATGTGTCCACCCTCGCCTGGGGGATAGCTCCACCACAGAAAACCAGTCCCCTTTATTAAAGTCACAGTCGGTGACTTTTAAAGGATTTCGAAGGACTACGAGAAGATCGACGGTGTCAGCTCACCTGAAGACTCAAATTTCTCCCTCTTTCTCTCTCCATCACTATTCAACTCAATACCACGAACTGAACTGAACTGAACTTTACTCATCATCGTAAGACTGTATCTTTTTACCCCTAAGCTTAAAGAAGCTTGGTTTTTCATACATGTATTTCCACACTTACTGATATACTTACTTATGTATATAATCATTGCTAACCTGTTTGATTTATCTACATTTATATTACAGTATTGCATAGTTACTAATAAATATTATTAGTGTATAGCAATACTGGACTCCAAAGTGTTTTCCATCTCTGCCGGTTCTTTATTCCCGTCACAGAGTATGTGACAGTGTGTGTGTGTGTGTGTTTGTTTGTTTGTTTATATTCAGGCTTCTGTTCCTCCTCCCTAATGGTAGTTATGAAAAGACGCCATGGCCTGGCTGATGGGTGCCCATAATGGATGCTGCCTCTTGGAGGTATTGCCTTTTGAAGATGTTCTCATTGCCAGGGAGGCTAGTGCCCATGATGGAGCTGACTGAGTTTGCAACCCTCTGCAAGCTTTTCCCAATTTTGTGCAGTGGCCCCTCCATGCCATGCGACAAACTAGAATGCTCTTCACGGTACACCTATAGAAGTTTGTTAGAGTGTTAGAGCTGGAACCTCCTTAACTTCTTAAGGAAGTAAAGACGTGGGGGGCTTTCTTTATGATTACATATAAGGGAAAATAGACAAGTTATGTGAGTGGCAAATGTGGTTTAGTGTGGGAAAATGCTTATTTGAGCATGAAAATGTTTAACGAGGTACTTTTATAGTGAAAGATTAGTGAGTGATCTGGATTTCCTATTGTGTGTTGTGCAAAAGGTTAGAATACAATTAGGAAAACTAACAAAATGCTTTTTGCTATTAATGGAACTGAATAAAAGAGTGGAAGTTTTTCTTCAGTTATGTATGGTATTGATTGTGTACAGCATTGATCTTTTTTAAGGAAGGATGCTCATGCATTTGAAACACTTCAGGTAAAGTTTACTAGACCATTGTGTGAAATAGATGGGTAATCTTACAACGAAAGGTTAGGTAGATGAGGTTTGTATCTGCTGGAGAAAGAAGGCATGTGATATTTTTCCTCCTGCATCGATCACAATTTTGGTAGCATTTCCATTGCAATTCATGGAATTAGATATCACTAACTGTGAACTGAATGTTTGCCATTTGTTTCTTCTCTCCTGCAGGAGTTGTGGACAGTATGGATGAACCTTGTGACTCTGTACTTATAGAGCAGACAGACCAGTGCTATCGATGCACCATGGATGTACCCAGTGCCCTTTACAAGTGAGCTATGGTATTTTGAATTTAACAAGCATGTTTGTACATGTGAGAACTTTTAACTTTGCCTTTTTCACACATATTTTGGTGATGCAACAGGTAATTTACCAGACTGGTGATCCATAAACCTAGATTAACTATTGAAGAAACTGGTTTCAAATTCCACAATGGTAGCTCTGAGATTTAACTTTAATTCATTATATGAAATTTCAATTGGTTCAATGGGTACATATAATGTCAGAGAAATGTATATAATATGCACCCTGAAATTCTTTTTCTTCGCAAACATCCACGAAAACAGAGGAGTGCCCCAAAGAATGAACGACAGTTAAATATTAGAACCCCAGAGCCCCCCCCAGCTCCCCTCCCTCCCATGTATAAGCAGCAGCAAAGCAACGACACCCCCCCACCAGCAAAAAAGCATCGGCACCCCCCACCAAGCACTCAATCCTGCAGCAAAGCATCAATAAAGACACAGACATGCAGTACCCCAGACTAATTGTTCACCTGGTAATTCGACATACCACAGGGCTCACACAGCCAGCTCACTGCTTCCGATCTTCCAAATACTCCCTCGACACACCAGGCAGTGGCACCGGCCTTCAATCAGCCCATCTCCAGACCCACGAGAATCTGGCACCCTGAAGGTGCGCTAGTCTTCCAGGCCACACCCTTGGCATATTGAAACACTGCTGATTGTGAGGCCCTGAGAGTGGGTCCCATTTCTACAAAGAACTAAAGTCAGAGTGTAACCCTAGGTCAGGGTCTTCAAAAGAACCTTGAAAGGGTAAAAATGGTCATCAAGGGAATGGCGTCGTAAGGAAAAGGTCTCTCGGCCAAAAAGAAGGTAAACTGCCCCAAAATCGAATTTAGACAAATACTTAATATTGTATAACTATATTAATAAAAGGGGTAAGGATGATGTCTAAGAACAAGATTAAAAAGTCTGCTCCGAAAGCTGATAAACATAAAGAGACGCAGCAAGGCGACGGGCCTAGCTCCCCCACGGCAAACCAGGACGGAAATAATGATCAGGAATCGGTGACTCTGTCTTTGATTCTGGAAGAGATTCGCGAGTTCTGACAAGGTAACAACAAACAGCTGGAGGATATTAAAGGAGAATTAGTAAAAACTAACTCGAGGATAGATGAAGCCGAAGCGAGGATTGTTGGAATTGAAGAGAAGCTACAAAACGTCGAGGAAGTGATAGCAGAAGTGCTGAAGCTGCAAGACCAGCTCCAGTGGAAACTAATAGATCAAGAAGGCCGCTCAAGGTAAATTACCACAATCGTTTTATGAAGCCTCTATTTCCTTAATTCTTAAAAAGAATAAAGATCCTACGGATTGTGCACCCTACAGACCGATATCTCTTCTGAATGTAGATTCAAAAATTTTTTCAAAAATTCTAGCTACTAGACTGGAGAAGGTGCTACCTCAAATTATTTCCATGGATCAAACCGGATTCATTAAAAATCGCTATTCATCTTTTAATATTAGGAGGTTAATGAATATTGTTTATACCCCCTCACTTACTACCCCGGAATGTATTATCTCATTAGGTGCTGAGAAAGCCTTTGACAGAGTTGAATGGCCTTATTTATTTAATGTTCTTGAGAAATTTAATTTTAATTTGACATTTATATCTTGGATTAAATTGTTATATTACTCCCCGGTAGCCTCGGTCTGTACAAATAATTATAGATCTCCTTTTTTTCGTCTTTTTCGTGGTACTAGGCAAGGTTGCCCTCTTAGTCCTTTACTATTTAATATTGCTCTTGAACCTTTAGCAATTGCTATCCGTGACTCGCCAAATATTGTTGGTATTACCCGTGGAAATGAAATACATAAACTATCATTATATGCAGATGATTTGTTGTTATATATCTCTAACCCGGAGAAGTCAATTCCTGCTATCTTAGGTCTGTTAGCTCAATTTAGTAACTTTTCTGGTTACAAATTGAATCTTAGTAAGAGTGAATTATTCCCCTTAAATAAGCATGTACTTGTTTATGGACGTTTACCATTTAAATTGGTTACTGATTCATTTATATACTTAGGGATAACAATTACCAAAAAATATAAAGATTTATTTAAACCTAATTTTTTACCTTTAATTGATCAGATTAAACTTTTATTTACCAAATGGTCCCCAATCTCTTTGTCTTTGATTGGTCGGATTAATGCTATTAAGATGATCATTTTGCCTAAATTTTTGTATATATTTCAATCGGTTCCAATTTTTATCCCAAAATCTATTTTTGATAACGTAGATTCAAAAATTTCCTCATATATTTGGCAGAATAAAAATCCTAGGTTAGGTAAGAGATATTTACAGAAATCCAAGAAGGAGGGGGGACTTGCCCTCCCAAATTTTAGATTCTATTATTGGGCAATTAATATTCGATATTTAAAATTTTGGCTACAAGATTTGGACGCATCTTTAAACCCTCACTGGGTAAATCTTGAATCTAATTCATTACAAGAGTTTTCCTTGGGTTCGGTTTTAGGAACTTTACTTCCTTTTACTTCTTTTAAATCATATAAACAAATGAATAACCCAATAGTTAAACATACTTTACGTATATGGTTTCAATTCCGAAGATTTTTTGGGTTTAATCAATTCATTCTAGCAAGTCCCATTATATCAAATTTTCTTTTTCAACCTTCCATGATGGATCAAGCTTACTTTGATTGGAAAACCAAAGGTATAATATCTTTTCGCGATTTATTCTTGGATAACTGTTTTATGTCTTTTGATCAACTCTCTAATAAATATAACTTACCCAGATCTCACTTTTTTAGATATTTACAGATTAGAAACTTTTTAATTACTGTCTCTCCTAATTTTCCACACCCATATCCAATGGACACTTTGGAAAAAATCTTAGACTTAAATCTTTCTCAGAAAGGTGTAATAGCAATTGTATATAACATAATTATGAATTTATGTCCTGATGCCTCTAATAAAATTAAAGCTGACTGGGAAAGAGAACTTGAGATTAATATACCGACTGAAAAATGGGAAAAAATTCCTCAGTTGGTGAATTCATCCTCTGTATGTGCTAAGCATAGGTTGATACAGTTTAAAGTAGTTCACAGGGCTCTTATGTCCAAAGATAAACTATCTCGTTATTACTCTTATATTAATCCAATATGTGACAGATGCCAGCCTGAGATTGCTTCTTTAACTCACATGTTTTGGTCATGTCCCTTGTTGGAGAAATATTGGAAAGATATTTTTGATATTATTTCAACGGTCCTAAATATAGACTTACAACCTCATCCAATTACTGCTATCTTTGGACTACCAATGATAGACTCAAATAATTTAACCTCTTCATCACGAAGGATGATTGCATTTCTTACTTTAATAGCTAGAACTTTAATAGATGAGGTTTTCATCTTGTTGAATTGGAAAGAGATCAACCCTCCTACAGTATTTCATTGGTTTTCACAAACTATGGTGTGTCTGAATTTGGAGAAAATTAGAAGTGCAGTTTATGACCCTTCTATTAAGTTTGAAAAAATTTGGAGGCCATTTATTCAGCATTTTCATTTGATGTAATTTGATCATTTCCAAACTGGTTTTATTTCTCTGTACTGTTGTTGGAGGGGAGTGGAGGCGTCGACGCTGAGGTTTTCTTCTTTTCCATTTTTAAGTTGTTAGTTTTGCCCAAGTCTTTTAGTTTAGTTTAGTTGTTTTTTTTCTTTTGGGATGGGTTTTTTTTTCTTTTTTTTGCCTTTTTCCCTTTTTTTTTTGCTTTATATTATCCGTGATCAGTTCTACATGTATGGGAGTTTTGGTAATTTCCACTATTTGGTTTTGCAATTACTCTTTTTTAAATGTAACAATACATCTCATATTATCTGTATTATTGCTATGTTTTGTTTCTATATTTTGAAATTAATAAAAAGATTGAAAAAAAAAGAAGGCCGCTCAAGAAGGGAAAATGTGAGGATTTACAGAGTTCCCGAAGGAACTGAAGGTAAACCCGGATTGATGATTCCCTTCATGGAGAAGCGGCTCAGAGAGAACCTTGATATACTGGCCGTAAAAGACCTACAGATAGAAAGGGCTCACCGCGCATTGGCACCACAGCCTCCGGCAGGCGCCCAGCCCAGATCGATTCTAGTCAGATTTCGCAGTTACAGAACGAAGGAAGAGGTGCTTAAAAGGGCATGGCAAAAGAAAGGTTTCATGTGGAGCAACTGTAAAATCAGTTTAGACCATGACTACGCACCGGGGATTCTTGCCAGACGGAAGGAATATATGGAAACACGGAGGGTCCTGAAGGAAAACAACATCAGATTTCAAACCCTGTATCCAGCTCGGCTGAAAGTCTTTTACGACGAAGGGACAAAAACTTACGCTATGGTGGAGGAGGCAACGTTGGACCTGGCGGACCGGGGACTATCTATTAAAGTTATCACCCAACCAGAGTCGCTACTGGAGAGGATTCGGCAGAAGTCGTGGCAGTTAGTGGGACGAGGATGCTCTACATGAACCAGAGTGTCAAACTACAAGGAAAAGCTGCAAATATTCAGATGCGAATGTACAGAGAATACAGACTAATTAAGAGAAATGACTGAAAAGAGCAATTCGGATTTAAAGGTAAAATGAAAGCTGGTATCTGAAAATAAACTAGACGGAATAACTTGAATGATAGCAATATGGTCGAGACATAAATAGGAGAAAATTCTTTATGATTATTCAAACTGCTGAAGGCCCTCTAACACAGGGTGAAGATAGAGGTTATCCCTCTGAACTGAGGCGGGTCGGTGCTCAGGCCTCACTGTGGGAAGTCAGGAAAAATTTTCAAATGTTATACGTTCAAAAATGTCTAGGGTGTGGTTATATATTTTGGTTTACTGTTGAGAAGGGATTGCTTACTGTTTGGTTAGAAAAGGAGTGTGTTTTTTTTCTACTAGAGAAAAATGCAAATTGAATTGGTAAAAATAATTTACTATAATGATAATGGGGTTTTGAATCCAATTAAAAGAAATAAGATTATGTCTAAATTGAAAAAAGAGAGGGCACAAATAGCTTTCCTCCAGGAAACACATAATGAGCCAATCTGAACATGGAAAATTAAAAAGAATGGGCTTTAAGCATGTATTTTATTCATCATATAAATTGAGCCACATAAGAGGGGTCGCTACTTTAATATCAAGTACTGTTAATTATGAACATATTTCAGAGACTAAAGACAAAGATGGAAGATTTGTAAAAATTACAGGAAGAATAGAAGGTACAGAAATAACACTGCTGAATGTTTATGCTCCTCCAGGTAGTGAATGGTCATTTTGTAGACACATTTTTGACCTAATGGTCAGTTCTCAAGGGGTAGTAATTTGTGGAGGGGATTTTAATATTAGATTAAATCCTATATTAGATTCTTCAAGAATAGTTACTCAGAATAAACCTCTGACTCGGAAAATGAATTTATTGATGGAGGAGTTGGGAATTATAGATGTGTGGAGGGAATTACACCCCACTAGTAAAGATTATACACATTACTCTTTCCCTCATTCAGCCTATTCAAGGATAGACTATTTCTTTATCTTTAACACAGATAGATTCAGGATAAAAAACTGTAACATTGCAACAATTGATCTGTCAGATCATAGCCCAGTCTCTATGTCTCTAATCCTGGAAAGGAAAATGAGGAAAACACTATGGAGGCTAAACTCAAATATACTCAATAACCCGAAGTAATGGAGAGATTAAGGGGAGAAATCAAAGAATACCTAGACCTTAATGATACGGGAGAAACATCACCAGTGATCTTATGGGATACATTGAAAGCTGTACTGAGAGGGAAAATTATTTCCATTACCACTCACATGAAAAAAATCAATACACAAAAATTAGCAGACCTTCAAGGAAAATTAAAACAACTTCAAGTTGTAGATAGCAACAAAAGTAATTCAAATTTAAAACAGGAAATTAGGAAATTGCAAAGTGAAATTGACGATATTTATACATTGGAAACTCAAAGAAATTTTCTTTACCTGAGACAAAAGAATTATGAAGTAGGAGGTAAATCAGCTAGATTACTAGCATATAAATTACGAAAACAACAAGCAGACAATACAATTCATAAAATAAAGAATCCAAAGACAAAGCTTGTGGAGAATACAATAGGGAAAATGTACTCCCAACCCCGGGCCTCCAATGAACCCTATATAGACAGTTTATTGAATTCTTTAGATCTACCTAAATTTACAGATTTACAAAATGAAAGTCTATTAGAACCAGTAACTGCCAAAGAACTGAATGTGGCCATCTCTAGGTTAAAGGCTAGAAAGTCCCTGGGTTCAGATGGGTTTACCTCAGAGTGGTACAAATCCCTGAAGTCACAGATAGCCCCATTACTACTTAACACCTTTAATTGGATCTTACAGAGAAGAGAAACTCCACCTTCCTGGAGAGAAGTGATTATTTCAGTTATTCCTAAAGAGGGTAAAGATAAATTAGAATGTGGCAATTATCGGCCAATTAGTGTTCTTAATTTAGATTACAAACTATTTACATCTATATTAGCGCGCAGATTGGAAAAGCTCTTATCTGGCCTAATCCATTTAGACCAGACTGGATTTATTCAACAAAGACAAACACAGGACAACATAAGGAGAACTCTACACATATTAGAACAGGTTAATAAGAACGAGACAGAGACAGTGGTAGTAGGATTAGACGCTGAGAAAGCTTTTGATTCGGTTAGTTGGGCATTCCTATACAGAGTGTTAGGAAGATTCGGCTTTCAAGAAAAGTTTATTGAAGTAATCCAGACTATCTGACAGCCCTACAGCTTGAATTAAGATAAATGGGGACCTCTCGGTCTCCTTTATTTTAGAGAGAGGCACTAGACAGGGATGCCCAATTTCTCCTCTCCTTTTTGCGCTATATATTGAACCGCTTGCCCAACTAATAAGACAGAGCGAAATCGTAAGAGGTATCAAGGTGGCAGGGGTTGAACAGAAAGTGGCGTTATTCGCAGATGATGTTTTAGTCTATCCGAGTGAACCAGAAAAATTATTTATAGGATTGTTTACATTGTTGGATGACTTTGGGAAAATATCATGTTATAAAATAAATGTAAAGAAAATGCAAGTTATGTCCCTAAATTATACACCATCCAAAAAATTGCAGGATACATATGATCTTGAGTGGGAAGCTAAATCATTAAAATATTTAGGAATAACCCTGCCAAAGGATCTTTCAACGCTGTCACAGGTAAATTATGGGCCATTAATCTCAGAGATAAAAGCAGATATGCATAGATGGAATCTTATCCCCTTTTTAAGTTTAAATTCAAGGATAAATACTATAAAAATGAATATTCTTCCTCGGTTACTGTATCTTTTCCGTACTTTACCTGTGGAGGTGGATGATAATCAATTCAGGGAATGGGACAAATGGATTTCCCGCTTCATTTGGCAAGGAAAGAAACCTAGAATTCCATATAACACCTTACAGTTAGGGAAGGAAGGAGGAGGTATGGTTCTTCCCTGCCTGAGAAATTATTTTTATGCCTCACAGATAACCCCTCTGTTATATTGGTGTAATAGAGAATATAAGGCTAGATGGAAGGAAATAGAGTTTGGATTGGTTGACAGTTTTCCTCTACAGGCCTCAATAGCTGACAAAGGATTGATGGCCCAATTGGAAAAATTTAAAAACAGTTGGATAAATCTTACATTTAAAAATATGGCAGAAGGTGCTTAATTCATGTGGAATTAATAACATGCTAAAACTCTTCAGATGGTGTGCATATGATACCGAATTCCTTCCCAACAGAGGAGATAAAAGATTTGAATTATGGATAAAGAAAGGTCTTACAACCTACCTCTCATTTATACATAAAAGAGTATTACAAAGTTTCCAAATCCTGCAGGACAAACATGGCCTAGAACACAATGACTTTTTTAGGTACCTTCAAGTACGAAATTATGTTAACCAGCGTTGTAGATATACAGACCTATCAACAGTAGAATTAGAATTTTTCAAGATTCTTAATTCGGCTTGCGGTTCAATACCTAGTAAATCAGTTTCTCGATTATATAATGCACTCTCCCATGCTAAAAATGTAAACACATTGTATATTAAAGAGAAGTGGGAGAAAGAAGCGGGGTTGATACTTTCAGAGGAGGCTTGGGGGAAAATATGCAGCTTTCAGTGGTCTTCGACTAATTCTTTGACTTGGAGAGAACATTGTTGGAAAAATATTATAAGATACTTTAAGACCCCATATCAGGAAAAATATAAAGATACAAACGTGACGTGTTGGAGAAAGTGCAGCTCCAAGGAGGCAAATCATTTCCATATTTTCTGGGATTGTCCTAAATTAAGTCTGTATTGGGAAGGTATTCATAGAACATTAGTTAAGGTACTTAGGACCCAGATACCTCTGAACTTTGAGACGCTCTATTTGGGGCATGTATTGTTTCTTGAACAGAAGGAAGACATAAAGTTGCTGCAGGCCCTTTTAGTGGCAAGTAAGAAATCAATCACTAGAAAGTGGCTAAATCCAATACCACCTACATTAGAAGATTGGCACGAAATTATCTTGGAAATGTTTAAAATGGAAAAGTTGACTTACTCCCTGAGAATTCAAAAAGAAAAATTTTATCAAATCTGGAATAAATGGATTGAATATATAACCCCAATGCGAGCAGACTTTAGATGAATCTCCTAATGATTTATACTGCTCTTCTCATCAACACAGTAATATTGCTAATGTAAGCACCCCTAGTCTAAATGTTTACTGTTTTTGTCTTTTTTTTGTTTGGAAAATAGAGAATTAATACAAGTAAAGGAAAAGATTTGGGTAAGGGATAAAAAAATGATAAAATTAAGTAAATAAGTACATAGGGATCGGATAATTATGTTTGGGGGCAGGAGCAAGCATGAACAAGTTAGGATATAAACACCTATAATGGTTGTTACATAGGCTTACACACAACATTTTGGACCAGAAGAAGTGATCCAGAAGAGATGTATGGAAACCATTACTAATCCACTATTATTACTGCTTTCCTTAACAATTAACACCATTACTTAGCCTAATAGATTAGAATTTCTACTGTACATAATTATCTATTTAAGTGTCTAATTTCTTTTTATATCATCTCAATGTGTACTTAAGAATGTATAAATAATTATAGTTTTATACATATAAAAAACTGGAAAAGGTTATACATGTGAAAAAAGTACATGATACTTGTGAATTCCTTATCCAAATGAAAATAAAATTTAAAAAGAAAATGAAAGGGTAAAAGGGAGCTATCAAAGATAGATATAGAGCTGTTTCCGAAGGTGTGACCAAAGGAGTTGCCGTTAGGCGCCATCTTCCTAAGCTCCGCCACTTCAACATTTCAAGTAAAATACTAATTTGGGGGGGGGGGGGGAGGGGGGGGACATACTCCTGAACATGTATACATTATTTTGCTATATGTGGAGTGATTTGAGACAGGAGCTAGTGAGCTATGTTGTGCAATCTTCCCTTAATTCAAATTCACAGTAAACATCCAAATGCACATTAGAAGAACTATATCAAAACTTTGTTCCGAAGAGCAAAGACACACTGCAGCACAGCAGAGCTCAAGGACAAAGAGGAGAAACTTACCTCTTTAAAGTATTCGCACAAAATGAATACTCACATAACTTCATACGAAGATGCCTATGAGATCAACAACACACCAACCACGAAAGGACCAGACGGTTGTCCTTCCATACATTCAAAATAGCTCGGAAATGATAGCCCGACTGTTCCAGGAACAAAAAATTCTGGTCGCGCATCAACCAACAGCAATATTGAAGAGAGTACTCTGCAGACTAAGGAACAAACCAAGTTATTGGACAAGACCAATGTGGTCTACAAAATGCAATGCAGGGACTACAGCAAATATTACTTTGGCCAGACTGGGCGAAAACTCTCCACAAGGATCTACGAACGTGAACTGGCTGTAAAGTGGCATGATCAAATCTCCCTAATATCTACCCATGGAGATCGAGAGGGGCACAAATTCGACTGGGCATCAGTGAAAGTCATGGCACAAGCAAACATGTGGCATGTAAGAGAATTCTTAGAAGCGTGGTTTTCCAAAAACAATTCCATAAATGTATTTGTGGACCTCAATCCCATTTATAAGCCAATCCGGGCAAAATTCCAGACAATGCACAGAATTGGCCACGCAACCACCCCCTCCCTATATCACAATTGAGTTTCCATAGTGATAACCAATCAACTGATTGATAAGTATATAAAAGCCAAGTATTTGGAGAACACACCACATTTGAACAGGAATCTGATTGTGTTTCCTCATATAGTGATGAAATGTTTGCAAACAATTGCCAAGATTGGAGAACAGCTCAACTCAACCATCAACCACCCGAGCTACATGTCTCTGAGTTATTTCCAACATGACCTGTGACAAAGTGGTTTTAACCACCCTGCATGTGAAAACTAAAATGCTTTAGATCAGCTCTGTTTTTTCTGTAGCCATTGCATGCTGTGATGTGTAAGGGCACAGCAAGAACAGAGTTCACTTCAGAAGTACTGTTAATGACATTTAGATATCCCACAATGCATCATGTATGGTTGTCAGGGAAATGGAAGCAGTGGGAAATGATTTAGGCACTGTGAGCCAGGCAGAAGTGTTTAAGAGACAGTTCTAAAGTTTGATGTAGTTCCAACCTTTGGTGGTTAGAAGAGCAATGGACATGATGTGCAGCTGGAGAAATCCTTATTGCCCAGATAGAAACCCAAGTACCGAAACCTTTTGAAGCATGAAAAGCAATCCATTCAACATAGAAGTGTTGAGAGACCTGTTAATGTGCAAAGGATCCAGAGAACTGATTTTTTCCAAGGTTATAATTGATCTTTAGAATTTATCAAACCATTTTAACACTTGAGATTGTACTATTGTAAGATAGTATTGGAATATTGTATTGGATTGGTCATCCATTCAAATTACCTCCAGTTTAAAGTAGGTGTGTGTTTATCTGCCACTAAAATGATCATACTTCGCGGTATTTTAGGAATAGACAAATATCACCTATTTTATTTTAGAGGTAATTTACTCAGTTTTGTCAGTCATCACCCTCCCTAAGAGAAGTGACGCAGCTTATACAAGGAGAAAGGTTTCACATTCAGTTAACCTGCCATTGAGATGCAGTCACATGTAGTTAATGTTCATCCCTTCCAATAGGGCAACTTCATTTATTTACTTAGAGACAGAGTGCATAACAGGCCCTTCTGGCCCATCGAGCCGTGCTGCTCAGCAACCTACCTATTTAGCCCTAGCTTAATCATGATGCAATTTACAATTAACCTACTAAGCAGTATGTCTTTGGAATGTGGAAGGAAACTAGAGCACCTGCTGGAAACCCACACGTGCATGGGAAGGCCGTACAAACTTCTTGCAGTTACTGAACATCTGTGGAGAGGAATAAATATGTCAAAGTTTCAGGCTGAAACCCTTCATTAGCTGTCCTGGTGAAGGGATTCGGCCCGAAACGTTGACAGTTTATTCCTCTCCATAGATGCTACCTGACCTACTGAGTTCCTCCAGCAGTTTGTGTGTTGCTCTGGATTTCCAACATCTGCAGGATCTCTTGTGCTTGTGGCAGTTACTGAAAATCTTTATGATAGTTTCATTCTTTTATGAATCAATGATATCTTCGCCTGATAGTTAAATACATGAAAATAACACAATCCCATACATTGCTTTGTTCTTTCAGCAATGTGAACCACCTTCTTCTCCACTGGTTAACGCAGATCAGTCCCTTTCTCACCAGGAGCATTCCAGCTGGCTAATAATAATATGCACTTTCTTTACCACAGATATATAATTGGGAAAAAAGCAGAGACCAAACGCAGACTGGAGACTGAAACACGGACTTCCATAAATATTCCTAAACAAGGAATGGAAGGACCGATTGGTAAGTTTAATTTGGGATGAACGGACATTTTTTGTAGGACACAAAAAATTATGAGAACATAGGAAATGGGAGCAGGTGGAGGCTGATTGGCCCTTAAAGCATGCGTTACCATTCAGTAAGAGCATAGCTGATTAATTCTTGGTCTCAAAACTAGTTACTGTACGCTTCCCAATTGCTGACTCTCTTGTGGTTCAGGCGTTTGACATTCTCCATCCTGAATATATTCTGTGAGTCTGCCTGTACATCTCTCTGGAGTAGAAAATTCCAAGCACTGACAACCCTCTGAGAGAAGAAATTACTTCTCATCTCCATCTTGAATTCTGAAACTATGCCTCCTAGTTCTAGTAATCCCGCAAGCAGAAACATCTCTTAAACAATTAAACCCATTGGAATTTTATGAGCTACAAGAAGGTCATCTCTAATTTTTGTACACTCCAGTTAGTATAGGCACAATCTGCTCAACCTTTCTTCACACAACAACTGCTTTTCTTCATACATCAGCTCCTCCATTCCAGAAATCAGCCTAGATTATCTAGTTTGCACTTATCTCTATTGCAAGGTCCCCCCTCATCTTCTAAACTCCAACGAGTTTAGACTTAAAGCCATATTATACTCAAAATTAAACCTTTCATTTCCTAAAATCATTCCTGTAAACATCTCCAATGCCAGCACATCCTTTCTCAGATATGAGGCCCAAAACTGTTCAGAATACTCTGACCAATGCTTGTAAAGTCTCAGCATTACATCCTTGCTGTCTTGTTCTAGTCCTTGCAAAATGAATGCTAACATTGCATTTGCAACCTGCAAGTTAACCTTAGGAAATACTTTATTATTACTCCCAAGCTCCTTTGCACCTCCAATTTTGGAATTCACTCCTCTTTTAGAAACTATCGACATCTTTATTTGTACTACCAAAGAGCATGATAAAACACTTCCTGATCCTGTATTCCATCGGTCATTTCTTTGCCCATTCTCTGAAGTGTCCAAGTTCTTCTGCAGACTCCCTGCGTCCTCAGCACTACCTGCACACCCCCAACCTAATTTGTAGCGTTTTCAAACTTGGTCACAAAGACCATCAGGCCATAAGACATAGGAGCAGAATTAGGCCATTCAGCCCATCAGGTCTGCTCTGCCATTCCATCGTGGCTGATCCCAGATCCCTTTCAACCCCATACACCTACCTCCTCACCGTATCCTTTGATGCCCTGACATCACATAAGACAGTAATAACAGATTTCTGAATGGACAAATAACCCATGAACACTATCTCACTATTTTTGCTCTCTTTTTGTGCTACTTATTTATATTTTAATATATACTTCTTTATTAAACCTTTCATTTCCCAAAATCATTCCTGTAAGCCTCTCCAATGCCAGCACATCCTTTCTTAGATACGAGGCCCAAAGCTGCTCAAAATACGCCATAATGACTATCGCCCGGTAGCACTCACATCAACAGTGATGAAATGCTTTGAAAGGTTGGTTATGACTAGACTGAACTCCTGCCTCAGCAAGGACCTGGACCCATTTCAATTTGTATATCGTCACAATAGGTCAACGGCAGACGCAATCTTCATGGCTCTTCACACGGCTTTAGACCACCCGGACAACACAAACACCTACGTCAGAATGCTGTTTATCGACAATAGCTCAGCATTTAATACCATCAGTCCCACAATCCTAATTGAGAAGTTGCAGAACCTGGGTCTCTGTACTTCCCTCTGTAATTGGATCCTCGACTTCCTAACCGGAAGACCACAATCTGTGCGGATGGTGATAACATATCCTCTTCGCTGATGATCAACACTGGTGCACCTCAGGAGTGTGTGCTTAGCCCACTGCTCTACTCTCTGTATAGACATGACTGTGTGGATAGGCATAGCTCAAACACCATCTACAAATTTGCTGATGGTACAACCATTGTTGGTAGAATCTCAGGTGGTGATGAGAGGGCGTACAGGAGTGAGATATGCCAACTAGTGGAGTGATGCCTCAGCAACAACCTGGCACTCAACGTCAGTAAGACGAAAGAGCTGATTGTGTTCTTCAGGAAGGGTAAGACGAAGGAACGTGTACCGATCCTCATAGAGGGATCAGAAGTGGAGAGAGTGAGCAGCTTCAAGTTCCTGGGTGTCAAGATCTCTGAGGATCTAACCTGGTCCCAGCATATTGATGTAGTCATAAAGAAGGCAAGACAACAGCTATACTTTATTAGGAGTTTGAAGCGATTTGGCATGTCAACAAAAACTTCTATAGTTGCATTGTGGAGAGCATTTTGACAGGCTGCATCACTGTCTGGAATGATTAGGAGGACAATACTGGAGGAGCTAGGATACTGTATCTCTAAGGGTTGTAGGATTAGAGAGAGTAAGGAGAGATGATGCAATTAAGTGATTTTAAAACTAACTTGTGAATGTTAAGAATAAGGTGAGGTGAACTACAAGGCATGTTAGGCTGAGCAAGCAAAAAATATGATTGATGACAAGAGCAGTACAGTTTTAATTGATTGTATGCTTACAGGTAGTTGTATGTGGGAAGTAGTCAAATTTAAAAGTAACAAAGACAGATATTGTTCAGTAACTTACAGCCTCATGTGAGTCATTTTAGTGCATGCTTTTAATGGAATTAGTGTCGTAGGGACTGCATCAGGGAAAATGCTCACACCACTCCAGTGCATCAGATGCTCATAAGTCAGTTAGCAGACTTCGGCTAATCCAGAAAATGTTCTATCCTGTTTCTGATTAGTGGTTGCATCAGATTTTCACATAGTACAAGGTGGGGAAGCACATTCTGACCTCAAGCATTCTTTTTTCAGTTATCACTGGGCAGCAGCGAGCAGGAGTGGCATCAGCCCAAACACGGATTGAGGTGATGCTGGACAGTTTCCGTCGGAAGCAGCCCTTCACCCATTTCTTGTCCTTTGCTCTTAATCATGCCACAATTCAGGAACGGTTTGCGAAGTTTAAAGAGGAGATGTTGAAAAGCCACTCACAGGTATAGTACTCAGGCTGGGGACCAAACGTCATCCTATTTTTAGACAAGACAATGCGGGAGAATTTAAAGATAAAGACCCTTCAGTATGACGTAATCAGGGTTCTTCAAGAAGCTTGTTTTTTTTTGTGAATTTCCTACAGCATAGACTTTTGGTATCAGTTTATGAAAGGACTTGACAAAAAATTGTTTTTTTCATGTCCTTGGTTCACTCTTCAGCAATTTACAACCACTCAAGAAGTGTTAAAGAGTAAACACAACACATTCTGCAAATCCTGACAAAGGGTCTCGGCCTGAAACGTCGACTGTACCTCTTCCTAGAGATGCTGCCTGGCCTGCTGCGTTCACCAGCAACTTTGATGTGTGTTGCTTGAATTTCCAGCATCTGCAGAATTCCTGCTGTTTACATTCTGCAAGTGCTAGAAATCTTGAACAACACACTCAAAGTGCTGCAGGAACTCAGCAGGTTAGGCAGCATCTATGGAGGGGAATAAACAGCCAACATTTTGGGTCGAGACCCTTCATCAGGTCTGGAAAAGAAGAGGGAAGAAGCCAGAATAAGGAAGTGTGGGGTGGGGAAGGAGAAAAGGCTGGCAAGTGATAGGTGAGACCAGGTGAGACGGAGAGTACATGGGTGGGGTAGGGGGATGAAGTGGGGAAGCTGATAGGTGGAAGAGATAAGGGGCTGAAGAAGAAGGATTCTGATAGGAGTGGAGTGTGGACCATGAGAGAACGGGAAGGAAGAGGAGAACTACAGCGAGGAGGAGGGCAGGTGAGGAGAGGGGAAGGGGTAAGAGGGGAGCCAGAATCAGGAATAGGAAAAGAGAGAAGGGGGAAGGAGGAGAAATTACTGGAAGTTAGAGAATTCGATGTTCATGCTGTCAGATTGAAGGCTATATTGCTTGTATGAATAAATGTTTTCAGGATATTGGGAAGAACCTACTCCACCCACCCACATTCTTCCAAATATAGACCAAAGAGCTGAATGATTGCCAGAGCTGAGGTGATAGCGACTGCCTCGACAATGAGGCATTATTTGTCTAACTGTGACATTAACTAATATTAATGGGTCTCAAGAGGAACACTGGGGAAAAGGGTTGTGGTTGTTGGATGTCAATCATCCTACCCCCAGGACATCATCTTTCAGGGAAGGTCCCAGGCACAGCTGCTTCATCATCGACTTTCCTTTCCTCTTAAGCTGAAACGTGGAGAATGTTTGCTGATGATTGCAGAGTTAAATTATATTTGCAACTCTTCAGCAAATGAAGCAACCCATTCCCTGCACACAGCAAAAGCTAAACAACATTCAAGCCTGGGATGATAAGTAACTAGCGCACTAAAGTGGCAGGCAATGACCATCTTTATCAAGACTAAGACATGCTGTAGTACTATAGGAGCCCTTGCTAATTAAGAACCTGTCAACCTCCATTTTGACTATACCCAATGACTTGGTCTCTATAGTCATCTGTAGAAATGAATTCAACGGATTCACCACCCTCTGATAAAGAAATTCCTCCTCATCTCTGTCCTAAAGGAACATCTTTCTATTCTCAGTTTGTGTCCTCTGCTCCTAGACTCCCACTATTGGAAGCATCCTCTCCATCTCCATTCTATGTAGGCCTTTCAATATTCAGTAGGTTTCCATGAGATCTCCCCTCATTCTTCTAATCTCCACTGAGCACAGACCCAAGGCCATCGAACTTTCCTCATGCATTAACCCTTTCATCAGAATTAGGTTTAATAATACCGGCTTATGTCGTATTCCCAGAATCATTCTTGCAAGCATCCTCTGGACTCTGTCCAATGTCTGCACACCCTTTCTTAGATATGGGGGCCACAACTGCTCACAATACTCCAAATGTAGTCTGACCAATGCCTTACAAAGTCTCGGCATTACATCCTTGCTTTTAAATTCTTAACCTCTCAAAATAAATGCTATGGTTACATTTGGAATCCTTTGGACTGAGTCAGTGTTTAATCACTTGCCATCGACCTACAATAACATTATGATGCTCAGTCCCCCACTATTAATATTCTGAAGGTCAGAAGTTCAACTGGTCCAGCTACGTACATTTGCAAGAAAAAAGTTTGTGAGCCCTTTGTAATTACCTGGTTTTCTGCCTTAATTACTCATAAAATCTGGTTTGATCTTCATCTAAATCACAATAATAGACAAACACAATCTGCCTAAGCTAATAACACACAAATAATTGTTGTACTTCTCATCAATCATTTAAACAATCACAGTCTAGGTTCAAAAAAGTATGTGAACCTGTGGTTCTCCAAAAGCAGTTTGGTGTCAGGTGTTCCAGTCAATGAGGTGAGATTGGAGGTGTGATTTGTAGAGGTGCCCTGCCCTATTAAAAAAAGACAGTCAGG
The DNA here is from genome assembly GCF_030028105.1 of Mobula birostris. Classification (NCBI taxonomy): domain Eukaryota; kingdom Metazoa; phylum Chordata; class Chondrichthyes; order Myliobatiformes; family Myliobatidae; genus Mobula; species Mobula birostris. The sequence continues at coordinate 50,358,208 of NC_092387.1, read as the reverse complement.
TTACTGATAGAGCCTGCTCTCCTCAAGAAAGAACTGTTTATGTGCACCATGCCTTGATCAAAACATCTTTCAGAGAACCTTATAAGAAGAATTGTAGAGATGTATGAAGCTTAAAAAGGCTACAAAAGTACCTCTAAAGACCCAAGTGTTCATCAGTCCACAGGAAGAGAAATTGTTTACAAACGAAGCAAACTCAGTACTGTTGCTACTCTCCCTGGGAGTGGGTGTCCTGCAGAGTTCACACCAAGAGCACAACATGCAATGCTGAAGGAGGTGAAAAAGATCCCAAGGGTAACAGCAAAAGACCTGCAGAAATCTCTAGAACTTGCTAAAGTCTCTGTTCATGTGTCCATCATAAGAACACTGAACAAGAATGGTGTTCGTGGAAGGACACCAAGGAGGAAACCATTGCTCTCCAAAAAAAAACATCGCTGCACATCTCAAGTTTGCAAAAGACCACCTGGATGTTCTACAACACTTCTGGGACAACGTCTGTGGACAGATGAGACAGAAATTAAACTTTTCAGCAAAATTGCACACTGATATGTTTAAAGGAAAAATGGCAGTGAACACCATCGGCAAAACCTCAACCCCAACTGTGAAGCATGGTGGAAGGAGCATCATGGTTTGGGGCTTTTTTGCCTGGACAGCTTGTAATCTTTGAGGGAACAAAGAATTCAAAATTGTATCAAGACATTCTACAGGAGAATATCAGGGTAGCAGTCCGTCATCTGAAGCGAAATAGAAGTTGGATGATACAACGATGATCCGAAACACAAGAGTAAGATCAACAACAGAATGGTTTAAAAAGAAGAAAATTCATGTTTTAAAATGGCCAAGTCAGAGTCCAGACCTTAATTCAATTGAGATGCTGTGGCATGACCTGGAGGGCTGTTCATGCAAGTTATCACAGAAGTATTGATGAAATGAAACAATTTTGTTTGGAGGAATGGTGTAAAATTCCTCCTCACCATTGTATAAGTCTGATCAGCAGCTACAGGAAATATTTAGTGGAAGTTATTGCTGCTAAAGGAGGTTCTCCCAGTTATTAAATACAAGACTTCATGTACTTTTTCTAACTTGGACTGTGAATGGTTAAACAATGTGTTCAATAAAGACATGAAAAGTACAATTATGTGTGTTATTAGTTTAGGCAGATTGTGTTTGTCTATTATTGTGACTTAAATGAAGAGCAGACCACATTTTATGAGTGATTAATGCAGAAAACCAGGTAATTGCAAAGGGTTCACAACTTTTTCTTGCAACTGTAAATTTAAGTACAAGAGCAAATCAGAGGCAGAGTACCCTGCAGCAAGCAGTTCACCTGCTGACACTCCAAAACATTTCTACCATCTGTAAGGCACAAGTGACACATATGATGGAGTACTCTTCACTTACAGCATCTGCGGAATCTCTTGTATTTATACTCTCCACTTGCCTGGTTAAGTGCAAGTCTAATGATTGTCAATAAGGCAGGGCTAAACAACCCCCTTGTTTCGTACCTCAGGATAGGGCATCACAGGGGTGCAACAGTGTATTGGTTAGTGTGATGCTATTACAGCTCAGGGTGTGGGGAGTTCAATTGCAGTAAGATGTGTCTGTGTGTGTCCTCCCTTGGGAACGCGTGGGTTTTCTCCGGGTGCTCTGGTTTTCTCCCACAGTCCAAAGATGTACTGGGTATATTAATTAGTCATTGTAAATGGTCCCGTGATTAGGTTAGGGTTAAATCAGGGGTTTGGGGTTGCTGGAGCAGTGTGGCTCGAAGGGACAGAAGGGCCAATTTGACCTTGTAATGCGAAAATAAACAAGTAGACCCAGGTTCAGTTTTAATCTGGGGTTTTGTCTAGTTTGAGTTTGCAAGTTCTCCTGGTGAATAGGTTTCTTCCAGGTGCTTCACTTTCCTCCCATTTCCCGAAGATGCATGATTAACTAATGACTGTGTAAAATGCCCCTGGTGTATAGGTGAGTGGTGGCATCGGGGGGGGAAGTTGAGAGATGTGGGGCAAATAAAAAAACTGGGATGTATGTAGGACTTGTATAAATGGGTGGTTGATGATGGGTGTAGATTTGGTGGATCCAAGGCCCAGTTTCTGTGCTGTATCGTTCTATCTACCAGCCAAAAAGCTTTAATTTGCTCTATCACCAGCTGTTCAAAAGGGAGCTGGATATGTAGCTGAAAAGGAAAAACACAGAGAGCTATGTAGAGAAGGCAGCAGAGTGGGACTCGCCGAGTCACTGTGCACCAGGCAGGTCAGGGAGCTACCTCAGATTTTGTAAGTTTTCTGTGAAATTAAGCCTCTTGTTTATCCCCTCAAATGTTCTTTCATCTGGAAAATTTCCTGAACTTGTTATTGTTAAGCAAAACAATAACAAGTCATCAATCTGGAGAATGAACTTGAAAGCTAGTTATCCTTTAACCCAAGCAGGTTTGAAATTGTAAAATTAAAACTATTCAGATTCAAGATGTGTTTGGAATACTGGCCTTGAGGGATGTAAAATTAATAGTTAAATTTTACAATCATGATGCAGACAACTTGAACCTAACCGTGGGCGATTAGCTCTTGTATCTAATTACCAGTAGGTGATGATATAAATATTTAAGAGAATATCAAGGATGAAAAAAAACACTTTGTATATCTATATCAAAAATGCAAATAATTACAACTGATCAAAGCTTTTCTGATCAAAAGAGCATTACTGCAAATTGAAATAAGACAACTACATTGATCTTTTGATCAAAGAGGCACTGTATTATAATATTTATGAAGTAAGCAATTTGAGCTCTGCTACACGTGTAAAAATTGATCTGGATGAGTCCTGAGGCCATTGTGTTTATGTTGCACGTCAAACTGCAAGAAAACCTGAAACTTGTGTTGTGCAAACTGATATAATCACAGCAAGAGCAGCTTGTAGTCACATATCAATGGCTGCCACTTATGTCAGCATTGTCATTGGGGTCTCCAAACCTGCAGTGATAAGTAGAATCAGGGATCAACGTTGTTTGCCTGTACCTAACAAAGTGGCTACTGAGTGTATGTTTGATGTCTTCTGCTGCTGTAGCCCATCCACTTCAAGGTTCAATGTGTTGTGCATTCAGAGACGTTCTTCTGCACACCACTGTTGTAACGTGAGGTTATTTGAACTTCTCTCGCCTTCCTGTCAGCTTGAACTGCCAGGTCTTTCACCTCTGACCTCTTCCATTAACAAGGCGTTTTTGCTCACTTAACTGCTACTCACTGGATATTTGTTGTTTTTCACACCATTCTCTGTAAACTCTTGAGATTGTTGTGCATGAAAATCCCAGAAGATTAGCAGTCTCTGATATATTCGAACTGCCCCCTCTGGCACCAAAAATCATTCCAAAGTGAAAGTCACATAGATCACATTTCTTCCCCGTTCTGATGTTTGGTCTGAACAAGTGAGCCTCTTGACCACTTCTGCATGTTTTTATGCATTGAGTTGCTCCCACACGATTGGCTGATTTGATATTTGTATTAATAAGCAGGTGGTACAGGTGTACCTAATAAAGTGGCCACAAGTATTGGGAAATTGCTGTGATGTGTTGGTCAAGACATGATATGCAAAAAAAAAACAATGACAATATTCAACAATTATACAGAATAAGGAATTGTGTAAAAATAAAATTAGAAGTACAGATATGGAATAAAATGTGCATGTATTTACAATAGAAACATCATAAGAAGTGGTTTAAAGTGTTCATACTGCAGTGCAGTGACTGAGATAATGGATAGAGGAGTGTGGGGTGGGGGAGCTAACTAGAATGGTTAATCAGGTTAAATGCCTGGGGAAATAAGTTTTTTAAATGGTTGAAGTTTTTGTTTTAATAGGCCTATAGTGTATTCCAGAAGGGAGCTTTTGGAAAAGACAAGTTTGCTAGGTGGGTAGTGTCTGCAGTGATTTTGCCTGCCCACTTCTTTGTCCTGGACACAGGCATGTCTTGCAGTGATGGTAGACTTCTGCCAATGACCCTTTCTGGTGTCCTGAGAGTTTGCTGTTATTTTTGTACATGGTAAGAGAATGCTCACAATATACCAGAAAGTAAAGGCTGATGTGATGGCCTCGTGTGCCACCTAGGCACTAAGGGTTCAGATGACGACAACGAAGGCTGATGTGAAGATGCCATTGCTGTCTGGTTTGATGTAAAATCAGCTCACAATATATGGGGATAACGTGGAGGTAAAGTACAATCCCCAGACCGTTAGCATTTCAAAGAGGATCCAGAAGAGCACTGGAGAGTTAAATTTCTACCGACCTCATCAGAACATGGAATCTTTTAATAGTATTTATGTTCCTTTACATAGATAATACACTCAGTGGCCACTTTATTGGGTACACCTGTTTGTTAATTCAAATATCTAATCAGCCAATCAAGTGGTAGCAACTCAATGCATTAAAAGCATGCGGTCGTGGTCAAGAGGTTCAGTTGTTGTTCAGACCAGTTTTCAGAATGGGGAAGAAATGTGATCTAAGTGACTTTCACTGTGGAATGATTGTTGGTGCCAGACGGGGTGGTTTAAGTATCTCAGTAACTGCTGACCTCCTGGGATTTTTGCACACAACAGTTCTCTAGGGTTTACAGAGAATGGTATGAAAAACAACAAAAATCCAATAAGCAGCAGTTCTGTGGGCAAAAATTTCTTGTTGATGAGAGAGGTCAGAGGAGAATGGCCAGACTGGTTCAAGCTGACAGGAAGGTTACGTTAACTCTAATAACCACGCATTACAACAGCGTGTGCAGAAGAGCATCTCTGAATCCACAGCATGTCGAACTTTGAAATGGATGGCCTACAGCAACAGAAGACCTAGAACATAAACTCTGGCCACTTTTATTAGGTACAGGGGGTACCTAATGAAGTGGTCACTGAATGTATTTTTCAGTGCAGATGTTACATTAATCTGGCAAGCTGAACAGTCCTTCAAAAATAAGTTTGAATAGTTCATTGGAACAATTCTGAAATTGCCCATGTTAGTTGACAATTCTAAATTGCCTGCAGATTTCATTGTCTAGATAAATAATTGTCTTTCATGAGAAATCTATTGAACTGCAGGGAAGGTCCTCAGGAGCATGAGAGTATTGTCATCATTCAGAATCTTACGGAAACATTTGAAAAATGAGGTTTGGCTTTGGTTGCAGTTTTCAAAGTCATTGAAGCATACTTGATATGAAGCTTTCTTAAAACATAATAAGTTGTCTTTTTTCCTAATTTGTATTCTAAAGGTAACTGAACACCCTTGACTACTACATTCTTCTCTCCTTTTATTTCTCTAGTTTGTTCTTCCTTGAAAAACTATACATAAACAAAGACTAACAAACAACCAGTTTGCAAAAGAACATTGAACTCAAATTGAAATTGTGTAAATAAAAAATTATTACTGAAGGCATGAGCTGTAGACTCCTTGAAAGCGAGTCTGAAGGTTGTAGAATCAGACTAGAGTTGAGGTGAGTGAAGTTAATCATGCTGGTTCAGGAGCCTGATTGTTGTAGGCTAATACTGTATCTGAATCTAGTGGTATGGGACCTTAGGCTTCTGTACCCCCTATCCAATGGTGATAGCGAGAAGAGAGCGTAGCCTGGATGGTCGGGGTCCTTGATAATGAACGTTGCTTTCATCTGGCAGTGCTCCTTGTAAATGTGCTCAGTGATGCAGAGGGCTTTGCCTGTGATGAGTGGGCTAGTTCCACCACTTTCTGTAGGAATGGGCATTGGGTGTTTCCATACCAGGCTGTGATGTAACAGTTAAGATGCTCTCCACTGTGCATCTATCAAAGTTTGTCAAAATTTTTGATGACGTGCCAAATCTATCCAAACTTCTGTGTAAGTAGAGATGCTGTTGTGCCTTCTTTGTGATGGTGCTTATGTGCTGGTCTGAGATCCTTTTATATAATAATAAAAAAGTATTTAAAGTTACTGACCCTCACCACCTCTGTTCCATTAATGAGGACTGACACATGGACCTCCGGCTTCTTCCTCATGCAAAGCTGTAAGGTAACCTTGGTCCAGGCATATTGTCACAAGGTCAAGGATGAGATAATCACACGTGCAGTGTAATTACCCCCTTAATGCAGAAATGTTTCAGTTTGTTCTGCTTGTTGCTGCTGTGCTTATTGTGGCACAGAAAGCATCACCATCCATACTTCAGGTTGGAAGCTTTCACACACAACTGCAGAACGGAGCATCTAGAACCATACAAAAATTTTTAACACCACCTCGCATGATTACCTTCCATTACTTTATACTTACTTTATAATTACTCTGTCAATAAAGCACTGCAGCACCATAAAGCTGATTAACTAAACTACCTATTCCGGATCCTAGTAGGCATATAAAAATCATAACTGAATGAAGCTATAATTCATAATTTATCTTGCACTTGAATTTATGTAACACCTTTCACAGCAGAAAGAACCTAATGTTTTGTTGATAATGAAGTGCTTATAAAGCATAGGAACTAACCATTGTAATGTAGGAAACAGGACACGTTTCAGAATCGGGTTTATTGTCACTGAAATAAGTCATGAAATTTGTTGTTTTAAACAAAGGTACAGTGCGGCCGTAACGAATTATATATTACAATAATTTAAATAAATAAATAAATACGTAAATAGTGCAAAAGTGAATAGCAAGATAGGGTTCATGAATTCATGAACCGTTCAGAAATCTGATGGCGGAAGAAAAGAAGCTGTTCATAAAATATAAAGTGTGGAGCTTCAGGGTCTTGTTCTTCCTCCCTGATGGTAGTAATGAGAAGAAGGCATGTTCAGGATGGTGAGGGCCCTTAATGATAGATGCCACCTTCTTGAGGCACCACTTTTCTGAAGTTGTCTTTTGATGGTGGAGATGCTTGTCCCCATGATGGAGCTGTCTGAGTCTACAACCCTCTGAAGCCTCATACAATCCTCTGTAATAGTGCCTCCATACCAGTATGGAGTAACAGTCAGAATGCCCTCCATGATACATCTGTGGAAATTTGTTAGTCTTTGTTGACGTACCAAAGTATGTCAGGTAAGTACAGATCATACTGACCCTCATCGCATAACATCATCCTGAACCCTGATCAGCTTGCTGATTTGTAACTATTTCTAGATGGCGGCTATTTTCCATGAGATGGGCTTCAGTGCCTCCTTCGTGTTTGTAGCTTTTCTCAGGGGAACAGGACAATGCAAAAATTCACCGATTTATCCCTTCCAGGACCGTGGGATTGATGACAGTATCTTCCAGAACCCAGCAAAGCTACACCTGACAATCGGAACACTCATCCTACTTAATGAGCAAGAAATTACAAAAGCATCTGAGCTGCTGCAGAAATGCAAAGAGGACTTTATTGAGTGAGTAAAATCTAAGGCATTTTACAGTGTTCCTTTACTGCTCGGGCCTGAACTAGTATTATGTAAGATAGATGGTGCAGAAACAGATGATATGTCACAGTTAACCCATCCCAGTGTCTATGTTCCACAACATCTAACTGTCAGCAGAGCCTTCTTTCAAGCATGGCAGTTACCCCTCAAATGCTTCTGTGCCTCATTCCCTGAAGGGTTGAGCAGTTTTGGCAGGAAATCAAAACTGCCCAGTGCATCACTGGCACCAGCCGACCCGCCAACAAGGACACATATGCAGAAAGGTGCTGGAAAAGGGCCAGTAACATCATGGAAAATCCCACCCACCTTGCTCGTGGACTGTTTGTCCCTCTCCCATCAGGGAGGAGGCTACGAGGCATCCACGCCAGCACCACCAAACTCAAAAACAGTTACTTTCCCCAAGCAGTATGGCTGATCAACACCTCCGCCCACTAACCCACCACTTCACACCCCCACCACCACTACTTTTATTATTTCCCATCAGTCACCTTATGTACAGACACTCCTGTGCCAAGTGTCATTTTATGGTCATACAATGAATATGTGTATAAGCTATCTTATGTATTTATATTTGTTGTGTTTTTTTTAAATTATTGTGTTCTTTATTTTATTATGCTTTTTGTGCTGCCTTGGATCTAGAATAATGGTTCTCCATTACACTTAGGTACTAGAAATGACATTAAACAATCTTGAATTGCATCTTAAATCTCAACCGTTCTCTGTGGTAGCAAATTATACATTTTCACCACTTGAACAACTAGGGTATGGTACAGTTTTAATGTATCTTCCCTACCTTCCCTTTGTAAAAACATAATTTAGTGCCTCATTTGCATACTTTATGGTCATTGCTTTTAGTGTTTCGTTTATTCAAATTCAGGTTCAAGATTGTTTAATGTCATTTCCAGTACAGAAGTGTGTAGAACAACAAAACGATTGTTGCACAAGAAAAAACACAAAAAGATAAAGAACACAGCAATAAAGAAACACAATACATATAAATATATAAGATAGCTTATTAACATAGATTGTACAGTATGTCCATAAAATGAAGCTAAACACAGGAGTGTCTGTACATAAGGTGGCTGAGAGGAAATTATAAAGTAGTGGTGCTGGGGGGTGGTGGTGTGGAGAGGTGAGTTAGTTGCTGGAAGAATTCATCAGCCATACTGCTTGGGGAAAGTAACTGTTTTTGAATCTGGTGGTCCTGGCGTAGATGCTGCGTAGCCTCCTCCCTGATGGAAGTGGGACAAGCAATTCATGAGCAGGGTGGTTATAATCCTTCATGATGTTACCGCCCCTATTCTGGCACCTTTCTGTATATACGTCCTTGATGGAGGGTAGGCTGGTGTTAGTAGGCTGCCTCAAAACTCTGGTATCAGGTAAAGAACTGCCATCAACAAGCAGTTGATTGTATAATAGAGGGTAAATGTCAATTGGCAGTTTTGATTACCCATTTTAGAGCCTTCCTGTCTGCTACAGTTCAATTTCCATACCATACAATGCTATATGTAGCTTGTTAGGATGTTCTCTACTGCACATCTGTAGAAGGAAAAAGTGTGGATGTGCCTAGTCCAGCTCTCTTCAGCCTTCTCAGAAAGTAGAGGTGTGGGTGAGCTTTCCTGATTGTGCAGAATAAAATATGTTATGGGACCATGAGATGTGTGTTCCCAGGAGTTTGAAACTGCTCACAGTTTCCACTGCTGTGCCGCCAATGTACAGAGGAGTGTGAGTGGTCCAAGTTCTCCTGAAGACATTAACCATCTCCATTATCTTGTTGACAATTGAGGAAGATATTATTTTCCTTGTACCAGGCCTCGAGCTCGTCTACCTCCTCTCTGTAGGTTGTCTTATTGTATTTGTATTCTTCCCGCTGCCTGTACCAATTTTCAAGCCAAGAAAAGGAACTCAACGTGCAGAAGCTGGCTGTAATTCTGAATGTCGGTAGCTAGAAGCTCAGGCTTTAATATTGCTCATCTGTTCAGATCTCCTACCGTGGCTATATGCAGAAGGTTTATTTCATAAATGTTCATGTGGAGTCACAGCTCCATTGCCTGACATTAACATGACATAGCAGTGTAACTAGTCGTGCTACTGCCTCAAAGTTCCAGTGTCAGGTAAAGAGGGGCCACCAGCAAGCAGTTCATTGGACAAATGGAGGGTAAATATCAATTGGCAGGTAATTTGTGTCATTTGCTCCCGGTATATATAATCAGGGTGGCATAATGGCACAGCTGGTAGAGTTGCTTCCTAACAACTCCAGCAGCCTGGGTGCTCTCTGTGTAGAGGTTGTGTTTCCATACAGATGCTCCAATTTCTTCCCATATGTTTGGATTATTAGTTACTGTAGCATGATCTTGATCTGCTGAGAAAATCAGTGAAAAATGGCAGATGGAAATTAATACAGACACGTGAATTATTGCTCTTTAGGAGGACACATCAGGGTAAGACTCACACAGTGAATGGTAGGGCACTGAGGAGTGCAGTAGAACAAAGATCCATAAGTCCTTGAAAGTGGGATCACAGGATAATATGGTCATAAAGAGAGCTTTTGGCACATTGGCCTTCATAAATCATAGCACTGAGTACAGCAGTTGTGATGTTATGCTAAAGTTGTATAAGATGCTGGTGAGGCCAACTTTGGAATATTGTGTAGATTTCCAGTTACCTACGTACAGGAAAGATTTCAAAAACTTGAAAAAGTGCAGAGAAAATTTCCAAGGAGCTTGCTGGGAGTTGAGGACTTGGGTTATAGGGAGAGCACTAGTCCCGATGTGTCCCAATTAACTGCGAATCCATTGTATACAAAATTATGAGGGGTATAGATAGGGTAAATGCATGCAGGCTTTTTCCCCTCAAGTTGGGTGAGACTAGAACCAGAGGTCATAGGTTTAGGTGAAATATTTAAGAGAAATTTTAGGGGGGGGCTTCTTCACTCAGAGGAGTGTGGAACGAGCTGGTAACAGATGCGGTGGATCCAGGTTCAGTTGTAATGTTTAAAGAGATGTTTGGATAGTTACATGGATGAGAGAAGTATGGAAGGATATGGTCCAGGTTCTGGTAGATGGCACTAGGAGGAAGACCAGTTTGACAGAGTAGATCAACTGAAGGGACTGTTTCCATGCTGTAGTGCTCTACAACTTTATCATTCTACTGTATCAGCTACTGTAAATTACCCTGTGTGTAGTTGAGAAGTAAAATCTAGGGAGAGTTAATGGGATTGTAGGAAGGATAGGTTAAAGGGAAAATTAGTGGGGAATGGGATTGCTGTGCGAACCGGCATAAACTTTGGGTCAGAAAGGTCTCTCCATCATTGACACAAAAATCTATGGACTGCCTGTCTGCCATGCAATAAGAGGTTAGATGTACCCACCACTAGGTGTCATTAAACACTTGAAAATGCTCTGTGGATTACTACGTGTGGCGTCCTTTCTCTTCAATCTGGATTGGACCAGTTTAGATCCGCAGTAGAACAATTGCATTCTGTCTGGGTTGCTACTAAGCAAAGTAGCAAAGAAGGAATTCTCTGCCTCCAATGCAAATTCCAAATTGTTAAATCCACTGATAATATTGGTGGTGAGCTGCAATAAATTAACAAAATTAGGGCTGAGGATCTGTACTATTTTAATTCGTATTTATATGCTAACAATTTTCAAACATTTCAGTGCAGGGAGCTGCTTGAAGCTAATGGCACAATTCAAATTACAATCCCAAAACTCAACAGATTTAACGACTCCAGCACATATTGGGGAAAACAAAACATTTGATGGCCTCTTGCAAAGATTAAAAACTGAGAGGAATCTCATGTAATTGGTGATGTGCTCTGGGGACTCTCACAAATGCTGACACATCCACCGGGTTCTGGTTCTAATTTCATAAAGATGATACTGGCAAAACAAAGGAAAATTGAGCTATTGCTATGGCCAAATGTATTATTAATGCATAGCAGCAGAAGTAAGACGACAGTAACTGAGTCAGAGAAAAACACAATTATGAGAAGCTAGTGCATTTGGTATATCCAGGAGATGTATGAAACAGTGATGGGACTGGAAAATTTTAGCTATGAGGAAAGATAAAGTTGCTTTCTTTGGAACAGAGGAGCCTGAGGGGAAATTTAATTGAAGTGTTTGTAAAATTATAAGAAATCTAGGCAGAATAAATAGCAAGGAGCTATTTCTTTCAAATGAGGAGCTGAGGGGGATTGAAAACCAGGGGGTTTAGATTTAAGGTAATTAGTAGAAAAATTAGAAGTGAGATATGGGGGCCAAAAGCTACCTGTGGGAACCTGGAACTCACTGCCTGAAAGAAATAATCAGATAGAAATAATCACCATCTAAAAACTGGCTGGATATCTCCTTGAGAAGTTGTGACCTGCAGGTCTATAGATATAGTTGTATGGTGGAGTAGGTTTTGTAACCTCCTTTTAATGAGTGGCTAGAGCATTAAAGAGCTGGTTGGCCACTGCATGTGTCAGAAACTAGCTGTCAACCAGATCAACAGCGTTCTTTTTAAGTGTGGCTGGCAAGGCAACCGGTATTGCTAGTCCCTAGTTGGTTGTAAGTACCAGGCTGTTATGAGTCAGTCACATTGTTGAAAGCTGGTCATAAGCAGGCTGTGCTGGGTCAGGATTGTGGATTTCTTATCCTGTAGTAGATTGGTGAATCAGATGGGTTTTTAATGTATTTTATTGCCATTCTTCGTACACGTGGCGTTTTGCTCCTGCTTTATATATTTAATTGACTGCATTAAAATTTCTTAGATGTTTTTGTGAGACATTTGGATTTGCGGTTCTACCTTATTTATTCAGTTATTTACCAACTGTACAATTATACTCCCGAGATTGTGATTTTCCTATCATCTACATGGTTGTATTAATCCATTTTGTTCTAAATTGTTATATTCTAGAATTTGATGTTTGGTAAATCTATCTTTTCTAATGGGTAACTGTAGTTATCGAACTACATACAAGAAGGAATGCAGTTAAAATTAAACAGATTTGGAAATTGCTAAATTTTATTTGTTGTAAAAAGACCAAACATGCCTTTGCAATGACTTGCAATAGTTTATGTTCCATGGATAGTTTTTAACAATTCCCTCAGTATTTTTCTTAATAGATTTGAGTGAATTTGTATGTAAAATATTTTTGGTATGCAATCCGGTCATTTAGTCCAAAAGATCTCCACCAGAGTTTAAACTCCATGTGATGCTTCTGTATTTAACCCCTTCTTCATATCCTTTTCTCTATCATGGGCTTCTCCATGTTCTCAGAGAGATAGAATAGCTATTTAATGCCAACTTAACTAAGGAGCGGATCCACACTTCAACTGTGGAGGCAAAGGGATTGTTCATGTTTGAAGCTGAGTCCCTTCATCAGGAGCAGTGTAAAGAGGTGATAGCCACTATGAAGAGGTGGGGAGTAGAGGGGTGAGACAGGAGCCAGCAAGCAATAGGTGGATCCATGTGAGGAGAGGTTGAAGAGCAGGCAGAGCCTGGTGTGAGCAGGAAGGATGGACTTAGCAACAGAGGTTGGGAGATGATAGTTGTCTCAACAAAGGGCTGCAGATTACAGTCAGTGTGAAGGAGGAATACCACACAAAAGGAGAGGAGTTGGGGGAGTTCAGGTTTATTATCACTGAATTATATGATGTGATATATGTTGTTTTATGACAGTAGTACAGTGTAAAAACTTAAAAATTATATATTACAAAATAAATAAATAATGCAAAAATTAGTTTGGGTTCCTGGGTTCATGAACCATTTATAAATTTGGTGGTGGAGGGTAAGAAATTGTGTCCGAATCATTGAGTGTTAGTCTTTTGGCTCCTTTACCTCCTCCCCCCTGGTAGCAACCTGAAGAGGACATGTCCTAGATAGCAAAAGGCTTTAGTGATGGATGCGGCCTTTTTGAGGTATCACTTCTCACAAGATGTCCTCGATGGTGGGGAGGCTTGTGCCCATGGTGGAGCTGCCTAACTCTACACCACATACAGCCTCTTACGATCTTATCCATTGGAGCCTCCATTCCAGGCTGTGATGCAACCAGTCAAAATGCTCTCTACCATACATCTAGAGAAATCTGTGTGTCTATAGTGATATACCAAGTCTCCTCAAATTCCTAACAAATCACAGCCACTGGCATTCCTCCTTCATGATTGCATCAGTGTGTGGGATCTAGCACAGATCCTCTGAAACGTTAGCACCTATAAACTTGAAGTTGCTGACCTTTTCCACCGCTGACTCCTCAATAAGACTTGGTGTGTGTTCTCCCAAATTCCCCTTCCTGAAGTCCACATTCAATTCCTTGATCTTGCTGATGCTTTCGTTGTTGCAACACCACTCAACCAGCCGATCTGTCTAGTCATGTACGCTTCCTTATTGCCATCTGAGATTCTGCCTGGTAGGTTGAATATGTGGGTGAAAGGTAGACCAGGTGAGGAAGGGGAAAAAAACAGGGGAACTAGGGGTGGGGGTTTGAGGGTTCTGGGTGGAAGTGGGTGTGTAAGAAGTCTTGGATGGATCAGCAGGCTGAAGATGGCCATTTAAACAAAGTATGTTGAGAAGCAAATAGAGACAGGTCTGACTAAAGGGATGAGAGACCTGTTCTATAATATCAGTCTTTATGCATTCATTTTTATAGATTAGTTTTATTCATCACATGTACATCAAAACATGCAGTGAAATGCATTGTTTACGTCAGGGACCAGCACTGTCCAAGAATGTGCTGGGGGCATCCCATGACTGTCACCTCGCCTCTGGTGCCAACACAGTGTGCCCAAACATATTAACCCTAACCCATACTGTATGTTTTTGGAATGTGGGAGGAAACAAGAGCACATGGAGGATACCCACGCAGCCATGGGAAGAGCATATAAACTCCTTACAGAAAGTCAATCAGTGATTGATGGTGCCGCACTAATCACTACATTACCATTTTTATTTAGTTTTTATTATATGCAGTAATAGGCAGAAACTGAATTTCCTGATGCCATATTTAGGAGAGGAGCAATAGGAAATGTTAATGAAGTTTGGAACTCATTACATTTAATAGGGAGCAGCTCTTCATATTTAAAATCAAAAAAAAACTTAGAAGACTAGTGGAAAGGTCCTGATTGAGAAGTTGCAGAACCTGGGCCTCTGTAACTCCCTCTGCATTTGGATCATCAGATTCCTAACCAGAAGACCATAATCTCTGCGGATTGGTGATAGCATCTCCTCCACGCTGACGATCAACACTGGCGCACCTCGGGTGTGTGCTTAGCCCACTGCTCTACTCTCTATATACACATGACTGTGTGACTAGGCATAGCTCAAATACCATCTATAAATTTGCTGGTGATACAACTATTGTTGGTAGAATCTCAGGTGGTGATGAGAGGGTGTACAGGAGTGAGATATGCCAACTAGTGGAGTGGTGCCACAGCAACAACCTGGCACTCAATGTCAGTAAGATGAAAGAGCTGATTGTGGACTTCAAGAAGGGTGAGACGAAGGAATGCATACCAATTCTCATAGAGGGATCAGAAGTGGAGAGAGTGAGCATTTCCAAGTTCCTGGGTGTCAAGATCTCTGAGGATCTAACCTGGTCCCAACATGTCGATGTAGTTATAAAGAAGCCAAGACAATGGCTATACTTCATTAGGAGCTTAAACAGATTTGGCATGTCGACAAATACACTCAAAGCTTCTGTAGATGTACCATGGAGAGCATTCTGACAGGCTGCATCACTGCCTGGTATGGAGGGGGGCGGAGGGGAGCTACTGCACAGGACTAAAAGAAGCTGCAGAGGGTTGTAAATCTAGTCAGCTCCATCTTAGGCACTAGCCTACAAAGCACCCAGGACGTCTTCAGGGAGCGGTGCCTTTGAAAGGCAGCGTCCATTCTTAAAGACCTCCAGCACCCAGGGCGTGCCCTTTTCTCACTGTCACCATCCAGGTAGAAGGTACAGAAGCCTGAAGATACACTTAGCAATTGAGGAACAGCTTCTTCCTCTCTGCCATCCAATTCCTAAATGGACATTGAACCCTTGGACACTACCTCACTTTATTAAAAAAAATACAGTATTTCTGTTTTTGCACATTTTAAATCTGTTCGATATATGTACACTGTAATTGATTTACATATTTTTTTCTCTTCTGTATTATGTATTGTATTGAACTGCTGCTGTTAAGTTAACAAATTTCACATCACATGCTGGTGATAATAAACCTGATTCTGATTCTGAAAGAGCAGGAGAGTGGGACTCATTTGGATGATAGTTGTACAGAGCAAGCGCAGGCACAGTGAGTTGAAGAATTTCCTGTAATGAATGATTCTAATCATTTTCAATGCGATGCTGCTTTGAAATGCAAGGCCGTTGTGCTTTTAAAGTGAAGTTGAGAGAGTCACAGCTTTATTTCCATAGGAATTTAGCAGTCCAAAACAAAAAGGTGAACCCAGCTAGCAATGAGTTGTGATGGAACTGAGTTTAATTTGTCTCTTCACCAGTTAACAAGGCTTTGTCAAGTAAATTAACCAGTCCACAAAAAATAAACAAGGCTTTTCTTTGCCACAAATCTTTGCTAAAGCAAAATCTGTAAACAAGTGCGGTTTTAAAGGAGCAGCCATGGATTACGTGTGTTTCTGAACTCTCAGAGAAATGTGCCAAGGCACTCTGTGGCACAACATGATGTTTCAGCAGCAGCACTGCCAACCACAGATTGACCTTGTTGCCCAATTCCCGTTGATAGTTGGAAGCACTGCTCCAGGGCTGATTTAAACCAGAAACAAATTGAGGCTTTGTTTTAGAATGAAAAACTGATTATTCAACAGAAAAGATTTGTGCATTTTAGTATAATGAGGTGCTAGCTCATCACACGCGTGATAAGGTTTACAGCCATGCTTTCAGGAATCCCAGGCTGCCTGCTTGTATTAATCCTCTATCCTGAGCAGCTTTAAAGATTTCTGCTTTTGAGGTAACAGAAAACGTGATATTTATGTAACATAAGGAAGTAGGTACTTTACAATGTAAAGTGTACGTTGTTGTGCATTTAACTGTTTTAGTAAATTGGAGATAAAAGTGATAAACAGTGAAAATGGTGATTCAACAGCATTTGTGGGGAGGAAAGATTCATCTGTTTTTCCTCTTACAGGACACACACGAAGTGCTGGAGGAACTCACCTGAAGAGTCTCGGCTTGAAATGTCGACTCTTTATTCATCTCCATAGAAGCTGAGTTCCTCCATCATTTTGTGTGTTTTACTCTCGTTTTCCAGCACCAGCCGAATCTCTTCCATCTTTCCTCTTTATACATGATGGTAGGTGTGCTGCGTATTAACAATTGATGTTTCAGTTTTATTATTTCACCTTTGCAACTTGCTTTTAATCTGTGCAGCTACAAACCTCAGGTTTCCTTTGGCACTCAATTTTAAAATGCTTATGTTTGATTACCTTCATGATTTCACTTCTCCTTTTGACCTGTTTTGGCCCCTTTCAAACATTGTCTTCCCCTGACTCTAGCCTCTAGTGTAAAGCACTCCTCGTTTAAATCACAGTCTGTGGGAATACTGGCCCTGAAGCCTCAGGTTTCTCCACCTCCTTTTAAAACAGGCTCATACCTACTATTTTGCCTTGGTGTTCCTTTATTATTTTATGTATTGTATTTATTTATTTAGAGGTACAGAGTGGAATAGGCCCTTCCGGCCGTTTGACCCACACCACCCTGTAACCCCTAATTTAACCCTAGCCTAATCACTGGACAATTTACAACGGCCAATTAACCTACTAACCAGACTGGGAACACCCAGAGGAAAGCCATGTCTTCCATGGGGAAGGCATACAAATTCCTTTCAGTGGACATCAGGGTTGAAGTCAGAACGCCAGTGCCCTGAGCTGTAATAATGGCATGCTGGCCGCTATGCCATCGTGGTGCCCATGGTACACATTTTCAATTTGTAATAGGAACTTTTCCATCTTAAGGACTCTATTTTAAGGAAACTTGCTTTTATTTTACATTTGTTTAGTCCAGGGGTTCCCAACCTGGGACACCTCCATTAACGGTAAGGCTGCATGGCATAAGAAACGTTGGGAACCCCTGGTTTACGCAAACTATTATGACAGCTGTTTAAAAGAGATGCTTGGTGAGGATCCAGATGTTCATCTGTCATAATTGAAGCCTTGGTTGTCCATAGCTGAATTAAAGCTCACAGGCAAAAATAAATGTGAGTTTAGGTTTGTGGAGGTAAAAAGCCAATCTGGATAGCAATGGAACTGTTTAGAAGCAAATCGATAGTTCAAGAGCAAATGATGATACACTGAGAATGGATTTCACTTGGAGAGGAGTTAAGGAACTAATAAAACAAGAACTGGCAATGGCCATTTAAAAGTATTATACACTCCATACAAAAACCTATCACTCTGTCCAGCATTCCATTCTGAAGTAATCTTGCAAACTAAAATGGCAAGATGTCCGATTTCTCTTGTTATGTGTTTATTTTGAATATAATCTGCTGGATTTTCAGTTGTGGAGGAAAGACATTAAACTGTCATAAACTACAAAGATCATTAATGGGCCTATCCTTTTAATAAATCTGATAGATTTTCTTACTGTGTGACTTCATAGTAATACTCAGACATAGCAGATAAACAAGCATTTTTCTTACTTAATGTAATATAAAAACTGATATTATTGATGTGTTTGGTCTCTTTTTAATTTGGATTCATACACTAAAAGTTTGAGCCTATCTTATATCAGTACTCTGCTTCTTGCCAGATTGCGAGATAAGACTGACATTCTTAATTTTAACCACAGCGTTTTGTAGCAAGGTGCAGGAAGACAGAAAAAAGTGGTATGTTTCACAACTGTGTCCCCTCAGTTCTGTGCTTGCTAACTTATATTGGCATTGATTTTTTTTTTATCATTCTCACTCCTTTATTTCAACTCCTTCCATATTTTTGTTGCCCTGCTTGAAGCCAAGCATCTTTGATCTCTAGCAAGAGAAAATCTGCAGACACTGGAAATTCGAGCAAGACACACGAAATGCTGGAGGAACTCAGCAGGCCAGGCAGTATCTATGGAAAAAAAGTACAGTCGACATTTTGGGCCAAAACCCTTTGATCTCTTCTCATTTCTATCATCAGGGAGGACAAGAGTCTGAAGACTCACTGACGATCAACACTGGCGCACCTCAGGGGTGTGTACTTAGCCCACTGCTCTACTCTCGATATACCTATGACTGTGTGGCCTGGCATAGCTCAGATGCCATCTGTAAATT
This sequence comes from Mobula birostris, assembly GCF_030028105.1. NCBI lineage: Eukaryota > Metazoa > Chordata > Chondrichthyes > Myliobatiformes > Myliobatidae > Mobula > Mobula birostris. Next base: position 50,339,585 of record NC_092387.1, on the reverse strand, counting down.
TGCTGATGATACAACCATTGTTGGTAGATTCTCAGGTGGTGACAAGAGGGCATGCAGGAGTGAGATATGCCAACTAATGGAATGGTGTCACAGCAACAACCTGGCACTCAACATCAGTAGGACGACGGAGCTGATTGTGGACTTCGGGAAGGGTAAGACGAAGAAACACATACCAATCCTCATAGAGGGATCAGAAGAGGAGAGAGTGAGCAGTTTCAAGTTCCTGGGTGTCAAGATATCTGAGGATCTAACCTGGTCCCAACATATCAATGCAGTTATAAAGAAGGCAAGACAGTGACTATACTTCATTAGGAGTTTGAAGAGATTTGATATCTCAACAAATACACTAAAAAACTTCAATAGATGTACCGTGGAGAACATTCTGACAGGCTGCATCACTGTCTGTTTTTGGTGGGTGGTGGGGTGGTGCTACTGCACAGGACTGAAGGAAGCTACGGAGGGTTGTAAATCTAGTCAGCTCCATCTTGGGTACTAGCCTACAAAGTAACCAGGACATCTTCAAGGAGCAGTGTCTCAGAAAGGCAGCGTCCATTATTAAGGACCTCCAGCACCCAGGGCATGCCCTTTTCTCACTGTTACCATCAGGTAGGAGGTACAGAAGCCTGAAGACTCACACTTAGCGATTCAGGTGAACGCAGCAGGCGAGGCAGCATCTATAGGAGGAGGTACAGTCGACGTTTCGGGCCAAGACCCTTCATCAGGACTAACTGAAAGAAGAGATAGTAAGAGATTTGAAAGTGGGAGGGGGAGGGGGAGATCTGAAATGATAGGAGAAGACAGGAGGGGGAGGGATGGAGCTAAGAGCTGGAAAGTTGATTGGCAAAAGGGATATGAGAGGATCATGGGACCAGCATCTGCAGATTTCCTCGTGTTAGTGATTTAGGGACAGCTTCTTCCCCTCTGCCATCCGATTCCTAAATGGACATTGAACCCTTGGACACCACCTCACTTTTTTAAATATATAGTATTTCTGTTTTTGCACAATTTTTAATCAATTCAATATACATAAACTGTAATTGATTTATTTATTATTATTATTTTATTTTGTGTTTTTTTCTTCTATATTATGTATTGCATTGAACTGTTGCTGCTAAGTTGACAAATTTCACGACACATGCCAGTGATAATAAACCTGATTCTGATTCTGATATTCAACATTTTAAGATTAACTTCTCTCCCTCTACTATCAGATTTCTGAATAGTCCATGAGCACAACCTAACTATTCTTACTTTGCTCTATCTATCTATCTGTTATCTATCTTTATCGTGATTGTTATGTATTGCACTGTCCTGCTGCCACAAAACAACAAATTTTATTAAATATGACTGAGATAGTAAACCCAGTTCTGTTCTCCAATCCTAATTTTTTAACCTCGCTTAGTAGCACACACACACAAAATGCTGGAGCAACTCAGCAGGTCAGGTAGCATCTATGGAGGGGGAGAAACAGTTGACATTTTGCACCAAGATCCTTCATCAGGACAGGCTTCACTTTAATTTTTCTCCCATTCTCACTGCCTCTTAGCCTCATCAGTATGTTTCCGTTCGTGAAACTGCACTTTTCCATATCCTCCGCTTTCGAACTCTGCCTGAGAAAGTTTTTGATTTCCTGACCTTGCATAATTCAGCTTTATACATTGCTGTGCAGTGGCTACACTAAATGCAAGTTTTTCTTGAGATTGTCAATGTAAAAAAAACCTGAAGCTTGAAGCAGGGAGGAAGCGATAAAATTAGTCGTGTGGTTTGTGGGGAGGTCAGATTAGAAACTCCATTTTCCATTCAGCTGTTAAAGCTGCTGTAACCTTTAAAATTGTGTTACGTGGGAGAGAAAGGTAGGGGAACGAGTGGAGTGAAGGTGATAGACTTTGTGCAGAACCGAAAAGCAAAATGTCGCAGATGTTGGAAAATTGAAAATTAGCCAGCAGTTGTGGAAGGAAGGAAAGAGTTAACATTTCAGGTTGATGAGCTTTCGGAACAGCATCATTTATTAGATAACAGATACAAAAAGAACTGCAACACACAACTAAATACTGGAGGAACTCCATGTATAGTTGTGTCGTTGTTAGGACAGGGAACTCAGATGATTCACGTGCGAAAGTCTGCAGATGCTAGAAATCCAAAGCAACACACACAAAGTGCTGGAGAAAGTCAGCAGGTCAGGCGGCATCCATGGAAAAGAGTAAACAATCAACGTTTTGGGCCGAATCATGAAGAAGGGTTTAGACCTGAAACGTTGACTGTTCATTCATTTCCAAAGATGCTGCCTGACCTTCTGGGTTCCTCCAGCATTTTTGTGTGTTGCCAGGGAACTCAGATCATTCAGCACATTAGTTGACAGCACACGAACCTTTCTAGCACCAGCATGTTTAGTTAGTTTTACATTCTTTCTCTTGTTTCTGTCACGTAGTCATTGGGTTTCTCTCCATTGTACGAATAACAATACAGCAGCAGTCAGCTCAGAATCACCAGAGGACATGAATATAAATGAGTACCAATGAATTCAGCCTTCTGCTTGAGTAAACATGTTTAAATGGTTTCTTTCCAAGGCCAGTGTAAAGATTGGAACATTGTTCCTCAGGAGATCATGACTCATCTCAAAATGATGCTTGTTAAGAAAGGATCCTTTGGTTTACATTCAAGTATCTTTGAAAAATTGTTTATGTTAGTTTATCCCTGCAAGCAGCCTAAATGCTACACCTGCTCATTCCCCTCCATTCCAGGCCCCAAACAGTCCTTCCAGGTGAGGCAACACTTCACCTACGAATCTGCTGGGACCGTCTACTGTGTCCGGTGCTCCTGATGCAGCCTTCTCTGCACTGGTGAGACCCATCGTAAATCGGCGGACCGCTTCATCAAGCACCTCCGCTCCATCCACCAAAAGCAGAACCTCCCACTGGCCAAACATCTTAATTCCGATTCCCATTTCTGTTCCGACATGTTGGTCCATGACCTCATCTTGGCACAAAAGGAGGCCACCCTCAGTGTGGAGGAGTAACACCTTATATTCCATCTGGATAGCCTCCAACCTGATGGCATGTACACCGATTTATCCTTGCAGTTAAAAAAAAAATCTTCCCTTCTCGTCCCACCTTCTTCTATTCCCCAATCTGGCCTCTTACCTTTTCTCACAAGCCTATCGCCTCCCTCTGGGTCTCCTCCTTCCTTTTCTCCTATGGTTCACTCTCCTCTCCTATCAAATTCCTTCTTCTCCCGCACTTTGTCTTTCCTATCCAACTGGCTTCAAAGGATTCAAAGTACATTTATTAGCAAGGTATGTACACTTTTTTTAATACACAGTATTTCTGTTTTTGCACATTTTTAAAAAATCTATTCAGTACATGTAATTGATTTACTTGTTTATTTATTATTATGTTTTATTTTTTTTCTCTCTCTGCTAGATTATGTATGGAATTGAACTGCTGCTAAGTTAACAAAATTTTACATCACATGCCACTGATAATAAACCTGATTCTGATTCTAATTCTGAATTATTCAACCTTGAGATTTGTCTGTTTACAGGCAGCCACTGAACAAGAAATACCTTCTAGCTGTCCTCCTTCTCCTCCCCCACCTTTTTATTCTGGTGTTTTACCCCTTCCTTTCCAGTTCTGAGGAAGAGTCTCGACCTGAATCGTCAAATTATTCATTTCCATAGATGTTGCCTGACTTGCTGAGTTCCTCCAGCAGTGTTTTGTGTGTGTTGTTTTGGATTTCCAGCATCTGCAGACTTTCTTGTTTATATATTAGTTTCACAGTGTCTTCTTCATATGCACTGTACACATGACAGTAGAACTATGGCCACGTGGCCAAGTGGTTAAGGCATCGGTCTAGTGATCTGAAGGTCGCTAGTTCGAGCCTCAGCTGAGGCAGTGTGTTGTGTCCTTGAGCAAGGCATTTAACCACACGTTGCTCTGCGACAACACTGGTGCCAAGCTGTATCGGCCCTAGTGCCCTTCCCTTGGACAACATCGGTGGCGTGGAGAGGGGAGATTGCAGCATGGCGAGACTAACAGATGCCTATTCAGAATTAGGAAATGTTTTACATTAGAGTCAAAGAGTATTACAGCATGGATTAACACAAAAGATTCTGCAGGTGCTGGAAATCTCAACAACACACATCAAAATGCTGGAGAAGCTCAGGTAGCATCAATAAAGGGAAATATACAGCTGACGTTTTGGGCTGAGACCCTTCCTCAGGACTGGAAAGGCAGGAGGAAGAAGTCAGAATGAGAAGGTGGGCGGGATGGAAAGGAGTTACAAGCTAGAAGATGATAGGTAGAGATGGTGAATTTTAATCCCCACCATAGATGCTGCCTGACTTGCTAAATTCCTCCAGCACTTTGTGTGTGTGTTAATACAGCATGAAAATGGGCCCTTCAGCCCATCTGGTCCATGCCAACAACAGCATCCTCCCTGCTAGTTCCAGTTGCCTATGTTCGGCCCATAACTCTCCATGTCCCTATACAAATGCTTCTTAGATGTTGCAATTGTACCCACCTCTACTACCTCCTCTGGCAACCATGCTCACTGATAGTGGTGTGCTGCAGGGATTGGTGCTGGGTCAGTCATTGTTTTTTATTTAATTTTTATTTTTGTTGAGATACAGCGTGGAGTAGGCCCACCAGCCCTTCGCACCCTGCTGCTCAGCAACCCACCGATTTAACCTGACCCTAATCACAGGACAACTTACAATGACCAATTAACATACCAACTGGTACATCTTCGGACTGTGGGAAGGAACTGGAGCACCTGGAGGAATCCCACATGGTCATAGGGAGAACATACAAATTCAGAAGGCACAGAATATGTGCATCCCAAAGAAGAAGTGGTGGCAGGAATTGAATCCCGGTCGCTGGTTCTGTAAAGTGTTGTGCTAACCACTATACCACCATGTCACTCCATCATTTCTATTAAAGATTTAGATGATAATCATTAGTCATGAGGGATTTCAACATGCAGGTAGATTGGGAAAATCAGACTGATGCTGGATTCCAAGAGGAGGCGTTTCTGGAATGCCTATGAGATGGCTTTTTAGAGCAGCTCATGGTTGAGCCCGCTAGGAGATCAGCTATTCTGGATTGGGTGTTGTATAATGAACCAGAATTGATTAGAAAGCTCAAGGTAAAATAACCCTTAGGGAAAGTGTGATCATAATATGATTGAATTCACTCTGAAATTTGAGGAGAAGCTAAAGTCAAAATGTATCAGTATTACAGTGGAGTAAAGGGGATTACAGAGGCATGAGAAAGGAGATGACCAGAATTGACTGGGGGAAAAATACACTGGCAGGGATGACAGTAGAGCAGAAATGGTTGGAATTTCTGGAAGCAATTCAGAATGCACAGGATATATACATCCCAAAGAAGAAGAAGTACTCTGAAGGTAAGATGACATAACTGTGGCTAACAAGAGAAGTCAAAGCTAATAATAGAGCAAAAAATTAGTGGAAAGTTAGAGAAGTTGAAGGCTTTCAAATTACCAAGAGAAGGCAACAAAAAAGCCATTGTGAAAGTAAAGATGGAACATGAATGTAAGCAAGCCAGTAATATGAAAGAGGATACCAAAAGTTTTGTCGGATACATAAAGTGTAAAAAAAGAGGCAAGAGTGGAAAACGTTGCTGGAGAGGTAGTAATGGGGGACAAGAAATGGTGGGTTGAACGGAATAGGTATATTGCATCAGTGTTCACTGTGGAAGACACTAGCAGGATGGTGGAAGTTCCGGGTGTCAGGGGACATGAAGTGTGTGAAATTGCAAAATGTGTGAAGTTTCTTGGGAAACTGAAAGGTCTGGGGTAGATAAATCACCTGGACCAGATGGTGCACACCCCAGTGTTCTGAAAGAAGTTGGCTGGAGAGATAGTGGAGGCATTAGTTATGATCTTTCAAGAATCACTAGATTCTGGTATGGTTCCAGAAGATTGGAAAATTACAAATGTCACTCCACTCTTCAAGAAGGGAGAGTGGCAGAAGAAAGGAAATTATAGGCCAGTTAGTCTGACCTCAGTGGTTGGGAAGAATTTAGAGTCGATTGTTAAGGATATGGTTTTGGCGTACTTGGAGGCACATCGGAATCAGGTTTATTATCACTGGCATGTATTATGAAATTTGTTAACTTAGCAGCAACAGCAGTTCAACACAAAATAAAATAATAAAAAATAAATAAGTAAATCAATTACAGTATACGTATATTGAATACATTAAAAATCGTGCAAAAAACAGATATATATTTTAAACCTTATATTCCGTCTGGGTAGCCTCCAACCTGATGGCATGAACATCAACTTCTCTAACTTCCGCTAAGGCCCCACCTCCCCCTCGTACCCCATCTGTTACTTATTTTTATGCACACATTCTTTCTCTCACTCTCCTTTTTCTCCCTCTGTCCCTCTGAATATACCTCTTGCCCATCCTCTGGGTGCCCCCCCCTTGTCTTTCTTCCCGGACCTCCTGTCCCATGATCCTCTCGTATCCCCTTTTGCCTATCACCTGTCCAGCTCTTGGCTCTATCCCTCCCCCTCCTGTCTTCTCCTATCATTTTGGGTCTCCCCCTCCCCCTCCAACTTTCTAATCCCTTACTCACTCCTCCTTCAGTTAGTCCTGACAAAGGGTCTCGGCCTGAAACGTCGACTGCACCTCTTCCTACAGATGCTGCCTGGCCTGCTGCGTTCACCAGCAACTTTGATGTGTGTTGCTATATATTTTAAAAGTGAGGTAGTGTTCAAGGGTTCAATGTCCATTTAGAAATCGGATGGCAGAGGGGAAGAAGCTGTTGCTGAATCACTGAGTGTGTGCCTTCAGGCTTCTGTACCTCCTTCCTGATGGTGATAATGAGAAAAGGGCATGCCCTGGGTGCTGGGGGTCCATAATAATGAATGTTGCTTTATGAGACACCGCTCCTTGAAGATGTCCTGGGTACTTTGTAGGCTAGTACCCAAGATGGAGCTGACTAAATTTACAACCCTCTACAGCTTCTTTCTGTCCTGTGCAGTAGCCCCCCACCTCCCCAAACCAGACAGTGATGCAGCCTGTCAGAATGCTCTCCATGGTATATCTGTTGACGTTTTTGAGTGTATTTGTTGACATACCAAATCTCTTCAAACTCCTAATGAAGTATAGTCGCTGTCTTGCCTTCTTTATAACTGCATCGATATGTTGAGACCAGGTTAGATCCTCAGAGATCTTGACACCCAGGAACTTGAAACTGCTCACTCTCTCCACTTCTGATCCCTCTACGAGGATTGGTATGTGTTCCTTCGTCTTACCCTTCCTGAAGTCCACAATCAGCTCTTTCGTCTTACTGACGTTGAGTGCCAGGTTGTTGCTGAGACACCACCCACTCTTTGGCATATCTTGCTCCTGTACGCCCTCTTGTCACCATCTGTGATTCTACCAACAATGGTTGTATCATCAGCAAATTTATAGATGGTATTTGAGCTGTGCCTAGCCACACAGTCATGGGTATAGAGAGAGTAGAGCAGTGGGCTAAGCACACACCCCTGATGCACCAGTGTTGATCGTCAGCGAGATAAAATAATCCGTAATCAGCATTGTTCCCTCAAGGGAAAATCTTGCCTGACTAATCTGTTGGAATTCTTTGAAGAAATAACAGGCAGGATAGACAAAAGAGAATCATTTGATATTGTGTACAGGTACTTGGATTTTCAGAAGGCCTTTAACATGGTGCCACATATGAGGCTGCTGAACAAGCTGTGAGCCCAAGGTATTACAGGGAAGATTCTGGCATGGATAAAGCTGTGGCTGACTGCCAGGAGGCAAAGAGTGGGAATAAAGGGAGCCTTTTCTGGTTGGTTGCTGGTGACTACTGGTGTTCCACAGGGATCTGTGTTGGGACTGATTCTTTTTACATTATATGTCAATGATATGAATGATGGAATTGATTGTTTTGTTGCAAAGTTTTCAGACAATATGAAGATAAGTGGAGGGGCAGGTAGTTTTGAGGAAGTAGAGAGTCTATCTATAGAAGGGCTTAGATTATGAGAATGGACAAAGAAATGGCAGGTGGAATACAGTGTTGGGAAGTGCAGGTCATGCACTTTGGTAAAAGTAATGAAAGGGTTGACTATATTCTAAATGGAATGAAAATACAGACATCTGAAGTGCAAAGGCACTTGGGATCCTTGTGCAGAATTCCCTAAAGGTTAAGTTACAGGTTGAGTGTGTGGTGAAGTAGGCAAATGCAATGTTAGCATTCATTTCAAGAGGACTAGAATATAAAAGCAAGGATGTAATATTGAGACTTTATAAAACAGTGAGAGGCCTCACTTGGAGTATTGTGAGCAGTTTTAGGCCCCTTATCTTGGAAAGGATGTGCTGAAACTGGAGAGGGTTCATAGGAAGTTCACAACAATTGTCATATGAAGAGTGTTTGATGGCTCTGGGCCTGTATTCACTGGAATTCAGAAGAATGAGGGGTGACCTCATTGAAATCTGTCAAATGGTGAAAGACCATGATAGGGTCAATGTGGAGAGGATGTTTCCTATGTGGGAGAGCCTAAGACGAGAGGACACAGGCTCATAATAGAATGGAGATGAGGAGGAATTTCCTTGGCCTAAGAGTGGTGAATCTGTGGAATTGTTGCCACAGGCAGCTGTGGAGGCCAAGTCTATATGTATGTTTAAGACAGAGGTTGATAGATTCTTGATTGGTCAGGGCATGAAGGGATTTGGGGAGAAGGCAGGAGATTGGGGCTGAGAGGAAAACTGGATCAGCCATGATGAAATGGTGGAGAAGACTCGAAGGGCCAAATGTCCTAATTCTGCTCCTATGTCTTGTGGTCCTCCTGTCTTACAAGGTGGTAAACTGGATCACCACATCTGTGGGCTGTTTACTCCCGTCCGTAGATGCTGTCCGACTTGCTAAGTTCCTCCACCATTTTGTAGGTGCCTTTCAGAAAACAATCTACTTATAAAAATGAAAGAAAGAGAAGTTGTGAATGAAGTGCAGCTGGAACAAGCCGGATATTCCTGAAAGAATTACAAAGTGGAGGACAGTAGCAGATTATGTGCTTCAACTCAGCCTCAGTCATTTAAAGCAGTGATTGATTGACCACTCTTCTTGATTTGCAGAGTCACTTCACTGAGTTCACTTTTACTTAGAATATTGTTGCTCTATGCTCCCTTTTAAAAATGTTTAATTTTTCAAAGTCCAAAATTCTAAGTAAATTTATACTAAAAGTACATATACCATATACAACCCTGAGATTCATTTTCTTGGGGATATTCACAGCAGATACAAATAGAATTGGTGAATAAAACTACACACAAAGGCAGACAAACAACCGATATGCAAAAGACAGCAAATTATTCAAATACAAAAAGGAGTACAATAAATATATAGACAGATAACTAACTAACTAATATTGAGAATATGAGTTGTAGAATCCTAGAAAGTAAGTCCATAGGTTGTGGAACCATTTCAGTGTTATGATGAGTGAAGTTTGGTTCAGGAGCCTGATGGTTGAGGGGTAATAACTGGTAGTGTAGGACCCAAGGGTTCTGTACCTCCTTCCTTGTAGATCCTTTTCTGGTTGGTTGCCTGTGACTAGTTGTGTCCACAGGGGTCGGTATTGGGACCACTTCTTTTTTATGGTGTATATCAATGATTTAGATAATAGAATAGATGGCTTTGTTGCCAAGTTTGCAGATGATACGAAGATTGGTGGAGGGCAGGGTAGTGTTGAGGAAACAGGTAGGATGCAGAAGGACTTAGACAGATTAGGAGAATGGACAATAAAGTGACAAATGAAATACAATGTTGGAAAATGCATGGTCTGTATTTTAGGGCTGACAATACAATACAGGTGTTTTTTAGATGCATTCCCTGACTGCAGATAACCCAGCCAGTGGAAATGTTACCTCCATATCTGTCAAACTCCTCAGGAAGTTTGTACGTTTCAATGAGATGACCTTTTATTAGCCTGAGATAAGCCTAGTCTTCTAAATCTCTCCTCATATGACAAACACATCATCCCACTAATCATCATCAAGAATCTTTACTGAACTCCTTCAAATACAAGCATATTCTCCTTCACGAAGGGAGACCTTCGTGAAGGAGCTATGCATGATATTACTGAAGCATTCTCACCAAGGCTCTATTCTTGTATGCAGGTTCTCTTATAATAGAAGCAAATATACTTTCTGTTTATTCTAGTTGTTCCTGCATGTTAATGTTGAGTGATACATGTACAAAGAAAATGGGTCCCAACACCTTTCATTATCTCAACATTGTAAAATTTGCTCTTCCTTTCTAATTTTTCGTGGCAAAAATGAATGATCTCATATTATATTCACTTCACCTGCCTATATCCCCTGAATGATAGTCATACATGGACAACGGCCTTTGGCCCACCTTTGCTAGTCCCATTTTCCTGCATTTGGCCCATATCCGTCTAGACCTTTTCTATCCATATACTTTTGAATATCGTTACTGTACTTGCCTCAACTACTTTCTCTGGCAGCTCATTCCATGAAGCATCTTGAAGCTCATGCTACCAACCAGCATCCTGCCATCTGTAAATTTGGATATATTACCCGTGATCACTCATACAAATCATTGATATAGATTGTGAGTAGCTGGGACTCCAACACCAGTCCCCACCATACTTAACTTTATAGCTGCTCAAACAAGAAATTCCTACTCTCTTTCTTGGCTGTTAATTTCTTTACAAATTTAACCAACATGATTACACTTAGACTAATTTCTTCAAGCTGCTCAGTTATATTTGACCTATATTTTTCCCACTATTTCCTGCTGATATCCTGCATCCTCTTCCAAGCATATATACACACTATTTCAATGTGCACCTTTAATTTATCTGCTTTAAGACTAAAGCTGAGTGTATTGATTCAGATGAAGAATCTTCATGTCTGTCTTTTTACTATTTTTTGCTGCTATAATAAAGATGCTCCCTCACAGCTCCAGGATTCCCACGTTCATACCTGGCCTCTGGTGGATGGTGCACAATCTCATTTTGACTTCTTGACTTTCCTCTGATTGCTCCAGTTTTTTCGCAATTCCCAAAGATGTTTCACTGTAAATTGTTCCTGGTTTGTGGGTGAATGATAGAATCTGCAGATAGTCAAGGGGAATGTGGGGAGAATAAATTGGGATTAGTGTGAAAGATTCACAATTCTTGTCCTAGTGTGATGGACCCCGGGCCTGTTTCTTTGCTCCACAACTCTGTGAAAGTAGTACATTTGTTTGAACTATGCAACTCTGCACAATTTCTTTGCCCTGTCTTTCTAAATATTGCTTCAGCAAAGTCGTTCTACAATTTAGTTTAAAGCCTTTTTCTATAGCCATAAATAATCATTTTATTCTGTCATTGCTGTGTGAAACTTCAACCAATAGAGCAGCTCCATCTTCCCCAGTCCCAGCCTAGTGTATGAATGTCTGCACATTGTTACAGTACTATGTATTCAATTATTCATACTTATTATCCCCTGTATCAATTTTCAGGTGTCTCGGGTAGTAATTCAGAGATTATCACCTCTGTGGTTCTGCCTTTTAACTTGAATCCTACTTCCTCATGTGGAAGGACTTTGCTCTTTGTCCATTTTATATTTTTGGTTCTCTATAGACCACAACAATCAAAACTTTCCCCTGAGAGTCCATTCCTCTGTGGCCATGTGGAGATATCCAAAACACTGGTACGAACATACAACATGCATGATGCTTTCAAAAAAGAGATGGATAGAGCTCTTAAAGATAGCGGAATCAAAGGTTATGGGGATAAGGCAGGAACTGGATACTGATTGTGGATGATCAGCCATGATCACAGTGAATGGCGGGCTGGCTCAAAGGGCCGAATAGCCTACTCCTGCACCTATTGTCTATTGTCAATGTAGCTTTCGAGAATCAGGGATGGGTTTCCTCCAGTTGCTCTGGTTTCCTCCCACGTTGCAAGGCATACTGTAAGAAATTGGATTGGTGAATTGTGGGCATGCTATGAAGGTGCCAACAGCATGGCAAGACTTGCAGGCTGACCCCAGCGCAATCCTGTGTTGATCATTGACTCAAAATGGCACCTTTCACTGTATTTTTTGATGAATATGTGACAAATAAAACTAATCTTTTATCTTTAACTTTATCCATTGGTTGCAGCACTGAGATTTTCCCCTCTCTGTTCAATCTATCTCCTCTTTCTTACATCTCCTCCAGAAAGACGAGCTATGATGATTGAACCTCACCACATCAACTCACGCAGCACTGCCACCTTTTGTGCTCATCAACCCCTTGATTGCCAGGCAATTGAAGATATTCCTTTAGCTTTCTCCTCCCTTGCAACTTGAAAAATGTTTGATTTCTAACCCCTTCTGGTTGGAATAAAAATTTGCCAACATAATCATAATAATTTTATATAATATCTTTCATACATTAAGATGCAGGTTCAGCGTGCTTTACATAGATTGTGAGGATGAATCAATATAGTTAAAAAAATACAAGACAAAATTAAAAATCATAAGTAAAGACAAACATTATATAGAATAAAATGTGATTATACCAAATTACAGAAATATAATCAACATCAACAGGCATTAGTTATTGTATAAGTAGGTTTGTAATCCTATAATTAAAAAGGTAAGTTTTTAGAAGTGATTTGGAATGTTCCACAGTACTAGCCCGGCATATCTCAGTCAGTAGTGTATTCCAGAATTTTGGTGCGTAAGAGCAAAAGGATTCATCACTAGTTCTTATATGCCCGGCTCTAGGAACACTAAGCAAACCAGTATTCGCAGATCTAAGATTGTGATTAGGAATGTAAGGGTATAGACACTCCAAAATATATGGAGGAGTGAGATTATTCAGAGACTTATATACAACTAAGTGTATTTTAAAATTCACCCTAAAGGACACAGGCAACCAGTGTAATGATGCTAAAACTGGTGAAATGTGTTCAGCTTTTCTTCTTTTTTTGGTTAAGATTCTTGCTGCTGCATTTTGAACAAGCTGCAGCTGATTATATCTTTCTTAGTGCAGAAAAGAGTGCATTACAGCAGTCTAATCAGCTAAAAACAAAAGCATGTATCAAATTTTCTACATCTTGAGATTTTATAAGAAATTGAACTTTTATGATTATGAAGACACGTAGTCCTCTTTTATTGTCATTTAGTAATGCATGCATGAAGAAATGATACATTATTTCCTCCGGTGTGATATCACAAAACACAGGACAAACCAAGACTGAAAAAACTGACAAAACCACATAATTATAACATATAGTTACAAACAGTGTAACAATACCATAACTTGATGAAGAAGTCCGTGAGCACAGTAAAGTTCAAGGTTTCTCAAATGTCCCACATCTCACGCAGATGGGAGAAGGAAGAAAAACTCTCCCTGCCATGCCGACCACAATCCGACTCAGAGTCATCCGAAAACTTCGAGCTCTGATCAGCTCTCCGACACCGAGTACTGAGCACCATCTCTGGCCGAACGATTCGACCTCCTTCTTGGTTGCCAAAAGCAGGCAAGGCCGGGGATTTTGAGGCCTATCCTCCGAAAGATGCCCGACCACACAGTATTGACAGCAGTGAACGGGCGTTTCAGAAATTTCTCCAGATGTTCCTCTGTGCTGTCACGTCCATTCTCCATCAAATCAGAATTGTCCACGGCCCCTATTTAACAGATACAATATCATTTTTCACCGGAGGGCTGCGCACACGCAGGCGCGCCACCATCTTCTCCTGCTTTTGCAATGTTCCTTAAATGAAAGAACACCATCTCAGTAATATGGTTAATATGTAATTTGAAATTTAACTCAGAGTCAATGTTGTCTAAATTCTTTGCTTTTGGCTTGATTTCTAAGGCAAAAGATCTTCACACTTTTTTATTGCTACCAATAACTAAAATTTAGTTTAAGGAAATTCAAACTCATTCATTCTATAATGCTAGCAAGACACTGGACCAGAGGGTTTAGAGCCTCGGGGTCATCTGGTGTAACAGGCAAATACAGTTGTGTGTTGTCTGCATAGTTGTGCTAATTCATCATTGCTCGTATTTCTCTCTGCATTACCGTCATACATGCTGAGTGGTTTCAACAGTCTCTGCTTTCATTTATCTTTCATCAGCTGCTACTCTGTCCACGTGAGCTGAGAAACGGAGGTAGAGACTTTGAGGAGAAAGGCAAATGATGGAAAAGAAAGACTCTCCAATTATTTTTCAAACAGAATGTAGAATCAGCAGTTTGAGCCAATGACAGTTGGATCAAGCTGTATTGCAGTTCTCGGTGAATTTTCCTGTATTTTGGCTCTGTTCTGTGTATGGGGTAAATGACTGCTATTTGTGAGAGACATGTTGATGAAAACAAATTAGGTAAGTTTGGTTCTTGCCTTCTGCGTTGTATCTTCTTACCATGTTCATTTTTGCAATATCTTTAGCTTCCTAATGTAGTTTGCTATATTTTAATAATAAAATGGTGCAGAGGGAAGAAACTCCATAGTAACTAATGTTAGTCTCTTCAACTGATTGAACTTAGTAACTGAAATCCATAATTAAATGGCACATCACAGATGTTTTTTTTTGTTCTATCTATGCAATAGCATCTGCAGAATCTGTTGTGTTTATGAATGGCTGTCAAAGTTGTTCAAACAAAAATTTTACAATTTTGTACTGAGCCTTGGTTGCTCCTCGCCCCCCCTTCTAACAACTTTCTACAGGAACACCATTGTGGGTGTCCTGTCTGCCTGCATCTTTGTGTGGTATGGAAGCTGCAAGGCATCAGACCACAAGACCCTACAGAGAATTGCTGAGTGGATTGTTGGGGTCTCCCTCCCCTGCTCTATTTGTGACATTTACTAGGAGAAGTGTAGACAAAAGACCTGAAGCATTGTTGAGGATCCTTACTACCCATCCCACAATCTCTTTGACTTTCTACCATCAGGAAGGAGGTACAGGAGCATCAGGACTAGGACTGCCAGGCTGGCTTATAGCTTTTTCCCTCAGGTTGTGACTAATGAGTACCCTACCACTACCGAGGTCTCATCACTAGGACAGCCAGCTGCGCACCACATGTATTTTAAATAATACTTTATTAACTTATTGTAGTTATTGTATTTGCTGTGTATGATTTATGTTTTGTGGGTGCACCATGGTCTGGGGGAACTTAGTTTCATTTGGTTGTATATACAGTGCCTGTAAAAAGTATTCACCATTCACCCCCTTGGAATTTTCATGTTTTATTATTTTACAGCATTGAATCACAATGATTTAATTTGGCTTTTTTGACACTGATTAACAAAAAGGCCACTTTCACGTCGAAGTGAAAACAGATCTCTGCAAAGTGATATAAATTAATTACAAATATAAACCACAAAATAATTGATTGTGGAAGTACTCACCCCCCCCCCACTTAATATGACATACATTATCATCACTGGTGCAGCTAATTGGTTTTAAAAGTAATATAATTAGTTAAATGGCAATCTGTTTTTGAAGATCTGTGTGCAGTTGAGGTGTTGAATGTAGTAAAAGTACACCTGTACCTGGAAGGTCCATCTGCTGGTGAGTCAGTATCCTGGTAAAAACTACACCATGAAGACAAATGAACACTCCAAGCAACTCTGCACAAAGGTTATTGAAAAGCACAAGTCAGGTCTTGGATATGAGAAAATTCCCAAGCCACTGAATATCCCTTGGAGTAAAGTTAAGTCAATCATCAAGAAATGAAAAGAATATGGCACAGCTATAAATATGCCTAGAGCAGGCCATCCTCAAAAACTGAGTGACTGTGCAAGAAGGGGACTAGTGAGGGAGGCCAACAAGAGACCTATGACAACTCTGGAGGAGTTACAAGCTTCAGACGCTAAGATGGGAGAGACTGCACAGGCAACAACTGTTGCCCGGGTGGTTCACCAGTCGCAGATTTATGGGAGAGTGGCAAAGAGAAAGCCACTGTTGGGAAAAAATACTTGCATGAAATCTTGGCTAGAGTTTGCGAGAAGGCATTTGGAAGACCCTGAAGTCAGCTGGAAGAAGGTCTTGGCCTGTCATCAATGTGGTAAACCATATGTATATGTTGTAACTGGGTTAACTGCCTGGACACGCCCCTGTGGCTCCTCCTACAGAGTCCTGTATAAAGGTGTGCGCCTTGCCCCTCCCCCTCAGTCCGGGGGCAGACACTCACTGTAGAGGTCGTATTGTACAGCGAATAAAAGCCTTTCAGTACTTTACCAAACCTCAGTCTTTTGGAGTTATTGAAGGTGCTTCAATTTTATTTGCTGTACATTTTAAAACATGGAACAGGCCCTGAGACCAGACAAACTAGACCTCGATCCACAAACGCCTGAAGCTGGAAACGCTTTCGAACTCTGGCTGACCTGCTTTGAAGTGTACCTAGAGGAGATTAAAGCGACCGACCCCGTAGCGAAGCGCAGAGTTCTACTCCCAGGGTCAGTCCACGGGTCTATTCGCTGATCAGAGACCAGCCGAGCTACGACGGCGCAATGAGCACATTCAAAAGACAATACCTGCGGCCGATAAACAGCGTCTATGCTCGGCACCGGTTAGCGACACGGCAACAGCGGTCCGGGGAATCAAGTGCTGAGTTTGTCCGGGCACTACAGACACTCGTGCGAGCCTGCAATTGCCAGGAGCTGATGGCGGCGCAGCATGCAGAACTCCTAGTGAGAGACGCCTTCGTAACGGGGTCAGTGTACGTGCGCCAGCGGCTGCTGGAAAAAGCCGATCTTACCCTATGTTCGGCGATCGAGCTGGCTGATACGTTGGAGGCTGCTCTGCTCTGAGGCTCTCCAGGCACGCGATCCCCCAATGGCCTCGTGGGTGCCGCAGACCCCGCAACCCGCCGGCGAATCGACCTTGGCTGCCGCCAGTCATGAGTCCGCAGAAGTGCTATTTCTGCGGACTGGAGAAGCACCCCCGGAAACGCTGCCCGGCCTGACAAGCTACCTGTTCCAGCTGCGGAAAGAAGGGCCACTTCGCCAAGGTCTGTAAGTCAAAACCGCGAGAGAGATCGAGCAGCGCTGCGTGCGAGACGGGGTCACCATCTTGCCTGCCGCCATCTTCCCTGCATGCTGCCACCACGTGCGAGACATGGGAGCCGCCATCTTCCCTGCACGCCGCCACCACGTGCGAGACATGGGAGTGGCCATCTTGGTCGGTGCCACCTCCCACTGCCTACGACCAACGGGTGCTCACGGGGCACCCCACCACGCCGGACCAAGACAGTGACCCAACCCTGGCTTCCGTGACCCTCGACCAAAGCGCTCCCCACCAGCTCGCAAGGTCAATGATGGACATCTTGGTGGAGGGGCACAGGACAAGCTGCCTGTTTGACACAGGCAGCACGGAGAGTTTTATCCACCCGGACACAGTGCAGCATTGTGGACTCATGATACGGCCGGTAAGTCAGAGGGTCACCATGGTTTCCGGGTCGCATACAACAGACATCCAGGGGGGTTGTGTAGCGACACTAGTGGTGCAGGACACAGAATATTGAGACTTTACATTACTGGTCTTGCCTCAACTGTGTGCCCCTGTGCTATTGGGGCTCAACTTCCAGAGCCACCTGAAAAGCGTGACAATGAAGTATGATGGGCCCCACCTGCCAATTACTGTCGTAAATCCCCAGTTTTGTAGAGATATGTCACGTACCCTGCTGCTGACCACACGCACACACCGACCCGCGCATCCCACCCAACATCATGCCAACTGCCACACTACCGACACCACTTGCGGCCTCTCCACCCTCAGGATCCCTCCCCCACCGCTGTTCGCCAACCTGACCCCCGACTGTAAACCTGTGGCAACGAAAAGCAGGAGGTACAGCGCAGGGGACAGACCTTTCATTAAGTCGGAGGTGCAGTGGCTGCTCAGGGAGGGGGTCATTGATGCAAGCACAGTCCTTGGAGGGCGCAGATGGTCGTTGTTCGGAACGGGGAGAAGAATAGGATGGTCGTGAACTATAGCCAGACCATCAATAGGTTCACGCAGCTCGACGCGTACCCTCTACCCCACATCGCAGATATGGTCAATCAGATAGCACAGTACAAGGTGTACTCGACCATAGACCTAAAATTCGCTTACCATCAGCTCCCCATCCGCCGGGAGGACCGCCCTTACACCGCCTTCGAGGCGGACGGCAGGCTTTATCAATTCCTGTGTGTCCCCTTTGGTGCCACGAATGGTGTATCTGTCTTCCAGGGGGCAATGGACCGGATAGTGGACCAGTGCCAACTGAAGGCCACGTTCGCATATCTGGATAACATCACCATCTGCGGTCACGACCGGCAGGATCACGACAACAACCTCCAAAAATTTCTCCAAGCGGCCAAAGCTATCAACCTCACCTATAACAAGGACAAGTGTGTATTCGGGACCACCCGACTTGCTATCCTTGGGTGTGTCGTGGAGAATGGAGTCATTGGCCCTGACCCCGACCATATGCACCCCTTGTTGGAACTCCCTCTTCCCAACACCCTCAGAGCCCTCAAAAGGTGCCTGAGCTTCTTTTCATATTACGCCCAATGGGTCTCTAACTATGCAGACAAGGCCCGCCCCCTGGTCAAGTCTACCACATTTCCCCTCTCAGCCGAGGCCCACGTGGCTTTCAGCTGCATAAAAGGGGACATTGCCAAAGCAGCAATGCATGTGGTGGACGAGGCCATTCCCTTCCAAGTAGAGAGTGACGCCTCCGACTTCGCGCTGGCTGCTACCCTCAACCAGGCGGGAAGACCAGTGGCGTTCTTCTCCCGTACCCTTCAAGGCCCTGAAATTCGACACTCCATGGTGGAGAAAGAGGCCCAGGCCATAGTGGAAGCTATTAGGCACTGGAGGCACTATCTTGCCGGCAAGAGGTTCACCCTGCTAACTGACCAGCGCTCAGTCGCATTCATGTTTAATAACCAGCAACGGGGCAAAATCAAAAATGATAAAATTCTGAGGTGGAGAATCGAACTCTCCACCTACAACTATGATATCATGTACAGGCCTGGGAAGCTCAACCAGCCCTCCGATGCCCTATCCCGGGGAAGATGCTCCAGCGTGCAGATCGACTGGCTATACGTCCTACATGTAGACCTTTGCCACCCGGGGGTCACCCAGCTTTTCCACTTCGTGAAAGCCCAGAACCTGCCTTACGCCCTTGAGGAGATCAGGATGATGACCAGGGGCTGCCAAGTCTGCGCAGAGTGCAAACCGCACTTCTACCGACCCGAAAAGGCACAACTCATCAAGGCCACCCACCCCTTTGAGCGACTGAGTGTCAACTTTAAGGGCCCCCATCCCTCCACCGACCGCAATTCTTAACATTATCGACGAGTACTCGCGGTTCCCCTTCGCCATTCCCTGCCCCGATTCCACTACCACTTCAGTTATAAAAGCCCTGCGCAAGCTCTTCACTCTGTTCGCATACCCATGCTATATCCACAGTGACAGAGGGTCCTCGTTTATGAGCGACGAGCTGCGCCAATATCTACTAGCTAGGGGAATTGCAACTAGTAGGACCACGAGCTATAATCCCCGGGGGAATGGACAGGTAGAGAAGGAGAATGGCACGGTGTGGAAAGCCACACTGTTAGCCCTCAGGTTAAAGGGACTGCCGGTCTCCCGCTGGCAGGAGGTCCTTCCCGAGGCACTCCACTCCATCCGCTCCCTGTTATGCACAGCCACCAATGCCACCCCTCATGAGCGGCTCTTTTCTTTTCCCAGAAAATCGACCACTGGAACCACCCTACCAACTTGGCTGACGTCCCCGGGGCCAGTGCTGCTCCGGAAACATGCAAGGAGCAATAAATACTCCCCGATGGTCGAGAGGGTTCACTTACTTAGACCATGAGACCATAAGACAAAGGAGCAGAAGTAGGCCATTCAGCCCATCGAGTCTGCTCCGCCATTTTATCATGAGCTGATCCATTTTATCCTATTTAGTCCCACTGCCCCGCCTTCTCCCCATAACCTTTGATGCCCTGGCTACTCAGATACCTATCAATCTCTGCCTTAAATACACCCAATGACTTGGCCTCCACTGCTGCCTGTGGCAACAAATTCCATAGATTCACCACCCTCTGACTAAAAAAATTTTTTCACATTTCTGTTCTGAAAGGGCGCCCTCCAATCCTGAAGTCATGCCCTCTCGTACTAGACGCCCCCATCATGGGAAACAACTTTGCCACATCCACTCTGTCCATGCCTTTTAACATTTGAAATGTTTCTATGAGGTCTCCCCTCATTCTTCTAAACTCCAAGGAATACAGTCCAAGAGCGGACAAACGTTCCTCATATGTTAACCCTCTCATTCCCGGAATCATTCTAGTGAATCTTCATGCGAACCCCCAGTATGCCTACGTGGTTTTACCTGATGGGCGGGAGGACACGGTTTCTATCCGCGACCTGGCACCCACAGGAGCACCAGCCTCCTACCCTGAACACTCTGTGGTGACTATTGACCCCGTACCCACCGATGTATATACCCACGAGACACCGCGCACTCCAAACTCTACACAGACACCACACGACACTCCCATACCGGGCGCGACGCACACGCATGAGGGATTACTGACGCCTAACGTGCTGACACCTCAGGTCAGACTAGAGCCAGCACAACCACCGCCGCCGATGCAATCACCACCGGTGCTACGTAGATCACAGTGACGGACTCGACTGCCTGATAGACTTGACCTGTAAATACACTTGTTTTAAATATTGTCAGTCACTTCACCCCGCGGGACTCTTTTTAAAAAAAGGAGGGGTGAATGTGGTAAACCATGTATATATATGTTGTAACTGGGTTAACTGCCTGGACACACCCCTCTGCTGACTGCCCCTGTGGCTCCTCCCACAGAGTCCTGTATAAAGGTGTTCGCCTTGCCCCTCCCCCTCAGTCCGGGGGCAGACACTCACTGTGGAGGTCATATTGTACAGCGAATAAAAGCCTTTCAGTATTTTACCAAACCTCAGTCTTTTGGAGTTATTGAAGGTGCTTCAATCAATTTATAGTCTGATGAAACCAAAATGGAGCTTTTTGGGCGTCAGATTAAACGCTATGTTTGGTGTAAGCCAAAGACCACACATTAAAAGCACACTACCCCTACCATGAAGCATGATGGTGCTTGCATCATGCTGTGGGGATACTTCACTGCAGCAGGCCCTGGAAGGCTTGTGAAGGTAGAGGGTAAAATGAATGCAGCAAAATACAGAGAAATCCTGGAGAAAAACCTGATGCAGTCTGCAAGAGAACTGCGACTTGGGAGATGATTTGTTTTCCAGCAAGATAATGACACCAAGCATAAAGCCAAAGCTACACAGGAATGGCTTAAAACATCAAAGTTAATGTCTTGGAATGGCCATGTCAAAGTCCAGACCTAAATTCAGCTGGGAATTTGAGGCTGGACTTGAAAAGGGCTGTTCACTCACGATCATGCAATCTGACAGAGTTTGTAAAGAAAGTGGGGAAAAATTACAGTGTCCAGATGTGCAAAGCTGATAGAGACCTATCCACACAGACTCAAGGCTGTAATTGCTGTCAAAGGTACACCTACTAAATACTGACTTGAAAGGGGTGAATACTTAAGCAATCAATTATTTTGTGTTTTATTTTGCAATTAATTTAGATCACTTAGTAGGAATCTATTTTCACTTTGACACGAAAGAGTCTGTATCTGTTGATCAGTGTCAAAAAAAGCTAAATTAAATCCACTGTTATTCAATGTTATAAAACAGTAAAACATGAAAATTCTGGGGATGGGGTGGGGAGAGAAGTGGATAATTTTTATAGGCACAGTATGTGCAGTCAGATGATGACAAGCCTGAACTCCACAGTGATCTGATGGATGTCTGGGAATTAGAATTCTTCCTCCTGTTTGCATATATCAGCAGATGTGGTTTCTAGAATGTTTATGTACAGTATTTCACTCTGTAATAATCATTGCATCTATATTTAATACTTTCAAATCTAGCTACTGAAGGAAAAGCTTAGTACCTTGTAGTCAGTTGCTTAACCTTAAGAACCCTTACAACAGCTTTTTCTGCAAGCATCATGCATTAAAAAGGAAGTTAATCAACACAACCTTAAAATGGAAAGTAGGTTAATCATAGTCACAAGAAAAACATTAACTGGAGGATAAATATTGGCATTGAGTATAGCAAAGAGCTGCCCTATTTTTCTTCAAACAATGCCCCGAATGTTACACATTCAGGAGAGCTTGGGCAAATTCTGCATCTAATCAAAAAGACAGAAACTCTGGCAGTGCAGTACTTCTGGTGCTGAACTGAAATGTCAGGCCGAATTATGTAATTACATTGTAGAAGGGGCTCTGGAGGCAAGAAAGATATGACCATTCAAGACTGACACTCAAAGAAGAAGAGCTCATGAAGCACTAAGTGAACTAGGCAGTTGGTATATGTCACTTCAATTTCAGCCAGTTGGTATGTGAAGACAAACATATTAAAATAGTAAAAACTTCATTGTAATTGATATCACAAAAATGTCCGCAGAAAACGCCAATAAGTAGATCTGTCGGGCTAAAGTGCAAAGTAAAAAAAATCTAAAAGTGTAAAATTATTGTATTCATCTTGACTATTTCTTGCTCTGTATATCCACATGGTGATGTTTAAATGAAGTTCATTAAACAACTCCAGGCTTTCTGAGACTATGTGTGAGACTATCCTGTACATTTGAGTTTTCTATTAAATCTAATATCCCATACTCTACATAGGTAACTGTGGTTGAGAGATTTATATGCCTTCTTCCTTATCGTGCCTTTCTATTTCAGTAAACTCACAGAAGGAAAGCCGCTCCTCGTGAGGGTAAAAGGGATCGAGTACATGAATGATGACCCAAGTATGGTTGATGTTCTTTATGGAAAAATTGAAATGAAAAATGGAACAGACAAGTAAGTGATGAAGATTCTCATAGCTCATTTTTGCTCACAGTAGTTCCTACAAGAAGAGTAAAATGAAATATTAACTTTATTTGTCAAATGTACATCGAAACATACTATGAAATGCATCGTTTGTGTCAAATCAGATCAGCGAGGGTTGTGCAAAGCAATTGACATCATAAAAAAGTGACACAAAGTGCCACCGTGCTTCCAGCAGCAACATAGCATGCCAATTTACTAACCCTTACCCCGTCTTTAGAATGTGGGAAGAAGCTGGAGCACCCAGAGGAAACTCACACAGTCATGTGGTCACACTTAAAGACAGTGACAGGAATCGAACCCCAAATTTACAGCCGGCGCTAATTGCTACGCTACCGTGATGCACACCTTTAATCTGAGGGAATTGATTCATTCTTAATAATCCCACACCACACCTTTCTCCTGCCTAATGATCCCAGCTCTAGTCCGCCCTGTCCTGTGTTCATTTATAACCGTGGTCAAAAATAGTAGAATTCTGGAAATTAATTCTCTCCTCAGTGAAATACAAAGGAAGGCGGTATGACCATGAAATAGTTATTCTTCAGAGACCCTTGATATGTACATTTTTTCTGCATAGGGTTGGGGGTTATAATCTGAATTGCATTCCTTCAAAAGATAGTGTAAACAGTTGAATGCCATTTAATGAGGAACTGGATAGGTATTTGAGGGAGAATGATTAGAAAAATAGTATTTGAATTGGGTTGATTATAGAGTTGTTTGAAATAACTTCAGGAGCCATGATTCTGTGAAAGATCTCTTCCTGTTATCGGAATGGTTTGCCGAACAGATAACCATTTTATTTAAAAATAAGTGAGCTATTTAAAGGGGCATGACAAAATGTAATGATGCTATTGTAGGTTTTCACAATTGAAAGCGACGGAGGTGTTTTAATACCATAAGACTATAAGAGATAGGAGCAGAATTAGGCCATTCAGCCCATGTCTGCTCCACCATTCCATTTTGGCTGATTCCGGATGCCACTTTACTCCATACACATGCCTTTAAATATACGCATAGACGTGGCCTCCACCACAGCCTGTGGCAGAGCATTCCACCAACTTACTACTCTGGCTAAAAAAATTCCTTCTTACCTCTGTTCTAAAGGGTAGCCCTTCAGTTCTGAGGCTGTGCCCTTTAATTCTGGATACTCCCACCACAGGAAGCATCTTCTCCACATCCATCCTATCTAGTCCTTTCAACATTCGGTATGTTTCAATGACAGCCACCCCTCCCTCTCATATTCTTCTAAACTCCAGTGAGCACAGGCCCAAAGCTGCCAAGGTCTTCTCGTATGTTAACCCCTTCATTTCTGGAAGCATCCTCGTGAACCTGGATTTCTGTGTAAGAAAAACTAACGACTCATTTATTGTACTCCAAACACTGAACATGCAGCATGGTGAAAGCACTTTACAGGATTAAATCATCACGTCAGACCAGCCTCTTGAAGTGAACCCTAACTCAATGTTGGTGGCTGTGAATTATGGATGTTTCCACCAATTACATTACCAGTGTGATTTTCTCCATATTTCTGCATGGCCAGCTTCAGTCACTGAGTTTTGGTGTTCACTGAGCCAAGGGTGAAGTTGGGGCCATGGACAAATGTAATTTCTGGAATCTATTGTAACTGACAGGGAACTGGGTTGTTAAGGCATTGATTCTACAATTATTTAAGGCAGAATATTGAAACTAGTCAACCCAGTCAGTCACATGGTGTCAGAAGACTGCTGGTGCATCACCGATGAAGAGGATGCCAGCTGTGTATATCCATCAAATTGTGTTTTTAGTTTGCATTTTAATTATCTTTTGATTTTTGTTTTACCTTGAATTTGGGTCTTTAAACATTTTCTTTATGGAAATAAATGACAGCCATTGAAATTAGTAATTGGCTATATAACATTTTTAATCAAGCAATTAGTAAATAAAATCTATTAAAATGTGTTGGAAGCACTCCAACCACATTGGGCAGCGCAGTAACAAAATGGTTTACAGGTTCATTTCCCGCAGCCTGCCTGTAAGGAGTTTCTACGTCTCCCTGTGACTGCGTGGGTCTACTCTGGTGCTCCCGTTTCCTCCCACATTTCAAAGATGAAGGTTTAGGATTAAGGTTTGTATAAATTGTTGGCATGCTACGTTGGCGCCAGAAGTCTGGCGAGACTTGCGGGCTGAACCCAAGCACGTCCTCGGACTGTGTTGGTCGTTAATGCAAATGACGCATTTCACTGTATGTTTCAATACTTTGATGTACACATGACAAATAAAGCTAATCTCTAATCTCACCCGTCTGCTCACAATTCCAGGGTAGGTCTTTAGGAAACAAAGGCAGGAGCAGATACTGCATTGACTTGTGCCTTTCTCTCTTATGACTGGGTTTGCAAACCCATTATTAATAAATGCAGCATGCAAATCCACGTGTGCCATGTGCTATCAGACGTTGTCCCCTCCAGAACATCTGAGAAGGTGAGATGATCTGAACTGAGGACTGCCATAGCTCTGCAATGTGCTAATGGCGATGAAGCAGGTGGACAAAGCTAATGACCATGAGACTTTGCTCTTGTTTGGGATTATCGCTGTCCTGATTATTGTCTACTAATCAATTCCGATCCCTGCTATCAGTAAAATCACTGAAACCCCAGCCTCAAAAGGTGTTCAAACCACTGTCGAGACAATACTGTCATTGATAAACATAGAAACATAGAAAACCTACAGCACAATACAGGCCCTTCAGCCCACAAAGCTGTGCCGAACATGTCCCTACCTGAGAACTACCTAGGCTTTACCCACAGCCCTCTATTTTTCTAAGCTTCATGTAGTCATCCAGGAGCCTCTTAAAAGACTCTATCATTTCTGCCTCCACCACCGCCGCCGGCAGCCCATTCCATAATAGCTTTTTAATTCTCCAGTACTGTATTACTGAACAGTATAATCTACATATTTTAGCCTGCCAGTGTACATAGGTATATACAGTACGTATTTATTCATCTATCTAAGCATGTCTTTATTTAGAGATACACCATGGTAACATACCCTTCTGGCTCAACAAGCCCCATCCAATTATACCCATGTGATCAATTACTCTAACATGTATGTCTTTGGAATGTGGGAGGAAAGCTGAACACCCAGAGGGAACCCACGCAGTCACAGGGGGAACGTACAAACTCCTCACAGACAGGCGAAATTAAACCTAGTTCACTAGCACTGTAACAGCATTATGCTAACCCCCATACTACCATTGTCCATTGAGTGAATTTCTGAGCCATTTTGTTTACTGTTGCTTATTTACATGGAAAATTAATATTCTTCTCACCTACTCATGGGACCTGACAGCTCCTGCCTAAGTGCTCTGCATTTCTCTCTGCTCCAGAGACACTCACAGTCTAACACTGTTCTTTGCACTGGCTCCTGCTTTGTAGGATCCATGCAGTTAATACTTTTACTCTATTGTTTGTTGCCCTTCAGAAGAAAATGGAGAAATTGGTCGTTTCTGGAGCTTAATTCTAAATTGGAACTCAGATTATTGAGGATTGTTCCTTGTCCATAGGTCACCATTGTGAAAAACGCTTTCTTGTATGCTTCATAGATTAGCTTTATTTGTCACACATACATTGAAACATACAGTGAAATGCACTGTTTGCAAAAACAACCAACACAGTCCAAGGATGTGCTGGGGACAGCCCACAAGTGTCACCATACTTCCAGGCTAACATAGCATACACATAACTTCGGAATATGGGAAGAAACTGGAGCACCTGGAGGAAACCCACGCGACCATGGGGAGAACAGACAGAATCATTTCAGATAGTGGCGAGAATTGAACCCCCGTTCTTCTGATCACTGGTACTCTAAGACATAACGTTAACTTCCACCTATCCACCCAAACAATTAAATTGCCACGCAACACACACAAAATGCTGGAGGAACTCAGCAGGCCGGACAGCATCTATGGAAAAGAGTAAGTCAACGTTTTGGGCAGAGACCCTTCAGCAGGACCGGAGAAAAAAAAGATGAGTAGAGTTAAAAGGTGGAGGGACGGGAGGGAGAAACACAAGGTGATAGGTGAAACCCTGGAGCAGGAGGGTTGTAGTAAAGAACTGGGAAGTTGATTGGTGAAAGATTGGGAATGGGAAGTGGAAGTAAATTGGTTGGCCATTCCCATTCCAATCCAGTGGCCACGCATTTTAATTCCACTTCCCATTCCCATTCCCATATGCCTATACATGGCCTCCTCTACTTTCACGATGAGGCCACACTCAGGTTGGAGGAACAACACTTTATATTCCGTATGGGTAGCATCCAACCTAATGGCATGAACATCGATTTCTCGAACTTCCAGTAATGCCCCCAACCCCTTCACCATTACCTATTCCCTTTTCCCTCTCTCACCTCAACTCCTTGCCTGCCCATTGCCTCCCTCTGGTGTTCCTTCCCCCTTTTCTTTCTTCCATGACCTTCTGTCCTCTCCTATTGGACTCTTCCCTTCTCCAGCTTTGTATCTTTCACCAATCAACTTCCCAGCTCTTTAGTTCATCCCTCCCCCTCCCAGTTTCACCTTTCACCTTGTATTACTCCCTCCCCTCCCCCCCACCATTTAACTCTACTCCTCATCTTTTTTCCTCCTGTCCTGCTGAAGGGTCCCAACCCAAAACGTCAACTGTACTCATTTCCATAGATGCTGCCTGGTCTGCTGAGCTCTTCCAGCATTTTGTGTGTGTCCCTTGGATTTCCAGCATCTGCAGATTTTCTCTTGTTTGTAATTAAATTGCCACCATGAGATAGACTCATTGTATTCCTAATATAGTGAGAGTTTCTGTAGGAGAAGGTAAAGCCCATGTCTGTTTAAAGTAATTCTACTTGTGTTGGCTATTTTGCAGGTCATTTGTGTTATCTCCTTTAGAATATAATTGCATACAAAATTATCTGGCAATATAGTTAAATGAGATTGCATTCTCTACCCATGAAATATTGCCAGACTACTTGAGAAATTATCTCAAATTCTGATTTCTTGAGACTGGAGAAATGTTGTTATTGCGGAGTGATAAATTTCCTGATCAAACCAAACAAAATTTCTCATTGCTTTCTGTGTTAATTGTTCGTGTCTGCCAATATTTAAGTTTCAAAATGCATGTTTCTCTTTCATACAGAGAACAATGAGAAATAACATAAAGGCTTTCAAAAAAAAAAGCTTATTCCTCCTCACCTTTCTTGCCTACATCTCTCTGAACCAATTTTACCACTAAAACAAGGTTCTCTGTTGCTGTGACTTTCATCTCAGTCTAGAATCAAAGCTCAAGAACTTTTTCCAGATGCTCAACAAACTGATGTTAAATTGATAAAGGGACGCAGTTGGCCTTCCAGTTATAATGAAATTCTGATGGTAAAGCTGTGGTGGTAATGGGGTGCTGCAGAAACTTGCTGATCCATGCTGTAGATGTTTAGAGAATCTCAGCATCCAGGGCAAGAGCACCCAAACTAATAGTTACCCTCGATGAAATCAGGTTTCGGAAGTGCCTGAAATAAGGTGAAGCCAATGGAGTATTAAAAGTATGCCTGGACTGACACCTTTTGGGAACTGAAAAACTTAAGACTAGGTAGGGGGCCATTGTTATTTTGGAACATGAACTATCTAACAAGTCAAGGTGATGATCGGTGCTGATTTGGGTTGGGATATTTGGAAGAGTAAGAACACTTGGGAATATGGTGAAAGGGAAAAGACTTAACGCTTTACAATGCTACCTGTAAGATCTGGGTTCAATTCCCATTGCTGTCCTTGTACGTTCTCTCCATGACCACATGGGTTTCCTCTGGCTGCTCCAGTTTCTTCCTACATTCCAAAGACATACAGCTTAGGGTTAGTATGTTGTAGGATGCTATTTTGGTGCCAAAAGCATGGCAGCACATGTGGGCTGCCCCCAGCAATCCTCGCCACGTACAATGCATTTCACTGTATGTTTCAATAAACATAACAAATAAAGCTAATCTTTAAAACTGTTTATTAAGTTAGGTGTCTCACTTTCAAAAAAAATAGCTAATAAGTCTTTACGAGGTAAACATTTGCTTCTGGCTGTTAGTCTTTCAGCAAATGGAAGCTCTGCTGTGCACACTAATGTTAAAGCACTGAGACAAATGCACAGACCTGGGGCAAGCTTTACAGCCGTTAGATCCTAACTTTCTGTTCTCCCTCCTGTCTCTTGGAGAGGAAAAGCTGGACATTGAAAGAAGGGTTGACCAAAGTCAAAAGCACTTGAGCTAGTGTAGTGGCTGGCACAACGCTTCACAGTACAGACGACCCAGAATCAATTCCTGCTACTGCCTGTAAGGAGGATGTACATTCTCCCGGTGACCACATGGATTTTGTCCAGGTTCCGGCCCGAAACGTTGACTGATCGTTTCCACGGATGCTGCCCGACCTGCTGAGTTCCTCCAGCGTGTTGTGAGTGTGGGTTTTGTCCGGGTTCTCTGGTTTCCTCCCACAGTCCAAAGGTGTACCAGTTGGTAGGCTAATCGGTCATTGTAAACTGTCCCATGATTAGGCTAGGGTTAAATCGGGCGGCTTGCTGGATGGCGTGACTCGAAGAGCTGGGAGGGCCTATTCCCTGCTGCATCTCAATAAATTTTTTAAAAATTAAAAACAAGTCTGTGATCATCCAGTGGTGGTGAATGCTGCTACTTTTGCTACTTTGTCGCTTGCTTTCCTATACTGACCGGTAATTCGTTTGCATGCAGGTTACAGCTGATCGCTGATGGATTAATGGAGCGGTTTATAGCCTCTGGGCTGATGGGGAAAGAATGGAACAAGGTGAAGCTCCATGCTACTTTGATGAATACGCTTTTCAGAAGAGATCCAACAGGTACGTGCAGGATCCAGTGTAATGTCACTCTGTCTCGGTCACACACGCAGATTGGGATTCAATTTCCGCCACTGCCTGCAAGGAGCTTGTATGTTCTCTCCGTGACTGCGCGTGTTTGCAAGGAGTTTGTATGTTCTGTCCGTGACTGTGCGTGTTTGCAAGGAGTTTATATGTTCTCTCCGTGACTGCGTGTGTTTGCAAGGAGTTTGTATGTTCTCTCCTTGACTGCGTGTGTTTGCAAGGAGTTTATATGTTCTCTCTGTGACGGCATGTCTTTGCAAGGAATTTATGTGTTCTCTCTGTGACTGCACGTGTTTGCAAGGAGTTTATATGTTCTCTCTGTGACTACGCATGTTTCTTCCGGGTGCTCCATTGCCTTCCCACATTCCAAAGGCATACAGGTTAGGGTTAGTAAGTCGTGGGTCTGCTATGTTGTGTGCTGAAGCAAGCAACACTTGCAGCTGCCTCCAGCACATCCTCAAACTGGATTGGTCATTGATGCAAACAATGCATTTCACTGTATCTTTCTATGTTTCAATGTACATGTGACAAATAAAACCAATCTTCATGTTTTACACAGTGTGATAGATGCTGTGCTACCCACATAACCCTATTTATAGTATACCAACTTAGAGTAATGTACTGCATATAGATATTTATTATCTTTTCTGAATTTTAGATTACTTAAGATGTTTCACGGGGCTTGCATTTCAGTTCCACCAATACCTGTAAAAGGAAAATGCAGGTTAATATTTCAACACAGGTTGTCTTCCACCTGAAATACTAACCTGACCTGAGGGTAGCAGACACCAACAGAATCAACAAACTCAGTCGTAAGGCCAGTGATGTTGTGGGGATGGAACTGGACTCTCTGACAGTGGTGTCTGAAAAGAGGATGCTGTCCAAGTTGCATGCCATCTTGGACAATGTCTCCCATCCACTACATAATGTACTGAGTGGGCACAGGAGTTCATTCAGCCAGAGACTCATTCCACCGAGATGCAACACAGAGCGTCATAGGAAGTCATTCCTGCCTGTGGCCATCAAACTTTACAACTCTCCCTTGGAGGGTCAGACACCCTGAGCCAATAGGCTGGTCCTGGACTTATTTCCTGGCATAATTTACATATTACTATTTAATTATTTATGGTTTTATATTGCTATATTTACACTCTATTCTTGGTTGGGGCAACTGTAACGAAAATCAATTTCCCTCGGGATCAAAGTATGACTATGACTATGATTTTCCATGATTAGATGTTACCAATACAGAAAGACTTTGAAAAGTGTTTATGATTTTATTTAAAAAAAACACCAGCCTAAGTAAACACTTCCTTTTGTTGATGCAGACCTTTGCACATATTTATCCACATCCTGCGTTGATTTTGTGTGCACTGTTACACCTACAAAAGTGTCCCTTCAGCAGCTTTTTCAGGAAGGCATGCAATTTTCTTTGATGATTTGCAAGAAAGGAGAAAAAAACTACAATGGAGTTTTAAAAAATAAATTATGCAGATGGCAAAAAATGAATAAAAGACACAAATATAGAACAACAACCACAGAGTCCTTGTAACAGTCTAGGAATGTTCAGTTTAGTTCAGTTCAGTTCAATTTTGCATTGTGCTGTTCCATGGTGTTTCTTTGTTTTGTGACTGTCTATGGGAAGAAGAATCTCAGGGTTGAATACTGCACACATACTTTGATATAAATGTACTTTGAATCTTTGAAGGTTCATAGATTACTGAGGGTAAATGCTGGTCTGCCAGTTTGTTTCTGACCTGCAAGAAATTACTTAAATTTTCATGTAATTTCATCTGTTGAGTTTTTGATAGAGTTGGGGTGCTCCATCTCAGGTTCCTCAGAGCTACAATAAGCCTGAATGGTGAGCTTGCAGATGAACAATGGTGAGGTGCCAGTGAATAAACCTCCCTCCTCACACGTGCTGACACCTACAGGAGGCAAGAAAAAAGCTGATAGAAAAAAACTAGCTGTGATATTGCGCTGTCTAAGTTCTACCCCTGGGGTGTTGACTAATGTGAGATCCAGTGTTAGTTCTGCGCAGGATGAATTAATTACCAAAGTGCACACATACACACATGGTCTGAGTGTAGTTTTTCATTGATTCTACTGTATTTCTTCGTCTTACTGCGAATGCCCACAGGAAAATGAATCACTGGGTGGTGCATGGTGATATATAGATACTTCTCGATAATAAACTTACTTTGACTTTGAAGTTTTCTTTGAGATAGGTGTTGATGATCCAGAAAACCTGAATCAAATGGACCAATTCCTCAAGTTAAAAATGTCAATGACTAGGAAACATTAAGTATTTAGTAAAAGGATTAGAGGAGAGTTGAGGGAAGAAAAACCGTCCAAGAATGATGGGTTTGGAGCTCTGCCTGAAAGAAACAGAAACACTCATTGCATTTAAAAAGTAAATGGATGAGCTTTTGACGTGTCAGGAATAGAGAGTGAGAGTTGAAAAGCTCGATGAGTTCGATAGCGCTTTCTCAAGTGGCGTGAACAGATGAGCTTCTGCTCTGATCTATCTGCTGTAAACTGCTGTGATTCTGTAATAAAAATGCCTTTGTCATTCTAGTTTGGTGGCTGCAGTGAACTGCCAATAATGAAAACCTCTGTTGCTTTCAGTGGAAGAACGAGACAATACTGCCTCGGGGAAGCCGAATTTTCGTGAAAGGGAGTCATTCGATGCAAGGAATGTGTTAAAGGTCAGTCATAAGCATTAATTAGAAAAACGCATCTTGTCCTTTTGTGAACAGTGCTAGCTGAGTCAATGGCATATTGGCTTAACTAGAATAGTGGTACGTTGTATGGAGCGGAAAACATCTCCCATGATTCTTGGCCTATGACCCTGGACCCGGCGATGGCCCAGCAGATCCGTGCTGAATCTCTCCAGATATATTGGTTGGAGCACACACAGAATTATGATGCAAGACCTTGGGAGGAATACATCAGTCACTGACGTACTTTCACCTCTCTCTCAAAAACATTTAAGGATTTTATTCCCATTCCAGGGGTTAGAGTTGCATTCCAGCCCTTAAGTATAGATTGAACTGAGGTTCCATCTTGTCTGTAAAACATCCAATGGCACAGCACTGAAGAAAGCAGGAGAGCATTGTCTCCTGTCCTGACCAATGCTTAACCGATTAACAACACTAAACCAAGAGATATTGTTATCATTTATTGCCGTATTGGGACATTATTTCTTGCAGTATTGTTGTATACTTAGTACAATAGAGTCATAGAGAGATCTATGACTAGTCATACAGCACTAGATAGAAGCAGGCTGTTCAGCACATCCAGTCCGTGCAGCTTATTGTATCTCTCCACACCAATCCATTTCACCAGCATTTGATCCATAGCCTTCTATAACTTTGCAATGCAGGTGCTGCTTACCCCTGCAGCAGTGATCCTCTTTTAAAAGTACTTCTTTAGCTGTAGAATTCTCTGTGATGCTGTGAAGCATTGAAAGATTCTGTGCAATTGCAAGCCCTTGCAATATTGTATGTTAAGAATAATTGTATTTTGGAAGGGAATGTACTGACCAGTAAAGGCAGGTAGATCCTGTAGGGCATTAGCTTGCCTCTGCTGGTGGCATTCCCAGTAAATTGTGTACGTTAACTGCACAGTGGACTGATGTACAACTGAGAGAGTACATTGTCTGAAGTCCTTACTTTCCAGTGAAATATCCAATATCTTAAAACTTTATTAAAAAAGGGTAAGGGGATTCTAATGGCTGGCTTAAAACTCTAAAACAGCATCAGATTTCTGAACGGTCCATGAACCCATGAACACTGTCTCACTATTTTGCACTATTTATTTTTATATGTTTCTTATTGTAACTTGTCTTTTTCGTTTTGCACTGTGTTACTGCTACAAAACAGCAAATTGTAAAAGATAAATCAGTGATAATAAACCCAGTTCTGAATGTGATGCTGCACACTGCTCTGTGGCAATCTGATGTGAATCCGTGCCCTCCGCTGGTACTCATGCAGAATGAATCCCTCTCAGCTTGGTTTGTTGGGCAGGTTAAGACAAGAGATGTAGCCACTGGCTACCAAGATGTGGGGTTAAAGGCTGCTGAGTACTGATTAACATCTGCTCCATGTGTTGACCAGGATCCATGGTTTTTCATCATTTCTTGGAGATGATGACAGCTTTTATGTCACCCTTTCTTTGGCTAGCAAGGCCAGCAGTTACTGGCCACCCTCCCCTGGGCTACTTTCTTGAACCACTGCAACTGTGCTGCTGAAGGTATGTATCCAGTGCTGTTGGGTAGGTGTTACAGGATTTAGACCTAACAGCGATGAAGGAATGGCAATTATATTCACAAGTCAGGGTATTATATAGTGCAGGGAAGTGCATGGCCAAGCGTTTTGGTAGAAGAGATAAAAGTGTAGACTATTTTTTAAACCGGAAGTGAATTCAAAGGTGTAGGATACCTTAAAGGTTTGCTTGAAGGTTGAGTTGGTAGTAAGGAAGGCAAATGCAACGTTAGCATTCATATCCAGAGGACTAGAATTTTAAAACAAGGGTGAGGCTTTGGTCAGACCACATTTGGAGTATTATGAACAGTTTTGGGCCTCACATCTGAGAAAGGATGTGCAGGCATTGGAGTGGGACCAGAGAAGGTTTACAAAAATGATCCCAGGTATTAACGGTTTAGTGTGTGAGGAGCATTTGACATCTCGGCCTGTACTCACTGGAGTACAAAACCAACAAAATCTGGAGGCAAAGCTTTAGGTTGATGTCCAGAGTGTGGCTTATCCAGAGGTAGAAGCCGGAAGGTCAAAAGCCAAAGGTAGAAGCTTAAAAGGTCATTAGTGTTGGAGGTCCATGCCAGTCCAGAACTCAAAGCCTGAAGGTAAAACCATGATCACAAGTGCTGGGGTGAAGTCCAAAGTTAGAGGCCCAAAGTGTGTGAGCCTGAGAACCCAGAGACAAGAACTGGAGGAGGCCTTCTCTGGGGTGAAGACCTGTCTATCTGTGTGAGTGGGAGGGATGGGAAAGGGGCCTGTTTTGCTGTTGTTACCTTGTTTTGTTGTTGTTTGTGTTGTTCTGCAAAACATTGTGGGCATACTACGTTGACGCTGGAATGTGTGGCAACACTTGTGGGCTGCCCCCAGCACATCCTTGGCTGTGCTGGTTGCCTATGCAAATGAGATATTTCGCTATATTATTTTGATGTACATGTGACAAATAAATCTGAGTTTAGAAGAATGAAGGGGGAATCTCATTGGAAACTACCAGATACTGAGTGGACATGGGGAGAGTCTAGAACCAGAGTCCTCAGCCTCAGAATACAAGAACAGTTGAGGTGGAAATTTTCTAGCCAGAGGGTGGTGAGTTGGTGGAATTCATTTTTACAGGCGGCAGTGGAGGCCAAGTCATTGGATGCATTCAAAGTGAAGGTTGATAAGTCCTTGATTAGTAAGGGCATCAAAGGTTACAGGGAAAAGGCAGGAGAATGAGATGAGAGGGAAAATAAATAAATCACTTTATCGAATGTTGGAGCAGATTCAATAGGCTGAATGGCCTAATTCTCTTCCCATGTTTTATTTTCTTAACAGTTGCAACTTGAAAGGGAACCTACATATTGTGGCTTTGCTATATAACTGAAGACCTTGAGCGTATTGTTGGTAGGGATTGCAGGTTTGCAAGGTGCTGTTGAAGTAGCCTGGCTGCAAACTGCGGTGTATTTTGTGGGCGATACATACTGCAGCCATTGTGCGCCAGTGTGTTAGGGAAGGAATGTTTAAGTTGGTGGATGAAATACCAATCAAGCAGGCGACTTTGTCCAGGACAGAGTGAAACTTCTTGCACTTATTCATGAAGATGTCTTGTCAAACTCTTGGTTGTGCTTTGTAGATAATGGAAGTGCTTAGAGGAATCAGGAAGTGAGCCATTCACTACAGGATACTCAGCCCATGACCTACTTTCATAGTTACATTGTAACCCTAGCTGGGTTACTTGAGTTCTGGCCAGTGAAGATCTCCTGGTCCATGGTGGGACACGGAGCAATGCACTGTATTAATGACATTGAATGATGAGGTGACATTTCACCTGTGTGTCTGTCAGGGTCAGATGTTGTATCCAGTGCTCCCTGTGTGGCTTCCTCTACACTGGTGAGAGCCAACATAGACTGGGTTATCTTCACTCTGTCCTCCGCAAAAGGCAGGGTGTCCTGCTTCAATTCCAATTTCACTCTGACTTCCCATTCTGACATGTCTGTCCATGGCCTCAGTTATTGCTAGGATGAGGCTAGACTCGGGTTGGAGGAGCAATGCCTTCTATTACATCTGGATAGTCTCTAACCTGATGACATGAGCATTGATTTCTCTAACTTCCTGTAACCTAAAACCCTCACTAATTTTTATAGATGCACCTTAGAAAGCGTTCTTCTAGGGTGCATCACAACCTGGTATGGAAGTTGTCCTGTCCAAGACCGGAAGAAGCTGCAGAAGATCGTGAACACAGCGCAGCACACCACACAAACCAATCTTCCGTCCTTGGACTCACTTTACACCGCACGCTGTCGGAGCAGTGCTGCCAGGATAATCAAGGACACCACCCACCCAGCCAACACATTTTTCGTCCCTCTTCCCTCCAGGAGAAGGCTCAGGAGCTTGAAGACTCGTACGGCCAGATTTGGGAACAGCTTCCTTCCAACTGTGATAAGACTGCTGAACGGATCCTGACCCGGATCTGGGCCGTACCCTCCAAGTATCCGGACCTGCATCTCAGTTTTTTTGTACTACCTTACTTACCATTTTTCTAATTTTTCTATTTATGATTTATAATTTAAATTTTTAATATTTACTATCGATTTGTAATCCAGGGAGTGGGAAGCGCAGAATCAAATATCGCTATGATGATTGTACGTTCTAGTGTCAATTGTTTGGCAACAATAAAGTATAAAGTAAAAGTAAAGTAACCTTTCCTTCCTCCCACCTCTCTTTTTCCATTCCGCGTTCTGGTTACCACTTCTCACTTGCCCATTGACTCCCTCTGGTTTTCCTCCTGCCCTTCTTCCATGATCCACTGTCCTCTCCTATTATATCCCTTCTTCATCCCTCTTCCACCTATCCCCTCCCAGCCACCTACCTTCCCCCTGATCTCACCTATCACTGCTTGTACTCCTTACCCTTTCCCCCACCTTATTCTGACCAGCCCCCTGCCTTTCCAGTCTTAATGAAGGGTCTCAGCCTGAAATATCGACTTCATTCGCTTCCATAGATGCTGCCTGACCTGCTGAATTCTTCCAGCATTTTGTGGGCGTTGCTCAAGAAATCCAGCAGCTGCAGAATCTCTTGAGTTGCATGATGAGGATAGTTGGTTAGAGTCTCCCTTCTGGGAACTAGCCATAGTCTGGTAACACTCTTCCTTCCTACTCTGTCCCAGACTGGGCTTGAGGCTAGAACCTGTTCTGATCTTCCATCATCTGTCAATCAACGTGCCCAACTCCCCACTCTGAATTATCTGCCCTCTTTTATGTTCCTCTTTAAGTTTCCTTACCCCTTTCTTTCTTTACTCCCTGCAAATAAAGCGTTTCTCCCCTTGTCAAGTGCTTGGACATTTAATTACCCCAACCAATTTTCTCTCCAATTGGACAATAATTCAGATAAACCACTTTAAATTCATCAGATCACCTCCGTCTGATTTTTGTCTATTTGCTGCATCTGATGAAAGGAGCTATTACCAAGCTGAAGCTGTCTGTGAGGTAGCCAGTCCATTAAGTAGACCAGAATCAAAATCTGCTTTTCTGCCTGCCTACCTACTCTGTTTGAAGAACTGCTATAATTAGAAGCACACTGGGGTCCTTTGGAGGCTAATTGCTTTGAGGAAAATGTAATCTAGTTTAGAGCAAATGTATAAGTAATTTTCTTTTAGGTTCAATGTGAATGTGTTATGAACATCAGAGAAAGCAGCAGGATCACCTGTTTTCACTTTTTAACGTTTAGTTTTCAAGGTGGACGGAGACCCATGACTGGAGGTGTTCTGCAGGGATTCACCCTGGTGCCTCTTCTATGAGTGATATATGTAATTGACTTGGATGGAAACGTGGATGGGTGGATTAATAAATTCACTAACGATACAATGATTGGTGGTATTGTGGATAGTGTGGAAGATTGTCAAAGGATACAGCAGGATAGAGATGATTGCGGATGTGGGCAAAGAAACAGCAGAAATGACAGTTTAATCTGGCCGGGTATGACTTGTTGCACTTTGGGACATCAAATGTAAACTTATTGTATAGATAGATCTTGGAGTCCAGGTCCATAGCTCCTAGAAGATGGCCGCACAGTTTGATAGGGTGATAAGAAAAGGTGAATGGCATGCTTGCTTTAATTAGTCAAGGCATTGATTTTAAGGCTCGCCAAGTTACATTGCAGATTTCTGCTTAGGCTGTCTCTAGAGTAATAAATACCATTCTGGTCACCCCATTATGGGAAGAATGTGAAGGTTTTACAGAGTGTGCTAAAGAGGTTCACACTAGCTCCCTGAATTGGAGGAGAGGTTGGACAAACTTTTTATATTCTCTCGAGCAGTGAAGGCTGAGGGGAGATCTGATAGAAGCAATCAATGCCATGGCTTCACTCCCTTTGTCCCTTTGCAACTCTAATTTCTGAATTTGCAACTCCCCCCCTCCAGTTTTGAAAATAGTGTACATCTTTATTCCTTCTACCAAAGTGCGTGATCATAAACTTCCCTGCGCTGTATTCCATCTGCCACTTCCTCATAATGCCAGTTCCCCTAATCTGTCCAAGTTTTCTGCAGACTTCCTGCTTCTCCAACAGTACCTACCCCTCCACCTATCATTGTATCATCAGCAAACTTGCCCTCAAAACCATCAATTCATCTGTTAACTAATAACATATAACGTGAAAAGAAGCGGTCCCAACACCCAACCCTGCAGAACACCACTAGTCACTGGCAGCCAGGCAGAAATGCCCCCCTTTATTCCCACAGTTTGCCTTCTACTAATCAGCCAATCTTTTATCCATTCTAGTATCATTGCTGTAATACCATAGATTTTTATCTTATTTAGCAGCCCCATGTATGGCACTTTGTCAAAGGCATTCTGAAATTCCAATTAAGCATCCACTGACTCCTCCTTCCCTGACTCCAACAGTCACCTACACCCCCTCCCTCCCTCACTCCTCCCTCTTTCACTCTCTTCTCCCTCTTTCCCATTCTCTTTCTCTCCTCTCTCTCTCTCTCCCGCTCTCCCTCTCTCCTGCTCTCCCTCTCTCCCCCACACCCTTTCCTCCCACTTTACCTTTTCCTCATTTCCCTCCCATCTCTCTCCTTTCCCCCTCTCTTTCTGACTCTCTCTCTTTCCCCCTCTTTCCCTTTCCCCTCTCTTTCCCTTTCCCCTCTCTTTCCCTTTCCCCTCTCTTTCCCTTTCCCCCTCTCCCTCCCACTCCTCCCCCTTTCCCCTTCCTCCCAATTTCTCAAGCTCCCCCCTTTCTCCCTCTCAACAATTCCACAATATCTTGAACTGTTCAATAAAATTATCTGTTAACCTTCTAAGTAGGTAACCGGTATTATTTTCTGGTCATGCAAGACAAATATTCTCCACCATGCCTCAGATTAGCGGAAGAGTGAATACTTTCTCTTCTAATGAAGACAAACATGTACTACAGCAATAAAACTGCTGTGGTTGGAGAACAATTTGACCTCCAAGCTGTGTGAAGAAGACTTCTGGCTTTTTATTTGCACTGCTCTGTAGGTGGTCGAATACTGTCTCTGTGGGATGTGTGGCAATTGGCTTTGAATGTGTTCAGGCACCACAGCTCTGCAGTCTCAAATTGACCTTGAGTTTAAATGATACTCAGTTGAAATAGCAGCTAAAGTCGAGTTCACCTCTTTCTGTTTCTGTTGTAGATTGCATTAAACTGTGTTTTGTTATTTTTTATATAAAAAAGCCCTCTATCAATCCCATTAAACTTGTGGGACAGAAGTACAGAATTAAATTAGGAAGCTTGTGTCATGATACTCTTATGGAGAAAAGCCACAGGATGCAAACATTTCCACTGACAGTGTAAAGACAAAACAATATTTTGGAATTACATACCAGTCCCTGCGGTCTCCATTTGTCCAGACACATGTCCAGTTATCTCCTTCACCTCTCCTTCAGTATTAATACTGAAACCCCTGTTATCTTTGGATGGGCAGCATGGTTAGAGTAACTCTATTATGGTGCCAGCCGCCCGGATTCAGTTCTGTCACTGTCTGTTAGGGGTTTATACGTTCTCCCCGTGACCGCGTGGGTTTCCCCCCACGTTTCAAAGTACAGGTTAGTAGGTTAATTGGTCACATTGGGTGGCGTGGGCTCACTGAGCCAGAAGGGCCACTTACCGTACTGTATCTCTAAACAATACAAATAACTAATCTCTTATTGTACTACCAAATTCCACATTTTAATTCACATCACTTGATATTTGAGCTCCAGTAGTTTTCATCATCAAACATTCCTTTTCCAAAGGGATTGCCCCTGTAGGATAAAATCTGGATTCACCTACGCTCTGCTCAACCACTTAAAATGTGCCTTATTTATTATTACGTAGAATATACAGCATAGAAATGAGCCACTCAAGCCTCTGGTCTGTAATCCACATGGGTCACTTCTGGCACCGTTTAACTTTAACAAAGTTATCCATGTATCTTTACTGCTCAGTTCAACCACCCCCTATGACAGTGAGGTTTACTCTCCAAGTGCTCGTCAGATAATATCCCCTATTGGACTATTACTGTATTACAGTTACTGTTTTTTGTCTTGTTTATGACCCCTTAGCTTTGGATACCTCACTGTGAGAACTATGTCGATCCTCATCCAATTCTTTCATAATTATAATTTTAAATAAAGTAATGAGGATTTTTGTAATCCACGAGGTAACTAGTAGATTGGTGCATTTACCTTGGTATTCTCCCTCACTTTCTGTTGCAGGGAGAGAAACAGCAATTAACTGCTGCTCCTTCATGGGATGTTAAGTTTAAACTGCATTGTACATTGGTATGAGGGTTAATGGGAGGAAGTGAGAGAATGGGATTGGAAAGAAATCAGTCATGATTGCAAGGCAGAGCAGACTTGATGGGCCAAACGGCCTTATTCTGCTCCAGATCTTACAGACGTTGCATAGTGAGGTATGCCAACGTAACAGGCACCTCCAACAAAAGGTGGAAGAACCAGCTCCCTTGTAGGTAAAATACTAACATCTTCCTTTCCTTTACAGAAATTTGAAGACTACTTATTTGGTGAAGTGGAGCTGAACATGGTCCATGTCTCCCAGAGGTTCTCAGCTGACAATTCTGGCTT
The DNA here is from genome assembly GCF_030028105.1 of Mobula birostris. NCBI lineage: Eukaryota > Metazoa > Chordata > Chondrichthyes > Myliobatiformes > Myliobatidae > Mobula > Mobula birostris. Next base: position 50,298,481 of record NC_092387.1, on the reverse strand, counting down.
CTATTCGTCTTCTGCCTCCATCAGCTTTTCTTAAGAGTGGTGGAATTGTTGAGCCCTGACAGTTTTGACAGGATGCGTGCAAGATCAGTCAACCCCCTCACCCAAGCCAAAAGAGAATGACAATAGATAAGCCTTGCTGCTGAACTTGGAAACCACGGCAGAACAGACTGACCTGGTGTTCGATAGCAAATGAACCAGGGTTTCAATAGGAACCATTTAACCACCTTTTTCTGAAAAAAGAACTGAATTGTTGGGACTTTTTATGGTCTCAAGATAAAATGCTGATATTGAAAAATGGAGTATTCTTTTATTTGTCAGAATCGGGTACTACCAAGTCTAGGGTTTCAGAGTCAGGTGCTAAATAAAGTTCCATGTTTTCTTTTACCTCAGTGTTGTTCCTCAGGAGGTAATGTCCTTTTGCGCCAGTTTTTCCTTCTCCATGCCAATTATCCAGTGCTGGGTGATTGTCATTTTGGGCAGATTGCCATCTTTCATTCTGACATACACTGCCACAGACTGCTGATGTGTGTTCTGCAAATGACCCATGGGATCAGTAGGCAGAGGAGACTCTTAATTCCATTGGCACTCCAGACCCAGAGTCGAGAGATCAGCGTGCTCTGGCCTACCCTTCGATTACTAGGAATGTCTCAGTCTGTCAGACAGTTTCAGGGGTTATTTGGTTGCAACATGTTGTGGTGAGTTAATAGTAGAACAGAGCAGATGTATGGATCATATAACAAATATGAAGCTTGATGTGTCCAGGAATTCCCTGCAGAATATTGTCTGTTTGGATCGTCTTTTCTGTGCAACAGGCACAGATGAAAATCCAGGATTAAATGCAGGATGTAGCCACTTCAAACTTGCAGAGTGATACAGCCCAGGAACCCATTCAGCCCATCAGGTTTGTGACTGCTCCTCAGCGAGAAGAGAGTTATATACGCACAGAAGTGGGCCGTTTGGCTGCAGTCACCGTGTCAATCAAGTTGCCTAACTGGGTTAGTCCCATTTATATGAGTTTGGCCCTAAAGCTTTCCTATCCATGTCTTCTAAATGTGGTAAATGTGCCCACCTTTACCACTTCCTCTCGCAGGTTGTTCCATATTCAGCACACATCAAAATTCTGTGAAAATGTTGCTCCTCAGATCCCCTTTGAATCTTTCCCTTCTCAATCTAACTCTGCCTCCTAATTTTGAATTCCCAGCCGTGTACAGGAATGATGTTACACAATGAGTCCAATGGACTGAGTATGAATCTAGCTTCCCATCCAGGGATCGATGGTGATGAACCTCTGAGCACCATATAGGAATTTAGTGCGGCAACATCTTCAACTTTTAAATCCAAATTTCTGACTTGGGCTGAAAATGCTACCAGTCTTAGTGGATTCATTTAAGATTTATTCACCGAGGAGAATTTGCTTTTAAAATAGCTCTTTCTAAACCATCCTTACTCATGACTCAACCATCTTGCTTTCCACTGGTGAGTTCAGGAAATCTATCGAATTGTGAACACTCCATTAAATTGTATTTTAAAAAGTTAATATTATTGCAACTGATGGATTAACATATTGAAGTTGGCAACTCGTTCCTCCTGAGCTTCACACACTGCTGAACACTGGAATTAAATCCAGAAGTCAGTGAGTAGGAACCAGCTTCCTCACGTTCAGTCAATTTCTCTAGTTTTAACTTCCTTTCCTGTGATTTAATACATTAAAGTGCAACTCTTTCTTCCCTTTATACTATTTTAAGAAAGTGGCAGTGTGCAGGGACGCAGCGACTTCTCCAGCTCCTACCGAAGAGTTTCGGCCCGAAACATCAACTGTACTTTTTTCCATAGGTGCTGCCTGGCCTGCTGAGTTCCTCCAGCATTGTGTGTGTGTTGCTCAGATTTCCAGCATCTGCAGATTTTCTCTTGTTTGTTCCCAATAATGGTGTTAGCTTTAAATTCTTAGTGTTTTAAAGTTTCTAGTCAGGGATTTCAATCAACCAAAGCTCCATGAATACAGCACCACTGAACTCCTAGACAAAGTTACTTTTAAACTGCCGTTAGCAGTGTTAGCAGCAGACTAGAGGTTCCACGGACACCAGACCTGGCGATAGTGGTTAGCCGAGGAATCTGCAGGCACAGGTGGTGTGAGAGGAAACAGAAAAGTGGCAAGAGAGCTGGGGCACTAGCTCAGCTGAGAGCTAAATCAACCAGACTGGTGGTACCATTACTTTTCCTGGAAAAGGAACACAGAAAGAAATGAGGACATGTTGCATTCTGGTTTTCACCAAACTGTTGTTAAACAACAACATACCCAAGTTGACATTTCAGCTCAATGGGATGACTGTGTTCTGAGGAGATAGAAACTCCCTGTCAGGGAAATCCTAAGGAGGTGGAATCTGTGTGTACATTAACAAAGATTGGTGTGCAAACTTATCTATAATTAACAGTCACTGTTCTGGGCAATTGAATATCTTACAATTAAATGCCGACCACATTTCCTGCTCTGGGAGTTTACTGTTGTGCTCATCACCACTGTCTCTATCCCCCTGAGCGTGAACATCAAGGTCACACTTGGAGAGCTTTAGAGTATCATCAGCTCTCTCCAAAACAAGCATCTGGACGGTCTCTTCATAAATGCAGGAGACTTCAAATATGTTGACTTGCAGGACATTTTACCCAAATTGCAACAGCACGTCACCATGGCCACTAGGGGAACAAACAGACTCGACCATGTTTATACAGACACACATAGTACTTACAAAACCATCCCATGTCTTCAACTTGGCTTCTCTCTGACCACATCTCCATAATGTTAATCCCAGCATACTGACTGCTGTTCAAAATGGAGAAACCAGTCAAGAAGACCATCACTGTGTGGCATAATGAGGCAATCTCTATGCTTCAGGACTGTTTTGAACAGACTAACTGGCAGATGTTCACAAATAGAGAAGAGATAGACCCTGAGGAATATGCCTCATCTGTCATCAGCCACATCAGTAAGTGTGTAGATGATGTTGGACCCTTAAGAACGGTCATCTCATGGCCCAGTCAGAAGCCCGAGATGAACACTGAGGTGCACAATGTACTAAAGGGAGTGCACCTACTAAAGAAGCTACCTTCAAGTCTGGTGGCAGAACAGCTCTCAGAGCAACCAGAAAAAAAGCTCATCTTAGGCATTAAGAGGGCAAAGACCGAATAGACTCAAAAAATTCTGCTAACAATCCCCGGCGTATGTGGCTGGGCGCCGAGGACGTTACTGACAACGCAAGGAAAGACAGCATTATCTGTACCGGTGACACCTCCATTCTTGATGCTCTAAACAACTTTTATGCACATTTCAAGGCATGCAACACAGCGCTGGCCACATCCCGAGTGAGCAGCCACCATCTGTAACAGCAACAGATGTGAGAAGGACTCTGCAGAGAGTCAACCCCCCCTGCCAGACGACATCCCAGGCTGAGAACTCAGATTGTGCACACCAGCTCATTGACATCTTCAACACATCACTCACCCAGGCTGCTGTTTCCACATGTTTCAAATCAGCCACCATCATCCCTGTTGCAAAGAACTCCACCCCTTCAGAACTTAACGCCTCCTGCCCAATGACAGTGATGCCAATCATCATGAAGTGCTTTGAAGAACTGATAAGGACACATATCAAAAACTCCATTCTTGCCACATTGGACACTCACCAATGCGCTTACCGACAGAGCTACTCTATGACAGATGCAGTAGCACAGCATCTGTCATGCACCTGGCCCTGACACACCTAAAAAACAAGGACACTTCTGTCAGCAAGCTGTTTCTGGATTTCAGTTCAGCATTCAACACAATTATCCCTCAGACCTTGGTGAACAAACTCCTGCTCCTCGGTCTAAACACACCACTGTACAACTGGGTGTAGGACTTCCCAACAAATAGACCTCAGATAGTCAGGATACACAACTGCTCCTCTCTCCCCATCATCCTTAATGCAGTTGCCCCATGACCCCTCCCTCCCAGGCTGTCTGCTGAGCCCATTGCTGTACACTTTGCTCACACATGACTGCATAGACAAACACCCAAGCAATCATTTCATCAAGTTCACTGATGACACGACAGTGGTGGGGCCCTTTACCAATGATGATCAGACAGCTTACAAAGAGGAGGTGGAAGAGCTTGAGGCCTCGTGCCATGCAGATAACCTCTTCCTCATGTCGACAAGAGATGGTTATCGACTTCAGGAGAACTTGCACCACTCTTAGCCCTCTTTACATCAAGAACTATCAAGGACACATATGCAGAAAGGTGGCTGAAAAGGGCCAGTAACATCATGAAGGATCCCACCCACCCTATTAGTGAAACTGTTCCACTCCCATCAGGGAGGAGGCTACATACCATCACCAGTCTCAGAAACAGTTACTTCCAGCAAGCAGTAAGGCTGATCAACACCTCCACCCTCCAGAACCCCAAACAGCATTAGTTTATCATTTTCTGTCATTTACCTGATGTACAGACACTCCTGTACTGAGCAGCATTTTATGGACATACAATCAATGTATATAAGCTACCCTATGCATTTATATTTATTGTGGGTTTTTAATATTATTATTGTGTTTGTGTTTTTCCATCAGAATCGGAGTAGCAATTATTTTGATCTGCTTTGCACAATTGTACTGGGTATGACATTAAACAATCCTGAATCTTGATTTAGGCAGACCACTGTTTGGCAGTAAAGTGCTGAGAGCAGAATCACTTAAAGGAACTCGGCACATCAGCTAGCGTAACACAGCCTTAGCAGCCAGGTTCAATTGCACCTACGTATGAAGTTTGTATGTTCTCCCCGTGACCACGCGGGGTTTCCTCCAGATGCTCCAGCTTCCTCCCACGTTCCAAAGATGTACGGGTTAGTGGGTTAATTGGAACTACTAACTAGGCAATGTGGCCCTGTTAAGCCAGAGGGGCCTGTTACTGTGCTGTATCTCTAAATAGAAATAAATAAAACATCACTGATTTGAACACCTTGTCTTTCTGCTTTCGTCTAATCATCATTTCTCCTGTTTCTTTTTGGAAGGACCACAACTGTCAGATTGCATTCAGTTGGGGCCACTTAACTTTAGGAAGGGTATGAATGTCCCAGAAAAGGTAGAGGAAAGATTCCAGCCATAAGGAAAAGTTTCAAGGATGAGGGTTTTCAGGTACAAGGTTAAAATGGAGAGGTCCAGTTGTTTGGAAGACAATCTGCTGTGAATAAGTTTTTCATTGCACCTGTGCATGCATATGACAATAAACTTGACTTTGGCTTTCTCTTGGGACAAAGATCGAGACTGCTCAAGGAGAAAAACAGTAAGCAGCTGGAATTACACAGTGGGTGAGGCAGCATCTGTGCAGGCAGAGGGGATGATGGATTTTTCTCATCAAGACCCTACATCAGGACAGAGTAGAGGGATGTCAGCCAGTGTAAGAGATGAGGGGGTAGGGTGAGGCAGAGGCTGGTAGACGATCGGTGGAACTGGATTGGCAGGGCAGGAAACGATGGGCGGATGAGCCCAAGTGGGGGGGGGGAGGTAAAGGCAGAGGCTGATGGGTGATATGTGGAACCTGAGAAGGGGCCGATGGGCAATGGAAGTATTAGGATTGGGGATAGGGAGAAAAACAGACAGATATGTACGTAGGTGAAGGGTGATGAGTGTAGGTAATGTGGCAGGGAGTGGAATGGAAATGGTGAACCCGGGATGAACTGCTGGGAAAAGGAAAGGAACACAGGGGAAGTGGGTTATCTGGAACTGGGAAACAGTGTTCATTGGGAGAGATGTTTCCATTAAGACAAGGTTCAAGAACATGGTCAGAGGAAGGTACAATAGTATCACTAAGAAGCACTTGGATAGGTATATGAAGGGGGAGCCTGGATGGATATGGGCCAAAGCAAGTTGAGACTAGTTAGATGGAGGTGGTCAGCATGGACTCATTGAGCCTGTATTGGTGCTGTAATCGTCTATGACTCTAAGGCAGAGGAAACTACCTCCAGTTTAGGCAGACTTACCAAGCTGCTGTCGGAAGCAATGAGGCAGCTGGAAACAGCTGGAGGAAGCTTCTTTATCTTAAATGCTCCAGTGGCTTTGCAGCAACGTGTGTCTTAATGATGTGTTAGAATTGCAAAGTGCAGTACGAATTGCCTCCACAACAGTGCATCAGATGCCTGGTACCCCAGCAGCGCTAGAAGCCAGAATGACCCACGCAGTCGTGATGCTCAACCTGGTGTCTAGCCAAGAAACCTGTCTCATTCCAAAAAAAAAGCAACAAATTGGATTCATACAGCAACTTCAACACAGCTATGCTTCCCAGGATACTTTGGAAGAATATTATCACAACAAAAGAGATAGGATTTGGGAGAAGGTTTTAAAAGTGCAGAGGTAGTGAGACAGAGGGGCTTAGGGAAGCAATTCCAGATATTAGGGCAGTCAGTGATGGCAGGATTGATATAGGCAATGATATTAGGTTAGAATTGGAGAAGAGATAGAGATATCTAAAGGTTGGGTAGAGGACCAGAAAACAAGCAAATTGAAGAGCTGCAGTCCAGGAGGGCATTCAGCCTACATGCATCAAAGTCCAGATCGAATCCCAAAAGTTGAACCTCCAGACGTCGAGGCCCAATGGCCGAAGTCCCAAGTCTCTGAATCCCTGTGAATCCGCAGGGGAGTTGAAGGCCCAATGTCTGAACTCCACAAGTACACTACAGGCTGGGGGCTGATGAAGACGACCTTTCATAGAGTTGGAGGACTGTGTATGTGTATGGATATGTGGGTTTTTTTTAAGATACTCTTGTTCTCAATGGCTGTGCTCTGAGTTGCTCTGCTGAGCATTGTACGAGCTATGTTGGTGCTGGAATTTGTGGCAACCCTTGTGGGATGCCTCCAGCACATCTTTGGGGGTGTGTTGGTTGATACAGCCCTGTCCATCACACATAAAGCCCTTTCCACCATTGAACACATCTATAAGGAGCATTACCACAAGAAAACAGCATGCATCACCAAGAATCTCCAACATCCAGGCCATGGTCTCTTCTCACTGATGTTATTGGGAAGGGAATAAAGAGCATTAGGCCCCACACAGCCTGATGGTTGAATGGTAATAACTGTTATTACCCATTCAACCATCAGGCTCCTGAATCAGTGTGAGTAACCTCAACACTGAACTGATTCCACAACCTGTGGACTCACTTTCAAGGACTCTACAACTCATGATCTCAGTATTGTTTGTTTACTTATATATTTATTATTTTTGTACTTGCACAGTTTTATTTTACACTGGTGGTCAGCCTTCATTTGTGTGTAATTCTTCATTGTATTGCATTTGTTTGTTCTACTGTTAATGCCTGCAAGAAAACAAATCTCAGGATGGTATATGGTGACATAAATGTACCTGGATAAAAAATTTACTTTGTACAACTCCCACTTTTTCCTGCATAAGCTGCCGGCAAGGATTTTGTTGTTGCCCTTTATGGCTTCTTTTATCTCAGTTCTCTCTTCCGCCTAAAAACGCCAGCCCTTTTGTTATTAAATCTCTTTGCTTCTACAAAGCTTTAATTTTCTACTTTCCTCTTCTCCCACATGCCTGTGCTTCTTGATGTGCTCAAACCTTCTCCATCTTATATCAGCTCTGACAAGGGGTCTCCAACTTTAGCATCAACTTCGTTTCTCCTTCCACATATTTGACTTGCTGAGCATTTTCAATATTTTACTATGCTAGAATTTTTAATTTTCTTTAATGTGATGTTATCATTCATTTTGAGAGGACTAGACTATAAAAGCAAGGATATGATGCCGAGGCTGTATTAGACATTGGTCGGATCACATTCGGAGCATTGTGAGCACTTTTGGGCCGTATATCTAAGAAAGGATATGGTGGCGTTGGAGAGCGTCCCAGGGGAGGTTTACGAGAAGTATCCTGGGAATGAAAGGGCTAAGATGAGGAGCACTTAATGACGCTGAACCTGTACTCACTGGAATTTAGAAGAATGAGGGGTGGGGGGGGATCTCATTGAAACCTACCAAGTATTGAAAGGCCTGAATAGGATGGGCATTAAACAGATGTTTCCAGTTGTGGGAGAGTCTAGGCTCAGAAGACACAGCCTCAGAATACAAGGATGTCTCTTTAGAACAGAGATTGGGAGGAATTTCTTTAGCCTGAGGGTGGTGAATCTGTGGTATTTATTTCCACAGACGACGGTGGAGGCCAAGTCATTGAGTACATTTTAAGTGGCAGTTCATACAGTAGGTTCTTGATTAGTAAAAGGTTATGGGAGAAGGCAGGAGAATAGGGCTGAGGTGGAAAATAAATCGGCCATGATCAAATGGTGGAACAGATACAATGGGCTAAATGGCCTGACTCTGCTTCTATGTCTTATGATCTTATGCTGTTACATTGCAACTAAGGATCCAAAGGCATAATAAACAAAGTTGTGAATAGTGTACTGACTTCTGCCAGCTGCCTTCCCACCAACTTCTGAGGAAACCTTTAATTATGATTTTTGTGGCGAGGGGTTACTCTGACACCTATGTCTGTCTGTCAGCTTGACCGGCTCTTTGGGAAGTTAATCAGATGTTGCCACTGATCTTGCCCTTTTCATTGGGATCTCTCACGAGGAGCAAGCTATCCAGTAGTATCAGCTGTTCACAGACCAGCTGCTCCAAATGAATACAACTCTTACGAGGACATTCGCAGTGCACCGCGTCTGCAGGGAGTGGTTGTAATCCTTGGACCTGTCAGGACACTAGTGTTTCAGGGGTCAGGTATCATATCGGATGATGGCAGGCAATTCTGACTTGCTGGAATGAGACCTAGTGTCAAGTGTATCTGATGATCATGGGTTACCAGTAACTATCAATAGAACTCAGATACATCAGTTCCCTGAGTTCATCTGGAACTCATGGCTCATAGAGCAGCAGACCCAGAGTACTTAAAATTAACCGAGCACCACAAGAAGAACTTTATATGTACAAGGACTATAAATAACCTGACATAAAATCAGTAAGTACTGGTCAAAGACTGAAGTCGAGGCCCCTGGGTCAGAGGTTCTGGAAGTCAGGAACCCTATGTCTGTGAGTTCAGGCCAGGGACTGTAAATGGGAGGCCTGGAGGTGGCCTGTCCTAGGGCTGGATACCTGTCAATATGAGCAGACTCCTAGGTTCACAACTGTAGCTGATATTCCACTAGGAGAGTGTTTGTCATCAAAAGGCACCCCACTGTCATTGTGCAACTGCAGGATTACCAGTGAGCAAGAATCTCCGACGGCTGTAATTATGCTTTCCTCCTCAGATATTCCACTTTCCTAAAACAACACACACAAAAGGCTGGAGGAACTTAACAAGTCAGGCAGCATCAATGGGAAAGAATAAACAGTTGATGTTTCAAACTGAGACCCTTCATTAAAACTGAAGAAGGAGGAGGAAGAGGCCGGAATAAAAAGATAGGGGGAAGGAAGGAATACAAGCTGGCAGGTGATAGGTAAGACTGGGTGATGGGGATGGTGATTAGATGTGTGGGTGGGGGTGAAGTAAGAAATTGGGAAGTAAGGGGTGAAGAAGAAGGAATCTGATAGGAGACAGTGGACCATGGAAAAGTGGGGAAGAGGAGGGACACCAGAGGGAAGTGAATGGCAGGTGAGGGGAAGGGCTGAGAGGGTAACCAGAATGGGAAATGGAAGAAGAGAGAAAGGGAGAAATTGAAATTGATGTTCATACCATTGGGTTGGATGCTACCCAGATGGAATATGAGGTGTTGCTCCTCCAACCTGAGTGTGGCCTCATTGTGGCAGTAGGGTTCCTCCAGCACTTTGTGTGTGTTGTGAAAGATTTTCAGCATCTGTAGAATCTCTTGTGTTTATGATTCCACCCTCCTTGACCTCTTAACACTTCAGTCTACCAGCTCACTGTTCAGGGATGAGGGACATTCTGCTTAAAATGATTAGCAAGTCAAGCAGCATCCGGAGAGAGAAGCAGAGTAAATATAAGTCAGTGACCTTTCATTAGACATTATCTGACCTGTGGAGAATTTCCAGTATTGTCTATTTTATTTCACATCTGTATTATTCTGCAGCATCTTCACAATGTTTGATATGCACTCAGTGGCCACTTTATTACGTACAGAAGTAAATCTTCTGCTGCTGTAGCCCATCCACTTCAAGGTTCGATGTGTTGTGCACGCAGATGTGTTCTTTTGCACACCATTGTTGTAACATGTGGTTATTTGAGTTACTGTTGCTTTCTTGACAACTTGAATCAGTCTGGCCATTCTCCTCTGACCTCTCTCATCAACAAGGCATTTATGCTGACAGAACTGCCGCTCACTGGATGTTTTCCATTTTTCACTCCCTTCTCTGTAAACTCTAGAGAATGTTGTGCATGAAAATCTCAGGTTATCAGCAGTCTCTGAGACGTTCAAACCAACAGTTGTTCCAAGGTCAAAGCGATCACATTTCTTCCCCATTCTGATGTTTGGTCTGAACAACAACTGAACCTCTTGATCATGTCTGCATGCTTTTATGCATTGAGTTGCTGCCACATGATTGGCTGATTAGATATTTGCATTAATGAGCAAGTGTGCAGGTGTACCTGGGTGTGTATACCAATCTAAAATGTGCTTGATAAAAATTGTGACAATATAGCCCTGGAGGAATAATAGAAAACTCCATGTCTCACTGAGCTTGTTGAAGTTGGGGAGGGCAGATTGATGCATACCTCCCCAACTTGTGTCGTCGAGAGCAGAATACTACTGGATCAAGGACTACAGAGTACTGTCAGGGGGTTCAGTTGCATCGTGCATGCTTGCTGTGGCACAGTTCTTGGTGAAGGTAAGCAGCTGAAAGGATATGAAGAGTCTTTTGCACATTGTCGTCAGGCGAGTAGACCAGATGAATCGAGGTGAACTTGCAACACTGTGGATTGATGTAGGCATCCTGTTCTACCTCCTCCTTGTCGACGGAATTGTCTAAACAGCATCGTTTCCTCCTGCAGGTCCCACTTTTGATCCCTTACTGCGTTGTTCGGAAGATATAAAAATGTTGCAGAAATGGTACATACACATCCCCCAGCCTTCTCTGCCAGTTGACAAGGTCGTGCCTCTGCCTTATCCATTTTCCTAGCTGATCAGATTCCTAACATATCAACTGCCCTCTGGGGCACAGAAACTCAAAATCTTTACTGTTCTGTGTGAAAAGAAATTTCTCATCTCAGTCCTAAATCACCAACCATTTTATACCAAGAGTCAGTGCACCAATAGCAAAGCAAAGCAGTCTCTCAGCATCTCTTCTGCCTTTCACACACTCTCCTTTCCAGCTCCTGCCTTCGCCATCTGCTATTACTCCCTTTCTATGTATGAGTCAGCAGGTGAAAACCAACCACTTGTCTGTTCCCAGCCAGAGAAGATGCTCAGTGACTTTCCTGAAGGGCATTTTGATGAATATTTGAACTTTTAGGATATTTAAGCTGCTTTTACAGTCTTGCAGGAGCCATTTCACTAGTCAACCAGATTACAATTTACCACGCTATGATCCAGATTCCTTATTTATACTTTGGTAATTATATAGAATAACCATATTGCCAGATAACGATCACCATAGTGAATTCATATTAATGTGTATCTACCCTCACTGACCACTTTATTAGATACACCTGTACACCTGCTTGTTAATGCTAATCAGCTAATCACATGGCAGCAGCTCAATGCATAAAAGCATATAGACATGTTCAAGAGGCTCAGTTGTTCAGACCAGATATCAGAATGGGAAGCAATGTGATCTAAGCAACACACAAAATGCTGGAGGAACTCAGCAGGCCGGGCAGCATCTATGGAAAAGACTATCGTCAACGTTTCAGGCCATGACTGTTCAGCAGGACCTTCAGCTGAAGGGTCTCAGCCCAAAACATTGACTATACTCATTTCCATAGATGCTGCCTGGCCTGCTGAGTTCCTCCAGCATTTTGTGTGTCTTGCTTGGACTTCCAACATCTGTAGATTTTCTCTTCTTTGAGAAATGTGACCTAACTTTGACCATGGAATGATTGTTGGTGCCAGATGGGGTGGTTTCACACACAACAGTCTCTAGGGTTTACAGAGAATGGTGCAAAAAAAAACAAAAAAAATATGCAGTGAGTGACAGTCCTGTGGGCAATAACACTTTGTTAATGAAGGAGGCTAGGAGAGAATGGGCAGACTTGGTCAAACTGACAGGAATGTGACAGTAACTCAGATAACTACCCATTTCAACAATGGTGTGCAGAAGAGCGTCTCTGAATGCACAACACATCAAACCTTGAAGTGGATGAGCTATAACAGCAGAAGACTACTAATATATCAAAATACACCCAGTGGCCATTTTTAGGTACTTCCTGTTCCTAATAAAATGGCTGCTTAGTGGCCTGGCTGCAGCTAAGATTGTAGTCCAGCATTGGAAATCCTCCTATGGTATTTCAAGTACTCACTGGCTTTGGAGCTTTTTGGACATTTCTTACCTGGAATTATCATCAGCAAGAGTAAATGATGCAGGACCAAACACAATCTTAATGTGGGCAAATTTGATATCTAACTTAAAAGATCTTCTGTTAAAATAGGAATGCTCTGTCTGTGTATTCACTACTATTCAGTTGGTTGGTGGAGGGGAGCGGGGTGGGGGGGTGGAGAGGGAGGAGGAGTGGAGAGGGGGTGGGGATGAGGATGAGGGGTGGAGGGGGATGGCAATGAAGGTTGGGGGGTAGCTGGGTTAAACAGTCAAAATGTAATCAGCAACTGGTTGTATTGAATGTAATTTGTTGGTGTTGCAATAAAAATTAGTGATGTATAAAAAATAGCTACTTGTTGTATATTACTTCTTCCATGAATAAAGGAAACAGTTCATGACCTCTAGAGTGATTTCACAGAACAGCCTAAAAAATTGTCTTCTTTACCACTACAGTGTCAACATTAATTAATTCTGTGCCATCTTCACCACTTGATCATAATCAAATCTGTTGAAAATCTGTGTTGAGTCCAATGGAGCCAACTATGGTCTGGAGCTGTCTTCATAGCCACGATAATTGTAAACCCAGCTTCTTTCCCAGTGCTCCAGTAGTCCTTTAGATTGATGTCCACTGGAATCAATTATTAAGACATTATTGGCAGGAAGAAGAAAAAAATCAAACCATTCAGCCTGAAGTAATTTGAGTTATTTACTGCACTGTACAAACAGATGACAGTCACAAATCAAAATGCCATGTTCCACTTATGTAAAGAAATAGTAATTTTACTTCTGATACATGGTAGTGTGGGCACTAGTTCAGGATAACAGCCATGCGAGTGTGTTACCAATGGAGTCCTACATTATTGCAGGGCCATTCTGCAGGTGAGGCATTGAACAGTGCCCATACAGGAAAGTGAGGCCGTTCAGCCCATTAAACTGTGCTCATCCATCAGGAAAGTGGGGAGGATATTCAGCCCATCAGGACTAGTTTCTGTTTCAATAGTGAGATAATGACTACTTCACTTTTGAAAGTAGTATCAGTTACCTGCATTTTATTTATTTTTAAAATTTATTTATTGAGATACAGCAAGGAACAGGCCCTCTCAGCACTTCGAGCCACGCCGCTGAGCAATCCCCCGATTTAATCCTAGCCTAATCAGGGGGCAATTTACAATGACCAATTAACCTACCAACCAGTATGCCTTTGGAATTTGGGAGGAATCACACGCAGTAACGAGGACAACATACAAACTCCTTGCAGGTAGTGTCAGGAATTCAACCCAGATCACCTATACTGTAAAGTGTTGTGCTAACCACTACGCTACAATGCTGCCCTCTTTAACCTTTTATTCTTTAGACCGGGTGCTCCCAGTCTGGGGTCCACAGACCCCTCGGTTGATAGTAGGGGTCCGCGGCATAAAAATGTTTGGGGACCCCTTTCAAACAAACTTTGGCACCAAGCCTCCTGCTTTCATTGTTTTTTACTAGCGAAGTTAATTACAACTTTTTGTTCTGTAGGTAGACTGACTACGTGGCAATCAACACAAGGCAATAGATTTGCTCTGCAAATTTCTGTCTGTCATTGACACTGACAAAGTGCTTCTGCCTACCATGTTGGATTAAGAATTTATTTCCAGAGATCTGCAGAAGAGACCTACAATTAAAGATTGCTCTGAAAGAGTACAAACTTGTCTGGTACAGAAACTGCAGCGAATTCTCAAAAGTTTGGAGAATTTGGGATGCCCAGATGGAAGAGATATAACCAGGCAGTAAATAATTAAGGTTATCAGTAGAAGCATTAGAGGGGAATTAAGGAACAAGTTATTTACCTACACTCAGATGGACGCAGAACGCCTCATTCAATTTAAAAGGTATGAAAAAGAGTACCTCACAGAATCATAGAAAAAAACAGCACAGAAACAGGTCCTTTTGGCCTACCTTGTTCATACCAACCATGTTACCTACCTATGCTAATGCCAGTTTGCCTCATTAGGCCTGCATCGCTCTGTACCTTTCTTATTCGAGTGCCATTTTAAGCATTGTAATTGCATCTGGCTCCATTACCTCCTCTGGAAGTTCAATCCACGTAACCACCACTCTGTGTGAATCACTTACCCCTAAGATCTCCTTCATACTTCTCACCTTAAACCTGTGCCTTCTGGTCGTAGACTCCCTTGTCCTTAGAAAGAGATTTCTGTCTGCCTATCGAATCTATCCTATCTTATTTTATAAACCTCTGTAAATTCACCCACATCTTCCTACATTTCAGTGAGGATAAACCCAGCCTATCCAATCTCTAGTGCAATCTGTTATTGCTTTTCCATTGTACTATGCCAATGCACAGATATGACTAAATGGCCCCCTGTATGGATTAGATTATTAGATTAGATTAGATTAGATTATGAGGACACGCAGTCCTCTTTTATTGTCATTTAGTAATGCATGCATTAAGAAATGATACAATATTCCTCCGGTGTGATATCACAGAAACACAGGACAGACCAAGACTGAAAAACTAACAAAAACCGCATAATTATAACATATAGTTACAACAGTGCAACAATACCATAACTTGATGAAGAACAGGCCATGGCACAATAAAAAAGTTCAAAGTCTCTCGAAAGTCCCACATCTCATGCAGACAGGAGAAGGAAGAAAACTCTCCCCGCCATGCCCAACCACAGTCCGACTCTGAGTCATCCGAAAACTTCAAGCTCCGATCAGCCCTCCGACACCAAGTACCGAGCGCCATCTCTGCCGAATGCTTCGACCTCAGCCTCGGTCGCCAGCAGCAAACAAAGCCGGGGATTTTAGGGCCTTCCCTCCGGAGATTCTTGATCGCACAGTAGCAGCGGCAGCGAACCGGGCATTTCAGAAATTTCTCCAGATGTTCCTCTGCTTCTCATGTATGCCTCCATCAAATCAGAAGTGTGCACGGCACGACATTCTACTTAAAAATACGGTATCATTTCACCAGAGAGCTGCGCGCACTGCGTCGTGCCGCCATCTTCCCCTCCCACATGCAAAACAAAGTTTCTCACTGTACATCAGAATCAGGTTTAATATCACTAACATATATCTTGAAATATGTTGTTTTGCAGCAGCAGTACAGTGCAATACATACAAAGTACTATAAATTGCAATAAGAAACAGATAATTAAATCAATAATGCAAGAAGAGAGCAAATTGATGAGGTAATGTTCATGGGTTCATTGTCCGTTCAGAAATCTGATGGCCGAGGGGAAGAAGGTGTCCTGAAAACATTGAGTATGTGTCTTCAAGCTCCTTTACCTCCTCTCCACATCTCTCAACATAAACAATTTACCAACTAACTACAGCACTCCATTCCAGGCAACATCCTGGAGAATCTCCTCTGCATTCTCTCTATTGCTTCCACACCATTCTTTCTTGTAGTACAGTCAAACAATGTGTTGGACTTGTTTTGTTATAAGTCTGAAGATGACTATTTGAAAGTGGGATTAGTCTTAGCGCTACTATTCAGTTATTCTAGGCATGATGGGTCCAATTGCCACATATTACGCTTCAAATTTCTTTGATTCTATTTGTAGCCATGCTCCCTATTACTGCACCAGCTTCCTTATCTAAAACTCCAAATGCATTAATTTCCATTGCCAAATGTCTCCCAGAAGCAATTGCACATTAGAACTCTAATCTCTTTGTGCAAAGTGTATGTTTCTGTTGGGTGTTATCTCTTGTTTTCGTGTAGCATTGATGTTTGAATGAATGTTGAGAAATTGTAGTGAGAAGATTCGCTAATTGATCAATTTCAGCTTAAGTTTATAGAAATTCTGATCCAATTGCCACTTAGTGCCAAGAGCACACTGCATTTCTTGGCAAACAGGCTGTGTGTTCAGCAACATGATCATAATTTGTATAACAATCGGAAGCTTTGCTCAGTCTTGGGATCTTTTCCATGCTTTTAAATCTTAAATGAAAAAGACACGATTTTTTAGGCTTCCAAGTGCTTCCCCGTATGCTTTAAGGAAAACACAAAAATAGATGGATCCAGCAATGCTGCTGAAGTTGTTAGGTAGATAAATGATTGGCTCCATTTTTCTAAAGGATATCATGTTAAATGTACCATGCTATGATCAGGCTGCACCTTGAATACTGTGTGCATTGTGGGTCACTGATTTGCAACACTGATTCTCGACCTCAGTCAATTCAGATACAAAGAAACCTGGAATATTTAACCCCTGAAAGTGGGCAACTGAAAAATACGTACAAGATTTAAAAAAAAAGGTGAAAAACCGTACCGAACATGAAATCCAAAACAAAATGAGCAAATGCTGGAAGTATATAGCAAGAATGACAACAACTGTGGAGAGAGAGTGAGTCAACAGCTCAGGTTAGTAAACTCACTGGCCCAAAACAGGCTCAAAGACAAGCACCTCATCCTCCACTGGGTATGCTGCAGTCGTCAGGGCTTGGAATTAGAATCAGAATTCATACCACTGACTTAAAGTATAAGATATGAAATTTGTTTTTCAGCAGCAGGACAGAACAAAGACATTAAATGATTATAAATTACAAAAATAAAAAGTGCACAAAAATGAGATAGTGTTCATTGGTTACTAGACAGTTCCTTTCTTTCCGAGGTTGCTGCTTGGACTGCCGAGTTCCTCCAATACTGTTGCTCCTCCATCTGGACGGTCGTGTTGAAGGGCCTCGGCCCAAAATGTTGACTGTCCATTTCCTTCCCTAGATGCAGTCTGACCCACTGAGTTCCTCCTGTGCCCTTGTGCGTTGGTCCAGAGTTTCAGACCAAAGTCCTTAGTGATGGATGCTGCCTTCTTGAGACACTGCGTCTTGAAGTTGTCCTCAATACTGAAGAGTGTTGTGCCCGTGATGACTGGCCGCGCCTACAGCTCTCTGCAGTCTCTTGCAGTCCATTGCACTGTAGCCTCCATACCTGGCTCAGCATAAGTTCAACAATTTCAGATAAACTCGCCTCCTCTTTTTTGATGGACATTTGAGTTTCAGCTTGTTCCTTTGTTTTCAGTATTTAAGTTGTTCACGTGACGACTTTGGTCTGCAGACAGAAGACTAAAGAATCTACAAAAACCAAATCTCTGGAAGAACTCAATAGGACAAGCAGCATCTGTGGAGGCAAAAGAAATACGTTGCCAATTTTGAGGTGATACCCTGTGTCAGGCTGAAACTCGAGCAACGCACAAAGGCGCAGGAAGAACTCAGTGGATCAGACAGCATCAGTGGAAGGAAATGGATAGTCAAATCAAATCAAATCTAGTTTAATTGTCATTCAAACCATGTAGGAATGAGACAGCGTTCCTCTGGGGCTATGGTACAAAAACATACACACGCATTCAAAATAATGAGAATGGGGGGGAAAAAGAACATAGTCATATAAAAAAACAAATTTTTAGTCCAAGTCCCTGAGTGACAAGTCCCGCAAATGTATAGTGCCCGGCAGTCCTACCTGTAATTCCACCAATCCAACAGTTGAGGGCAGCACTGATAGGAGAGGCCACCCCCAAATGAGCTCAGAAGCCACACTACAACGTGAGCCCAAGAACTGAGGCCTAGTCTGCTGCCTCGCTGTCAACATTGTGGATCGAGACCCTTCATCAGGAACAACAATCTGTCAGAGGATCTTGGCAGGCCAAGCAGCATCCATGGGAAGAAAGGAAAAGTTGATGTTCCAGGTCAAAATCATGCATCATGAGCTGACCCACTCCAGCAGATATTTTGTTGCTCCAGATTCCATCATCTGCAGTCTCCAGTTCAGATGAGGGGTCCTGACTTCAAATGTTGACTGTCCGTTTCACTCCACAGGTGCTGCCTGACTCACCAAGGCCCTCTGGCAATTTTTTTCTATCTTCAGATTCCAGCATCTGCAGACTTCTGTGCCTTCACTTGTGTTAAACTGTAATACACTGGCATCTTCTGCATTTTGTCAAAGTGACCATACTTTGTGCCACTGCTTTAACAATGAGCCAGAATGTTATTTAACTGTGTAAAGCAATACAGCTGAACTGTGAAGTTCTCCCTTAGCCCTCATGGGTTGGAGGATTCAGTTCAAGAACTGTGAGGTAATGTAACTCTATAAAACTCCAGTTAGACCATACTTGGAGTATGGTGTTCATACCATCAACCCCTCAAATCCCTCAAAACTAATCAATAAGCTTCAAGACCTTGGCCTCAACACATCCTTGAGCAATTGGATTCTTGATTTCCTCACTTGCAAACCCCAGTCAGTTTGGATTGGCAACAATATCTCCTGCACAATCTCCATCAGCTCAGATGCACCACAAGGCTGTATGCCTAGCCCCTGCTCTACTCACACTTGTGACTGTGAGGCTGAGCACAGCTCCAAAGCCATATTCAAGTTTGCTGACGAGACCACTGTCGTAGGCCGAATCAAAGTGGTGATGAATCAGTATACAGGAGGGAGATTGAAAATCTGGCTGAGTGTTGCCATAACAACAAACTCTCACTCAATATCAGCAAGACCAAGGAGCGGACTTTTGACTTCAGGAGGAGGAAACCAGAGATCCATGAGCCAGTCCCCATTTGAAGATCAGAGGTGGAAAGGGTCAGCAATGTGAAATTCATCTGTGTTATCATTCCAGAAGACCTGTCCTAGGCCCTGCACATAAGTGCAATTACGAAGAAAGCACACAGCGCCCCTCCCTCCTTGGGAGTTTGTGAAGATTTGGCATGACAGCTAACACATTTACAAGCTTCCATAGATGTGTGGTGGAGAGTATAGTGACTGGTTGCATCACACCCTGGTATGGAAACACCAATGCCCTTGAACGGACAATTATACAAAAAGTAATGGATACAGCCCAGTCCATCACAAGTAAAGCCCTCCCCACCATTAAGCACATCTACACGGAGCATTGTCACAGGAAAACATCATCAAAGACCCCCACCACCAAGAGCATGCTCTCTTCTCGCTGCTGCCATCAAGAAGGTGGTACAGGAGCCTCAGGACTCACACCATGAAGTTCAGGAACAGTAAATACCCCTCAACCATCCCCAACCAAACGGGATAACTTCACTCAATTTCACTTGTCCATCAGTGAAATGTTTCAAGGATTCATCATCTCATGTTCTCAATATTTATTGCTCATTTACGACAGTTTGTTGTCTATTGCAAACTAGCTAAGTACCCAAGTTGGTGTGGTCTCTTATTGATTCTATTATGGTTGTTCTTCTTTTACGGCTTTTTGAGTATGCCCACAAGAAAATTAATCTCAGGGTGATATATGGAGACATATATGTAATTTGATACTAAACTTACTTTGAACTTCTGTGTTCAGTTCTGGTCACCTCATTATACAAGGATGTGGTGAAAAGACCATGAACGCTACCTCACTACATATTTTTCTCTTTTTGCACTATTTATTGTAATATAACTTTTTTAATATAAATATATACAGTTGAAGTCAGAAGTTAACATACACCTTAGCCAAATACATTTAAACTTAGTTTTTCACAATTCCTGACATTTAATCCTAGAAAACATTCCCTGTCTTTGGTCAGTTAGGATCACTACTTTATTTTAAGAATGTGAAATGTCAGAATAATAGTAGAGAGAATGATTTATTTCAGCTTTTATTTCTTTCATCACTTTCCCCGTGGGTCAGAAGTTTACATACACTTTGTTAGTATTTGGTAGCATTGCCTTTAAAATGTTTAACTTGGGTCAAACATTTTGGGTCCCCTTCCACAAGCTTCTCAGAGTAAGTTGCTGGAATTTTGTTCCATTCCTCCGGACAGAACTGGTGTAACTGAGTCAGGTTTGTAGGCCTCCTTGCTTGCACATGCTTTTTCAATTCTGCCCACAAATTTTCTATCGGATTGAGGTCAAGACTTTGTGATGGCCACTCCAATACCTTGACTTTGTTGTCCTTAAGCAGTTTTTCCACAACTTTGGAAATGTGCTTGTGGTCATTGTCCATTTGGAAGACCCATTTGCCACTGAGCTTTAACTTCCTGGCTGATGTCTTGAGATGTTGCTTCAATATATCCACATAATTTTCCTTCTTCATGATGCCATCTATTTTGTGAAGTGCACCAGTCCCTCCTGCAGCAAAGCACCCCTGCCACCCCCTGTGGTTCACGGTTGGGATGGTGTTTTTCGGCTTGCAAGCCTCACCCTTTTTCCTCCAAACATAACGATGGTCATTATGGCCAAACAATTCAATTTTTGTTTCATCAGACCAGAGAATATTTCTCCAAAAAGTAAGATCTTTGTCCCCAAGTGCCTTGCAAACTGTAGTCTGGCTTTTTTAAGGCGGTTTTGGAGCAGTGGTTTCTTCCTTGCTGAGCAGCCTTTCAGGTTATGTCGATATAGGACTCATTTTACTGTGGATATAGATACTTGTCTACCTGTTTCCTCCAGCATCTTCACAAGGTCCTTTGCTGTTGTTCTGGGATTGATTTGCACTTCTCGCACCAAAGTACATTCATCTCTAGGAGACAGAATGCGCCTCCTTCCTGAGCAGTATGACGTTGCATGGTCCCATGGTGTTTATACGTGCGTACTATTGTTTGTACAGATGAATGTGGTACCCTCAGGCGTTTAGAAATTGCTCCCAAGGATGAATCAGACTTGACATCATTTTCTGACCTCAATCTGACAGAAGATTTGTGGGCAGAACTGAAAAAGCGTTTGCGAGCAAGGAGGCCTACAAACCTGACACAGTTACACCAGTTCTGTCTGGAGGAATGGAACAGAATTCCAGCAACTTACTTTGAGAGGCTTGTGGGAGGCTACCCAAAATGTTTGACACAAGTTAAACAACTTAAGGGCAATGCTACCAAATACTAACAAAGTGTATGTAAACTTCTGACCCACTGCGAAAGTGATGAAAGAAATAAAAGCTGAAATAAATCATTCTCTCTACTTTTATTCTGACATTTCACGTTCTTAAAATAAAGTAGTGATCCTAACTGACCGAAGACAGGGAATGTTTTCTAGGAAACATTCTGTGGAAAACTAAGTTTAAATGTATTTGGCTAAGGTGGATGTAAACTTCTGACTTCAACTGTACTTGCTGTAATTTATAGTTTTTATTATCATGCATTGCATTGTATTGCTGCTGCAAAACAACAAAATTTCATGACATATGCCGATGGTATTAAACCTGACTTGGATTCTAAGATTTATCATGACGCTGCCTGGATTAGGGTTTTTCTCTTTGGAGTGAACGAGGATGAAAGGTGTCTTGAAAGAGGTATATAAGGTGATAAGATCCATAGATAGAGTAAACAGCCAGCATCTTTTTCCCAGAGCAGAAATGGCTAACGCAAGGGGGCATAATATCAGACCGCCGGAAAACAATGTTGAAGAAGCAGTTATGGGAACAATGAAATAGCGGATGATCTGAATATGTATTTTGCATCAGTGGTCACTGTGGAAGACGGGTGTCAGAGGGCATGAAGTGTGTGAAGTTACCATAACTAGAGAGAAGGTACTTGCGAAACCGAAAGGTCTGAAGGTAGATAAGTCACCTGGACCTGATGGTGTGCACCCCAGAGTTCTGAAAGGGGTGGCTGAAGAGATTGTGGAGACATTAGGAATGATTTTTCAAGAATCACTAGAGTGTGGAATGGCCCTGGAAGACTGGAAAATAGAAAATGTCACTCCACTCTTCAAGAAGCGGGAGGAGAGAGAGCAGCACACCGTGTGTGCGCAGCCCTCCGGTGAAAATGATATTGTATCTGTTAAATAGGGGCCGTGGACAATTCTGATTTGATGGAGACAGCCGTGAAAGCACAGAGGAACATCTGGAGAAATTTCTGAAATGTCAGTTCTCTGCTGTTGTTACTGCGCGGTCAGGAATCTTCCGGAGGGAAGGCCTCAAAATCCCTGGCTTTGCCTGCTGTTGGCGACCGAGATTGAGGTCGAATCGTTCGGACAGAGATGGCGCTCAGTACTCGGTGTCGGAGAGCTGATCGGAGGCTCGAAACTTTCGGATGACTCAGAGTCGGACTGTGGTTGGGGCATGGCAGGGAGAGTTTTTCTTCCTTCTCCCGTCTGTGTGAGATGCAGGATATTTGAGAGACTTTGAAATTTTTACTGTGCTCATGGATTTCTTCATTAAGTTATGGTATTGTTACACTGTTGTAACTATATGTTATAATTATGTGGTTTTGTTAGTATTTTTAGTCCTGGTCTGTCCTGTATTTTGTGATATCACACTGGAGGAAATACTGTATCATTTCTTAATGCATGCATTACTAAATAACAATAAAAGAGGACTGCGCGTCTTCATACTCTAAGAAGGGAGAGAGGCAGAAAAACGCAAACTATAGGCCAGTTAGTCTGACTTCAGTGGTTGGGAAGATGTTGGAGTTGATTAGTAAGGATGAGATCTCAGAATACTTGGAGGCACATGATAAAATAGGCCATAGTCAGCATGGTTTCCTCAAGAGAAAATCTTGCCTGACAAATCTGTTGGAATTCTTTGAAGAAATAACAAGCGAGATAGACAAAAGAGAATCGGTTGATGTTGTGTACTTGGATTTTCAGAAGGCCTCTGACAAGGATCTGCACATGAGGCTGCTTAACAAGTTATAATCCCATGGCATTACAAAAAAGATTCTAGCATGATTAAAGCAGTGGCTGATTGTCAAGAGGCAAAGAGTGAGAATAAAGGGAGTCTTTCTGACTGGCTGTCAGTGACTAGTGGTTTTCCAGAGGAGTTTGTGTTAGGACCAATTCATTTTACATTGTATGTCAATGATTTGGATGATGGAATTGATGGCTTTGTAGCAATGTTTGCAGACAATACGAAGATAGGTGGAGGGGCAAGCAGTTTTGAGGGAGTAGAGAGCATACAGAAGGTCTTAGACAGATTAGGAGAGTAGGCAAAGAAATGGCAGTTAGAACATGGTGTCAGGAAGTGTATGGGAATGCTCTTTGGTAGAAGAAATGTAAGGATTGACTATTTCCTAAACTGCCAGAAAATACAAAAAAAAACTGAGGCACAGAGGAAATTGGGAGTCCTTGTGCAGGATTCTCTAAAGGTTAATTTGCAGGCTGTGTCTGTGGTGAGGAAGGCAAGTGCAATGTTAACATTCATTTGAAGAGGACGAGAATATATAAGAAAGGATGTGATGTTGAACCTTTATAATGCACTGGTGAGGCAACTTGGAGTACTGTGAGCAGATCTGGGCCCCTTACCTTAGAAAGGATGTCCTGAAACTAGATGGGTTTCAAAAGAGGTTCACAAAAATGATTCCAGGGTTGAATGGCTTGTCATATGAAGAGCATTTGATGGTTCTGGGCCTGTATTCACTAGAATTCAGAAGAATGAGGGGTGACCTCATTGAAACCTGTCGAATGGTGGAAGGTCTTGATAGGGTGGATGTGGAGAGGATGTTTCCTATGGTGGGAGAGACCAAGACCCAAGGACACAGCTTCATAATAGAGGGGCCTCCTTTCAGAACGGAGATGAGGAGGAATTTCTTTAGTCAGAGAGTGATGAATCAGTGGAATTCTTTGCCATAAGCAGCAGTGGAAATCAAATATTTATGTATACTTAAGGCAGAGGTTGATAGATTTTTGACTGGTCAAGGCATGAAAGGATATGTGGGGAGAAGACAGGAGATTGGGGCCAAGAGGAAAATTGGATCAACCATGATGAAATGACAGAACAGATTCAATGGGACAAATAGCTTAATTCTCCTCTATCTCTTATGGTCTTATGGTAATTTTATGGTGACTGGAGGAAACTATAGTGGGGATGTCAAAGGTAGGAATGTAGAATGCGTTGCCAGAGGTAATGGTTGAGGCAGATACATAAGAAACGTTTAAGACACTCTTAGATAGGCACATGCATGAAAGAAAAATGGAGGAGCAAAGGATTAGATTGATCTTGGGTAAGTTGAAAGGTCAGTACATCATGGACCTAAGCACTGTACTGCTCTATGTTCTAGTTCCAACCCCCAAAATTATTATTTTACTATACCTGTAACAACAAGGAAGCAGGCACAGGGCCTGCTCAACATGACAACCACCAGATTTTCAATTTGTCAAAGAAAGTACCCAGTCAATAGTGTGTACGTGATGAGCTTTCAACATGAAAAAATTCAGCAAAGAATGCCTAAAGCAATTCCACAAGGAATAGGTTTGGATGAAAGCCTTAGGTCCTATCATTGCTGTAGAAAAAAGACTTACTAACAATCTTCACAACAATGATTGTTAATGTCAATTAAGGCAAGGAAGTCATTCAGCCTGAGAACAAAAACTTGACAATGGAACCACACGTATCACCACCTTTGGGCAGAGCTGAGAGTTGAATACTTTTTCCCAAACAATGGAGCAAGTTCCCAGGAATAGTAGTTCAATTGTGAAATACTGCCGCCAAGTCTATTGAGGAACTGTATTGAGGGTAATGGAGATACTGATAGCAATAAACATCTTGCTGGAGGAGGCTGATGTTTTAGTTTGAGACCCGGCGTTACTCTTGGAGAGTTGTATCTCCAAGATATTAATAGATCCATTTTGCTCGGGAAAGGTTTAGATAACTGTACTAAGTTAGATGGTGGAGGGACTGAGTTTTGAGATGGTCAGAGAACAACCTGCATTTATATAGTGTCCTAACATTTGTTAAAAAACATCCCTAGGAGCATCAAGGGAATGATTTTTAAATAGAATTGGATGCCAAGCCACGAATGATGTTAGACTAGGTGGCTTGATCATAAAGGTAAGCATCAAGGAGCATTTTATAAGAGGAGGGAGAGGAAGAGGGTGAAATGTAAGGAGGAAATCCCAGATCAGAATCAGGTTAACATCTCTGACATATGTCATGAAATCTGTTGTTTTTCTGCTGCAGTACTTTGCAATACATAATAATAAAAACTATAAATTACAATGAGAAGTGTATATAAAAAAGAAAAATTAAATTAAATCAGTAGTCCAAAAAGAGAGGAAAAAAATACTGAGGTAGGTTCACGGATTCATTGTTCATTCAGAAATCTGGTGGCAGAGGGGAAGGAGCTGTTCCTGACTGTTTGAAAGTGTATCTTCAGGCTCAGGTACCTCCATCTATGTGGTAGCAATGAGAATAGGACATGTCCTGGGTGATGAGGGTCCTTAACGACGGATGCCACTTTCTTAAGGCATCTCCTTATGAAGGTGTGCTGGACATTGGGAAGACCTGTGCCCACGATGGAGCTGGCTGAGTTTATAACTTTCTGCAACTTTTTCCGATCCTGTGCAGTAGCCCCTCCATACCAGACAGTGATGCAACCAGTTAGAATGCTCTCTAAAGTACATCTGTAGTAATTTGTGAGTGCCTTTGGTGACATACCAATTTTATTCAAACTCCTAATGAAATATAGCCATTGCCATACATTCTTTGTAATTACATTAATTTGTTGGGCCTAGGATAGATCCTCAGAGTTCCTAGGTCTATCCTAGGATAGACCCAGGAACTTGAAACTGCTCACTCTTTCCACTTCTGATACCTCAAAAAGGATTGGTGTTTGTTCCCTCGACCTCCCCTTCCTGAAGTTCACAGACAATTCCTTGGTCTTACTGACATTGAGTCCAAGGTTGTTGCTGTGACACCACTCAACCAGCTGATCTAGCTCACTCCTGTGCACCTCCTCATCGCCATCTGAAATTCTGTAAACAATAGTTGTGTCATCAGCAAATTTATAGATGTTGTTTGAGCTGTGCCTAGCTACACAATCACGGGTGTAGAGAGAGTGAAGCAGGGAGCTAAGCACGGATCTTTGAGGTGCGCCAGTGTAGATTGTCAGCGAGGAGGAGATGTTATTTCTGATCCGCACAGTGTGGTCTCCTGGTGAGGAAATCAAAGATCCAGTTGCAGAGGGAAGTACAGAGGCTGAGGTTTTGGAGATTGTTGATTAGAAATCAGGGTGTGATTGTTTAGAACTCTGAGCTGTAGTCAATAAACAGCTGGCCATTGTGGGTATTACTGTTGTCCAGGTGATCCAAGATTGAGTGAGATTGCATCTGCTGTAGACCTATTGTGGCAATAGGCATATTGCAGTGGGTCCAGATCCTTGTGTCGGCAGGAGTTGATTCTAACCATGACCAACCTCTCGAAGCACTTCATCACAGTAGATGTGAGCGCCACTGGGTAGTAGTCATTGAGGCAGCTCACGCTGCTCTTCCTGTGGGGACTAGGTGTGAGTGCCTCTGGGTGACAGTTATCACTGAGGCAGGTTATACAAGCTCTCATGGTGAAACCTCACAGCACGTCAACTACAGGAAAAATACCGTGAACAAAAGCCTCCTTTGTACCTGGTTTTTGTAGATTTGACAAAGGCATTTGGCACAGTAGACTGCCGAAGCTCTCTGGCATATACTATCAAGAAATGGCTGCTCTGACAAGTACTTATGAATACCGAGGCTTCTGCATGATGGCATGCCAGCCACAGTACTCAGCAACTGTGGCGCTGAATAAGAAACCTTCTCCGTCAAGGTAGGAGTCAAATGGGGCTGTATCTTTGTGCCCATATTATTTGCCAATGTTATTGCTCCAGTACTTCACCTCACTGGCCAAGACCTACCACAGGGAATCCCGTTTATGTACAGAATGGACAACAGGCTTTTCAACCCCATCTGGTTCAGGGCCAAGAACAACGTCATGGAGCTTCAGTATGCTGTTGACAACACCATTGCAGCAACTCTGAAGAAGACCTTCAATGTATCCTGAATGCCTTTCCCAAGGCACTTAGAGCCCTCGTTTTCATTATAAAAAAGACACAGGCCCTATACCAGCCACCGCCCAACCAACCATTTATCCAGCCCTCCATAAAAGTTGATGATGTCACCCCTGAAAATGTTGACCACTTTCCCTACCTTGGCAGCATTCTCTCCTCAAAAACAGACATCAGCTCAGAGATCAACCACTGTCCGAGTGGTGCTGGTAGAGCCTGTGTAAGATTAAGGAAAAGAGACACAAGAGACTTTAGATGCTGGAATCCAGAGCAAAACAAACAGTCTGCCAGAGGAGCTCTGCAGGTCAGGGCTTGACTCAGGGTTTCAGCCTGAGACATTGACAGATCCTTCCTTCCCATGGATGCTGCTAGAAATGATGAGTTCTTCCAACAGATTGCTTATTGTTCCTGCATCGGGTCTCGACCCAGGAGATTGACCGTCCATTTCTTTCCATAGATGCTGCTTGATCTGCTGAGTTCCTCCCAGTCATTAATGTGTTGTTCTAAACTTTCAGCCTCTCGGTATCTTGTGTAGCCCCCGGCCAGCCTCAGGGTCGCTTGACTCACTGTCGTCTAGGGAAACAGCAAAGAACAAAGAAGCCATTTTAATAAGACTACACAGTGACATAAAAAAAAGAAACCCCCTTACACTTGCATATACAGTAATTGTTTTCCTGATTTACTGAAGGAGTGTTGTTTTTCTGGAGGTACCATCCTATTACTGAGCTATTGAGATGAGACCCCATTTGCACCACTGGATATTTGTAAAGGATCTCATCGCCAAAGAGCAGCAGAGGAGTCCTCCCAGGTGTCTCAGTCAATGGAACAGCTGTAGTTTTGTATAAAATAATTTAAGTCTACAAAGACTTACTGTACATTCCCAAACTAAAAGCCATGGTTGCTGAAGGCTACATCTGGCGACCCCGGCCTGTACCAGAAAACCAGATATGATTTACGGAGGGCTATTTCAAGGGCGAAGAGACAATTCCAAACAAGGTTGGAGGCGGCATCGGATGCATGGCAATGCTGGCAGGGTTTGCAAGACATTATTTTCTACAAAGCGAAACCCAATAGCATGAATGGCAGTGATGCTTCACTACCAGATGAACTCAACGCCTTCTATGCACGCTTTGAAAGGGAGAACACAACTACGGCTGTGAAGATCCCTGCTGCACCTGATGATCCTGTGATCTCTGTCTCAGAGGCTGATGTTAAGCTGTCTTTAAAGAGAGTGAACCCTTGCAAGGTGGAAGGTCCAGATGGAGTACCTGGTAAGGCTCTGAAAACATGTGTCAACCAACTAGCGGAAGCATTCAATTACATTTTCAACCTCTCACTGCTACAGGTGGAAGTTCCCACTTGCTTCAAAAAGGCAACAATTATACCAGTGCCTAAGAAGAATAATGTGGGCTGCCTTAATGACTATTGCCTGGTGGCACTCACATCAACACTGATTAAATGCTTTGAGAGGTTGGTCATAACTAGAATGAACTCCTGCCTCAGCAAGGACCTGGACCCATTGCAATTTTCCTATCACCACAATAGGTCAATGGCAGACGCAATCTCAGTGGCTCTCCACATGGCTTTAGACCACCTGAACAACACAAACACCTATGTCAGGATGCTGTTCATTGACTATAGCTCAGCATTTAATACCATCATTCTCACAATCCTGACTGAGAAGTTGCAGAACCTGGGCCTCTGTACCTTCCTCTACAATTGGATCCTCGACTTCCTAACCGGAAGACCACAATCTGTCGGAGTAGTGATAACATATCCTCCTCGCTGACAATCAACACTGGTGCACCTCAGGAGTGTGTGCTTAGCCCACTGCTCTACTCTCCATACACATGACAGTGTGGCTAGGCATAACTTAAGCACTATCTATAAATTTGCTGATGATATAACTATTGTTGGTAGAATCTCAGGTGGTAACGAGACGGTGTACAGGAGTGAGATATGCCAACTAGTGGAGTGGTGCTGCAGCAACAACCCGGCACTCAGTGTCAGTAAGACAAAAGAGCTGATTGTGGACTTCAGGAAGGGTAAGACAAAGGAACACATACCAATCCTCATAGAGGGATCAGAAGTGGAGAGAGTGAGCAGCTTCAAGTTCCTGGGTGTCAAGATCTCCGAGGATCTAAGCTGGTCCCAACATATCAGTGTCATTATAAAGAAGGCAAGACAGTAGCTATACTTCATTAGGTGTTTGAAGAGATTTGGCACGTCAACAAATACACTCAAAAACTTCTACAGATGTACCATGGAGAGCATTCTGACAGGCTGCATCACTGTCTAGTATGGAGGTGGGGGATACTGCACAGGACCGAAAGAAGCTGCAGAGGGTTGTAAATTTAGTCAGCTCTATTTTGGATACTAGCTTACAAAGCACCCAGGCCATCTTTAGGGAGCGGTGTCTTAGAAAGGCAGCGTCCGTTATTAAGAATCTCCAGCACCCAGGACTTGTCCTTTTCTCACTGTTACCATCAGGTAGGAGATACAGAAGCCTGAAGACACACACTCAGTGATTCAGGAACAGCTTCTTCCCCTCTGCCATCCAATTCCCAAATGGACATTGAACCCTTGGACACTACCTCAATTTTTTTTTAATATACAGTATTTCTGTTTTTTGCATGTTTTTATATCTATTCAATATACGTATACTGTGATTGATTTATTCATTCTCTTCTATATTATGTATTGCATTGAACTGCTGCTGCTAAGTTAACAAATTTCACGTCACGTGCTGGTGATAATGAACCTGATTCTGATTCTGAAGTCCAGGGCATTTCCGGGAATCTACACAGTATTCATAATGATTGCCTCTAACCTTGTGTTATAATTTTCTGATCCTGTGCACTGGCCCCTCCATACCAGACATTGAAGCAACCAGTTAGAATGCTGCAGTAAATGTCTACAGATGTACTGCGGAGAGCACTTTAACCGGTGGCATCACTGCCTGCTATGGAGGGGCCGCTGCGCAAGTTCACAGGAGGCTCAGCCAGCTCCATCACCGGCCCTCCCCCACCATCGAGGAACTCTTCAAAAGGTGATCCCCAAAAAGCTGGCATTCATCATTAAGGACCCCCACCACCCAGGACATGCCATCTTCTCATTACTACCATCAGGAGCCTGAAGGCACACTCTCAGCGTTTTAGGAACAGTGACTTCTCTTCCGTCATTCTGAATGGTTCATGAACCCACGAGTGTTACCTCACTACTTTTGCTCTCGTTTTTGCACTATTTATGTTATACATACATATATAAATACTAAATATATTTCTTATTGTAATGTGGAGTCTATTTTATGTATTGTACTGTACTGCTGCCAAAAGCAATAAATTTCACAACATATGTCAGTGATAATAAACTTGATTCTGATTCTGATTCTAATTATTTATAATATATCAAAATGTTAACTGCTGTTTTGGCATTCATCTGTAATTATTACCTTGAATTAATTAACTTCAATGTCTAAAGTGCAACATGTAACTACCTTGAATCAGTATAACCTGCTGTTAGCCTCTTCCCCGTCCCTACTCACCTACACAACCTGCGCCCCCCCCAGTAGTAACACAGAGCAAAATCTTGACTCAGGTCCATTTACCAGGTTGACTGACATCAAAGACATGGATAAAAGATTCTGCAAGTCTTGAGCAATGCACACAAAATTCTGGAGGAGCTCATCAAATCAGTGGAGAGGTCCTGATGAAGGGTCTTGGCCTGAAATGTCAACTGCTTATTCCCCTGCTGTGTCCCTCCAGTATTTTGTGTGTGTGGTGCTCAAAGATAGGAAAATGTGGATATCTACAGGAAGGGCTGCTTCATCGAAGATCTTCACCACCTGGTCCGTGCTGTCTTCTTGCTACTACCGTCAGGCAGGAAGTACAGTAACCTGTAGGTTCTCACACCAGGTTCAAGTGCCATCATTTCATTTCAGCTGTCTGGCTCTCAAACCCAGGGGTGCAACCCTAATCACTAGAGTTTAACAACACTATCCACTTGGATCACCTCACACCAAAATGGACTTTGTAGTTTTTAGCAACACGTGCAAGTTTTGCTTGGGTTTCCAGCATCTGCAGCTTTTGCCTTGTTCCAATTGTGTCCTGTCTTGTAAAGATTATATTTGATTTATATTTTCTTGTGAATACCATGTATCTGATACCATGTGTCTGTGATGCTGCTGCAAGTAAGTTTTTCATTGCACCTGTGCATACATGTACTTGTGCAGATGACTTTCCTTCTGTTAAATTAGCTTCTAGCTATTGGGGGAGAAAAGTTTTTAGCTGTGTTGGGCTTTCCTGGTGATTATAGAGAAAAGAGGTGTTGCAGATGTTAGAAATCTAGAGCAATGCACACAATGTGCTGGAGGAGATGAGCACATTGTGTGTATCTACCCAGCAATTATTTTCACACTAATAGATAAATTGTTCCAGCATTTTCTGCCTTGAATCAGGCGGGAGTTGTTTTTAAAAACCTCATGTTAAGTCTATAGTTTATACAATGGACAGTTTCAAAACCAGAAAAATTTGAAAATAAAGAGTTAGCTCTGAGCTTTACCTGTGGTGGGAGAGCTGAACAGTAGATATCAGGGTATCAGAAGAGTCTGCATTTATATTGCACCTTTCACAGCCTCAGGCTGCAAAGTTACACAGTGCATTGTAGTTGTTGCAACACAGTAAAAATTGCTGCCAATTTGGGAGCAGCAAGCTTCCACAAACAGAGAAGAAATAATGAACAGATTGCTGTATGGCTAATAACAGATTATATCTAAATGAGAGTAAGATCTGTGACTTTCAAAACCTTGGGACGTTTAAAGCACTTCACAGCCAATTTAAGTACTCTTGCCAGTGCAGTTACTGTTGCAATGTAAGAAAATTAAACATTTTATTTTCAGACCTACTTATCCAATTAGACCTTGTGGCATGAAAGAACTAGGCCTGATTATGCACCATCTTAATGTTGCTTCTGGGTAATATATTACACAGAATAGACTAGTTGTGCACACAATCATCCACAGAAGATTGTGTAATACTTAAATATAAAACGTAAAGCAAATGTTTCTCATTTCTATTCAGTGCCAAAGTCAAAATCAAATTTATAGCCATACCTACCAGTACATGAGTGCACGGATGAAATGAAAAACTTGCAGCAGAGTCAGACACATAACATCATATAAGCAACATTTGCAAGAAAAACAAGAATTAAAAATTGTACAAAATTACACCAGAAAGAACACAATTAGAACAGAAAATATGAAGTCCATTGTAGAGCAACGTAGTCATAGTGTAGCTATACTGAGGTGGTGATTAGGATTGAAATGGTTGGTTGAAGAAGTACCTGCTCTTGAAGTGGTGGTGTGGGACTTCAGGCTTCTGGACATCCCACTCAGTGGTAGCCGCAACAAAAAGGCGTGGCCCAGATGGTAGGGAGTTTTGATGATGGATGTTGCCTTCTTGTAGATGGTGGGTAGGAATGTTCCTGAGTCTATTATTCTATGCAGGTTGTATGCAATGTTTGTAAAAGATTTTTCTGATTTTGATCCAAAATGTCAACAGTTCCTTCCCCCCCCCCCAAGAGATGCTGCTCACCCCACTGAATCCCTCCAGCAGATTGTTTGTTGCTCTAGATTCCAGCATCTGTAGCCACTTGAGCCTCACCTCCTAGTATTTTGCCTCCAAATGAAACAAGAGTGATGGGTATGAAAGTGATTGACGGCAGCCTTCCAGTTGCTTATCTCTGAGGGTTGGTGAAAAGAGGTGAGTCCTTAGCTGGTTCTATTCAGTCATCAACACAATGACCAACTATTCTCCTCCGCTCTATTTTTGCATGTTCCTGGTTTAGCTGGAGTATTTCAATAGTGATGCAAATAGCTCTTATAGACATATTCTAAGAACTATTTAATCCCTTCTACATACAATCAGTGGCCACTTTATTAGGTACCTCCTGTGACCTCTGTGTGTATGTTCGTGATCTTCCACAGCTGCAGCCCACCCCCTTTAAGAGACTTACTCTTCTGCACACCACTGTTGTAATGCATTGTCACTTGAGTTACTGTCGCTTTCCTGTCAGCTTGAACCAGTCTGGCTATTCTCCTCTGACAGAACTGCTTCTCACTGGATGATCTATTTTGCACCATTCTCTGTAAACTCTAGAGACTGCTGTGTGTGAAAATCCCAGGAGATCAGCTGAGGTACTCAAACCACCCCTTGTGGCATTCCATGGTCAAAATCACTAAAATCACATTTCCTCCCCATTCTAATGTTTGGTCGAAAAACAACTGAACCGCTTGACCATGTCTGCTTGCTTTTATGCATTGAGTTGATGCTACATGATTGGCTGATTAGATTTATTCTCTTTCATTTATTTATTTGGAGGTACAGCATGGAGCAGGTCCTTCTGGCTCAATGACCCGCACTGCCCCAGCAACCCACCTATTTAACACTCACCTAAACACAGGACAATTTACAAGGACCAATTAACCTACTAACTGGTATGTCTTTGGACTGTGGGGGAAACCCAGGCAGTTTACGGGGAGAACGTACAAACTCCTTACAGATGGTGCCAGAATTGAACTCTAAACTTCGAAACTCCCTGAGCTGTAATAGCATCATACTAACCACTACACTACCGTGACCCCCCCCACGCGACCGTGGTGCACCACGGTATTGGGATAGTTGCATTAACGAGCAAGTGTACCTAATAAAGGGACCACTAATTGTAAATCATATTTTATGTTGAAGTTGTATAAGACATTGGTGAGGCCTAATTTGGAGTATTGTGCGTAGTTCCGGTCACCTACCTACAGGAAAGATGTCAATAAGATTGAAAGAGTGCAGAGACACTTTACAAGGATGGTGTCAGAACTTGAGGACCTGAGTTTTAGGGAAAGTTTGACTAGGTTAGGACTTTATTTCCTGGAGCGTAGGAGGATGAGAGGAGATTTGATAGTGGTAAGGGGGTAAACAAAATTATGAGGGTTAAAGATTCGGTAAGTGCAAGCAGGTTTTTGCACTGAGGTTGGATGAGTCTCGAACTAGAGGTCACGGGTTAGGGGTGAAAGGTGAAATGTTCAAGGGTAACATTGGGCGTGGCACGTTGGCATTGCAGTTAGTACGATGCTTTTACAGCTTGGACATCGGAGTCTGGAGTTCAACTCCGGCACCGTTTGTGAGGAATTTGTTCATTCTCCCCCGATCATGTGCTGCTCCAGCTTCCTCCCGCACTCCAGAGACGTACCAGTTAGTGGGTGAATTAGTCATCGTAAATTGTCTCCTGTGATTAGGCTAGTGTTAAATAGGGAGGATGGGTTGCTCGGCAGCTTGGCTTTTTTGGGCCTGTTCCACTCTGTATCTCTAAACAATAAAAAATAAATTGATTAAACTTCTTCACTCGGATTGCGGGTGCCAGTGTGGAACAAGCTGCCAGTGGGAGTGGTAGGTGCAAATTTGGTTTCACCATTTGAGAGGTCTGGATAAATACATGGATGGGAGGGGTGCGGAAGGCTATGGTCCGGGTGCAGTTTGATGAGACTGGGCAGAGTAATAGTTCAGCATGGACTAGATGGGCTGAAGGGCCCATTTCTGTGCTGTAGTACTCTGTTACTCTATCAATTCAACTCCCATTCAGAGGGCAAGTTCACAATCAACACCACATGATTTTCCAAATATAATGAAACATTACAACATTTGCAACATAATTATAGGCTTTTAATGTTAATGGTACTCCTTGGAGAATTCGTCCAGCAATTTGTGCCTTAGTATTCTTTCCTCAAGGTTTACTTTTGATGCGGACTCCTGTTAGACTAGAATTGCATAGGTGCTGACTCATGCTGGTATCCAATGGCACAGGAAGCCTACCCGTATTGAGGTCCAGTTATCTGGATGCTGATTAGTGCTGTGGTAAGCTTATGGGCATTGATTTATTCTGCTGTTCAGCTGAAAGATTCTGATGCTGAAGTACTCAAATAATGCTGACTCATACTGGGGCGCAGTCAAATGCTTGTAAATTCATTCTAGCATATAATGGTATTGGGCCAGACTCATGCCGGGATGCTGTTGTACACGTGAGTGCCCCGTGTATGTGCACATGTGTGTGAAAAAGTATGTCTGTATATGGCACACAGACATGGTACATGGAAATGAATATCTGAGAGGGTGTGATTTTATCACCTAAGTGCGTGTTGTGTTTGTGTGTGTGTGTGTGTGTGTGTGTGTGTGTGTCTGTGTGCGCGTGCACACATGTGAATGTGTGCACATATGTGCATGTTCACATGGAGCATATATGTGTGGTATTGCAATATACCTATCTGTGTGTCTGTGTGTATAAACCTATGTATTTCAATAGTATGCATATATGTATTTGTATGTCAATATGAACACAAAAATCTGCATATCTCTCTAGTTACCTATGTCAAAGCACATGTATGCGTTTGTACAGGTGTCAGTTGCATAATTATAATAATTGTGCATAGATTTGTATTTATGTTCTTGTAATAAATAAATGTGAATGCGTGTGTGCATGTTTCTGAATGTGTGCCTGTGCCGATGTCTGAGTGTGTATGTGCAATTTATGTGTGTACAGTGTAAGTGTGTAAAGTGAGTTAGCAGTGTGCGATGCGTTGGTGGCGCAGCCTCACACCGGCTCAGATTAAGGAGAGGGGGTGGGGAGTGTGATTGGAAATATAATCAGCTCGCATTTCTCGACAGCCAACCTGCGGAATAAGTCGCATCAGTGCGGCCTCGGACAATGTTGCAGACGCTGAACTTGCTCCTGATCCCCCTGCTACTGGCGGCGGCGGACAAGGAGAGTCAGGAGAAAGGGGCGAAGAACGGGAATTTTTTGGAGGATGAGCAATGGCTGTCCAGTGTCTCTCCGTACAGCCAGCAGATCAGAAATTGGAACCGATTCAGAGACGTGAGTTTTCGCTGCTACCGATGGGGACCCGAATTTTAAAATATCGCAGAGAGCGGAAATTAATAAATGATTGGAGCTGGGGGTTAGGAGTAATGTGGGGGTTACAGTTATAACGGAAAATGCACCAATTTTTATTCCCTTAATTCACCTGTCGTTACAGTGAAGATATCGCCCATTGCACCGTCTTATCCAGGGATTCTGATGGGGTAGGGGTCATTTTAACTGCCCATTGCTGGACGATTTGGTGATCAATTTTTTCAGATTGCCAATTGAGGGGAAATATATTTATTTTACTTGCTGCAGCAGTTAAAATGTTTAGCGTATTAGCTATGTTGATATTTATTTCCCTCGCGAACTGCTGTGACGGGGTTTTGCAATTACTGTGTTTTAGGGTTCGCTCGGGGGTAAAGAGCTGGTGTCTGCAGGGAGAGAGGGTGGGGGGCTGGAATCGGGATGATAAGCCTGGGAAGAACCTCGGACGGGATGGGCGGTAACGGGATCCTGACAATCAGGTGTCCCACACAGTCTGCGTCGGTACATCGCCCACTACACAAAACAGGCCGATTGAATCTGTGAATGGATCCTTTCCGCGTGATTTATTTTTTCCCCCAAATGCAAAATTACTCTGTCTGCAGGAGTGTAGGTTTTCTGCAGAGATGCTGACTGACTGGAGCCGGATCCCAGTATGTTGAAGTGCTTGGGCAGGTCATTTTGCGATGTGGCAAGGTTGGCGTGTTTCGTTGGACCCCCGGCAACCTGCAGCGGTTCTTAAATGTTAAAAAGAATCACACGCGTGCTTTCAAATTCATTCAATGAGTTCAGATCGTGGAGGTGTAATCCCCAAAGAAATATCTCCACCTGGTAGCTTCCCTCCATTTGTCTCGCTATCGAGGCAGATGCTCGGGATCGCGACGGACCTGCTCACTCTGGCTCTGAGGATGTTCATGCATGAATAGGTGGCTGGTGCGTTTGTCTACCACACGGACTCGTTAGGGTGAGGTCTTGATCCAATGTCAAGGCGGTCCAAGGTGTTCGGAGATGAGGACTTAGCAGATACATGTCATGTGGACACACGCAAAACCTTACATAAACATCCCATGTCCATCTCCTTCCCTCACCTCCCCCCCACACACACACACTATGATCACATGGAAATAAGCACACATGGTCTTTGCTTCACCATTGACAGTTTTGTTCTCAGCAGCTTGGACCCTTAATTCACCAACCCTATTTCCTCCCCCAACCCCACCACAGCCCTCCCCAAAATCTTCCCTGATATGCTACATAAAAGTAGATCATGATTATCAGTCCATAGTGCAGCTGGGTGTCAGTCTGTTCTGATGCAGGATCTTGGCCTGAAATGTCGACTGTTTATTCCTCTCCATAGATGCTGCCCGTCCTGCTGAGCTCCTCTAGCCTTTTGTGTGTGTGGTTCTGGATTTCCAGCATCTGCAGAATCACTTGTGCCAGTCTCATATGTTTGGTGAAGCACCACGTGGAGGACCACCCAGAGCCAGCCAGAGACTTGTGATGGTTTGATGTCCTCCCAGAATTGACCTCCAAGTGATCAATTGGATCCCATGGGGTTCAATAGTTGAGCTCAGCAGTGGGGCCACACCTTTAGAGACACGAATGTCTTCCTGCCTCTCCTGCTGAGTGTGGACAGTTAGATACATCACACCTTACAATACCAGTGTATACCAGAGTTTTTTTTATAATGAGCCAGCCTGACCCATTCTGATCTAATCTTTGTGTCTTCAGCCTCCTGTACATCCTCCAGGACGGTAGGAATGAGAAGAAAGTATGTCCTGGATGGTGAGGGTTCATAGTGATAGACGTCGCCTTCTAGAGGCATCACCTGTTGAAGGTGACCTTGATGGTGTGGAGTCCAGTGCCCATGATGAAGCTGACGGAGCTATAAGTCTCTTCAGCTTTTCCCCCCAATCCTGTGCCATGTCTAACCCACGTGGTGATGTAACCAGTCAGAAAAAAATATCCTCAACACACGTCCCATGTATCCTTCCAGTGTAGGAGGAGGCCATTTGGTCCATCAGTTCTATGTTGGCTCCCAATGCAATTCCGTCAGTTCTATGCCTATGCTTATTTTCTCTACAATCCATTCCACCTCACATGCCCATCCACTTCCCACCAATTCTCCCACTGCCCATCCGCTCTCGGGATAGTCAACAATTCTGCTACCAGTTATTCGGATGTGAGAGGGAACCAGAGCACCTCGCGAAAACTCATGTAGCCACAGGGAGAACGTGGAAGCTTCATGCAGATAATACTGAACCTCAGGTCTGATCATATGTCTGTATTTTGGGTCTGACCCAATCCAAACCTGATACAGAACCTTGGGATCGTTCGTTCATTTTTAAAAAATAAACTGCTGAGAGGACACAACAGAACAGTTACCATCTGTAGAACAAAACTGTTCCTTGCAATTTGCATATTTGGGATATCGGCTGTTGCCGTTTGTCTTGAGAAAAGGTGACTGGTCTGGTCTGTAGCACATGACCAGCTATTTTCTTTTACACAGCCGGCATTTGATAGTCACCTGCCTCTGAAGAGGTAAGCAGAAAGCCAAAGAAATAAAAATCTTTGCATTTTTTTTTGTGGTCTTCCTGAGCTCAGGATGTCCCAAAGAGCTTTGCAACCAACAGCATACCTTACAAGTGCGGTTGTCGTTGTAGTATGCGCAAAGTAAGTTCCCTCAAGTAACAGTGTGATTCAGACCGCTGAGGGATGTATCATTTATAACAATGAAAACTCTCTCTTTTATACAGAAACTAACAAATCTCAAGGGAAATTAGGGGTTAGAAACTACGGATAGTGGACGTTGAGGAAACTGAGGGAACAGTGCTTCACTTGAGGAAATCTGCAGATGCTGGAAATTCAAGCAACACACATCAAAGTTGCTGGTGAACGCAGCAGGCCAGGCAGCATCTCTAGGAAGAGGTGCAGTCGACGTTTCGGGCCGAGACTTCGTCAGGACCCTTCGTTAGTCCTGACGAAGGGTCTTATCCCGAAACGTCAACAGTACCTCTTCCTAGAGATGCTGCCTGGCCTGCTGCGTTCACCAGCAACTTTGAACAGTGCTTCTTTGTCTTCAGCCCATCACCTCTACTGGGGCATTAGCCACCGACAGCAGCTCACCAGAGTTGCTGGTCCTAGGGCAGTCTTTCAAATTGACGCCAGGTATAGTCCATCTTTGTGGTCTATCCGACCTCTCCCGGGGATGAGGTCTTCGGAGCTTCTGTTTCTCTGGGTTTTTACAGGATGGAGTTACCAGCCCATGCCCAACCCTCCTCCTCTTGCAGCCGGGCTTTGGACCAGCCATGGCGGAGGTGAGGGAATGGTTGCTAATAAGACCATAAGGTATAGGAGCAAAATTCGGCCATTTGGTCCATCACGTCCACTCCACCATTTCAACATGGTTGATCCAATTTTCCTCTCAGCCTCAATCTCCTGCTTTTTCCCCGTATCCCTTCATGCCCTGACCAATCAAGAATCTATCAACCTCTGCCTCAAATATACATCAAAACTTGACCTCCACAGTTGCCTGTAGCAAAGAATTCTAAATCAAATTTGCCAACTTTAACATTGATTCACAAGGTGACTGGGAATGGAATTTAAATATCTTTGGTTGGGTTAGGGAAGAGTTGGCCTAGGCTTTGCATGGACCTAATTAAATAGCTTCTTCTTACTGGGAACGTTACATTCTGATTTTGACTTTCAGTTGCCAGGGTGGTCACTGTGAAAGTCCACTGTTGCCAGGTGATGTAACATTGGAAATGCAGCACTGCTGCAGCCTTCAAAAGCTGAGTTTCAGGGTAATATATGGTGACATCTACGTACTTTGATAATATATTTACTTTGAACTTTTGCAAGTCTTCAGACTTGGTGATGTGATGGTTATGATGGAGTTTCAGCTACTGTTATTCCATGAGGATGCACAGAATAAATCTTCACAAATAATGATTCCTTTACAGTCAGAATTTGGCTCTGATACAGGGTCTTCACCCTAATCACTGACAACTCCTTCTCTTCCCACCCCCACAGGTGCTGCTCAACCTGCTGAGCTCATCAGAAGGTAGTTTCTTTTTCTCTCAGAATCTAGTCTTGCATCTCTTCTCTGTCCACGATACCCGATGCTGGTGGGCTGGGACAATGCAAGCCTGTGCTAGTCATCCGTTTACTCAGCACATTAAAATCACTTTGCTGTCCAAACCAGAGCAAAGTTACTGAGCCAGTAAAACTGCTGGCTCATCAGTCGAAATAATGAGAAATCACCCGCCCAGTTGCCCATCTGAGTGCTGCGTTACGTCCTGCCTTAATGTTAAAATTATATCATTGCAGCAAGTCTCAATCTTAAATAAAAAAAGATAGATTTTTAATTAAATGCTCCAGATGGAACATTTTGCTAAAAGCTTCCTTCATTAGTTCCCTTTGACCTACAGGCAAGCCCTGTTTATACATCAGTTAATTAAAATGGTTTAAGATGTCCTATCATTGGCCCATAATTGTGGAGCAGTTAACAGAAACCTTTATTATAGAAATAATGTGAAGCTGTTGATGAATGCAAGAGATTCTGCAGATGCTGGAAATCCAAAGCAACACACACAAAGTGCCGGAGGAACTCTACGGGTCCGACAGCATCAATGGAAAGAATGAAGAGTTGAAGCTTTGGACCGAGGCCTTTCATCAGGACTCATGGTGCTTTTCTTGACCTGAGGAGCTCAGTAAACTTTACAGCTAAATGAGTGCCTTGAGAATGTTGCCTGGCAGACGGAGATCAGAATTAGAATCAGGTTCCATTACACTGGCGTATGTAATGAAATTTGTCATTTTGTGGCAGCAGTGCATTGCAATACATAATTAAAAAACTATAAATTACAATTTAAAATATAAAAAATGAAGTAGTGCAAAAAGAGCAAAAAAAAAAGGAAAAATAGAGAGGTAGTATACATGGGTTCATTGTAGAACATAGAACGTAGAATAGTACAGCACAGTACAGGCCCTTCGGCCCACAATGTTGTGCCGACCCTCAAACCCTGCCTCCCATATAAGCCCCCACCTTAGACTCCTCCACATACCTGTCTAGTAGTCTCTTAAACTTCACTAGTGTATCTGCCTCCACCACCGACTCAGGCAGTGCATTCCACGCACCAACCACTCTCTGAGTAAAAAAACCTTCCTCTAATATTCCCCTTGAACTTCCCACCCCTTACCTTAAAGCCATGTCCTCTTTGTATTGAGCAGTGGTGCCCTGGGGAAGAGGCACTGGCTATCCACTGTATCTATTCCTCTTATTATTTTGTACACCTCTATCATGTCTCCTCTCATCCTCCTTCTCTCCAAAGAGTAAAGCCCTAGCTCCCTTAATCTCTGATCATAATGCATACTCTCTAAACCAGGCAGCATCCTGGTAAATCTCCTCTGTACCCTTTCCAATGCTTCCACATCCTTCCTATAGTGAGGTGACCAGAACTGCACACAGTATTCCAAGTGTGGCCTAACCAGAGTATTGTACATTCATAAATCTGATGGTGGGGAGGAAGAATCTCTTCCTGAGCCATTGAGTGTGGCTACAGGCTCCTCTACCTCCTCCTTGATGGGGACAATGAGGACATGTCCTGGGTGATGGGGGCCCTTAATAATGGATGCCATGCCACCGTTTTGAGGCATTGCCTTTTGAAGGTGTCATAGATGCTGGGGAGGCTAGTGCCCATGATGGAGCTGGCTGAGTTTACAACTTGCTGGAGTTTTTTTCCGAGCCTGTGCAGTGGCCCCTCCATGCCAGATGGTGATGTGATCAGTTAGAATGCTCTGCATGGTACACGTATAGAAATTTGAAAGAGTTTTGGATGACATACCAATTCTCCTCAAATTCCTAATGAAATATAGCCACCGTTGTGTCTTCTTTGTAATGCAACAATATGTTGGACCCAGTTTAGATATTCAGAGATCAAAGACAAGGTGCCTGTAAGTGATAAGCTGGATCTTGGACAATAAGAATGAGCGTTCTTTCCTCAGCCTTCCTCCTCAGGTCTGCTTCCTGTGTGACTGCCAGGCTTCCGTCTCCAAGCAGACAGGGAGAGCGGCAACCTACATCTCCCGCATGCAGTTAGGGTGTGCTTGAGAAACGGTACTGTGTGAAAGTGGCTTGGCTGCAAGCACTTAACTTACAAATCTTTGTGACAAGAGTTATTTCCAGTGGTCCATGATTATGACACAAGCCTGGAAATTACTGAAGCTGATGTTAATAGAAGAACACTTAACTCGTTTGTGTGACATTCTCCCACCTGCTAGCTTAATGGGAATTACATTCTAAAGCGTTATGTGGTTCCACCACTTGTCGGCTGTGGTTCAATGGGTAGCAATATTCCTTCTCGGGCGGGGGATTGAGGATTTAGGCTCTGTTCCAGAGACGAGCATGTGATCTGCCTTAACACAAGGCAGTGGAGGAACTCAGTGAGTCAGGCAGCATCTATGGAGCAAAATGGACAGTTGATGTATCTGAGAATTCAACAGGTCTGACAGCATCCATGGAAAGGAATAAAGAGTCAACATTTCATGCCAAGACTCTTCATCAGGACTCATTCTTCACCTGAAATGGGACAAAATGTCAACTCTTAATTCCTTTCCCTCGATGCTGCCTGACCTGCTGAATTCTTCCAGCATTTTGTGTTTGTTACTTTAGGTTACCAGCAGAATCTCTTGTGTTAATCAATGTTTCTGGTCCAGATGAAAGGGTCTCAACCCAAAATGTCAACTGTCCATTTTCCTCCATAAACATTGCCTGACCTGCTGAGTTCCTCCAGATTGCATCTTCTGCAGTCTCTTGTGTCTACGTGATCTGGCTTGACAACTTAGTGCAGAGCAGCTACTGTGGTACACTGTTGAGTTGGTATCTTTTAGACAAAATGTTCAGCAGAACTCCCAACTGTCCCATCAGGTGATTGGATGGGGTCTATATTTAAAAAAAAGCAGTTTGGGTTATTACCCTCCTGTGGTCTGACAAATGATTACCTTATAGCCAACATCAATAAGACAGGTTGCCTGGAAATTTTCAAGTTGCTACTTATGAAACTGGCCGGCTGGTGGCATAGTGGCATCAGTGCCAGACTTCAGAGCGAAGGCTCCCGAGTTTGAATCCAGCCGGTTCCCTTGCACACTTTCCATCCGTACTGGGTTGAGCGTCAAGCTAGCAACTCAGTCCCATAAAAATAAGAAAGCCTTATGTCGCCTTACGTCATGTCGGCGTCCCGATGTGACGCCACTTGGGGTAAAGGACTTTCTTCTTCTTCTTTCACTATGAAACTAGGTGCTTCATTCCCCACTACATCTCAGTGTCATAGTGGGAGGGGGCATTGGGAACAGACCCAAATGCAATACACAGAACTGAAGTACTAGGAACAGGACTAGGATGCAGGACCTGGGCTAGGACATGGACAAGAAACAGGGAACCCGGACAAGGAACTATGAACTAGGAGCCTGGGCTTGGACCCCAAGCCAGAGACTGGACAAGGACCCAGGACCTAGGTCTTGCCTCGGGCTTGGACCCCAGAACTAGGCAAGGACATGACATGGCTACAGGACTGGACATGGCTGGGGTCTAGAGGCTTGAGGCTGGGGTCTTGGGTCTTGCGGCTTGAGGCTTGAGGCTAATATCTCGGACAGTGATAACTCAGAGGCTGGAGCTCAGAGATGGACTGGGAACTGTACATCAACATAGAGCCGGGACTTATCCTTCGAAAAGCCAGGACTCATCTTTAACATGACACTAACATGAGACTGGACAGTACATAGACATAGAGCCGGGACTTATCCTTAGACAAGCCAGGACTCAACTTTATCTCCACATCAAGGTGGGACAGGTCCATCCGTCAGGT
The DNA here is from genome assembly GCF_030028105.1 of Mobula birostris. Taxonomy (NCBI): domain Eukaryota; kingdom Metazoa; phylum Chordata; class Chondrichthyes; order Myliobatiformes; family Myliobatidae; genus Mobula; species Mobula birostris. The sequence continues at coordinate 50,254,515 of NC_092387.1, read as the reverse complement.
AACGGCAGAACAGCCAGACTTACCCAACAGAGGCAAAGACAAGACAAGACAGGTCCCCCCGCAGGGCAATGGCTGAACGGCCTGACTTACCCCACAGAGGTGAGGACAAGAAGAGACAAACACCGAAGAATGACAGACAGTTCCATTTCTGCATCAGGGTTGCTCTGAGACGCAGTTACAGCCAGCAACCTTGGCTGGCTACAGAAACAGCCGGATCCCTCCCTAGCTCTGAGTGGCTGATGGCCACTCAGCTGGCCCAGGAAACGGCCAAATCCATACCGCAAAGACAGCTCTGACTACCGACAGCAAGGCTCCATGAAGCAATGGCCCTCCAACGCAGCCCAGAGATGGCAAGTGGCTGCCCCAGCCTTCCACCGGCAGGTTGCTCCCAAGAAATCTTGACAAGACAAACCAATCACCCACACTCAACCCCAAGGCTACTTATATTCCAAGCCCCAAGTTGGGAATCAGTGCCTAAAATTAACCCAACCGAAACAAGGGATAGCTGGAAGACCCGGAGTCCTGAGTCCATGGACCGGACCGTGAACCGGAATGCGGACTTCACAGGCCGGACCATGACACTCAGAGGTGTGCATTTTGGTAGGTTCTATATAGGTGAGGGGTAAAGTCCGCAGGGACTTGATGTGAAAGTGGGAAAATAAAATAGTTTAGTGTAGAGTTAGTGTAAATGAGTGTTTGATGATCCGTATGGATTTGGTGGGCTGAAAGGTCTGTTTCTTTGCTCTGTGATGCTATGATCCTATGAATCTTGAAAGATTTTTTATTTATTAAGATACAATGTAGAATAGACCCTTCTGGCCCTTCAAACCGCCTCACCCAACAATCCCCCGATTTAGTCCTAGCCTAATCATGGGGTAATTTACCATGATCAATTAACCTTCCAACTGGTAGGTCTTTGGACTGTGGGAGGCAACCAGGACACCTGAAGTAAACCTAAGCAGTCATGGGGAGAATATACAAATGCCTTACAGTTACTCTGGCTCTGGGACATGCTGGGATCATGAGAGGTGCCTTATAAATGGAGGACTTTTGTGGATTAAAAGAATTGATGGAATATGACTGTGTGTATCACTGCTATAGTAATTTGTTACTCCTATATGGCAAATAATAATGAACAATAATCGTAAAAGTGGAAAAAGAAACAGAAAATGCTGGGAATAACTCAGCCTAGTGACATGAGAAATGTTTTAGGTGGAACATCTCTGAGGAATATTTACAGTAAATGTGACTTTCATTAAGTATCCTCAGCCGTGTAATTACAGCAGGGCATGTCAGAGAATTGAGCGAGATGCCACGGTTAGGACGGGGGTTAGTTTGGACTTGAGTAATACTGTACAATGGACAATGTCTGTTCAGGTACCTGATACATCAGATTTTCTCATTACCTTCAACCAAAGGTAATGTTTAATTGACAGCACTTCCCAAACCCGTGCCGTCTACCTGAGCTTGTTGTGTCTCAAGTAGCATCAGTGGTTGCACTCATTTTCAGCGATTGTGGTTTGGGAGGTAAATTATGCAGGATATTAGAGTCATAGAACACTAGTGTACAGAAACAGGCCCTTCAACCCATCTAATCCATTCTGTCTGGTCATATTGACCTGCACTTGGAGTGTAGCCCTCCATAATTCTCTTAACTGTTGAAATGGAACCCACACCCACCACTTCTGTGACAGCTCATTCTACAAGCTCCCCCGCAAGCCCCCCCCTTAAATATTCCACCTTTCAATCTTAAGCTATGATCTCCAGTTCCAGTCTCACTCAACCTCAGTGGAAAAAGCTTGCTTGCATTTACTATCAATACCCCTCATAATTCTGTATACCTTAACCAAATGTCCCTTCATTTTATGATACAGGGATAAGTCCTCAAGTCCCAGCAAAGTCCTTGTCAATTTTCTCTGCACTCTTTCAGTCTAATTGATACCTTTTCTGTAGCTAGGAGACAAGCACTGCACACAATACTCCAAATTTCTACAACTTCAATATAACATCCCACCGCCTATACTGACTACTTTGATGTATATGCCAAGAGCTGTCTTTACAATCCTATCTACTCATGACACCACCTTCAAGGAATTATGGTAATTAGATTGTCATTCACCTAACTGTATTGATTTACCCTTTCAAGGCAATCAGGTGAATGACCACCTACCTACCCTTCTAGTTAAGAAAGGAGTGCTGGCTAGTACACATGGCGTGGTCTCTGCTTTTGTTTACATGGTGTCGCAGGACATTTAACATCAGACAGTAGTTTGTTTTAATATCTCATCTTGGAGGATATCGCCAAGGGATGCAGGGAATTCATTTTCCGCTGAGAGTTGGTTGAAAACAGGAGGGGTGTACAGAACATTTTAAGTACCAAGCTGTTCGGAATCGAAATGAGTTGCCTGAAACGTCAACAGAAACAAGTTCAATAGATGTTGTCACTGAGAGAAATATTTTTAAAGAAACATAAAAACTTGTTGAGCTATGAAGAGGGAGGGTGATAGTGGGATTTATAGGACAACTTTTGCAAGGGGTTTATTGAGCGCGGGGAGCCTCCTGCACATTGGCTACCCATCCTTAGGATCTTTACAAGCCTGAGTCTTGGTTTCTAAATAGAAAAGTATTCTGTCCTTTCTTGGTACCCTTTCTGATTGTGGACCTTTGGACTAGATTTGCAAGTATCTTGGTAGACACCCATCCTCCCACCTTCTTAATGTAAGGAGAGTATAACCAGTCTATTGCCATTACTATTATAGACTCACAGAGTACTCCAATACAGAAACAGTCCCATTTATTCCATGCCAACCTGTTTTCCTGTCTAGGCCCATCTACCCACACCCGGACCAGAGCCCTCCGTACCCCTGTTATTCATATACCTATCCAGACTTCTCTTAAAAGTTGCATTTGAACCTGCACCCATCATTTCTGCTGGCTGCTTGATTCACACTCACACCGTCTTCCTCTTGATTATTTCATCTTTCACCCCTAACGTATGACCTCTAGTTCTAGTCTCACCCAAGCTCGGTGGGGGTGGGGGGGTGGATAAAGCTTGTTTGCATTCATCCTTTCTATCCCCCTCATCATTTTCTATACCTCAACAGAATTTTCTCTCATTTTCCTATGCTCCAGGGAATGAAGCCCTAACTTGTTCAATCTTTCCCTGTAACTGGGGTCCTCAAGTCTTTTCAACATCCTTGTAGGTTTTCTCCCTCAATTGTCCTGCAGGCAATCAGCAAACCTGGCAGAGTTGTGGAATCGAAACACGCACAGCCCCAATCCTGCATACGTAGGTAATCTATAATCGAAGAGCCAATATAGTTGTACGTGAAGACCGTGCAAGGAATTCTACCTGGGAATTTATCCTAATTTTCCTCCCGCTGTGCGCAAGTACTCTTTCCTTTGTCAGCTCCCTTGGCTCTGCTTAAGCTCAGGAGTTAGTCTTTAGTCTTTGATATAAACTGAGATCCTTTGATCTGAGGCCTCCATCGTTTGTGGAGATGTTCCTCCAAGGTCACACATGGTTGCAGACACTGCAATAATGCAGCAATCCCTCTTACACCAATGTGAAGAAGACCTTTGGATTTCTTAAAATAACAGACTAATGGCACAGCGGTGATTAGTTTCCTCCAGGTACCAGTTCTGATGTTTTGGAAATGTGCTGTAGGCAAGCAGCTGTGACTGTTGTTGCCACCCCCATTGTCTCAACCACTTCCATAGCAACGGACTGCAAAGTTTCGCCGTGGCCTTCGTCTTTGCTAAAGCTGCAGTGTTTATGACCCTGAACTTCGATGAATGAAAGGGACAGTATGCATTGGCATTTTTGGTGTTGACATTATTTTCTGTCCTGAAAATAAACACAATTTTGACTTGTGTGGCGGGGTACAAATGTGGCAGACAATTTTCACTTGACAGTCTTCCACTAACTGCAAGGAATGCAAGGATTTTTATAGCAATTTTCACATTGTTTCAGTTGAGAATACGACAGTTATCCCACATTAAGTCACACACAGGATCCTTTGGCTCCTCAGCAGATGCGATTCTTAATTCCAAGGGGCTGGCTGAGAAGAAGAGGTTTCAAAGAGGCTTTATAAACAGTGTAAGATAAAGATGATCTTTTTTTGTCACAATGTACATCAAAACATTGAAGCAGACAGCGAAATATGTCATTTGTGTCAAGTCAAATCAAATCAGCAAGTCCTGTGCTGACACAGCACGCCCACAACTTATTAAACCTAACCCTAATGGTACAGCTTTGGTATGTGGGAGGAAACCCACACAATCTTCAAAGTTTAAAGTAAATTTTATTATCAGTAAAATTTACCACATACAACCCTGAGATTCTTTTTCCTGCGGGCATACTCTGCAAATCTATAGAAAAATAACTATAACAGGATCGATGAACAGTCAAGTAGAGCATGGAAGACAACGAACTGTGCAAATGCTAATATAAACAAAATAGCAATATATAACAAAAAAACATGAAATAACAGGATAAAGAGTCCTTAAGGTGAGACCATCGGTTTTGGGACATCTCAGTAGATATCTTATGGTCTTATGAGTATATTTATCTCCTTTTGTTCAACAGCCTGATGGCTGAGGGTAGTAACTATTCCTGAACCTGGTGGTGTGAGACCTGAAGCTCTTGGGGAGAATGTACAAACTCCTGACAGACAGCAGCGGGAATCGAACCCCAAACAGTGGGGCATTGCAAAGCAATTGCGCTTCCTGTGTACAGTAAGAAACACTGCAATCATTCACAGCAAGCTTTCATTAACAAGAATGAGATCAATTCTACTTATGGTTTTAATTGTGGGATAAGCGTTGACCAAGGATAATTTACTATCAGCTGTATCGCTCTTCAACACTATGTCCGTAATGTTGTTGAGACGTATACATCTACCTGAGAGAGAGAGAAGATGAACCATTGAGTTAACATGACACACTCTCTGACAGTCCTGCATTCTCTCAGTTACCACATCAGATGGTCAACCTGGGCTTATGTACTCGGTCCTACAGAATGGTACTTGAATTCACAGTTTGCTGATTCCATTCAAAGGGGAGCAGAACATTACCCTGAGAGGGTTTCCAGAACCTGCCAATACTTATAGTCGTAACACTTTAAAAACTGAAAATGCTGGAAACACCCAGCAAGGTCACAGTGGCACAAGTGGATGATGAGGGTTAGAATTCAGTAGAGGGAACTGATGGGATTGTGGGGAAAAGAACCGGTTAGTGTAGGACGAGGGCAGTTGGGTACTTGATGGTCATTGTAGATGTAAGAACATAGAACATAGAACATAGAATAGTACAGCACAGTACAGGCCCTTCGGCCCACAATGTTGTGCTGACCCTCAAACCCTGCCTCCCATATAACCCCCCACCTTAAATTCCTCCATATACCTGTCTAGTATTCTCTTAAACTTCACTAGTGTATCTGCCTCTACCACTGACTCAGGCAGTGCATTCCACACACCAACCACTCTCTGAGTAAAAAACCTTCCTCTAATATCCCCCTTGAACTTCCCACCCCTTACCTTAAAGCCATGTCCTCTTGTATTGAGCAGTGGTGCCCTGGGGAAGAGGCGCTGGCTGTCCACTCTATCTATTCCTCTTATTATCTTGTACACCTCTATCATGTCTCCTCTCATCCTCCTTCTCTCCAAAGAGTAAAGCCCTAGCTCCCTTAATCTCTGATCATAATGCATACTCTCTAAACCAGGCAGCATCCTGGTAAATCTCCTCTGTACCCTTTCCAATGCTTCCACATCCTTCCTATAGTGAGGCGACCAGAACTGGACACAGTACTCGAATTGTGGCCTAACCAGAGTTTTATAGAGCTGCATCATTACATCGCAACTCTTAAACTCTATCCCTCGACTTATGAGAGCTAACACCCCATAAGCTTTCTTAACTACCTTATCTACCTGTGAGGCAACTTTCAGGGATCTGTGGACATGTACCCCCAGATCCCTCTGCTCCTCCACACTACCAAGTATCCTGCCATTTACTTTGTACTCTGCCTTGGAGTTTGTCCTTCCAAAGTGTACCACCTCACACTTCTCTGGGTTGAACTCCATCTGCCACTTCTCAGCCGACTTCTGCATCCTATCAATGTCTGTCTGCAATCTTCGACAATCCTCTACACTATCTACAACACCACCAACCTTTGTGTCATCTGCAAACTTGCCAACCCACCCCTCTACCCCCATATCCAGTTCAGTAATAAAAATCACGAAAAGTAGAGATCCCAGAACAGCTCCTTCTGAGACACCACTAGTCACAATCCTCCAATCTGAATGTACTCTCTCCACCACGACCCTCTGCCTTCTGCAGGCAAGCCAATTCTGAATCCACCTGGCCAAACTTCCCTGGATCCCATGCCTTCTGACTTTCTGAATAAGCCTACCATGTGGAACCTTGTCAAATGCCTTACTAAAATCCACATAGATCACATCTACTGCACTACCCTCATTTATATGCCTGGTCACCTCCTCAAAGAACTCTATCAGGCTTGTTAGACATGATCTGTCCTTCACAAAGCCATGCTGACTGTCCCTGATCAGACCATGATTCTCTAAATGTCCATAGATCCTATCTCTAAGAATCTTTTCCCACAGCTTTCCCACCACAGACGTAAGGCTCACTGGTCTATAATTACCCCCATCCCTACTACCTTTTTTGAACAAGGGGACAACATTCACCTCTCTCCAATCCTCCGGTACCATTCCCGTGGACAACGAGGACATAAAGATCCTAGCCAGAGGCTCAGCAATCTCTTCCCTCGCCTCATGGAGCAGCCTGGGGAATATTCCATCAGGCCCCGGGGACTTATCCGTCCTAATGTATTTTAACAACTCCAACCCTCCTCTCCCTTAATATCAACATGCTCCAGAACATCAACCTGATTCATATTGTCCTCACCATCATCAAGTTCCCTCTCACTGGTGAATACCAAAGAGAAGTATTCATTGAGGACCTCGCTCACTTCCACAACCTCCACCTTTATCTCTACACCATCCTACCTTCACTCCTGTCATCCTTTTTTTCTTCACATAATTGAAGAATGCCTTGGAGTTTTCCTTTACCCTACTCGCCAAGGCCTTCTCATGCCCCCTCCTTGCTCTTCTCAGCCCCTTCTTAAGCTCCTTTCTTGCTTCTCTATATTCCTCAATAGACCCATCTTATCCTTGCTTCCTAAACCTCATGTATGCTGCCTTCTTCCACCGGACTAGATTTTCCACCTCACTTGTCACCCATGGTTCCTTCACCCTACCATTCTTTATCCTCCTCACCAGGACAAGTTTATCCCTAACATCCTGCAAGAGATCTCTAAACATCGACTACATGTCCATAGTACATTTCCCTGCAAAAACATCATCCCAATTCACACCCGCAAGTTCTAGCCGTATAGCCTCATAATTTGCCTTTCCCCATTTAAAAATTTTCCTGTCCTCTCTGATTCTATCCTTTTCCATGATAATACTAAAGGCCAGGGAGCGGTGGTCACTGTCCCCCAGATGTTCACCCACTGAGAGATCTGTGACCTGACCCGGTTCATTACCTAGTACTAGATCTAGTATGGCATTCCCCCTAGTCGGCCTGTCCACATACTGTGACAGGAATCCATCCTGGACACACTTAACAAACTCTGCCCCATCCAAACCCTTGGAACTAATCAGGTGCCAATCAATGTTAGGGAAGTTAAAGTCACCCATGATAACAACCCTGTTATTTTTGCACCTTTCCAAAATCTGCCTCCCAATCTGCTCCTCTGTATCTCTGCTGCTACCAGGGGGCCTATAGAATACCCCCAGTAGAGTAACTGCTCCCTTCCTGTTCCTGACTTCCACCCATACTGACTCAAAAGAGGATCCTGCTACATTACCCACCCTTTCTGTAGCTGTAATGGTATCCCTGACCAGTAATGCCACCCCTCCTCCCCTTTCCCCCTCTCTGTATCCCTTTTAAAGCATTGAAATCCAGGAATATTGAGAATCCATTCCTGCCCTGGTGCCAGCCAAGTCTCTATAATGGCCACTACATCATAATTCCATGTATGTATCCAAGCTCTCAGTTCATCACCTTTGTTCCTGATGCTTCTTGCATTGAGGTACACACACTTCAGCCCTTCTGCCTTACTACCTTTACACCGTTTATTCTGCTTCTCTTTCCTCAAGGCCTCCCTATATGTTAGATCTGGCTTTACTCCATGCACTTCTTTCACTGCTCTATCGCTCTGGGTCCCATCCCCTTTGCAAATTACTTTGTAGTTTAAACCCTCCCGAACCATGCTAGCAAACCTACCTGCAAGGATATTGCTCCCCCTCGGGTTCAGGTGCGACCCATCCAATCTGTACAGGTCCCACCTTCCCCAGAAGAGATCCCAATGGTCCAAAAATCTAAAACCCTGCTCCCTGCACCAACTCCTCAGCCACGCATTCAACTGCCATCTCCTTCAATCCTTACCATCACCGTCACGTAGCACTGGCAGTAATCCTGAGAACGCCACCCTTGAGGTCCTGTTCTTCAGCCTTCTGCCTAGTTCCCAAAACTCACACTTCAGGACCTCATCCCTCTTCCTGCCTATGTCGTTGATACCAACATGTATCACGACTTCTGGCTGCTTTCCCTCTCGTACCAGGATGTCGTGCACCCAGTCAGAGACATCCCGGACCCTGGCACCTGGGAGGCAACAAACCATGCGGGTGTCCTTCTCACAACCACAAAATCTCCTGTCTGCTCCCCTGACTATGGAGTCTCCAATGACTACAGCCCTCCTCTTCTCCGTCCCACCCTTCTGCACCACCGGGTCAGACTCAGTGCCAGAGGCCCTGCCACCATGGCTCACACCTGGTTGGTCATCCCCTCCAACAATATCCAGGACGGTAAACTTATTATTCAGGGGAATGGCTACAGGGGTGCTCTGCACTACCTGTCTGCTCACCTTCGCTTCCCCCCTCTGACTGTCACCCAATGACCTGCTTCCGACAGCCTAGGTGTGACTACCTCCCTGTATCTCTCATATATGACTGCCTCATTCTCCCTTATGAGTCGAAGGTCATCCAGCTGCTGCTCCAGATTCCTTACACGGTCTTCCAGATCGCCCAGCCGTATGTACTTCTGGCAGATGTGACTCTGCGGGAGAGGGGCGTTCCCCCAAGACTGCCACATCTCACATGAGAGGCACATCACCATCCCAGGAGGCATTATAAAGACTAACTGCGCGTTAGCTTGTCCTCCACTCTTCTCGTCGAAGCCTCTCGAGTCAAAGCCTCAAAGCTCCACTCACTCACTCACTGGCCGCTTTCCACAGGCTGCTCTGCTTGAGCTACCCCTCTATTTATCTGTTTGAGCTTTTCAAAATGCTCGGTCATCTGACCTCAACTGCCCAATCAGCTGCTTTCTGCTGAGTCTGAGCTATTCAAATCTTGATTGTCTAATCAACGGCTTTCTGCTGATCTATTCAAATCTTGATTGACTTGATTGCACAGACCAACTACCAAAACTGCCAGAATCTCTCGAGTCAAAGCCTGAAAGCTCCACTCCTTCACTGGCCCACTCACTCACTGGCCGCTTTCCACAGACAATAAGACAATATGACACAGGGGCAGGATTGGACCATTCAGCCCATCAAGTCTATTCCATCATTCAATCATGGCTGATTAATTATTCTTCTCAATCCCATTCTTCTGCCTTCTCCTTGTTACCTTTGACGCCCTGACTAATCAAGAACCTATCAATCTCCGCTTCAAATATATTCAATGACTTGGCCTCCAAAGCCATCTGTGGCAATGAATTCCACAGATTCATCACACTCTGGCTAAAGAAATTCCTCCTCATCTCTGTTATGGAGGGATGTACCTGTATTTTAAGGCTGTGCCTTCTGGTCCTAATCCCTCCTGTTAACAGTAAGGCTGACTGTTCTAAAGCTGAATCTCCTTGACTCAATGAGGTAAGGTGAAATTTGGAGAACGAGAAACAATTTACATTTCAGTTCAGGCCCTTCGACAGATGCTCTTGAAATGTTGTCTATTTCTCTCTTGTCAGATGCTGCCTGATCTGCTGATTGTCTTCAGCATTTTCTATTTTTATTATAGATGAGTTATCTCAAGTTTCCTGGCCAATATTATCCCTTCAGACAACAGTTAATCTGCACATTATTGCTTTGGTGTTTGTAGGATATACTTATGCACAAATTAGCTTGCATTTCTCTGTATTACAGCACTACTTCATCACTTCTACAGGCTCTCCTGCGTTATGAATGACTGATTTATGGACACCTATACTTATGAATGACTGATTTATGGACACCTATACTTATGAATGATCTCCCATAATGCAGTGGATTCCAGTTAATTGGAACACATGTGCACCAGTACATTTTGGTCCAATTAATCACTGCCCCAGTTAGTCGAAGTTCCCTGGAAATAATTAAAAGGTATAAAACAGTCAAACTACTGCTTAGCTGGTAACAAATTCTGTATTTAAATGAAATATAGAACAAATTGGAACATTATTAATACTACTACAACACAATAAAACTGTATTCGTTCCTAATTATTATTGACAGATGAATTCATCCAGTATACCTCTATGCTGCCGTATTGTTTTGATTTACTGTAAATGAACAAAATCAGCGTAGATAGTGGACTGCCTTCATACAATGCTATCGATAATTGCATCCTCCAAATCTTCATTTTCATTGTAACATTCAAGATGAATGTCGATACACTCAAATTCTTTGAGGTTCCTACCCTGATGAAGTAGTGAAATTATTTCATTTTTGCTCCCTACCGTTTCAAGCCTGAATGCTTGAAACTATAGTGAGCAAAACAATTCAGAATTGTCTTACTGCTTATTTCTCGCCAACTATCAGTGACAGAGATCACTGCTTTTTGAACACAAACACATGTGACTGACGCTACTTAAAACATGTTTGCTCTCAGCACGATGTAGTGTCTTAACAGTTGCAAAAGTGCACGCAACTGATGCCAGCTGGAAACTGTTCAGCGAAAATCTCCTGCCCCAATTAGGCAGCGTAGAGTCCCAAATAAACAAAGGGAATCCCGTCCATTTTCTTGATTAGTTTTTGTTCTTTAAGAGTTGTTTCAAATAAGTGGCTGCCCCGATTAACCAATGGTCCAATTAACCAAAATTCACTGCATTATTAAATTCAAAAGTCTGACAAACATTCTTTCCTATGAATAGAAAACTTACTTCCTCTCTCCACCTTTAATAATGGTTCTTTCTTATAAGTGTGTTGATATCATTCATGACTACGCTGTGGAGGTATGGTACAAAGTTCCAAAAAGTCAGAGTAAATTTATTATCAAGTACATATATGTCACCATATACCACTTTGAGATTAATTTTCTTGCAGGTGTTTACAGGAAAATATAAAAATACAATAGAATTAAAGCAAAACTACATAAACAAACACTGACAGCCATTGTGCAAAAGACAATTTGCGGAAATAAATAAAGTAAATAAATAACGTTGAGTTGTAGAGTGTCTGTACCGTAAGTTGTGGAGTCAGTTCAGTGATGAGTGAAGTTACCGCACCAGTTCAGGAGCCTGATGGGTTTAGGGTAATATCTGTTCCTGAACCTGTGGAGCTTAAGGTTTCTGCATCTCCTGCCCAGTGTCATTAGCAAGAAGAGAGCATGGCCTGGATGATGAGGATCCTTGATGACGAATGCCGTTTTCTTGTGACAGCACTCCTTGTAGATGTGCTCAATGGTGGGGAGGGCTTCTCCTGTGATCAAGTGATTATTGTGTATTATCTGACATGGAAATCTGTAAAACCAAAACCCATTTGCCATCCAGGGAAGGCCTGTAGGGAGTGTTGGAGAAAAGCCTCCATCTTCAAATGCCTCCAGTCACTAAAACTAGAGCACCGTCTTACAGACTTGGAAACTTGTCAACACAGTAATAGCGCTAACAAGAGAAAACCTGTGGGTGCTGGAAATCCGAGCAACACACACAAGATGCTGGAGGAACTCAGCAGGCCAGGCAGCATCTATGCAAAAAAAGTACAGTCGACGTTTTGGGCCGAGACCCTTCATCAAGACTGGAGAAAAAAAAAGATGAGGTCAGAGTAAGAAGGTGTGGGTGTGGGGAGGGGAGGAAGAGATACAAGGTAGTAGGTGATAGGTGAAACTGGGAGGGGGAGGAGTGAAGTAAAGAGCTGGGAAGTTGATTGATGGAAGAGACACAGGGCTGGAGAAGGGTGAATCTGATAGGAGAGGACAGAAGGCCATGGAACAAAGAAAAGGAGGAGGAAGCCCAGAGGGAGGTGATGGGCAGGTAAGGAGATAAAGTGAGACAGGGAAATGGTGAAGGGGGAGGGGCCATTACTGGAAGTTCAAGAAATTGATGTTCAGGCCATCAGCCGGAATATACAAGGGGTGACTGATAAGTTCGTGGCCTACGGTAGACAGAGTCAATTTTCGAAAACCTAGCACCTTTATTTTTCCCACATTTACACACTTAGTCCAGCGGTCGTGGAGCATACGGATCCATTCTTTGTAGAGGTCGGCGTCTTCGACCTCCAGAAAGTGGTCCACAGCAGGGGTGATTGCTAAGTTTGTGGCCTAAGGTAGAAGATGAGTTATTAACTTCAAACTTTCTGCATAATCACTCAAAGAGTTGAACTTCACATGCATGTAACAAGAGCTGTATAACTCATCTCCTTCCACCTAAGGCCACAGACTTATCAATCACCCCTGCTGTGAACCACCTGGAGGTCCAAGATGCTCTCGTTACCACACTGTCACCACACCGTTCTGACGTCTGAACACAGAAATGCCATTTTCATATAAAATTGATTAGCTATTTGTCCATTTGGTAAACTGTGTATGTGTGAATGCCTAACTTGCAAGATCAGTCACCATTTACAATAGGGGTGTTAAAAGTCAGTAGAAACTACAACTTTGAAGTTAGTAAAGCAATTGTCCCTTAGTTGGTGTGCTTGTGTTTTGCACTTTTCTTTTACATTCATATCTCTGCCGTGCAAAGGGAAACTGTGCTCTTCAGAGATATTTCTTGTCTGGGCCATCTGCTCTCTACTTGCAATGTGTCCTTGTCTGGACATTATGATCATAATAGAACATAGAATATAGAAATTTACAGCACATTACAGGCCCCTTGGCCCACAATGTTGTGTCAACTATGTAACCTACTCTAGAGACTGCCTAGAATTTCCCTAGCACATAGCCCTGTGTTTTTCTAAGCTCCATGTACCTTTCTAAGGGCTATTTCAACCCTGGGAAACAGCTTCAGGCTATCCACACGATCAATCCCCCAATGTATCATCTTATACACCTCTGTCGGGTCACCTCTCGTCCTTAGTCCCTCCAATCCAGGCAACATCCTTGTAGATCTCCTCTGCACTCCCTCTATAGTACTCACATCCTTCCTGTAGTGAGGTGACCAGAACTGAACACAGTACTCCAAGTTCAAATTTATTGTCATTCAAATATACCACCAAATGAAACAATGTTCCTCCTGATCAAGGTACACAACACGACACATGTAACCCACACTCAACACATCAAGTCAGCTCTGGCAGAGTTGACAGGCCATTGCTTCCTACAAGGTGAAATCTAACATAGTGACTGGCTGTGATACTTCACCCTTAGATGAGCTCAATGCCTTTCTATACACGCTTTGAAAGGGAGAATAAAACTACACCTGTAAGAATACCTGCAGCACCTGGTGACCTTGTGATCTGTCTCGGAGGCCAATGTCAGAACATCTTTCAAGAGGGTGAACCCTTGCAAGGCATCAGGCCCTGATGGTGTACCTGGTGGGGCTCTGAAAACCTGTGTCAACCAACTGTCTGGAGTGTTCATAGACATCTTTAATCTTTCACTGTGGCATTCAGAGTTCCCACCTACTTCAATCGGGCGACAATGATACTAGTGCCCAAGAAGAGCTGCTGCAACTTTCCTATTGCCACAATAGGTTTATACCAGATGCAATCTCAATGAGTCTCCAATTGGCCTTGGATCACCTGGACAACAGCAATACCTACATCAGGCTGCTGTTTATTGATTACAGTTCAGCGTTCAACACAATCATGCCCTTGGTTCTAATGAACAACCTCCAAAGCCTGGGCTTCCGTACCTCCCTCTGCAAATGGATCTTGACTTCCTCACCAGAAGATCATACTTGCTGCAGATTGGAAATAACATCTCCCCCTTGCTGACAATCAGCACTGACGCACCTCAGGGATGTGTGCATAGCCCACTGCTGTAATCACTCTACATCGATGACTAAGCCAGGCACAGCTCAAATGCTATCTATAAATTTGCCGGCAACACAACTATTGTGAGCAGAATTTCAGATGGTGATGAGGTGTTCAGGAGTGAGATGAGATCAGCTGGTTGAGTGGTATTGCAGCAATAATGTTGCACTCAACGTCAGTAAGACCAAGGAATTGTTTGTGGATTTCAGGAAGGGGAAATCGAGGGAACACACTCCAATCTTTATTGAAGGATCAGATGTGGAAAGGATGGGCAGTTTCAAGTTCCTGGGTGTCAACATCGCTGAGGATCTATCCTACGCCCAACTTATTGATGCAATTACAAAGACATGACATTGGCTATATTTCATTAGGATTGTGAGGGGAATTGGTGTGTCACCAAAGACTCTCTCAAATTTCTACAGACGTACCATGGGGACCATTCTAACTGGTTGCATCACTGTCTGGTATGGCGGGGCCACTGCACAAGATTGGAAAAAGCTGCAGCAAGTTGTAAATTCAGTCAGCTCAATCATGGGCACGAGTCTCCATAGCATCCAGGACACCGTCAAAAGGAACAATGCCTCAGGAAAGTACTGTCCATGATTCAGGACCCCCATCACCCAAGACATGTCCTCTTCTCATTGCTGCCATCAAGGAGGAGATACAGGAACCTGAAGACACACAGTCTCTCTGCCATCAGGTTTCTGAATGGACAATGAACCCATAAACACTATCTCGGTATATTTTTTTTCTTCTCTTTTTCCACTAGTTCAATCATTTTTAAAAATATATCCTTCTTATTTATTTTATCATTTTTATTATTATGGATTGTAATGTATTGCTGCCGCAAAACAACACATTTCATGATCTATATTGGTGACATTAAACCTGATTCTGATTTTTATTCTGATTAAAGTATTATTACCACACATAAATTAAATATATTAAGGTGCATTTATGACACAAGTTATAAAGTGAACAGTATAACACTACTGGCACTATTTGCAGTGATATCTGAGTGGTGGCAGGGAGTTCAGTAGTCTCACAGCCTTGGGGAAGAAGCTGTTTCCCATCCTAACAGTTCTTATCCTAACGCTATGGTATCTCCTGCCTGATGGAAGGGGGTCAAAGAGATGTTTAGGTGGATGGGAGGGATCATTGACAATGCTACGAGCCCTGCGTACACAGCGATCCTGATAAATATCTTGAATGGGTAGAAGAGAGAGCCCAGAAATCTTCACAATCCTTCATGGGGACTTGCAGCCAGCTGCCTTGCTATCCCCGTACCAGACGGTGATGCAGCTGGTCAGGATGCTCTCAGTGGTGCCCCTGTAATAAGCTGATTAGAAGGGAGGGCTCGCTTGCCTCAGCCTCCTCAGGAAGTGGACACACAGTGTGCTTTCTTGACTAAAGAGGTGGCGTTGAGGGACCAGGTGAGATCATCCATTATGTGCCCTCCCAGAAACATAGTGCTCCCAACTCTGCCCACAGAGGAGCCGTTTATATGCAGTACGATAGATTTATGTTAACCCTTGCCTTGCCTCACTGTCTTGGTGGACCCACCAAACCTCATCGGCATTGTTACAGTATGCTGCTTTTACCAAGACGACTGGTATAGCAGATATTCCCCTGGAGTCAGGCTGCAGTGAGCTCAGATCAGCAGGCAGCGGTAGCTTTTCACACAATAGCTAATTGCTTTTCCTCTACCACATTAGTGTCTGCACCTAATTGTCTGTATTACTGCTGCAGGAGATTTAATTAAATTGTCTTTCACCTGCAAAAATTTGCAATTTTCAATATCATTGTGCCAAATTGTTTTGAACAATCTTCCATCCCACAGGCCAGGGGTATCTAATCATTTGCTTTCATGTGTCACATGCTGTGTACCAAGGAGCCCGAGGGCCATATTTGATTATTAAACCCATGCTCCCATTAATTCCCCCATATCTCAAATAGCTCACACGAACAGACCTTGATGGTTCTCACTAAGCTGGATAGGAAGAAAGCTTTGCATTTATAAAGTGCTTTTCACAACCTCAAGACATCCAAGAGTGCTTCGTAGCCAACTCTGATGTGTAAGCAATATTGTAATGTCAGAAATGCAATCAATAATTTATGCTCTGTAAGCACCAACAGTAAATAGTCAGGTCATCTTAGTGGTGCTGGCTGAGCTATTGATACTGCCCAGGATGCTGGGAAGAATTCCCATATTCTTATAGAATTATTGAATCATTAGGGCAGTGCTGGAGACCATTTGGCCCATGGAATCAGTACTTGCATTTAGGAAGCAGTGCTAAACATTAGCTTTAAAGTTTCAAAGTATACATTGAAGTGCGTTGTCTGCATCAATGACAAACAGAACATGTTGCTGGGGGACATCTGAGGTTGTGCTGGGGGTTAGCCCGCAAGTGCCGTCATTGTTCCAGCACCAAAAAATATAGGGCTTGCTCTCCCCTTCCATCATGGCTAAACCCCATTCTCCTGCCTTCGCTGATAATTTACAAACTCTAACCGATACGTCTTTGGAATATGGGCGTAAACCGGGACAAGACCCTTCCATTCCCCTGCTATTTCTCATTGTGATCTTTCACATTCATCAGTGTTACCTAGATCAGCAAACTTAAGAAATTGTGGAAGATTTGGCATGATATCTAAAACCTTGACAAACTTCTGAAGATGTGTGGTGGAGAGTATATTGACTGGCTGCATCACAGCCTGGTATGGAAACACCAATAGCCTTGAACAGAAAATCCTGCAAACAGTAGTGGATATGGCCCAGTCCATCACAGGTAAAGTCCTCTCCGCCATTGAGCACACTTATGTAGAGCATTGTTGCAGGAAAGCAGCGTCTATCACCAAGGACCCCCACCATCCAGGCCATGCTCTCTCTTCTTCCATGAAAATAATACAGGAGCTTCAGGAGTCTCACCACCAGGCTCAGGAACAGTTGTTACCCCTCAAACATCAGGCTCCTGAGCCAGAGAGTGGTGAATCTGTGGAATTTGTAGCCACAGGCAGCTGTGGAAGCCAAGTCTTTATGTATATTTAAGGCAGAGGTTGATAGATTCTTGATTGGTCAGGGCATGAAGGATATGGGGAGAAGGCAGGAGTTTGGAGCTGAGAGGAATAAAGAATAGGCCATGATGAAGTGGCAGAGCAGACTCGATGGGCCAAATGGCCTAATTCTGCTCCTTTGTTGTATGGTCTATGATCAGAGAGAATAACTTCACTCAACTTCACTTGCCCCATTACTGAACTGTTCCCACAACCTATGAACTCATAGAACATAGAACATAGAATAGTACAGCACAGTACAGGCCCTTCGGCCCACAATGTTGTGCCGACCCTCAAACCCTGCCTCCCATATAAGCCCCCACCTTAGATTCCTCCATATACCTGTCTAGTAGTCTCTTAAACTTCGCTAGTGTATCTGCCTCCACTACTGACTCAGGCAGTGCATTCCACGCACCAACCACTCTCTGAGTAAAAAACCTTCCTCTAATATCCCCCTTGAACTTCCCACCCCTTACCCTAAAGCCATGTCCTCTTGTATTGAGTAGTGGTGCCTTGGGGAAGAGGTGCTGGCTATCCACTCCATCTATTCCTCTTATTATCTTGTACACCTCTATCATGTCTCCTCTCATCCTCCTTCTCTCCAAAGAGTAAAGGCCTAGCTCCCTTAATCTCTGATCATAATGCATACTTTCTAAACCAGGCAGCATCCTGGTAAATCTCCTCTGTACCCTTTCCAATGCTTCCACATCCTTCCTATAGTGAGGTGACCAGAACTGGACACAATACTCCAAGTGTGGCCTAACTTGGGTTTTATAGAGTTGCATCATTACATCGCGACTCTTAAACTCTATCCCTTGACTTATGAAAGCTAACACCCTATAAGCTTTCTTAACTACCCTATCCACCTGTGAGGCAACTTCAGGGATCTGTGGACATGTACCCCGAGATCCCTCTGCTCCTCCACACTACCAAGTATCCTGCCATTTACTTTGTACTCTGCCTTGAAGTTTGTCCTTCCAAAGTGTACCACCTCACACTTCTCCGGGTTGAACTCCATCTGCCACTTCTCAGCCCACTTCTGCATCCTATCAATGTCTGTCTGCAATCTTCGACAATCCTCTACACTATCTACAACACCACCAACCTTTGTGTCGTCTGCAAACTTGCCAACCCACCCTTCTACCCCCACATCCAGGTCGTTAATAAAAATCACGAAAAGTAGAGGTCCCAGAACAGATCCTTGTGGGACACCACTAGTCACAATCCTCCAATCTGAATGTACTCCCTCCACCACCACCCTCTGCCTTCTGCAGGCAAGCCAATTCTGAATCCACCTGGCCAAACTCCCCTGGATCCCATGCCTTCTGACTTTCTGAATAAGCCTACCGTGTGGAACCTTGTCAAATGCCTTACTAAAATCCATATAGATCACATCCACTGCACTACCCTCATCTATATGCCTGGTCACCTCCTCAAAGAACTCTATCAGGCTTGTTAGGCACTACCTGCCCTTCACTGTGAAGGACTTTTCATCTCATGTTCTCAATATTTATTGCTTGTTTATTTATGATTATTGTTTCTTTTGCTTTTGTGGTTTGTTGTCTTTTGCAAGCTGGTTGTCTGCCCTGTTGATGCGATCTTTCATTGATTCTATTATGGTTATTGGATTTACTGAGTATGCCCGCAAGGAAATGAATCCCAGGGTTGTATACGGTGACGTACAGTATATGTACTTTGATAATAAGTTTACTTTGAACTTTGAAAGCAGACAGAGCTTCAGTTAAGAGTTTCATTTCAAAGACATTATCTCTGATACTTCAACACTCCTTGTGTTGATGCTTGTGAAGTTTATCTGAAGGTTGTGAGTTCAAACCTCACTCCAGGAACTTCAGCGTAAGAGTCAGGCCTATGTCAAGCCAGTACTAAATGAGTGCTGAATGGCTGAAGTGCTGCCATTTTAAATGAGGTACTATTTACCCAGCCGACTAGATGTAAAAAAATCCCACGGCCGCATTTCAAAAAAGAGCAGAGGAGATATCTCCAGTGTACTGGCTGATGCTATCCATTAATCCACATTAGCAATATGATATTTAGTCATTATATGCCATTATTTGTGTTTAAATTGTTCTGTTGAGCTTCCTCTATTACACTGGAGACACAAGAGACTGCAGATGCTGGAATCTGGAGCTACAAACAAATCTGCTGGAGGAACTCGAAGGGTTGAGCAGCATTTGTGGGAGGAAAGGAATTGTCGACATCAGACCATAAGACATAAGAGTTGAAACCCTTCATCTATCCTGGTGCTGCTGGACCTGCTGAGGCTTTCCAGCAGGTTGTTTGTTGCTTCCTGTATTAGAACACCAGTCACACTTCAAAGCAGTGCCCTGCTTCAGTACTGTTTGGAAAGTTGCTCGATCAGTGTAAGCCTCTTTTTCAATAGTGCGTGGCACTTCACCCTCAGTCACTTGCAGAAACCACTGGAGTAAGGCTTGATTTCCAGCCTTCCAAATTAGAAGTGATCCATGGTTCAGCGAGCCCTGGCTGAGATCCAGATGTCAGAGATCTGATTAACCCTTCAATAAAGCAACAGTGGTTAAAAATCCACCCTCCTTTTGCCTCCGGACTGAGAGACTTGGAACTGGACACAGCAGCAATTAGATGTACAAAGCCAGGTGAGAGGTAGAGAGGCAAGAAAGGAATTGTGGAGATTGGATGCCTGGAAACCTGCCACCAACAAAGAAGGGATCCTGGAAGATGTTCATCACTGAGAGGACCTTTCCCTACTGGTGTCCTCAAGATGCCTGCGTTTTCCAACAATTAAATTTGGCACCATCTCTGGTTTAATGGTTGCATGATTATACCCATATTTTGATTTTGCTTTTGAAGGAAGTGCATCCACACCATGGGGAAGCATTTTCACCAGATCATCAAAACCAAGTACACAGTTCTTTTGATATGTTCTTAACCACCCAGTCCAGATGAAGGGCCTCGGCTGTTTCTTCCCCTCCATAGATACTGCATGACCTGCTGAGTTCCTACAGTATTTTGTGCTTGTTTCTCAGTACTTGATGTTCCCTCAGGATTGGTATTTCCTGTATCCTTTGTAGAATCTCTTTGCCAGTGCTCTAGAAGTCTGAGACAGTGGGATCATCAAAATTTTTTAATTGCTTTCAACTTTCTACCCACCCTCCCCCTTCATGAGTGACTCCTCCACACCTTAGGAAGAAACCCAGCCAAAACCTTCAATCCAGAATGCACAGAGAAAGTGGAACCTTCTTTCAGTTCATGATGTCACCAAACGTCATGACAATCTATTTATTTAGCGATATGGTGCAGAGCAGGCCTTTCCCGCCCTTTGAGCCATGCTGCCCCAGCAACCCACCTAGATTAACCCTAACCTAATCACAAGACAATTTACAATGACCAGTTACCACCCAGTATGACTGTGGGAAGAAACCAGAGCACCCAGGTAAAACCCAAGTATTCCATGGGGAGGAAGACTGAACTAATCGCAAAAAGAACATTTTTTTGAAAAACTGCAAATGCTGGATTTCTGAAGTAAAACCAGAAATTGCTGGAAACATTCAGTGGGTCAGGCGGCATTTGTGGAAAAAGAAACAAAGTTAACAATTTAGGTCACAGATGAAGGGCCTTTGACCTTCACCAGTACCCATTTCTCTTTCCACAGATGCTGCCTGACCTGCTGAGTGTTTTCTGCTTTAATTGGGAAAAAGCTCTGATAATTTAAGGAAGAGACATTTTTTTAAGATAAAGCAAAACACTCGGTACTTGTTCCCTTGAGAAATTAAACAAAAGAACATGATTCCACCTCTTTGACTGTTAGAAAGACAAGTGTTAAATGCCACTGTATCACCTTGCTCAATATCTCAAAGCACTCCATATTTAATTAATCACTTTGAGGTTCTGTGGATAATATTAAGAGCCGTCAGAGTAGCCATTTTGGCCACAGCTAATGAATACCTAGAAGAAACAAACAGAGGGATGCTCAGTTAGTCTGCTTTTTGTGGATTCGACTGCATGAGGTAAGTTGACCCTCAAGAACAAGGAGAAATTAAACCCCTTTTGAAGGTCAAAACTGTTCTACAGCAATGAACAGGCTGTCAGGAAATGAATGAAATAACTATCACTCTCCTGTGGTTAGAGTGTGCTCTTTAACAATTAATTTAATGGTCAGTTTATTTGAGATTTTGGAACCATTTCCATTTAATAATTTAAGATCTGCTTGACCTTGGGTTTGCTCGCGAAGAATGTTCTGCCACATTTTACAGTTCTCAGCTCAAGGTGAAAGTAGTTTAAAGCAGAATGAGATGCAGTTTCTTCATCAAAGATTAATTTTAAAAGTCTATTTCTTATGGTTCCCCGATGATGTAGCGAGTCAAAGCACCACACTGTGCAGTACTGAGTCAAATCAAACAGGAATACTCCGACTACGATTGCTGAAGGAGATTCCATTTTACAATTGGAATAGGCTAGTCAAGTGTGAAATAAAGGAGGATTGTTTTTTCTTTTATTAAAGGATTCTATTAACCCAGAAAGACTGTAGATGCTTGGGCAGATAAAATATAATTGTCAAGATTGCCATTAAACTGTAAGAAAAAGGATCAGAATTATGCCATTTGGGCCACTGAGTCTGCCCTGACATTCAATCACTCCTTTCCCCAGCCTTCTCCCCATAACCTTTGATGCCCTTACTAATCAAGAAATTTTCAACCTCCTCTTTAAATATACCCAAAAACTTGGCAGCCACAGCTCACTGCTGGCAATGAAATCCACAGATTCACCACCCTCTGGCCAAAGAAATTCCTCCTCGCTTCCTTTCTAAGGGGACTTCCTTCTACTCCGAGGCTCTGCCTTCTGGTCCTAGACTCTGCCACTGTTGGAAACATCCTCTCCATGTCCACTCTATCTCAGTCTTTTAATATTTGGTAGGTTACAATGAATTACCCCGTCTTTCATCCAAACTTCATTGATTATAGGCCCGAAGCCATCAAATGCTCCTCATACGTTAATCCTTTTATTCCTGGGATCATTCTCATAAATCTCCTCTGGACCCTCTCCAATGCCAGCAGATCCCTTCTTAGATATGGGGCCCAAAACTGCACTCAATAGTCCAATTGTCTTCTGGCCAGTGCCTTGTAAAGTCTCGGCATTATTGGGTGAGAGTATTGGAGGTGGGGATCAAAGGCAGGTAAATAACATCCAGGTGAATCATGCTCTGCTTAAATCAACTGCTGGTAAATGAACGAGAGGCTGAACGGCCCACCCGTGTTCCTCTGTTGCAGAAGACTGGATTAATAAGTTCACTACTTTTACCCTCAGTAAGGACAAGGGCAGCCATGAGGAGAATGTTATTGCATACAGTTTGCTTACAAGCGGAAAGCCATTCTGACTTGGAAATACTGTTGTGTATTGTTGCTCCTTCGACATTGCTGGGTCAAAATGCTGGAAATCCCAGCCCAATGCCACCATCAAACTATCTTCACCAGAAGGACCACAGCAGCTTGAAAAGGCAGCTTAGACATCTTTCCAAAGCCTATCAGGGTTAGTCAACAAATATTGTTCTTGCCAGGAGTGCCTAAATTCTGGAAAACCTACTCAACAAACATGATAAAATGCCGGTGGTGTCGTTCGAGAACGTGAACTCGGTTTGAAGAAATTGGGATATGGAAAACAGGTAACACTAAAAGTGAGCATGAAGATGGCAGGTTGTTATAAAACCTCAGTGTGACCGCAAGCCCACATAACCACAGCTGACCATCAGTGACCTCTGGACTGTGGGCAGAAAATGCTGCCATTTCCAGGAGCTGAGAATAATTTTGTTTTAGAGTTGGGTGTCTGATATGCCGAACATTGTGAAGCAGAGAGAGTGCCAGAAAAATTAGGTGACATTCTGGATTGCTGGAAATATACAAAAATCCTTGGAAACTCAATGGGATAGATGAGACTTAGCTATAATACTTTCTACAGCTGAGTGCCCTTCTTTCACTCATTGTCCTCGTTGTTGCCTGTTAATTGGACCCTGGTTCAAGCTTTGAGTTGCCACTTGTGCAAAACGTTCGAAGGATTTCTCAGGGTCAGGACAGAGAACCTGTTTAAACCCTGAAGGGGGAATCCACACCTGGAAGATCCATCACAACGTTACAACTGAGATAGTGAGTAATGGAACCAATAATAGTGGTTAGCGTAATGCGTCACAGCGCCAGCTGTAAATTCACGGTTTATTTTCTGCCACTGTTTGTACGTTCTTCTTGTGACTGCATAGGTTTCCTCCAGGTGCTCGGGTTAACTCCCACATTCCAAGGAGTATGGGTCAGGGTTAGTAAGATGTGGGCATGCTGTATGGGCACCGGAACCGTGGCTGTACTTACAGGTTGCCCCCCGCACATCTCGGACTGTGTTGGTCATTGACGGAAATGACACATTGCACTGTATGTTTTGCTGTTTTAATATACAGTACTGTCTTCGGCACATATTTATAGTTCGGGTGTATAAGACTTTAGCACAGTACTGTACTTATCAACATTGGAATGGAGAGTGATTTTGTAAATCTTTCAGGAGCAAAGGATGTTGGGAATGGCGAAGGTGGAGCATCATGGGAGGGGTGAGGGGTGTGGGACAGGTGGCAGAGAAGGAGTGCGAGGGTTCAGGAGATGGAATGGGTACAGACACACCCAGCCCTGAGACACTAGGCAAGGTCATTTGAATCCAAAGAATTGGTTTATTGATCATTACAGAATATCTCTAAGGTGTTCCCTGCTCCCTCCCCTCTCTCTTCCCCTTCCCACTTGATCCACAATAGAGAACCAGATCGGAGTCAGGTTTATCATCACTCACATATGTAATGAAATTTGTTTTTGTTTGCAGCAATGAGGTGCAATACATTTAATTACTACAGTACTGTGCAAAAGATATACTGTATATATATGGATATATATATAGACTTCACATGCCCAGATATAAGGCCACAGGAGGGATTTCACTTGCAGTAAATGTTGTGGCTTTTATATGGATGTTACGGTTCTCTTTTACAGCTTGCAAAATTATGAAATCACAATCGTCTTGTTAAGCATGACATCATTTATTTCCCTCCTTCCTTCCCCCGTTCTCTTCACCTGAAATTGCCAGCTATTTGCAGCAAAGAACAGGGTATGAACCTGGCATTGTTGGCCTCCCACCTGGCTCACACTGTGACATGCTTCCTGTTCTTGCAGAGACATGCATAACAGCAGTAGGCCATTCTGCCCACCGAATCCATGCCAACCAGCAAGCACCCATTTACACTAATCCTATATTTATTCTCTCCACCATCCCATCAACTCCCCCAAATTCTACCACTGGCCTACACACTGAGTTACAGTGGCCAATTAATCTACCAACCTGAGATGTGAGAAGAAGGTAGAGCACCCATGGGTCACCCATGCTGTCTCAGAGCGGGCGTGCAAGTTGCAGATAGACAGCAGCAGGCTCAGCTTTGAACATGGGTTACCAGTGCCATGAGGCAGAAACACTACCAGCTGCGCCATGGTGCTGCCATCGTCCCTTATTTATTTATTTATTTAGAGATCCCGCACAGCAACAGGCTTTTATTCATTTATTTATCGATCTACCTATCTATCTATTTATATAGAGATATGCATGGAACAGGCCCTTCCGGTTTAACAATCTGCACCGTCCAGCAACCCATCTATTTAACCCTGGCCTAATCACATGATAATTTACAATGACCAATTAGCCTACTAACCGGAATGTCTTTGGAATATGGGAGGAAACCAGAGCACCTGGAGGAAATCCATTCACACATGGGAAGGACGTGCAAACCTATTACAGATGGCATTGGAATTGAACTTTGAACTCCAACGCCTCGAGCTGTAATGTCATTGCGTTAACTGCTATGCTGTGCTACCGCGGCTAACTTAACGTACACGTTCAGCCCAACGTGCCCACTTACGGCCACGTGACTAATTAACCTCCTAGTCTGTACCTCTTTGGAATGTGGAGGAAACCAGAGCACCCGGAGGAAATCCACATGGACACTGGGGAAATATACAAACTCCCTAAAGACAGCGGCTAAATTGAACCGGAGTCACTAGTGCTGTCATAGCAATATGCTCACCACTACTCTACCGTGCAACTCCAATTGATGAATGGCTGCTCCCCCCCCCCACTCATCTGGGGTATGGAAACCTACTCAGCAAAAGGGCAGATGATTCTTGTTTAATTGCAGACCGTGCTCATGTACTGAAAGGATGGCTTGCTGCAGACACAAGTTTAAGGTTTGACCTGTTAGAAGTCAGCCTTGCGTACCATAGATGTGGGCTTTGTGCATTAAAAGGACTGAGTCCTGTGAGTTGAGTCCACTCATGAGTTTGCATCCAATGTAGTGTCCGATACGGTTTTTGCTTTGGTGTCACTTTCTTTTCCTCTAACTTGCATTCTTTCCATTCTTTCCTTCCTCATGCTTTCTGTCCATCTCGGGTTGTCCATCAGGAAGTGGAGGTTAGTGGTAGTTTTATTTTACTACATCACTGAATTCGGAATTGCCATCAGTACTTTTCGGGTTTGCTGTTTATCATAAATACTCTAGAATATTGTTTGTTTGTTAATCGAAACTTCATTGAGTTACACATCCTGAATTATCCCCTGGATTTTTTTTAACTTAATAGAAATACTCAGTACATTGCGGTAACAAAGAGATATGGTACCCAGAGCAACATACACACAAAATGCTGGAGGAACTCAACAGATCAGGCAGCATTTATGAAAGGCAACATACAGCATTTCTAGCATCTACACCATCTCTTGTGTATATCATTTGCTGCTCCACTGCGAAGTCTGTCCGAGGCATGCCAACCTGAAGAAGTTTAAATCTTCTCTTGTTTATTCCACCCCCCCCCCCCGCCCCACCGTAGCTACTGCCTGACCTGCTGAGTTCTTCCAGCATTTTGTGTCTGGTGCTCTGGTTTTCTAGCACCTGTAGAATCTCCTGTCTATGAAATAGAGCCACTTTGGATTTAAATTCAAAATGAAAACATTTGAAAGAATCAAAGTCTGGTAACTTGTCCTTACCCCATTGGAACTGGGAGGTGTTGTGCCAGAACTCCCATTTTAATCTAGACTCCATGTTCTGGAAATCCTGCCAGAGCCTCTCTGTATGTTAAGACTTTCTTTGACACTGTATCCCCGAGCTTTAGACTCCTCTGATGAGAGAAAAGGGTTCTTTCTATTTACTCATTCAGGACCCCTCATACACCTCAATCAAATAACCCTTGTTCCCAAGAAAACCCTATCACCATATCCACTGCCACCTCCTTCCCGGTGAACGTGTTGGAAGGACTTGCTGCCCAACAGAAACCCGATGCTGTTTGGATGTAAAGATACCTTCAGCTTCTTCCCCAGTGCCTATAGTGAACAGGTCTACAGGGCAGCACAAACAGTGACTGCACTATCTCCTCTAGATTAAATTAAGAGCCATATCAGTAAAATATAGGAGACCAGGAGGAATTTCTTTAGCCAGAGAGTGGTGAATCAGTGAAACCCATTGGCCATAGGTGGCTGTGAGGGCCAAGTCATTGGGTATAATTACAGCAGAGGCCGACAGGTTCTTGATTAGTAAGGGTGTCAAAGGTTTTGCAGAGAAGGCAGGAGGGGGATAATTAATCAGCCATGATGGAATGGTGGGGTGGACGCGATAGGCTGAATATCCTAGTTTTGCTCTTATGTCTTATGGTCTTACAGTCAATGTAGGATCATAGAAACAGGAAGTTAGCCCTGGAGGAACTCCTCAAAACCTGCAGCTCATGACGGGTTGAGACAATGGTAAGGAAGGTAAATGCAATGTTAGTATTCATTTTAAGAGGACGAATACAAAAGCAAGTATGTAGCGCTGAGGCTTTATAAGGCATTGGTCAGGCACACTTGGAGTATTGTGAGCAATTTTGGGCTCTTTATCTAGAAAGGATGTGCTGGCATTGGAGAGGGGCTGGAGGAGGTTCACAAGAATGATCTCAGGAATGAAAGGGTTAACACATGAGGAGCATTTGATAGCTCTAAGCCTGTACTCCCTGGAATTCAGAAGAATGTGGGATGGGTGGGGGGCAATGGGTGATCTCGTTGAAACCTATTGAATATTGAAAAGCCGAGATAGAGTGGATGTGGAGAAGATGTTTACTATAGTGGGCGAGTCTAGGATCTGAGGGCCATTTAGAACAGAGATGAGGGAAGAACTTCTTTAGCCAGAAGGTGGTGAATCTGTGGAATTCATTGCCATAGATGCTGTGCAGGCCAAGTCATTGGGAATGTTTAAGGCAGGTTCTTGATTAATCAGGGACTCAAAGATTATGAGAGAAGGCAGGAGAATGGGGGTGAGAGGGTTAATAAATCTGCCATAATGGAATGGCAGAGCAGATTTGATGGGCTGAACAGCCTAATTCTTCTCTTATGTCTTATATTTACAACATGGCATTTATTTCCAACTCCATCTGGAGATGGTGAAAGTGAACTGTTTTCTGAAAGCAAGGTGTGAATCCGCAGGTGTATTTATAAGGGAAGTTACCACCATCTGGGCTCAAGACCATGTATTTACTTAGTGTGTATTGATTCTGCAAGTTTTTGTTCACTTTGGCTACCCTTTAACAATTAATAGTTTTATCAGCAAGCTTTGATTGAGTTGCTGCATCATAATATATTGGTGCATATCAGCTCTCATCTCTGTGGTGTCTGGCACATTCTCTTCAGACAGTAAAGGATCAATAAACTCACTTTTTCAAAGAGTGGGCTTGACCTGGAGGCCCATTAAAGAAAATGTGAAGCACTCCAACCCCTTTGCAGTTCTGTGTTTCTCAGAAGCACAGTCAATAATGTCAAAGTATAAATCTCTACTACGCACAGTTGCTTGGAAATAACAGTGGGCAATATTGGTTCAAACACAAAAGATCTTTTGATGTGCAGTTTGACTGGGGCAATAAACCTGCTTATCTCCGGAGCATTTAAATAGAAAACTAACCTTGTCAGGACATGCTGATGGGTAACTCTGTAAGTGGTGTTCTTGTGCTTTAAGGCCAAACTGTGCTCAAATAGGCAATATTCCACCACCTGCATATAAAACAAATTATCTGATTGAAATAAGATCTCTCTTTATGGGTGCTATTCTGTGGAAATCAGATACTGGGTTTCCCAGTTTACAACGGTGACGACACTAATGGAGCCATAGAGAAATACAGCATGTGAGCAGACTCTTCAGCCCATTAACTCCCTGTTGACCATCAACGACCCATTTCCACAGATTCTACATTAATCCCACATGCCCATCCACACCCTCCTATTGAGATATAAAGAAGGTGGGGGGAGGGTGGGAAGGAGAAGGCTGGTAGGTTCCAGGTGAAAAACCAGTAAGGGGAAAGATAAAGGAGTGGGGGAAGGGAGGCAGGGAGGTGATAGGCAGGAAAGGTGAAGGAGGAATAGGGGAAAACACAATGGGTAGTAGAAGGAGGCGGGACCATGAGGGAGGTGGTAGGCAGCTGGGGGAGGGGGCAGAGTAACATAGGGATAGGGGAAGGGAGGGGGAGGGAATTACCGGAAGTTGGAGAATTCTATGTTCGTACCAAGGGGCTGGAGACTACCTAGACGGTATATGAGGTGTTGCTCCTCCAACCTGAGTTTAGCCTCATCATGGCAGTAGAGGAGGCCATGTATGGACATGTCTGAATGGGAGTGGGAAGCAGAGTTGAAGTGGGTGACTACTGGGAGATCCTGTCTGTTTTGGCGGACGGAGCAGAGGTGCTGGTCCTTGGTATGCAGGAGACCAGAGCCTCTGGAGCAAACCCACTTGGTACCAGGGAGAATGCGCAGCCTCCACATAGGCAGCACCTGCTGCTGAGTTTGAACCTGCACTGTGAGACGACGAAGCACTTTGGGACACTCCGAGGGACTGTGGAAATGCGAGTCAAAACCAGCAGATGCCTGGAATCTGAAGTGAAAAAAAAAGATGCTAGAAACACCGAGCAGGTCGGATAGCATCCACGGAAAGTGAAACCGTACAGTGATTCTTCTCCAGACCTACATTTTCTTAAAAAAAGATTAGCTTTATTTGTGACATGTACATCGAGGCGTTTGCATCAACAACCAACACAGTCTGAATATTGTGCTGGGAACAGACCACAAGTGTCGCCATGCTTCTGGTGCCAACATAGCATGCCCACAGCTTACTAACACAAACTCGTATATCTTTGGAATGTGGGAGCACCCAGAGGAAATCAACACATTTATTGGGAGAAGGTACACACTCCTGACAGGCAGTGGTGGAAACCGACCCCCGATTGATGATTGTGTCACCCCGTGGTATTGAATTCCTTAAACCTTCTCTCTTAATCGATCCTCCTGTTAATCACTCCAGCACTGACAGCCGTTGCTAAGTGCTTAAACCGTGTTACTCCTAAGCTAAATCCCCCTGCATCCTGTTTTCAGTCTTGTTTGACTCCTGCTTTGCTCTTACTATTGACACATTTTATTTGACTCCAATCATAAAATACAGAAAAAAATTTCAAACCTTGGGCCTCAGTAAATCTCAGAAAACCACTGCCTCAGTCAAGCAACAAGCATAATCAAAGATGACTCACTCTCTTCTCCCCAGGCAGAGTTCAAAGTTCAAAGTAAATTTATTATCAAAGTACATATATGCCAGCATACAGAGGCCTGAGATCCATTTTCTTGCAGGTATTCACAGTAAGTGCAATAGAAATAATGAAAGACAGCACCCAACAGGATGGGCAATCAGTGTGCCAAAGACAAAAAAATCAGCAATATATATTGAGAACATAAGGTGAAGAGTCCTTGAAGCTGAGGCCATAGGTTGTGGGAACCATGCAGTGATGGGGTAAGTGAACTTGAGTGAAGCTATCCCCTCTGATTCAAGCCTGATGATTGAGGGGTAGTAACTCTTCCTGAACCTGGTGGTGTGGGTCCTGAGCCTCCTGTACCTCCTTCCTGATGGCAGGAGCAAGAAGAGGGCGGTTCTTGATGGTGGAAGATGGGGGTTCTTGATGATGGATGCTGCTTTCCTGCGTCAACGCTCCTTGAAGATGTGCTCATTGGTGGGGAGGGGTTTACCTGCGATGAACTGGCCTTTATCCATTACTTTTAGAGGCTTTTCCATTCAAGGACATTGGTGTTTCCATACCAGGCCGTGATGCAACCAGTTAATATACTCTCCACCACACATCTGTGGAAGTTTGTTGAAGTGCTACATGACATGCCAAATCTTTGCAAACTTTTAAGAAAGTAGAGACACTGCTGTGCTTTCTTCATAATGTCACTTATGTGCTGGACCCAGACAGATCCTCTGAATTGGTAACACAGAGGAATTTAAAGTTGCTGACCCTCTCCACTCTGATTCCCTGATGAGGACTGGCTCATGGACCCTCTGGTTTCCTCCTCCTGAAGTCAGTAATCAGCTCCATAGTCTTGCTGACATTGACTGAGAGGCGTTTTTGTGGTACGTCTCAGCCCGATTTTCAATCTCACTCCTTTATGCTGATTCAACACCACCTTCAACTCAGCCAGCGACAGTGGTGTCGTCAGCAAACTTGAATATGGCATTGGAGCTGTGCTTAGCCGCACAGTCATAAGTATAAAGCGAGTAGAGCAGGGGACTAAGCACACAGCCTTGTGGTGCACCTGGGCTGATGGTGATTGTGGAGGAGATGTTGTTGCCAATTCAAACTGACTGGGGACATCAAGTGAGGAAATCGAGGATTTAATTGCACAAGGAGGTATTGAGGCCAAGGCTTTGAAGCTTATTGATTAGCTTTGAGGGGATGATGGGATTGAATGCCGATCATTAGGCAGGAGAGTGGGGTTGAGAGAGTTAATAAATCAGCCATGATAGAATGGTGGAGCAGACTCGAAGGGCCAAATGGCCTAATTCTGCTCCTATATCTTATGGTCTCTCTGACTGGGCAGAAGATACAAAAGATAAAAGCTCATACCATCAGGCTCAAAGGACCTGTTATCAGGCTCCTGATAGGACCTCTTGTACAATAAGATGGTCCCTTGACCTCACAGTCTATCTCATTATGATTTTGTATTTTATCGTTTGCCTGCACTGCATCTTCTCTGTAGAGCTTGCACTTTATTCAGTGTAGTTATTGTTTTATCTTTTCCTACCTCAATACACTGTGTAATGATTTGATCCGAATCAGAGGTTCCCTACTTTTTTTTAATGCCATGGACCCCTACCATTAACCAAGGGGTCCGTGTCCCCCAGTCTGGGAACCACTGAACTGAAGAGTTTGCAAGACAGCCTTTTCACTGCACCTTGGTACATGCGACAATAGTAAACCAAGACCAATAGATTATGTAGATCGCATGATAGCGTAGTGGTTAGCACAATGCTTTACAGTACCAGCGACCCGGGTTCAATTCCCACCGCTGTCTGTAAGGTCTTTGTGCGTTCTCCCCGTGACTAACTGAGCGGGTTTCCTCCCTCAGTCTAAAGACATACCGTCACCAGGTTAATTAGTGATTATAAATTGTCCTGTGATTAGGCTAGGGTTAAATCAAAGGTTGGTGGGTGACGCAGCTATTCCACCCTGTATCTCAATAGATAAACAAATAATCAGCAAATGAACTAAGGCTAACAATTTTATGCCCAGATTTCCAATTAATTTTGTACACAATTATTTACGGTCAAGGTATTGTACTTCATAAATGTAGGTCCTTGTTGTAAAGGACGTTAGAATATTTACTGCCCTTACACATCATAGGGAGAGCCATGTAGATCCCAACATCTGGAAGGTGATTCATAACTTAGAGTCGTAAGCAGTATTATCTGTTTGCCAAGAGTACAGTGATTTTTTATAAATCAAAAGTCTTTATAAGAATAAATTGTGCAATGCCTTTTCATTCTTTACACTCATAGTCAATGCGATCATGTTTGCTGTTGTGTGCTGGGGCAGCAGGCTGAGGGTAGCAGAAACCAACAGAATCAACAAACTCATTCGTAAGGCCAGTGATGTTGTGGGGATGGATCTGGACTCTCTGATGGTGGTGTCTGAAAAGAGGATGCTGTCCAAGTTGCATGCCATCTTGGACAATGTCATAATGTACTGGTTGGGCACAGGAGTACATTCAGCCAGAGACTCATTCCACTGATGCAGCACAGAGCATCATAGGAAGTTATTCCTGCCTGTGGCCATCAAACTTTACAACTCCTCCCTTGGAGGGTCAGACACCCTGAGCCAATAGGCTGGTCCTGGATTTATTTCCTGGCATAATTTACGTATTACTATTTAACTATTTATGTTTTATTACTATTTAATTATTTATGGTGCAACTGTAACAAAAACCAATTTCCCCCGGGATCAATAAAGTATGACTACTACCACTACTACTACTACAACAATGCTTTCAGTACTGTTATATGACATTCGTACACATCAGTAGCATTCCTGCCACTCATAAAGGCAGGAGTGACAGGCCATTTTGGGTGGTACACTCCTACAATAATTGTGGGGCTTCCTCATCCAACCTGACCCCTCCCTCTCAAGTAGCAGAAAAACCCTACAATGTGGTCCTTCCCCATCGAGCCCTTGCGGTGGCTGCTCCAGGCTTCAGTGCGTCCCTCAACACGTGCCCGTGCAGCCTGGGGTGGTCATCTCAAGGTGCTGGCAGACAAGCAACTTTCGGGCAGAGCAAAGGGCCTCGTTCACTGAGCTGATGGTCTCCTAGCAGCACTTGATGTCCACCTCTGTGCACGTCCCTGGGAAGAGCCTGTAGATTAGAGATTTCTCTGTCAGACAGCTACTGAGGGTGAACTGTGGCATGGCCCCTTGCATCTTTATCATTGCTCCATTCCCCTGAAGCTTGATAGAGTTGTACACTTGATTTCCCTTGTACGGCAGGACTACCACATGTTGTTAACGGAACTCAGGGCACTTCTGACTACATTTATTGTACTTGAAGGTTAATTAACCTTAGGCCTGAAATAATGTTAAGCAAATAATAGCACATTGAGAGCTTGACCTGTTCATTTCAATTTCCTCCAGATGGTTATTTTAACAGAGTGAATTGGTTTGCTTAAGACCAATCAGCACACTGTTGAAATGCACTGAAGGATTGCAGGCAGCTTTAGGGGTGAGGTGGAATACTGATGAAGTGTTGAGGATCTACGAATGAAGCTTTTGGTTTTTCCAAATTACTGCTATCCCCGGACTCATTCTCTCGCTCACTGTTCCACCCATTCATAAGGCTATAAGACATAGGAGCAGAATTAGATCATTCACCTGATTGAGTCTACTCCGCTATTCGATCATGGCTGATTTATTTTCCCTCTTTACCCCATTCTCCTGCCTTCTTTTCATAGCCTTCAATGCCCTCACTAATCAAGAACCTATAAACCTTCACTTTAAATGTAACCAATGATTTGGTCTGCACAGCCAACTGTGACAATGAATTCCACAGATTCACCAGCCTCTGGCTAAAGAAATTTTTCCTCATCACTGTTCTAAAGGGACGTCCTTCTACCCTAAGTCTGTGTCCTATGGTCCTAGGCTATCCCACTAATGGAAACATTCTCTCCAAGTTTACTCTGTCTAGTTTTTTCAATATCCAGTACGTTTCAGCACAGTTCAGTACATTCAGTTAGCCACTTTGCACAAGGGGTTATCTCCAACTTCCTTTACCTCTCATGAACATTACATTTGGTAACCTCAGCTCTCAGCTTTGGTATTCTCCTTTAAGACAATCTCTTGCTTTGAAAATATGAGTTAAATTTTGATCACTGGGCACCAGTGATGCTGCATGTTAATCTAGATGCTGCATGCTAAGATCTCAAGGCACTGATGAGGCAATTAATTTATTTTCAATGTATCTCTAATATTAGTTGAATTTGAATCATTGCAGTCAAAGCCTTGGATTAACATTTGAACTAAAAGAGGCATCTTTAGTAATTCAGCACCCCTTCCGTCGTGCACTCACTGTCAGCTCAGATTAAGTGCAGACACATTAAAGCAGGTGTTCTCAGCTTTATTTGCTGTGAGGGCTAAATTAACAATCCAAATCATTTATGGTAGCCACTTGCTTGACTACGTAAGTCCTAACTTCACAAGAGGACCTGACTGTGACCTGATGTTGGGTTCCTCATGGAGTCAAGTAATAGGGGTCCCACCCTTTGCATGCAGGATCATGCTGAGAGACGGATCAGAGGCATTCAAGTCTGGTGACCAAGAAAGTTTTGAATTGAATGATGATTGACTTCATGAGAAGGAAAACGGAAGTCTATAAGCCAGTCCTCATTGGAGGATCGAAGGAGTAGAGGGTTAGCATCTTGAAATTCCTAGGTGTTAGTATTTCAGAGGACCTGTCCTGGGCCCAGAAAATATTTGGCAAGACATCTAAAACTTTGTCAAACTTCTTTAGATATTGGAAATTATATTGACTGGCTGCATCACAGCCCGATATGGAAACACCGATGCCCATGCATGGAACTCCCACAAAAGGTAGTGGATACGGCCCAGTCCATCACAGGAGTACTGTGTCCAGTTCTGGTCGCCTCACTATAGGAAGGATGTGGAAGCATTGGAAAGGGTACAGAGAAGATTTACCAGGATGCTGCCTGGTTTAGACAGTATACATTATGATCAGAGATTAAGGGAGCTAGGCCTTTACTCTTTGGAGAGAAGGAGGATGAGAGGAGACATGATAGAGGTATACAAGATATTAAGAGGAATAGATAGAGTGGACAGCCAGTGCCTCTTCCCCAGGGCACCACTGCTGAATACAAGAGGATATGGCTTTAAGGTAAGGGGTGGGAAGTTCAAGGGGGATATTAGAGGAAGGTTTTTTACTCAGAGAGTGGTTGGTGTGTGGAATGCACTGCCTGAGTCAGTGGTGGAGGCAGATACACTAGTGAAGTTTAAGAGACTACTAGACAGGTATATGGAGGAATTTAAGGTGGGGGGTTATATGGGAGGCAGGGTTTAAGGGTCGGCACAACATTGTGGGCTGAAGGGCCTGTACTGTGCTGTACTATTCTATGTTCTATGAAAGTGGATTCTTTCACTACAGTGGAGAGGAATAGCTCCAATGGGGATGGGTAAATTTCAGGTTAACTCAATTTTTTACAATAATTGAGCTAATTTGAATTGTGTTCATTGTTTGTAAATATACTTAAATTATTTTATGTTCTAACACTTATATAAGTCTGTGCTTTATAATTGTTGAATGTTGATTTTTGTTGGTTTTTACATAGCAATTTCCTAACATGTAAACATATGTGGTGAATAAAGTTGATCCTTGATATTTAGTGGCTGATTCTTATATTGTACAATAGTTTTTTTTTACTTTTAAAAGGTATCTTTTAATTATTTTCACATATTTTTCATTGGTATGCTTTTCAGGCAGGGATTGAATTTTTGTCAGGAAGAGGAAGGACTCACAATCCTTAATTTCTTGCTGATCCGGAACTGTTTACAGGGACTGAGTCACTGTTGCACATTAGCGCAAATAGCAGAGTTGGCACAAGTATTAGGAACCATTGCCTCAGAGTTTTAGAAACAGCTTCTTCCTCTCAGCCACCAGATAGCTGAACCGTCCATGAGCCCACAAACGCTACCTCAGTACCTTCCCCACCACCTGGCCCCACCTATCACCTGCCTGCTTCTACTCATTCCCACCCACCCCCACCTTCTTATTCTGGCTTCTTTCCCCTTCCTTTCCAGTCCTGATGAAGGGTCTCAGCCCTAAACGTTGAATGTTTGCTCCACTCCATAGATGCTGACTGACTTGTTGAGTTCCACCAGCATTTTGTGTGTATACCTCACTAATTTGCTCTCTTTTTATTTATATTAATTTAAGAATATATATTTATATTATAATGTATTGTAAATATTTATATTTACTATATATAACAATATGTTCTTATTTGACTTTACTTTTATTGAAATACTGTGCAGAATAGGCCCTTCCAGCCCTTTGAGCTCTGTTACCCTACCTAACCTAATCGTAGGACAACTTACAACAACCAATTACCCTACCGACCGGTGCGCCTTTGGACTGTGGGAGGAAAGCAGAGCGCCCAGAGGAAACCCATGCAGTCGTGGGGAGGATGTACAAACTCTTTGCAGAGAGTGGCGGGAATTGAACCACCATCGCTGATACTGTAAAGCGTTGTGCTGACCACTACGGCACTGTGCCCTGCAGTATATTTGTGTGTCGCACTGTACAGCTGCCACTAAACAATAGGTTTCACGACATACGTCAGGGATAATGAACCTGATTCTGATTCTGGTGACTCAGAGGTACAAATGGTTCCCACTGACCCAGCCTATCATATTTTAATGAGGAAATTGTTTATTGTACATAGACAAGCTGTTGGCAATACTCAGTGGAACAGGCAGCAACTGAGGAGGGAAATAAACAGTCAGTATTTCAGGTCAAGACCTTTTATTCAATCCTGATGAGTTCTCTTGCTGACTGTCCCTTTCCCTCCACATATGACGCCTTACCCAATGCGTTTGTCCAGCAGCTCATTTATTTTTGCTCCAGATATCAGCATCTCCTGTGTATCTGTTTATTGTCAACAGGACAGAGAAAATTATAGACCGTAACAATGAAAATAAAATCTTCCATCTTACTCCCATTTTCAAGCTGTAGTTTGAGTATTAACACAAAATGGGTACAGACTTAAGTTAATTCAGAATGTTCAAGAGACAGGCCAGAATCCTGAGTCATTGTTGGCGGGGGAGTGATTTATTGGCACAAGTCAGGGAAAATTAATGCCATAGCAAACATCATGACTAGACAATTCAGCCACAGGCTAACCTCTACAGAACAACAGCCGGAAAATAACTAGTTATTGTTAAGATATAATAGTCTTTCATCCTTTCAGGGCTGCAAGTAGGAATTTGACTCGAGTGCTCTGATTAATTAATGATTATTCTGTTTGCGGTTACAATATTCTTTTTCTTTTGTGCAGGATGATTACATCCGAACGTGGGATCAGAATCAGGCCTTTGATGAGGGTGAGTTTTCCTTTTACTGAAAATATTGAGACTTCTTTTAACCAAATTTTTGTGCAAACTTTATGAAATGCAGGGCTTCAAACTTATAATAAACTAATTATTTCATTAGATGATTTAGTATCTCTGTGTCTCTGCTCCAGTACCATCCCCAGCACACTTATTTTGTCTATTTCTGTCCCCTTCTCTCCTTCATTTTCTTTCTCTTTCTGCCTCTCCTTCACATCCCTCAGGCTTCTAAATGCAAGTACTGCGACTTTTTTTCTTAACAGGACTTGAGTCAACCAGTTGTAATTCTGAACAATATGCAAAAAAAAGCTGGAGGAACTCAGCAGGTCAGGCAGCATCTATGGAGATGAATAAACAGTCAACAATTCACGCCCTTCATCAGAACCTTTCGGATCTCAGCCCAAAACATCAACTGTTCATTCCTCTCCATAGATGCTGCCAGACTTGCTGAGTTCCTCCAGCATTTTGCATATGTTCTAGATTTCCAGCGTTTGCAGAATCTCTTGTGTTTATGATTGTAATTCAGATCTCATTAGCACCGAGGTTGTAGTGAACACAACCTGCTCTTTATCAGCCTGGGATCAATTGGTAACAATGTTCCCTCAGAAGGTTGTTGGATCCAGGCCCATGCCAAAGACGTGAATTCTAATATAGAAGCCGGTAGTCCCAAGAAAGAAAGTTGGAAGTGTTGCCTCTTTGAGAAGATGTTGAACTGAATCACTATCTCCTTTCTCAATTGGATGTAAACCATTTTGTGGCCCAGTTTCAAACAACAGTCTGAGTATCCCCATTAAACAAACAATTTTTATCCCTTGTTCATCATTACTAACAAACAGATTGCCTGATCATCATTATCACAATGCTGTTTACAAGAACATGGTGTGCAAATTGGCTGCATGTTAATCCCGCATTATAGCAGTGACTGCACTTCACTGGAAAGTCCTCTAGACAGGGGCAAAGAAAATGCCTTAAAAATATAAGTTGTTAACCCATCTCCTACCTGGAGCATGTTGCTTCAAGAAGTTACTAGTATTTGACCCTATCTATTTCCCTCTCGCTGTAGTGTCTCTCAACTGCAAGAATTAGATTCAGGTTTAATATCACTGACATACATATCTTGTGAAATTGGTTGTTTTGCAACAGCAGTACTGTGCAATACGTAAAAAACCTGTAAGTTACAATAAGAAATGTATATACATAATTAAAGTTATTAAGTAGTGCAGAAAGAGAGCAAAAGTAGTTATGGTGAGGTAGTTCATTGTCTGTTCAGAAATCTGATGGCAGAGAGGAAGAAGCTGTTCCTAAACCAGTGCACGTTTGTCTTCAGGCTCCTGTACCTCCTCCCTGATGGTAGTAATGAAGACAGAGCATGTCCTTCAGGTCCTTAAAAGTATATAACTGGGGGATATGTGTAAACAACAAATGAAAATACATCCATGTTTTTTTTAATTTTGGAAGGCGGGAGAGTAAACCAGTTCATGACCAATGAAATACTATCGACATGTAGCCAGTACTGCAGAAAAACAACATGGCAACCAATCTTCATGTAGTGAGCTATATATTGATTCAAGTTCATTGTCTTGTGCACAAGTGCAGTGAGGCACAGTTACCATGAAAAGCTGGCTTTCAGCAGCATCACATGCACATAGGTACAGACAACACACAGAACGTAAGTTATATACACTCAGTGGCCACTTTATTAGGTACACCTGCTCATTAATTCAAGTATCTTATCAGCCAATCGCGTGGCTGCCACTCAATGCCTAAGAGCATGCAGACATGGTCAAGAGGTTCACCTGTTGTTCAGACCAAATATTAGAATGGGGAAGAAATGTGATCTCAGTGACTTTGACTGTGGAATGATTGTTGGTGCCAGATGGGGTGGTTTGAGTATCTCAGAAACTGCTCATCTCTGGGGATTTTCACACACAAGAGTTTACAGAGAATGTACAAAAACAATTTTAAAAAAATCCAGTGAGCGAATGTTAAATGCCTTGTTAATGAGAGAGGTCAGAGGAGAATGGCCAGACTGGTTCAAGCTGACAGGAAGACGACAGTAACTCAAATAACCACACGTTACAACTGTGATGTGCAGAAGAGAGTCTTTGAATGCAGAACATGTTGAACCTTCAAGTGGATGGGCTACAGCAGCAGAAGACTATGAAGAACGCCCAGTGGCCACTTTATTAGGTAGAGGAGGTACATTCTAGATGCATAGGTTTATGACAGTGAAGAGAAAGAGAAAGAGGACTATGCAAAATCAAGATATTAGACCAAAAAAAAACAAAGATATAATCAGAGACAATTCCGTGGCAATGGAGGGGGTGGTCTGTAGCCTTTCATTGCTAAAGCTGGATAAAGGTTGTGCAGCTTGGTTCAAGAGCCTGATGGTTGCAGCAAAGATGCTCTTATGGAGTCTCCAATTAGTCACAAACATCACCTGGTTTCTGGAAACATCATGTGTGTTTGCTGTCATCTGGCAGTGAGACTGACCATGTGCAGCTGAACTACTACTGGGTCTTCAGTTTGAAATGGTGGGAGCATAACCACCTTCGGTATGGTGGATACAAGCTGGAGCTTGTTCTCCGCGGCTTGTGAGGTTTCAAAGCCACTTCAGTGGAAAAGTTCCTGGGATTACCAGCTCCCAAACGCGTCCTGACGATCTGTTTCAGCAATCTGTCGGATATTCTAGGGTCAAATGCAGAAAATAGAAGGAAGCCAGATGAGGCATTAGCATTTCTGAGTGATGAGGAATGGTTGGTGAAAGAGGTTAAAGATTGGTGACTTATCGTAGAGTCCCACAGCACAGAAATAGGCCCTTTGGCCCATCTAGTCCGTCCCAGCCAGGCTTTCTGCCTAGTTCCATCTACCTGTAATCGTACCATAGCCCTCCATAAATCTCTCATCTATGTACCCATGTAAGCTTCTCTTAAAGTTTACAATTGAACCCACTTTTACCATTTCCACTGACAGGATCACACCACCCTCTAAGTTAAGTATTTTCCCCTTGGATTCCCCTTAAATATTTCACCTTTCACCCTAAACCTGGTTCTACTCTTACCCAACCTGAGAGGAAAGAGCCTGCATATATTCACCACATCTGTACCCCGCAAAATTTTATACACCTCTATAAGATTTCCCCTCAATATCCTGTGCTCTAGGGAATAAAATCCTAACCTATTTGACCTGTGTCTGTCAGGTCCTCAAGTCAGCAATATATGTGTAAATTTTCTCTGCACTCTTTCAAGTTTACTGATACCTTCCCTGTAGGTAGGCGACCAGATTTGCACGCAATACTGTAAACTTGGCCTCAGCAACGTCTTACACAACTTCAACAGAACACTTCAGCTCCTGTACTCAACACCATGGTGCAAGAGGGAAGTAATCAAAGATCTCTCGTCATTAGAGAGGCTTAGTCTGAAAGGACAGTTTAGAGGGCAGCAGAGAATGAAAGAAAACGTTTGAACAAGTTAGGTCTTTATTCTTTGGAACGTAGAAGGTTGAGGGGGGACTTGATATAAGTGTTTAAAGTTATGAGGGAGATTGATAGAGTTGACGTGGGTAGGCTTTTTCCATTGAGAATGGGGGAGATTCAAACAAGAGGACATGAGTTGAGAGTTAAAGGGCAAAAGTTTAGGGGTAACATGAGGGGGAACTTCTTTAACTCAGAGAGTGGTAGCTGTGTGGAATGAGCTTCCAGCAGAAGTGGTTGAGGCAGGTTCGATGTTGTCGTTTAAAGTTAAATTGGATGGATATATGGACAGGAAGGGAATGGAGGGTTATGGGCTGAGTGCAGATCGGTGGGATTAGGTGAGAGTAAGAGTTCGGCACGGACTAGAAGGGCCAAGATGGCTTGTTTCCGTGCTGTAATTGTCATATGGTTTTATAGTTATAACATTTAGTAAGGGTGGGGTCAGGGCCGTGCTGCCCGGAGCAGGTCTCTGGTCTTCCTCTGTCAGTCGGCTGCTTCCTGACCTGACAGAGATGAAAGGAGAACAAACAGTTGCCGGTGTGATGTGGATCCGTGGTCTCAGTTGGCTGCTGGATTGCGTCATGCAGCCCGGCGTTGAGGCAGCCTGTCCCTCTCGGCTGTCAGGAATCAATTGTAAGTAGGTGTGAAATGAATCAGCCGAGCTGCTAGAGACAGCAGAGTGAAGTTGGAGCAGTGGAGCCCTTGGGAGCATTGAAGTCAGAGCAGAGCAGCTGAAGTGTTATTGATTTTGCTGCAGGAGGAGCAGATGGAGACAGGCCGTGCGGGGGGGGGTGGTGGTGGGAGCGTTTATATCCGCTGGTTCACTGGGCTGTGATTCTAAAATAAAGGACTACATACCAGGGGCTACCAGCTTCCCAGCTGCGACAAACTTTCTACATTGCTGGCGGCCAGTGCGTAATGATGTTGAACTTTGAGGACCCTGAGATGAGGTGGCACGGTTGCACTGCGGTTAGCTCTTGTACCTAATAAAGTGGCCACTGAGTTATGTGTGTGTTCCTCTGCTGCTGTAGCCCATCCACGTCAAGTTTCAACATGTGTGTTCAGAGATGCTCTTCTGCAAACCACTGTTGTAACACATGGTCATTTGAGTTACTGTCGCCTTCCTGTCAGCTTGAACCAGTCTGACTATCTCCATTAACAAGGAGAATTAACAAGTCGTTTTCGCCCACGGAACAGCCACTCAGTGGATTTTTTTTTCATTTTTCACACCATTCTCTGAAAAGGTTGTTGTGCGTAAAAATCCCAGGAGTTCAGTAGTTTCTGAGATACTCAAACATCTCCATCTGGCATCAACAATCATACCATGGTCAAAGTCACTCAGATCACATTTCTTCCCCACCCCGTTGTTTGGTCTGAACAACAATGGACTCTCTTGACCATGACTGCATGCTTTTATGCATTGAGTTGCTGCCACATGACTGGCTGATGAGATATTTGCATTAATGAGCTAGTGTACAGGTATACCTAATAAAGTGTCCACTGAGCGTAATTAACAAAACTAACAAAGTATTGTTGTTAATTTTAAGACAATAAGACCATAAGATATAGGAGCAAAATTAGGCCATTTGGCCCATCAAGTCTGCTCCGCCATTCAATTATGGCTGATCCTTTCTTTTCCGCTTCCTCAACCCCATTTCCCAGCCTTCTCCCCGTAACCTTTGATGCCATCTCCAATCAAGAACCTATCAACCTCTGCCTTAAATACACCTAACGACCTGGCCTCCACAGCTGCCTGTGGCAACAAATTCCACAAATTCACCACTCTTTGGCTAAAGAAATTTCTCTGCATCTGTTTTGAAAGGACGCCACTCTATCCTGAGGCTGTGCCCTCTTGTCCTAGACTCTCCAACCATGGGAAACATCCTTTCCACATCTACTCTGTCTAGTCCTTTGAGCATTCAAAAATTTTCAGTGAGATCCCCCCTCATCCTTCTGAGTTCCAGCGAGTACAGAGCCAGAGTCATCAAACGTTCCTCATATGATAATCCTTTCATTCCTGGAATCATCCTTGTGAACCTCCTCTGGACCCTCTCCAATGACAGCAGATCTCTTCTAAGATGAGGAGCCCAAAACTGTACACAATACTCAAAGTGAGGCCTCACCAGTGCCTTATAAAGCCTCAGCATCACATCCCTGCTCTTGTATTTTAGACCTCTTAAAATGAATGCTAACATTGCATTTGCCTTTCTCACCACTGACTCAATCTGCAAGTTAACCTTTAGGGTGTTCTGCACAAGGATTCCCAAGTCCTTTTGCATCTCAGATTTTTGGATTTTCTCCCTGTTTAGAAAATAGTCTGTACATTTACTTCCACTACCAAAGTGCATGACCATGCATTTTCTAACATTATATTTCATTTGCCACTTATTTGCCCATTCTCCTAATCTGTCTAAGTCCTTCTGCATCCTACCTGTTTCCTCAACACTATCTGCCCCTCCACCAATCTTCGTATCATCTGCAAACTTAGCAACAAAGACATGTAATTCATCATCTAAATCATTGATATACAGCATAAAAAGAAGTGGTCCCAATACTGACCCCTGCGGAACACCAGTAGTCACTGGCAGACAACCGGAAAAGGATCCTTTTATTCCCACTCACTGCCTTCTTCCAATCAGCCAATACTCTAACCATGTCAGTAACTTTCCTGTAATACCACGGGCTCTTAACTTGGTAAGCAGCCTCATGTGTGGCATCTTGTCAAATGCATTCTCAAAGTCCAAAGATACAACATCCACTGCATCCCCATTATCTATCCTACTTGTAATCTCCTCAAAGAATTCCAAAAGGTTCGTCAGGCAGGATTTTCCCTTAAGAAAACCATGCTGACTTTGTCTTATTTTGTCCTGTGTCACCAAGTACTCCATCACCTTGTCCTTAACATCTAACATCTTCCCAGCCACTGAGGTCAGGTTAACTGGTCTTTTATTTCTTTTCTTCTGCTTTCCTCCTTTCTTAAAGAGTGGAGTGACATTTGCCATTTTCCAGTCCTCTGGCACCATACCAGAGTCCAATGATTTTTGAAAGATCATTTCTAATGCCTCCACACCTCTAACACTACTTCTTTCAGAACCCTAGGGTGCAATTCATCTGGTCCAGGTGATTTATGCACCTTTAGGTCTTTCAGCTTTTTGAGCACCTTCTCCCTTGTAATAGTAACTGCACTCGCTTCTCTTCCTTCACACACTACAACATCTGGCACACTGCTAGTGTCTTCCACAGAGAAGACTGATGCAAAATACTCATTTAGTTCATCTGCCATCTCCTTGACCCTGTTATCATTTTTCCCGCTTCATTTTCTAGCGGTCCTATATCCACTCTGATCTTTCTTTTATTTTTTACATACTTGGAAAAGCTTTTACTATCCACTTTGATATTATTTGCTAGCTCGCTTTCATATTTCGTCTTTTCCCTTCTAATGATTCTTTTAGTTGCTCTTTGTATGTTTTTAAAAACTTCCCAATCCTCTATCTTCCCACTAGTTTTTGCTTTGTTGTATGCCCTCTCTTTTGTTTTTACATTAGCTTTGACTTGCCTTGTCAGCCATGGCTGTACTATTTTGCCATTTGAGTATTTCTTATTTTTGGAATACACATGTCCTGCACCTTCCCCATTTTCCCCAGAAACCACAGCTGCTCTGCTGACATCCCTGCCAGCAGCTCCTTCCATTTTACTTTGGCCAACTCCTCTCTCATACCATTGTAATTTCCCTTACTCCACTGAAATACTGCTACATCAGACTTTACTTTCTCCCTATCAAATTTCAAGCTGAACTCAATCATACTGTGATCACTGGTTCCTAAGGGTTCTTTTACCTTAAGCTCCCTAATCACCTCTGGTTCATTACATAACACCCAATCCAGTATAGCCGATTTCTAGTAGGCTGAATGACAAACTGCTCTAAAAAACCATCTCTTAGGCATTCAGCAAACTCACTCTCTTGA
Source organism: Mobula birostris (assembly GCF_030028105.1). Classification (NCBI taxonomy): domain Eukaryota; kingdom Metazoa; phylum Chordata; class Chondrichthyes; order Myliobatiformes; family Myliobatidae; genus Mobula; species Mobula birostris. Next base: position 50,209,770 of record NC_092387.1, on the reverse strand, counting down.
GATCCAGATTTTCCCAATCGACCTGCAAGTTAAAATCTCCCATGATGATCATAACGTTGCCCTTTTGACACGCCTTTTCTACTTCCTGTTGTAATCTGTGGTCCACCTCCCAGTCACTGTTGGGAGGCCTGTATATAACTGCCATCAGGATCCTTTTACCCTTGCAGTTTCTTAACTCAACCCACAAGGATTCAACATCTTCTGATCCTATGTCACATCTTTCTACTGATTTGATGCCATTTTTTACCAGTAGAACTACACCACCCCCTCTGCCTACCTTCCTATCCCTCCGATATAACATGTAACCTTGGACATTCAGCTCCCAACTACAACCATCCTTCAGCCATGACTCAGTGAGGGCCACAACATCATACCTGGCAATCTGTAATAGTGCAACAAGATCATCCACTTTAAAGCAGATTAAGTATCATTGTTTATTGCAAGAGAGATTGAATACAAAAGAGGTTGTGCTTCATATATACAGTGGATTCTAGTTAACTGGGATGCATCAGTACCAGTACATTTTGGCCCATTTAAGGGGCTGCCCCAAATTAGCCAGAGTTTCATGGAAATAGTTGAAAATGTCTAAAAAAGATAAACTATCATTTAACTGAATAACAAATAATGTGCTTAAATGAAGTACAGAACAAATTAGAACATTATCAATACTACAACAGCACTATAAAACTGTGTATTAATTCCTAATAGTTATCAATGGATAACTATTGTATGTTGCCACATTCTTTTGATTGACTATAAATGATTAAAATAGGTGCAGATTAAAATAGATAACGATTGTCTTCATGCAATGCTTTTGATGATTGCATCCTCCAAATCTTCATTTTCATTGTAACATTCTAGATGATTGTCAATACCTTCAAATTCTTTGTAGTTTCTAACTTGTTGAAGTACCGAAATTCTTTCATTTTCACTGCTGGCTTGAAGCAACAGTGAACAAAACAGTTCTAAATTATCATACTGCTTATTTCTCACCAACTATCAGTGACAGAAATCACTGCTTTTTGAACATAAGCACAGGCAACTGAAGGTATTTGAAAACTGTTCGCTCTAAACCTGGTGTAAGGTCTACTGCCTACACCAGTGCACATGTCTGACACTAGTTAGAATCTGTTCAGCAATAATTTCCTGCCCTAATTAAGTAGCATAGCGTCCCAAATAAATGAAATAAATCCCAGCTATTTTCTCAATTAGATTTTGTTCTTTAAGAGTTGTCCCAAATATGCAGCTGCATGTTAACCAATTAACCAATGACCTAATTAACCAGAATCCACTGTATGTAGGTGAGCCCACATCTGGAGTAAAGGTAAGGAGATTTAAAAGAATAGATCTACTTGTCACATATGCATCAAAATGTACAGTGAAATGCATCATTTTTGTCAAATCAAATCAGTGATGATTGCACTGGGCAGCCTGCATGAGTCGCCATGCATCTGGCACCAATATAGTTTGCCCTCAGCTCACTAATCCGAACCGTATGCCTTTGGAATATAGGAGGAAACTGGAGCACCCAGAGGAAACCCACACAATCATAGGGAGAACATACGAACTCTTTACAGACAGCGAGCAATGGGAATTGAAGCTCAATCTTACAGCTGGCTGTTGCTCTAACTGTGACACTACCATGTCTGTACCGTGTACAGTATCAGTCTCCCTATTTAGAGGAGGATGTTAATGTACTGGAAGCAGTTCGGAGAAGGCTAATTTGATTGATGGATGGGATGTCCGACCTGCTGCCTATATGCAGTCTATGTACACTCAGTGACCATTTTATTAGATACCTCCTGTACCTAATAAAGTGGCTACTGAGCGTATGTTCCTCATCTTCTGCTGCTACTGTAGCTCATCCGCTTTAAGGTACAATGGGTTGTGCATTCAGAGATGGTCTTCTGCACATCACTGTTACAGTGTGTAGTTATTTGAGTTACTGTCACCTCCCTGTCGGCTTGAGCCCGTCTGGCCATTCTCCTCTGACCTCTCTCATTAACAAGGGACTTTCACCCACAGTACTGCCAATCACTGGATTTTTTATGGTTCTTGCACCATTCTTGAATGGTAAGGGTTAAGGAGTTGTGGGCATACCATGTCAGCGTCAGAAGTGGGGCAGTACTTTCCCAGCACAATCCTTGTTGATCGGATTTGATGGAAAGGATGCATTTCATTGCATGCTTTGATGCGCCTGTGTCAAATAAAGCCAGTCTCATCTTTGCCATAAATCAGGTTCATCAGAAAGCAGAGGGCAAACTAAACCTTAATCGCTATTTTGCATGATCTTTTTTTGCTCTGTTCCACCTCCTGATGTGTCCGTTTGTCCCTCCCCTCCAACCTCGCTCCTGACATATGTCCCTGCAGACAATAGAAATGCCCATTCACCTCCTCCCTCATCCCTGATCAGTCCTTCCAGGTGAGGTGAGACTGTTGTGCGTGAAATTCCCAGGACAGCTGCAGTTTTTGAGATATTCAAGCCACCCTGTCCAGCACCAACAGTTGTTCCACAGTCAAGGTCACTTAGGTCACACTTTGTCTCCATTCAGATGTTTGGTCTGAACAACAACTGAACCTTCTGACCATGTCAGCAGTCTTTTATGCATTGAGTTGCTGCTGCCTGATTGGCTGATTAGATATTTGCATTAATGAGCAGGTGAACAGGTGTACCTGGTAAAGTGGTCACCGAGTGTAGATTGTATTGGATATGCCTGTATCTGCATGTGGCCAAGTGGTTAAGGCGTTCGTCTAGTGATCTGAAGGTTGCTAGTTCGAGCCTCAGCTGTGGCAGCGTATTTGTGTCCTTGAGCAAGGCACTTAATCACACATTGATCTAGTGTCTGTAGCTCTAGCGCCCCACACGGACTTCCAATCTGTGCCTTGTGAGGCATGAAAATGCCTGACACAGGCCTCTCATGGTCTGAGTTGACATTCCCTCCCTCCCCTCCCTGTACCTGCTGTAATTTGGTAGAGTGAAAGAGAGCTTATTAAGATCCTAAGGGATCTTGGGGAGTGGATATGAAGAGAGAATTTCCTTTCGAGAAAAAATTCAGACCTGTAAGTCACCGTTTAATAGTCAGGGTCACCCACTAAGACAGGGAGAGGGCAACACTACCTCACTGCTGGTCAAGGTCATTGTCATGAGTGCTTGGATCTTTCTTTCCCAAACAACTGTTCTGTTCCCCTTTACAACTCGTGAACTGAAAAATGACAATTAACAATCTTGAATCTCAAAAAAGGTAATGGAACCGAAATTTATGAGCGTTTTTTATGCAGAGGGTAGACAGATTCCTGACAAGCAAGAGAGGTGAATGAGGAAGGCCAGAATGAGGAGCTACGCAGCAAATTTATTAAATGTAGAGAGGAAAATGTAGAAATGGAGAGAATCAAGTGACCTACGTCTGTTCCTAATTTGCACGTGTGTATATTCATTAGGAGAAGTAATTATTGAAATTGTGAATATCCTCACATGAGAGATTAAGAGATAACTGATTGGCACTTCTAGTATCCTCACAGACCGGCTGAAATTAGTGATGACACACCGATACACCTTGTCCCGAGCAGAGTACCTGAGGGTATACCTGCATCAGAACAGCATTCAGATGATATTAAGCTCAAAACTAACCCAAGGCAATTACCTTTCAGTGAGTGAATAAGTGCTCTGTGGAAAAGCATATGATTTAGCATTGATTGGCCAATGCAAATTACATAGATTTCCTTGAAGATCAATATGAGCCAAGATATATAGTCATTCACTAACATGTAACTTTGACCTGAGGCTCGCAAGGCTTTCAGTATCTGGGTCTGTTGTAAACCCAGGGAAGGGGATTGATGGCAGTGATTGGTCAGCAACAACATTACCATTGTTGCTGGGCAACATGGTAACGTAGTGGTTCACACAATGCTTTGCAGCGTTAGCTGGAAGATCAAGGTTCGATTCCCGTTGCTTTTGTAAGGAGTCTGTATGTTCTCACTGTGACAATGTTGTCTTCCTCTGGGTGCTCCAGTTTCTTGCGACATTCTAAGTATGTATGGTTAGGATTTAGTGAATTGTGGGTATACCTTGTTGTCATCCAAAGTGCAGCGGCACTTAGAGACTGCCCAGCACAATCCTCACTGATCTGATTTGACGGAAATAATGCATTTCATTGCATGTTTTGATGCACCTGTGTCAAATAAAGCCAGTCTCATCTTTGCTATAAATCAGGTTCATCAGAATGCAGAGGGCAAACTGAACCTTAATCTCTATTTTGCATTATTTTTTGTTGCTCTGTTAACACCTCCTAATGAAAGGTTGGTGGCATTTCTGAATCTAACATTATACAAGCTAATAAAATCAGTTTCAAGCTGTGATTCCCTTGTCCATTTGTCCCTCCCCACAAACCTCCCTCACCTCAATTCAGGGCCCCAAACTGTCCTTTCAGATGAAGCGACACTTTACCTGCGAATCTGTTAGGGTTGTCTATTGTATTCGGTGCTCCCAATGCAGTCTCCTCTACATTGGTGAGACTTTACGTTAATTGGGAGACTGTTTTGTTAAGTACTTCCTCTTCATCTGGAATTTCCCTATGGCCAGCCATTTTAATTCCTATCCCCATTCCCGATCTGACATGTCAGAAACATAGAAAACTCACGGCACAATACAGCACAACCCTTCAGCCCACAAGGCTGTGCCGAACATGTCCTTACCTTAGAAATTACCTAGGGTTATCCATAGCCTTCTATTTTTCTGAGCTCCATGTACCTGTCCAGGAGTCTCTTAAAAGACCCTATTGTATCCACCTCCACTACCATCGCCGGCAGCCCATTCCACACACTCACCACTCTCTGCATAAAAAACTTACCCCTGACATATCCTCTGTACCTACTTCTAAGCACCTTAAAACTGTGTGTGCTCTCTCGTGCTAGCCATTTCAGCCCTGGGGAAAAGCGTCTGACTATCCACACGATCAATGCCTCTCATCATCTTATACACCTCTATCAGGTCACCTCTCACCCTCCGTCGCTCCAAGGAGAAAAGGCCAAGTTCACTCAACCTATTCTCAAAAGGCATGCTCTCCAATCCAGGCAGCATTCTTGTAAATCTCCTCTGCACCCTTTCTATGGATTCCATGTCCTTCCTGTAGTGAGGCGACCAGAACTGAGTGCAGTACTCCAAGTGTGGTCTGACCACGGTCCTTTACAGCTGCAACATTACCTCTCGCTTCTAAATTCAATTCCACTATTGATGAAGGCCAATACACCATATGCCTTCTTAACCACAGAGTCAACCTGCGCAGCTGCTTTGAGCATCCTATGGACTCGGACCCCAAGATCCCTCTGATCCTCCACATTGCCAATTAATACTATATTCTGCTTTTGTATATGACCTACCAAAATGTTGGTCCGTGGCCTCCTGTTTTGCCATGATTAGGCCACTCTCAGGGTGGAGGATCAACACCTCATATTCTGTCTAGGTAGCCTCCAACCTGAGGGCATAAACATCGATTTCTTTTTCGGTAATGTTTTTTTCCTTTTCCCATCCCCTTCTGTCTTCTTCTGTTTCCCTTTCTGGCCTTGTGGTAAACCATATATGTATGTTGTAACTGGGTTAACTGTCTGGACACGCCCCTCTGCTGACTGCCCCGTGGCTCCTCCCACAGACCCCTGAATAAAGGCGATTTTGCCTTGCTCCTCCTCCTCAGTCCAGGCACAGACACTCAGCATGGAAGTCATATTTTACTGCGAATAAAAGCCTTTCAGTATTTACCCTACTTCAGTCTTTTGGAGTAATTGAAGGTGCTTCAGGCCTCTCGCCTCTTCTCCTCACGTACCTATCACCTCCCCCCTGGTGCCCCTCCTTCTTCCCTTTCTCCCATGATCCATTCTCCTCTCCTATCAGATTCCTTCTTCAACAACTCTTTACCTTTCCCACCCACCTGGCTTCACCTGTCACCTTTCTAGCTCCTTCCCCTCCCTCCACTTTTTAATTCCGGTTCCTTTCTGGCCCTGATGAAGGGTCTTGGCCCAAAACATTGACTGTTTAATCATTTTCATAGACGCTGCCTGACTTGCTGAGTTCCTCCAACATTTTGTGCATGTTGCTCTAGAATTCTCTTGATTTGGATCACAGGACCATAAGATGAGAAGGCATTGGAGCATACTTTGGGCATTTAGCCCATCGAGTCTGCTCCACCATTCCACCATGGCTGATTTATTACCCCCCCCCCCTTAACACTATTCTCCTGCCTCCTTTGGTGCCCTTACTAATTTAACAAAACAAAGAATAAGTTGGTTGATTGACCTTCTGATTCATCCTATACAACACTGCTCTGACCCATTGCTAATCAGACTTCCCTGGGTTAAATTGTTGCTTCAATAAGCCTTTCAGTCTTGGGTTTAGAAGTAGATTTGTGTATATGGGAGTCTCCACACTTCAAAGTAACTCATTGTAGGGGAGGTGATTCATGAGACGAGATACAGGCGAGTCCCTCACACACTGTGAGCCTTTGAGAACTGAGGGATACATGTGTGTATCTGCACAAGCACAGCAATTCACAGTTGGCTTGCATGATACAGAGGATAACTGATGGTGGCAGATTGTTAACTTTTACCTGAGCTTAACTTACGGATTGAGGACTCCTGTCATGAGAACCACCATCAACAGCAGACATTAATGTTGTTCTGCCTCGCTTCTTGTGTGCAAGCGTAACCCACAAGTACTCCTGATATACGTAATTAAATAGATATGGCGCAGTTACTGAACACATATGAGACGCAACTGTAAAATATAAGCTATTAAGTCCCAGCTGAGAGAGCACAATGATTATCGATGACAGGCTCTGTGAACATGCAGCAGGCTGGGTAACAAAGTGCTCCGTTATTTATTACTACTGATCGTAGGCCTGTAGCCCAATAAATTAATCGACAGAACCCAAATGGGAACTACAGGATATCTGCTACTGCTAACACTCATGGGAAGAATTATAGATATGCTCAGCAACAAGCATTGATTTTCTTATTGGGCATTTTGCTCATTAAAAATTAATTTACCATTCCCTTTCCACCCTCTGTCTAAATGCTTTTGATTCCACTAAGTTCTATTGATGCCAAGCATCCTGCAGTCTTGCCTCTGAGTCAGAACGTTGCCCAGTGAATTTGCAATAACTCGGGCCGATGCTGCAGCAAGCTCCTGGAGGACTGTAGCACTGTCAGGGAATCAGTCGTTCGGGCGAGTTGCTAGACCAAGACCCCTCCGTTTTTTTCATGCCAATATAAAAGTTCCCAATGGGCCATTTTGAAAAAAGGAAGAAAGGCTCTGTTCACTGTTATGCTGGGAAATAGCAGAGAACCCAGTCACTAGCACAGTTGGTTTGTGGGAACTAGCTCTTCATAAATGGTTTCGGTGTCCCTTGTGTAATTAGCAATGACCGCAGTTCAGAAGTAGAGTGTTGGTTGTAATTAGGATGCGTTGGACATGAAAGGTGCTACGTAAATGCAAAGTAACTTAGACAAAGATGAGAAAATCTGCAGATGATGGAAATCCAAGCAACACGCACAAAAGTGCTGGAGGAGCTCAGAAGGTCAGGGAGGGGAACAAACAGTCGATGTTTACCTGGGGCGCAAAGTAGCTCTGCGGTTAGCATGACGCTATCACAGCTCTGGGAATTCCAGAGTTCAGAATTCAGTTCTGGCACTGTTCTGTAAGGAGTCTCTGTACGTCCTCCTCCTAGAATGTGTTTGCTTTCCCCTAGGTGCTCTGGTTTCCTCCCACAATTCAAAGATGTACCAGTAGGTTAATTGGTCATTGTAAATTGTCCTGTCGGGGTTGCTGGGGCCTACTCCACGCTGTATCAATAAAATAAATAAATATTTCAGGCAGAGATCCATCATTAAGCCTCTCACCTTCTTCCTGAGGAAGGGTCTCGGCCTGAAATGTTGACCTTTTATTCCTCTCCATAGGTGCAGCCTGACCTGCTGAGCTCCCCCAGCATTATGTGTGTGTTTTGCTGGGTTTCCAGCCTCTGCAGAATCTCCTGTGCTTCGGAAATGCAAAGTCTTTATTTCTGAGAGGGAGCCTGGTGGTTTTCTAATGCTCATTATTGGAAGAGGGCTGGCCTCAAACCTGTATGACCTTTCTCAACAATCAGTAAGACTCTTAACAGAACATTAACTTCTTAACTGACCCTGACAGTAACATTTAGATACCACGAAGGCATTACATGGAGCAAAAGATGCTTTTGAAAATCTAACTTCCTGAAAATTGTGCTACATTTGTAAAAACAAAGTTGTATTACTAAGTGTTCTTTATGACCTCAGGCTGTCCCAGTGTACTTAAAGGTAATTAAATACTTTTGAGATGCAGACCCGGTTATAAAGCGGGAATTATAGCAGCATGTGTACAGCCAGCGAGCTCCCACAGTCAACAATATGATAATGACCAGACTGTCTGCATTCTGTGCTCTAGTTAGAGATAAAATATTGGCTTGGATGACCGGAAGAAATCTGATCAGAAGAAGAAAGGATTAAGAAGGTGGATGGTCTGTATGACATAGAACATTGAACATTACAGCACAGCAAGACCCTTCAGCCCACAATGTTGTGCTAACCTCTTAACCTACTCTTAAGATTAATCTAACCCTTCCCTCCTACGTAGCCCTCCATTTTCTATCACCCATGTGACTTTTTAAGAGTTTCCTCAATATCCCTGATATACCTATCCAACTGCTTCTTAAATGATACATTTGTATCTGCCCCAACCATGTCCACTAGTAGTTTGTTCCATGTACTCACCAACCTCTGTGTGAAAAAGTTGCCCCTCAGGTTCCTTTTGTGTGGGCACGTGGCCAAGTGGTTAAGGCATGGGACTAGCGTCTTGAAGGTCGTGAGTTCGAGCCCCAGCTGAGGGAACGTGTTGTGTCCTTGAGCAAGTCACTTAATCACACATAGCTCTGCAACGACACTGGTGCCAAGCTGTATGGGTCCTAATACCCTTCCCTTGGACAACATCGGTGTCTTGGAGAGGGGAGACTTGCAGCATGGGCAACCGCTGGTCTTCCATACAACCTTGCCCAGGCCTGTGACCTGGAGAGTGAAGACTTTCCAGGCGCAGATCCATGGTCTCACAAGACTAACGGATGCCTTTACTTTCTTTACAGGTTCCTTTTAAATCTTTCCCTTCCATTCACCCTAGGACCAATTCTGAAAATTGTCCTTTTTTTGCCCGATAGAAGGTAAAATTGATCTTTATTGGATAACACAGGGTCTATTAGATGATGGGCTATTTCACCTTGCCTGGAACCCTGGGGTCCAGAGGGCATGGCTTGTGTTTGAAGGGGTTAAATCTAAAACTAAAATGATGAGAACATTTTTCTGATAATAAGTGAAACTGACTACCCAGGGAGTAGGGTGCTCACATTTAGGGTCAATTCATTCAAAACCAATGTGATAAATTCTCCTCCAAACCTAGTGGCAATTCAGCAGCATGTCATGGAAATGTGTGAGCACTTTCACCCCATCCGCAACGACTAGGAATTCACAGTGAATTCCACCACCGATTCATATTCTGACGTGTTGGTCAATGGCCTCCTCTACTGCCATGACGAGGCCACTCTCTGGTTGAAAAGCACCATCTCTCATTCCATCTGGGTAGCCTCCAAGCTGACAGCACGAACTTCGATTTCTTTAGTTTCTGGTCCTCCTCATCATATTTATGTGGAGGTTCAAAGTTTGAAGTACATTTATTATCAATGTATACTATATACATTGAGCCTTGAGATTCATCTCCTTACAGGCAGCCACAAAACAAGGAAACCCACAACCTCAGTTCAGCGCAGACATGAGTAAACCTTGCAGAGCAGCGAGTTGAACCTGCTGGTCCTTCACTTCCAGACCCAACACCCTGACCTTTTCAATCTGGCCTGCCGCTTAAATTGGCCAAAACCTCAGGCCGGTCCTCACTCTCAGTCCTGGGCCTTGCCACTTTGATACAGTCTCAGACCTGAGCCCTGCCACTTTGATATGGTCTCAGACCTGGGCCCTGCCACTTTGATATGCTCTCAATCCTGGGCCCTGCCACTTTGATATGGTCTCAGACCTGGGCCCTGCCACTTTGATATGGTCTCAGACCTGGGCCCTGCCACTTTGATATGCTCTCAATCCTGGGCCCTGCCACTTTGATATGGTCTCAGACAGACCTGAGCCCTGCCACTTTGATATGCTCTCAATCCTGGGCCTTGCCACTTTGATACAGTCTCAGACCTGAGCCCTGCCACTTTGATATGGTCTCAGACCTGGGCCCTGCCACTTTGATATGCTCTCAATCCTGGGCCCTGCCACTTTGATATGGTCTCAGACCTGGGCCCTGCCACTTTGATATGGTCTCAGACCTGGGCCCTGCCACTTTGATATGCTCTCAATCCTGGGCCCTGCCACTTTGATATGGTCTCAGACAGACCTGAGCCCTGCCACTTTGATATGCTCTCAATCCTGGGCCCTGCCACTTTGATATGGTCTCAGACCTGGGCCCTGCCACTTTGATACGCTCTCAGACCTGGGCCCTGCCACTTTGATACGGTCTCAGACCTGGGCCCTGCCACTTTGATACGGTCTCAGACCTGGGCCCTGCCACTTTGATACGGTCTCAGACCCGGGCCCTGCCACTTTGATATGGTCTCAGACCTGGGCCCTGCCACTTTGATATGCTCTCAATCCAACCTTTCTAATTAGGCCCAGTGCTTAAATCAATCAGACCTCATGTCTTTCCTCTCTCTCAGGCCCTAGGCCTAGGCTCCACTGCCTCGAGGTAAATGAGGAATTAAATGAGTGGCTCAATGTGCATTCAGCCAGATAAAGGTAAAACATGGTCTCTAGTGTAGTAGAGAAATTCCTGAAATATCAACTGTTTATTCCTCTCCATAGATGCTGCTTTACTGGCTGAGCATTTTGGTTGGTTGCCATATTTACTTTAATTCCCTACCCCATCAGAGACCATGTTTTAACGTATTTTAGCTCAATGCGCTGTGCAATGACTTGACCTGTATAAACAGTGTGCAAGACCAGCTTTTCACCGTATCTTGGTACATGTAACAATAGTTAACCAATTTCAATACCAATACCATTTGGCCCATTGAGCCGATGCCAGACATCCCACCCTGCAAAAACTCATTTCAGGGAGGTAGCACCATCAATTTGCGGGAGACTTCCGGGAGAGGTGGGATGTCTACAATAGAGTAGCTCCTTAGTAGCTAGCCAGCTAGTTTAAATAACGTTAGCTATGCTAATGAACACTCTCTCTCGTTCTCTCTTGCTTTTCTCTCGCTTGCTCTCAAAAAAATTGATTTCCGTGATATTGTATATAATTTGCGGGCATCAGGGAGCCACTATTAATATGCGGGAGACTCCTGGAAGTTCCGGGAGAGGTGGGATGTCTGTGATGCCAGCTCTCAGAAATCCTATCCCATTCCCCCACTTAATTCCTTGTACCCTACTCTCACTTGATGGAGAGTCTCAGCCTGAAATGTCGACTGCTTATTCCTCTCCATAAATGCTGCCTGACCTGCTGAGTTCCTCCAGCATTTTGTGAGTGTTAATCTAATCCCTCTTCCATGCCCATTAACTACCTGCAGTTTTCTTACACCCCACCTGCATTACTGGTCGTTTGCAGTGGCCAATCAACTTAAGAACATGTGTTTGGGATGTGGGGAAGGAAACTCGAGCACTGGAGGGAAACCCAAGTGTTTGCAGGGAGAACGTGTAAACTCCACACAGACAGTTCAGATCGAACCAGGGTTGTCAGAGCTGCAAAGCAAGAGCATACCTGCTGTGCTTCCCTCGTGAAGTTTCACCAGACTCAGAACCAGATTTAATATCACCAGCATTCATTGTGAAATTTGTTAACTTTGTGGCAGCAGTGTACTGCAATACATGTTAATATAGAGAAAAAACTGGTGAATTGCAGTAAGTATATCAAATAGTTAAATTAAATAAGTAGTGCAAAAACAGAAATAAAAATGTAATGAGGTAGTGTTCTTGGGTTCAATGTCCAGTTAGAAATCGGATGGCAGAGGGGGAGAAGCTGCTCCTACTTCCTGATGGTAACAATGAGGAGGAGTGGCATGTCCTGGGTGGTGGGGTCCTTCATGATGGATACTGCCTTTTTGAGCCATTGTTCATGAGGATGTCTTGGATGCTACAGAGGCTAGTGGCCATGATGGAGCTGACTAATTTTACAACTCTCTGCAGCTGACTTTGATCCTGTGCCGTAGCCATTCCACACCCCCCCCCCATACCAGGTGGTGATGCAGCCAGTTAGAATGCTCACCACAGTACATCTATAGAAATTTTTGAATGTTTTAGACGGCATCCCAAATCTCCTCAAGTCCTCAAGTTCCTAAAGTACAGCCGCTGTCTTGCCTTCTTTACAGCTGCGTCAATATGTTGGGACCAAGTTAGCTCCCCAGAGATATTGACACCTATGAATTTGAAATTGCTCACTCTCTCCACTTCTGATCCTTCTATGAGGATTGGTTTATGTTCCCTCATCTCACACTTCCTGAAGTCCACAATCAGCTCTTTGGTCTTGCTGACATTGAGTGCCAGGTTGTTGCTGCGACACCACTCAACCAGCTGGTGTATCTTATGCCCTCTTGTCACCATCTGAGATCCTGCCAACAATGGTTGTATCATCAGCAAATTTATAGATGGCATTTGAGCTATAGCTAGCCACACAGTCATAGGTGTAGAGTGAGTAGAGCAGTGAGCTAAGCACACATCCCTAAGGTGCGCCAGTGTTGATGGTCAGTGAGGTGGAGGTGTTATTTCCAATCTGCACAGATTGTGGTCTGCCAGCTAGGAAGTCAAGGATCCAGCTGCTGAGGGAGATACAGAGGCCTAGGTCTGTAGCTTTTCAATCAGGACACAAGGACTCAAACCCATGACCTTTGGTTTCTGAGACCAACGCCTTACCACTTGGCAACCATGCCCTGAAATGGTGCAAACTCCACACAGACAGTACCCAAGGTCAGGATTGAACCTGGTGTTTTGGGGCAGCAGCTCTACCAGCTGTGCCACCGTGTCACCTACTGACTCATTCAGTTGTAATATGGCAAATGCCACAACCAATTTGTGTAGATTAGGGCACCACAGAGAACATCTTGATAATGACCAGCTGACTATTTATGGTAGGATTATTTGAGGATAGTTATTAGCCAGGATGTTGGAGAAGAGCTCCCTGTGACTTTTGTGATGCCTGGGAGCGAAGGTGAGGTTGTTATTATGGTATTTTATCCAAATGATGGCACTTCCAGATGTGTAGCATTCCACCCACAGTGTATTGGGACTCGCAGGCTGGATTTTGTGGTGGGGTCCCTGGAACAGGAGTCAAACCTATTACAGTAACTTGTGTCTCAGTAGCTGGAATGGTTACCAGACGATAACTAGCATTGCTGAAGAAATGATCCTCAGTTTCTGACCTACGCAAAGGGATATATTTCTTCAGAGAGCACAGGGTTACAGAAGGACGCATTAGATGCCTTAAATCTCTGGACTGGGAAATACATTCCCAGTAACTGTGCTATTAGTGAGCATTTAATGATTATTTAATGACGTCATTAAAGGTTATGGACTACAGTTCCTCAATGGCTTTTAGACAGCTCCTGCGTTTCGCGGCAATGCTTTTTAGACTAGCAACGGTCCAACTTGGCTAAAGACTGAGAGCTAATGCACTCCCAGAGAGTGGCACTTAGGAAAGTGGACTGCAGTGATGGACTATCCTGGCGAATTTTGACAGGAGCTATTTGTGATTATGTAGCTTCAAGGCACTTAACAGGCATGTAACTGGATCAGGGTAAGGCTGACAATGAACAAAGAACCAGGCATTAGAATAATAGTTGGTCAGGAGTATCTTGAGGGAAGAGGGTGGACTGAGTTGGAAAAAGACTCCAGAACTTTCAGGATGAGATGGTTAGAATGTAGAACCTAGAACACTACAGCACAGTACACCCTTCAGCCCACGATGTTGTGCCAACCTTTGAACCTACTCTACTGTAAGTACCATCTAACCCTTCCCTCCTAAGTAGACCTCCATTTTTCTATCATCCATCTGCCTATCTAAGAGTTTCTTAATTACCCCTCATGCATTTGCCTCTATCACCACCCCTGGCAGGGCGTTCCATGCATGGTTGATGATGAGGTGAAGATTAGAGGGACCCATTTTTAGTAAGTTTTAGAGCTGGTAAGAATTGCAGAAATTGGGAAAAGAAAGGCCACACTCGTGGCCTCACCTCATCCAAAATGATAAGGCAATGTTAAGGAAAATTAACCTCAAAGTAGTATAGAATGAAACATTCATACTTTGATACTAAATTTACTTTAAGATTTTGGGTCTCGCTTTACCCCCAGACAAATTGATCCTTCGGTATTAAGGATGCTCAAACATAAGACTTGAGGACACGGGAGCAGAATAGGCCCATGGGGCCCATCGAGCCTGCTCCGCCATTCTAGGCCCTGGCTAAGACATGGGACAGAAAAACAGTCCATGGGGAAATTTTTCAGGGGTAATGTGACTGTGTGGGTCAGTGAGTTCGAGGGTGAGGAACCTAGTGTGAGGGGTCACTGATGAATAACAGGGGATCAGCAATTTAAGGCAGTGATAGGCATCATTTTTTTTCTCCATCCTCCTCTGTTACCAATTTCCACCATCGGCAGCCCTTTGTTGCCTCCTTCCATCAACTTCTGACCTCTGTTGTCATTTCCATTCTTTCCTTCTCCATTAAGTGGATCCAACTATCACATGCCTTGCTCCACCTCTTCTCACCATCTCTCTCTTTCAGACAGCATTGCTATTAGCATTGGATTATTCTTTTCGTATGTACCAAGATACTGTGCAAGGCTTTTGTTTCATGGGCCGTCCTGATAGATCATGCCATACATAATTACAACACAGAAGTGAAAAGAGTAACAGATTGCAGAGTTACAAGGCATGGACAGTATGATACAAGGGCCACCAGAAGGTAGGTTGGGAGATCAAGAGTTAATCTTTCTATCTTCCTGTAGCACTTACATCCACAGTGATGAAATGTTTTGAGAGGCTGGTGTTGAAGCATATCAGCTCCTGTCTGAATGGTGACTTGGATCTACTCCAATTTGCCTTCCAAAGCACCACAGTAGATACCATCTCATTGACTCTTCACACAACCCTGGAACAGCTGGACAGCAAAGATGCAAACATCAAGATGCTCTTTATACCATCTCATTGGCTCTTCACACAATCCTGGAACATCTGGACAGCAAAGATGCAAACATCAGGATGCTCTTTATTGACTACAGCTCAGCATTCAATACCATCATCCCCTGAAAACTAATCAATAAGCTCCAAGACCTTGGCTTCAATACCTCCTTGTGCAATTGGATCCTGGATTTCCTCACTTGCAGACCCCAGTTCGGATTGTCAGAAACATCTCCTCCACGATCTCCATCAGCACAGGAACACCACAGGGATTTGTTCTAAGCCCCCTGCTCGACTCGTTTTACGCCTATGATTGTGTGGCTAAGTACAGCTCCAACACCATATACAAGTTTGCAAATGACACCACTGTTGTGGGCTGTATCAAAGAGGGTGACAAATTAGCATATTGGAGGCAGATTGAAAATTTGGCTGAATGGTGTCATAACAACCACATCTCAGTCAATGTCAATAAGCCAAGGAACGGATTGTAGACTTCAGGAGAGGGAAACCAATGGTCCATGAGCCAGTAATCATCAGAGAATCAGAGATGAATTTGAATTGACTTTGCTTCTTACATCCTTCATATACGTGAGGAGTAAAAATCTTTACATTACATCTCCATCTGAATGGACAATGTGCAAGTTATAGTAATTTGTAATAATTAGTATATACAGTAAAATATACAACAGGAAAGACAATATAGCTTAGAGGTACAACTATATCAGTGTGAATTAATCAGTCTGATGGCCTATTGGAAGAAGCTGTCCCGGAGCCTATTGGTCCTGGCTTTAATGCTGTGGTAACATTTCCCGGATTGTAGCAGATGGAACAGTTTGTGGTTGGGGGTGACTTGGGTCCCCAATGATCCTTTGGGCCCTTTTTACACACCTGTCTCTGTAAATGTCCTGGATAGTGGGAAGTTCACATCCACAGATGCGCTGGTCTGTCCACACCACTCTCTGCAGAGTCCTGTGACTGAGGGAAATACAGTTCCCATACCAGGCAGTGATGCAGCCAGTCAGGATGTTTTCAATTGTGCCCCTGTAGAAAGTCCTTAGGATTTGGGGGCCCATACCAAACTTCTTCAACCGTCTGAGGTGAAAGGGGCGCTGTTGTGCTTTTTTCACCACTCACCCGGTATGTACAGACCAAGTGAGATCCTTGATGATGTGTATACCTAGGAACTTGAAGCTGTTCACCCTCTCAATCCCAGATGCATTGATGTCAATAGAGGTTAGCTGGTCTCCATTCCTCCTGTAGTGCACAACCAGCTCCTTTTTTTTTGTGACATTGAGGGAGAGGTTGTTTTCTTGACACCAATGTGTCAGGGTGATGACTTCTTCTCTGTAGGCTGCTTCGTTATTATTTGAGATTAGGCCAATCAGTGTAGTGTCGTCAGCAAATTTAATCAGCAGATTAGAGCTGCTGGTGGCAACACAGTCATGGGTATACAGAGGGTAAAGGTGGGGGTTTAGTACACCGCCCTGAGGGGCACCTGAGTTGAGGGTCAGAGGGCCAGAGGTGAGGGAGCCCACTCTTACCACCTGCCGGCGATCTGACAGGAAGTCCAGGATCCAGCTGCACAAGGTAGGGTGAAGGCCGAGGTTTCTGAGCTTCTTGTCAAGCCTGGAGGAAATTATGGTGTTGAATGCTAAACTGTAGCCCAAGAACAGCATTCTCACATAAGCATCCCTCTTCTCCAAATGTGTAAGGACGGTGTGCAGAGCAGTGGCTATCGCGTCGTCTGTCGATCAGTTGTGTCGGTAGGTGAATCGTAGGGGGTCCAGTGTGGGTGGTAGCAAGCTGCAGATGTAGTCCTTGACCAGCCTCTCAAAGCATTTACTTATTATTGAGGTGAGTGCAACAGGACGCCAGTCCTTCAGACATGTTACCATGGTCTTTTTAGGTACAGGGACAATGGTCCATGTTTTGAAGCAAGAGGGTCAGTAATATTAAATTCCTTCATGTCACTATTTCAGAGGACCTGCCCTGGACCCATCATATAAATATACTTACAAAGAAAGCATGACAGGAGTCTGCAGAGATTTGGCATGTCATCGAAACCTTTGGCAAACTTCTGTAGATGTGTGGTGGGAAGTGTGCTGACAGGCTGCATTACGGCCTAGCATGGGAACACCAATGCCTTTGAGCGGAAAATCCTACAAAAGGTGGCGGATTTAGCCAAGTACATCACGGGTAAAATCCTCCCAACCATTGAGCACATCTACAGGAAACATCGCTGTAGAAAAGCAGCATCCATCGTCAAAGATCTTCACTACCCAGGCCAGGCTCTTTTCTCACTGCTGCCATCAGGTTGAAGGTACAGGAGCCTCAGGACTCGCACCACCAGGTTCAAGAACAGTTACTACCCCTGAACCATCAGGCTCTTGAGCCAAAGGGGATAACTACACTCATTCTACTTCCTGTGTTCCCACAACCGATAATCTCACTTTAAGGGCTCTTTATTTTGTTTTTCATACCTGTTATTTATTGCTATTTATTTATATTTTGCATTCGCACAGTTTGTTGTTCATTGAACTTGCTTACAGTTGCTGTTCTATAGATTTGCTGGGTATGCCCACAGGAGACAGAATCTTGGGGTTCTATGTGGTGACATGTATGTGCTGTGATTATAGGTTTTACTTTGAACTTTGGACTTTTTCTCGACATATGAGAGGTTCATTTAAGACTTGGATAACAGTGGATAAAAGCCGTTCTTGTGCCTGGTGTTCTCCAGCTTTTGTATCTTCTGTCTGATGGGAGGGGCGAGAAGAGAGAAGGAGGGTGGGAGGGATTGTTTGATTATGTTGGCTGCCTTCTAGAGGCTGAGGGAAGCGTAGACATCGTCCTGAAATGTCAACTGTCCATTTCCCTCCCCAGAAGCTGCTTGACCCACTGGGTCAAAGTAGAAGTAAATTTATTATCAAGGTATGTATAAGTCACCATACACTACCTTGAGATTCTTTTTCTTGCAGGCATTACAGGAAAATAAAGAAATACAAAAGAATTTTTAAATAGCATACATAAACAAAGACTGACAAACATCCATTGTGCAAAAGAAAGCAAATCGTTCAAAATAATAAGATTAGTAAATGAGTAATACTGAGAACATGGGTTGCAGGGTCTTTGAAAATGAGTTCCTTCAGCACTTCATTTTTTTGCCAGATTCCAGCATCTGTAGTCTCCTACATCAACAGGTTTTTTGCCCTCTGTGATCCCATCTATGCCTTGATACCAGCAAGGCCATGCAAAAGGTCCATCGTCAGGCTCCTGTACCTTCTCCCTGATGGTAGTAATGAGGAGAGGGCATGTCCTGGATGGTGAGGGTCCTTAGTGATGGATGCAACCTTCCTGAGACATTACCTTTTGAAGGTGAGCTTGACGGTGGGGAGGATGATGGCCGTGATGGAGCTGCCTGATTCGACAACCCTCTGCAGCTTTTTCTGATCCTGTGCATTGGTGCCTCCATACCAGATGGTGATCCAACCAGCCAGAATGTCCTCTACGGTACATCTGTAGAAATTTGCTAGAGTCTTTCACGTTTTGACCACGCAGACCATTTGGAAAATCTCTCCACTCCTTCCCCCATAACCTTTCTCCCCATTGTGTTAATCCACTTATCCTACAAACCTCCTTCCACTGCCCAAAAAAATCCACTGAGTGAAAATATTCTCTGCCTTTTCCCTTGGATCTGTTGCCAAGAACCAGAGCTTGTAACATCTTGCACTGCCCTCCTAACAAGCATGTGACTCAAGCATCACAAGACAGGCCTGTGGCAGAAAGCCAAGGATCAAGCTTGTAACCTCTGCAGTTGATATAGATGGTTAGGTTTATACTGTGAATATTATCGTGAAATGCTGCCAGAGTTTAAAATTAAGTTCCATTCCAGAACATTCTTTTAACTACAGTTCTGATATAATGCTAATTTCTATGTAGATCAGTAATAGACTCTCAGAAGGTTGGTCTCTGTAACATGTGATTATAGACAGTAGGAGATTTAAAAACCCAAGCTGTCCATTTCTTATCAGTACAAGAATTAGATCCCCTAGGGGGAGCCAGATCCTGGAAAACCATCGCCTACTGTGGAACTAAAGCTGGAATAACTTCTTCAGTTATGCCATGTTTGTCAATGGCGCAACTCCCCTTTGCCAGTGAGAGACCTCAAAGCTCCATGGGTAACCACAAATGGAAAATTACCAGTGCTCTTCGTCAGTGGGAGTCTTTGAGGAGAGAGGTGGGAAGGAGAGGAGAGGAGCTAGTGGAAAGAGAGTTTACAGGGGCTAGGGAAGGCAAAGAATAGAATTGGAGTCAGAACCAGGTTTATGATCACTTATACACGTTGTGAAATTTGTTGCTCCAGATTCCAGCATTTTAAGTCTCTGTGAGTCTCCAGGGAGAAATTTATCACGTAGGCCCATCATTCCTTAAGTCACCATATACTTAAGTCAAGTTTAAGGTCAGGTTTATTGTCATCTGACTGCACATAAATACCACCAAATACAACAACGTTCCTCCAAACCACAGTGTCCCCACAATACATATATCACACACAGTACATAAACCACAAATAAGTTAATAAAATATCATTCAAAGTACATGTGGAGTGTGCAGCATAGGTAAGCAGTAAACAGCCCACTTTCTTAGTGACGAGACCTCGGTGGTGGCAGGGTATTCGTTCATCTCACAGACTGGGGGCAGAAGCTTTTACCCAGTACGTACCTCCTTCCTGACGGTAGTGGGTCAAAGAGTTTGTGGTCAGAATCCTCAATGATGCTTCACCCATTATAATTGCAAACACTTTCAGGTGACCACATTTAGTGGACGGTATGCTCATATGCTTTTAATGCTGGGAACCCATCTCAGATAATCTGGCTGCCCATGCACTCAGCTCAAGCTATGGCATGAGGATTACTTCCCCCTCTGAGCAACCACTTCGTATCATTTGGTGCTCACCAGGAGACTAGGACTGGGTTAGTAGCAGGAGGTTATATGTTCATGAGCATGAGGTGGAGAGCAATGCTGTTTAAATACTGCAAGAGAACACGGAGGTGTGTGGTTTATTAGGCAAAGAGGGACAGAAGGGGAAAGCAAAACTCCAGGGAACTTTATGGGTGTACTGCGGAGGGCATTCTAATTGGTTGCATCACCATCTGGTATGGAGGGGCCACTGCACAGGATTGTAAACTCAGTCAGCTCCATTATTAGAATTGGAATTAGAATTTATTTAAATCTTATATCCACCCCACAACGTGAGGGAGTTAAAATCTTTGTGTTATGACTCTGATGCAATGTACAGACATGCAAATTTAAAAGTCTAATGGCTTGTAGAAAGAAGTTGTCCCATAGCCTGTTGGTCCTGTCTTTAATGCTGTGGTAGCGTTTGCCAGATGGAAGCAGCTGAAACAGTCTATGGTTGGGGTCCCTGATGAACTTTCAGGCCTTCTTTCTGCACCTGCTGCTGTAAATGTCCCAAGGGATAGGCCATTTAGAACGGAGTTGAGGAAAAACTTTTTCACCCAGAGAGTGGTGGATATATGGAATGCTCTGCCCCAGAAGGCTGTGGAGGCCAAGTCTCTGGATGCTTTCAAAAAAGAGGTGGATAGAGCTCTTAAAGATAGCGGAATCAAAGGTTATGGGGATAAGGCAGGAACTGGATTGTGGATGATCAGCCATGATCACAGTGAATGGCGGTGCTGGCTCGAAGGGCCGAATGGCCTACTCCTGCACCTATTGTCTATTGTCCTCAGTGGAGGGACGTTCACACCCACAAATGGACTGGGCTGTCCATACCACTCTCTGCAGTGCCCAGCAATAAGGCTGGTGCAACCAGCCAGTATGCGCTCAATAGGTGACCCTGTGGAAGGTCTTGAGGACTTGGGGGCCAGTGCCAAATTTCTTCAGTTGCCTGAGGTGGAAGAGATGCTGTTGTGCTTTTTTTTTGCCACACAGCCAGTGTGTACAGACCAGACGAGATAATCGGTGATGTGTATACCAGGGAACTTGAAACTAGCCTCCCCACCATCGAGAACATATTCAAATGGTGGCATCCATCCTTGACCCCCATCACCCAGGGCATGACCTCATCTCATTATTACCTTTAGAGAGGGGGTACAGGAGGCTGATGTTTTAGGAAGAGCTTCTTCCCCTTTGCTATCAGTTTTCTGATGGTCAATGAACCCATGGACACAACCTCACTATTTTTGTTTTCCTTGTGCACCACTTATTGAATTTTTAATATATATTTCTTGTTATAATTTAGAGTGTGTTTTATGGGCTGCTGCCACAAAAACGGCAAATTTCACAAAATATAATGAATCTGATTCTGAGAAGCACCAGGGATTGTCGATGTCTTTCTGTTCTCACTTGGAAGTAACTGCCGTATGATTCCCTCCACAGCACTGGACCCCACCAAGGACCCCTGTCAGAAGGTGAAGTGCAGCAGACACAAAGTGTGCATCTCCCAGGGGCAGCAGAGGGCCATGTGCATCAGCCGTAAGAAACTACAGCACAGGTCAGTTGTGGGCGGTGGCAAGTCTCACACCAAAGGCAGGAAACGCTGGAAATACCCAACAGTTCAGGCCACAGTCGTGGGAAGAGGAAAGGAGTTAATGTTTTAGGTCAGAGACCCATTGTCTTATGTTCTGACAAATGTATCTCACCCCACAGATGTTATCTGACCTGCTGAGTATTTTCAGTTTTAGTTTTTGATTACCAGCATTTTGCCTTTTTTCCCCCCCAAAGAACAGTTATATAAACTTGTTTGCATTTTAAGATCCAGAGTTGTGGCCGACATACAGATAATTACTCATTGTAGCTAGTGACATACATGCACAACTCCACACATTTTTATAATGAATCACATGCAATTGCACACACACACACAATAAAACACATCTTGATCATGTCACACAACTGATGTTACACATCCTGATAATGGCATACAGTTTACTAATAACACACACACACCCCTTGGTAATGGATTTAAAGATCGGCTTTATGTACCAAACTTACAGTAAAACATGTTGTTTGTGTCAGTGACCAACACAGCCCAAAGGCGCGCTGGGAACAGCCTGCGTGTGTCACCATGCTTCCAACTCCAACATAGCTTGCTCACAACTTACTAACCCTTTCTAACTCATACGTCTTCAGCTTGATGGAGGAAACCGGAGCACCCAGAGCAAACCCACGTGGTTACAGTGGGAACGTACAGACTCCTTACAGACAGTGGAGGGAATTGAACCCCAATCGCTGGCGCTGTCAAGCGTTTCGCCAGCTGCACTGCACAATGCACTCCCGCTAACAAGAAGGTAATTGTGACTAGATTATTTTAACCAAGTTTGCACAAGCATAAATATTGGCCAGGCCATGGGGGATAATAGTTTGCGGCCACCCGTGTAAGAACAGCAGGCCGGTGGTGTGGTGGCATCTGCACCGGACTTCGAGGCAGGTGGCCCCAGGTTCATCCATGCTGGGTTGAGCGTCGAGCTAGCAACTCGGCCTCATAAAAACAGACAATGCAAAGGAACCGGTAAGGCTGCAGCCTAACGCGCCACAAGGCGCAGAGGGGAACTAATTAACACGTGTAAGATACACACACTCATGCACATCATCCAGTCGGTAACGATAACTTTATGATAATGATATGTTAGATATGTGCTTGTTAAGGGAAGCAGACGCTGGATTATTGTGCAAGGGACTCGTTGGATGTAATTTCTGTCTGGAATGTTACACCAGCAATGAAAACTGACAGAATGT
Organism: Mobula birostris; assembly: GCF_030028105.1. Classification (NCBI taxonomy): domain Eukaryota; kingdom Metazoa; phylum Chordata; class Chondrichthyes; order Myliobatiformes; family Myliobatidae; genus Mobula; species Mobula birostris. The sequence continues at coordinate 50,186,807 of NC_092387.1, read as the reverse complement.
TCCTATGAGAGACATTTAACTCCTTGAACTGGGTCTCAGCAACACACGATCTGCAAAACACTATAACATACAAATCCCATCAACCATCAAATAGCCACTGTCCTTGTATTTCTGAGCCACACCTGGGTACCTATGGCAACTCAGTGCATAGCACAAAATCAGGAGTTAATGATATATGTTATTTAGCAGTCGAGGGTAGTCTTCATCCATTCCATACCATTTGGCGGTGATGAATCCCAAGTTATTCTTGGTATCAGGACCTTAAGCTGCTAAGTGATTAATGTGAACAGCAATATCCCAGTCAGCAAACTCAACAAAAGTTCATTACTAGAGGGTTAAAAATTGTCCTTGAGGTCTGCACAATCAATGTTAAAATGATCCCTGATAACAAAACAGAATCCTTTTAAAACCGGGTTTTATTGATCATTGTAATTATCACTGCACAAAGTCCCTCCTGTGGGAGGTAATTAACCTCATATACACAGACTGTATTGTTATACGTAGTAGATGGGAAACGCTAAGGATTTCCTTCAGTTCATGTTAGGCTAAGGTGAAGGAAACTCTTTGTTGTTAACTCATAAAATAATGGAACAGGCCTCCAGAGGATGCCCTTAGAAAGTTCTTAAGTTATGATGAACTGATCCAACTTCAGCTGGGGTATTGTATTCGGTTCTGGTTACCACATGAGGAAGGAAGAGAGGGCATTAGAGAGAGTCCAAGAGGGATTTATGAGACTTGTCCCTGGAATTGAAGTTTAAATTGCAGTGATATATTAGAGATGCTGAGACTGTTTTTTAAATTTAGAGTGTGGAATGAGCTGCCAGCGGAAGTGGTAGATGCAGGTTCAATTATAATGTTTAAGAGAAGTTCGGTTAAGTACTTGGATGGGAAGGATTTGGAAGGATGTGGTTTGGGTGCAGGTAGAAGATTGGGTCTGCATGGACAAGATGGGATGAAGGGCCTGTTTCTGTGCTGTAGTGTTCTAAAACCTATAATTCTATAAAAGCATGGGACCACCACCATCTGGAATTTACTGCTCTGATTTTATTAGATTTATTTATTAATCACATATACATCAAAACATACAGTAAAATGTGACGTTTGCAGTAACAACATAATCTGAGGGTGTGCTTAGGGCAGCCCACAGGTGTCACCACGTGTTCCGGCGCCAACATGCCCACAATGTTCGGCAGAACAACGCGCAGCCAACAAACAACGAGGAGCAATAGCAAAACAAGCTGCTTTCCCACCCCGCCACCCACACACACACATGGAGGGGTCTCCAACCCTGAACCGTGTCTCGGTCTGGTCCCAGTCCTGGGATTATTACCCCAACAGCACTGTAGACATGACCACCCCTCAAGGACTGCAACAGTTCAGAAGGCAGCTCACCACCCTCTTCACAAGAGCAGCTAGTGATGGCCAGTGAAGTTCTGGCCCAGCCTGCGAGGCCAATATCCCTTGAATAAATTAAGAACAACTCCATCTACTTGATCATTCTCAAAATGAGTTGCCGGAACTTTAATTACCAAGCTCCTAAATTCTGGAAATCCCTCCCGAAACATCTGTGCAATACTTATTGCTTATTTAATTATTATTATGTTTTTCAGCTCAAGCTGGTAAAACCTGAGGTACAGGCACAGCCAAGCATGCTCATTTCTCAATTGCTAGGAACTTCCGGATGACGCTAGTGGTGTTTAGTATTGAGACTTTCTGAAGTTTTACATAGATATTACTGTGTAGGCCTAATTGTTTAATGCTATCATGTAGTGACTTTGCAATGATACCAGTTGTAGAAATTACCTTTGGGACAATGTATGCCTTGTTCATGTTTCACAGTCTTTCAATTTTCTCTTTTAAATCAGCATATTTCTGGTGATTTCACTTCATTATTATTATTTTTTTTCCTTTTTGTATTTGCACAGTTTGCTGTCTTTTGAACATTAGTTCTTTGTCTCTCACGTCTGCTTTTACGTTGATTCTGTTGTGTTTCTGTCTATTAACTGTGAACGCCCACAAGAAAATGACCCTCAGGGTACTATATGGTAACATATATGTACTTTGCTGATAAATTTACTTTGAACTTTACTTCCCTTTGTTGCCACTCCTCAAAGTCCACTACTTCTGTATAGCTTTTGATCATTCACAGTAATATCCTCCAACATGGTTCATTGTTAGTCTTCTCCATCTGTGACAGTTTTTGCGAAACGTTTTGCAATATTTCTGCTGCTTTGAGGACATTCTGAAAATCAGTGCTGTAGACGTGTTGCTCACTGCGGACTCTGTTTTCACTAGAATCAAGCAGTCGTCCGTGGAACAAGTGGAGCGTCCTTGCAAGCCGTGCCAGTCAGCTCCAGTGTCTCCTGTTTGTGGCACAGATGGGCACACATACACTTCCCAGGTGGGTGTCTCTTCTTGTTTCCCTGTGACTGCACCACTCCACTTAATGGGGAAGCAAAGACAAATAAAATAATTATAAAATTGATAAACAACTACAAAAAAAATTGAGGAAAAAGACAGAGAGCTGAGTCAGCAGACAAAGCTCTTTCAAAGATCTAGGTCAGGTGTAGCATCTCAATATATTCTCTATTACATCTAACCAGAAATGCAAAGAATAGTGTTATTTACAAAATAACTGTGAATAAAAAGTAAGTGCTACAGCACACAAATATAAAAGTACTGAGACAGTACAATATAGGTGCAATACTGCTTAGTGCTGTGATGTGAGGTCCAGCAGGGTCACAGCCTCAGGGAAGAAGCTCTTCCTGTGCCTGCTGGTGTGGGAGCGGAAGCTCCTGTAGCACCTACCAGATGGGAAGAGAGTAAAAAGTCCATGGTTAGGGTGAGATGCCTCCCTGATAATGCTTTTCACCCTGCCCAGGCAGCGTTCATGGTAGATGTTCTCAATGGTGGGCAATTGGGTGCTGATAATCCGCTGGGTAGTTTTCACCACACGCTGGAGTGCTTTGCGGTCCGATATGGGACAATTGCCATACCACACTGAGATGCAGTTGGTGAGTATGCTCTCATTGGTACGGCAGTAAAAGTCCGTCAGTATCCTGGGACGGAGGTGAGCTTTCTTGATGCTCCGCAGGAAATAAAGGCGCTGTTGCGCCTTTTTGATCAGGATGGAGGAGTTCAGGGACCAGGTGAGATCCTCGGAAATGTGGAGACCAAAGAATTTGAAGCTCGATACACGCTCCACTACAGCTCCGTTGATGAAGATGGGGATGTGAGTGTGGCTCCTAGCATGCCTGAAGTCCACAATGATCTCCTTGGTCTTCTGGGTGTTAAGGGCCAGGTTATTGTCAGCACACCACGTGGCCAGGTGCTGGACCTTGTCCCTGTAGGCCGTCTCGTCATCCCCTCTGGTCAGGCCAACCACCTTGGTGTCGTCTGCAAACTTGATTATGGATTTAGAACCATGTACAGGAACGCAGTCGTAGGTGAAAAGCGAGTACAGAACAGGGCTCAGCACACAGCCTTGAAGCACACCGGTGTTCAGGGTGGGAGTGGAGGAGGAGAGGTTGTCTAACTTAACTGATTGGGGTCTGTTAGTCAGAAAGTCCAAGGTCCAATTGCAGAGGGATGAGTTGATATCAAGCTGGCGAAGTTTGGCGATCAGCTTGGAGGGGACCACAGTATTGAATGCCGAACTAAAGTCAATGAACAGCATTCTGATGTAAGAGTTGTCCAGGTGGGTCAGGTAAATATCTTGCCACTTCCCATGTAAGGCAATATATGCTACTGCAGTTGTGTGTAATATGTGGCATTCCCTTCAGTGATATTGTTCATCAGCAGGAGCTCTAGATTGATAGAGGACAGGCCGACCATTTTGTAATCTATTATTTAGATGTATAAATCTTGCAGTCAATTAGGAATAACTTTCTGTTGGTGGGAATTATTATAATCATTTTTTGGAGCGGGAGAATGTGGTGGGCAAGTCTCAGTTATTAAAGTAACTCCCAATAATTTGTACTTGATGAGTCTGTCTGATATACTCCTTGTTTTTACAACATGGGGAGCTGGAAACAACCTTCTCCGGCCTTTTCTCTCCCTGCTGTTACATTGCTCTTCTCCCTACCTGACTGCATTTTTATGCTGTTTAACTTTACTCTGCCTGTCCCTTTATGCTTTTGAATTGGTGGGTGGATCTAGGCAGAACTGAAGATGTCAGATGCCATGTCATAGTTGGATTCTGTTCCTTTTTACATCCTATATACAGGAACTCTTCCTCAGAGTGAAGAGCAACTGGATTATCTTTATAAACTGTAAATCTACTTGTTCGTTTATTTTAGTGCTTCTTGTTTGTTAATTATTTTAATTCAAAGAACAAAGTTCAAAGTAAATTTATTACCAAAGTACATACGTATATGTAAGCTGAGCTTCACTTTTTTGCAGGCCTTCATACTAAAACCAAGAAATACAATAGAATCAATGAAAAATGACACAGAAACAAAGACTTGACAAACAATCAATATGCAAATAAAAATAAATAAATAATACTGAGTACATGAGTTGTCGAGCCCTTGAATGTGTGTCCATAGGTAGTGAAATCAGTTCAGAGTTGAGTTGAGTGAAGTTGCCTTCACTGGTTCAGGAGCCTGATGGTTGTATGGTAGTAACTGTTCCTGAACCTGGTGGTTTGGGATCTAAGGCTCCTGTACCTCCTTCTTGATGGCAGCAGCAACAGGAGAGCATATGGTGGGGGATCTTGATGATGGATGCTACTTTCTTGTGTCAATACTCCTTGTAAATATGCTCAGTGGTTGGAAGGGTTTTGCCTGTGGTGAACTGGGCTGTATCCACAAACAACAGGAATTCTGCAGATGCTGGAAATTCAAGCAACACACATCAAAGTTGCTGGTGAACGCAGCAGGCCAAGCAGCATCTGTAGGAGGAGGTGCAGTCGACGTTTCAGGCCGAGACCCTTTGTCAGGACACAGAGTCCTGACGAAGGGTCTCGGCCTGAAACGTCGACTGCACCTCTTCCTACAGATGCTGCTTGGCCTGCTGCGTTCACCAGCAACTTTGATGTGTGGGCTGTACCCATCACTTTTTGTAAACCTCTTCATTCTTGGCATTGCCATACCAGGCACCCAGTCAGGATACTCTCCACTGTGCATCTATAGAAGTTTGTCGGAGATTTAGGTGACATGTGGAATCTGTGAAAACTTCTAAGAAAGTAGAGGCACTGTTGTGCTTTGTGATAGCAGCTTTTAGCATCTGGTTACAAATGGCGAGGCAAGCATTTATTGTCTCTCCCCAACTGCCATTGAGAAATTGGTGGTGAAAAACTTTATTGAACCATTATAGTCCTCCTAGAATTATCTCTGTTCCTCCAAGGTAAGTCACCACTTGAGGAGTAGTTGGAGTCAACCATCACACAGAATACTAATAAACATTAGTCAATTGATTGGGTATCATAATTGATCAGATTTATTCACTTCAATTGTGACAAGTTGTCTTTATTGAAATTGAACTTAACAGCAAACCTGCTGCTATACTCAGTGCTGTTTCAATCTCTGGACACTTGTCCATCTATTGAAAAAGTCAAGATGAAATTATATCTGAAGTTGTCAGGTTTGCTTATGTTGCCTGAATTGACAGATATATCTCCGAATGTCGCTGTCAGTTTGTTGGTAGTTACAGGGGTTATGTTAGTATTCATTCCACATTTGTAGTTAAGCTATATATAGCAAATTGCAAGTGCTTTGTTCAATCTCATTTACCACAGAAAGGCTGTATTTTATTTATGATTGCCAATTATAATTTATTTCATTATACCAGACTGTTCATTCCTCGATCACCAAATTCCCCATGTGCTGATTTTAAAATTCCTCATATAATGTAAAAACAGACAACACTGTAGATACTTGGCTGGTCAGACCACACCTGTGGGAAGAGAGTCAAGGTCGATGTTTTAGGCTGAAGCCCCTGTGTCAGAATTGGGAAGGAGACAAAAGAAGCGTATAGGGTAAAACTCAGGTGACCATGGGAATAGGCTGTAAACAAGATTATCTGGTCAGTGAATCAGTGGGAACAGTCAGAGTGCAATATGGACAAAAGGAAGTAGGAGGTCAATGTGAAACATTGACTCTGTTTGTCCACCAGCAGATGCTGCCTGACATGCTGAGTATTTTCTGTTTTTATTTCAGATTTCAGATTCCTATCTTCTATATTATTTTGATTTTTATTTCAAAACTCCTCCCTGTCTTTTGTCCAACTTGTCAGTACGTTGTCTCCAGACTGAGCTCCCCAGCTCAGCTCTACATGTTAGAGGGTGATCCACAGTGTGGAGCCACCTCCTTTGGTGGAGCCTCTGATCATCCTTCCCTTCTGCTTTTCTCACCTTTGTTGCTTGGAAAAAGCTCCTCGTGCAGCCTCATGTTGACATGAATAAGACATTGGTGAGGCCTAATTTGGAGTATTGTGTACAGTTCTGGGCACCTACCTACAGGAAAGATGTAAGGAAAGAGTACAGAGAAAACTTACAAGGATATTGCTTATGTGGAAAGATTAAATTGATTAGACAATAGACAATAGGTGCAGGAGTAGCCCATTCAGCCCTTCGAGCCAGCACCGCCATTCACTGTGATCATGGCTGATCATCCACAATCAGTACCCTGTTCCTGCCTTCTCCCCATGTCCCTTGACTCTGCTATCTTTAAGAGCTCTAACTCTTTCTTGAAAGAATCTGGAGAATTGACCTCCACTGCCTTCTGAGACAGAGCATTCCACAGATCCACAACACTCTGTGTGAAAAAGTTTTTCCTCAACTCCGTTCTAAATGGTCTACCCCTTATTCTCAAACTGTGGCCTCTGGTTCTGGACTCCCCCAACATCGGGAACATGTTGCCTGCCTCTAGCGTGTCCAATCCTTTAATAATCTTACATCTTTCAATCAGATCCCCTCTCATCCTTCTAAATTCCAGTATATACAAGCCCAGTTGCTCCAATCTTTCAACATATGACAGTCCCGCCATCCTGGGAATTAACCTTGTGAACCTGCGCTGCACTCCCTCAATAGCAAGAATGTCCTTCCTCAAATTTGGAGATCAAAACTGCACACAATACTCCAGATGGGGGTCTCACCAGGGCCTTGTACAACTGCAGAAGGACTTTAGGACAGATTGGGACTTTATTCCTTGGAATATAGATGGTTCAGAGGAGATTTGATAGAGGTGTTGTATACAAAATTGTGGGGGGGATATAGATAGGGTAAATGCAAGCAGGCTTTTTCCACTGAGGTTGTGTGGAACTTACAACCAGAGGTCATAGGTTAAGGGTGAAAGGTGAAAAGTTTAAGGGGGAACATGTTTGGAAACTTCTTCACTCAAAAGGTTGTGAAAGTGTGGAATGAGCTGCTAGTGTAAGTGGTGCATGTGAGCTTGACTTCAACATTTCAGAGAAGTTTGGATAGGTACATAGATAGTAGAGGTATGGAGCACAATGGTCCCAGTGCAGGTCGATGGGAGTAGGCAGTTTAAATGGTTCTAGATGGACCGAAGGACCTGTTTCTGTGCTGTACTTTTCTATGACTCTATGACTTCACTAGTCAGAGGGTCATAGAGTCATACGGCATGGGCCCCTTAGCCCTTTAGCTCAACCCATCCATGTTGCCCATCTAAGCCAGTCTAATGTGCCCATGCTTAACCCAAATCCCTTTGAATGTAGTTTAAGTGTTTTTCTATCTGCCTCATGCATTTTCTCTGGAATTATTGGACATGGAAACTAACTCAGTATTCTAGTCTTGCCATCTTATTATAATCTCCCATTCAAGCCTTTATCCAGCTCCCTTGGGTGAAAGTTCATGTTTAATAAATACTGTATCAAGACCAGTCACCATGACACCAGTCTTGGAGATGCAGGCAGAATGGTCAGCCGTCTCTTGATGGAGGGACACGTTTTCAAATACACCAATCTTCAGTATGAACCAGTCACCAACTTCCCCCATCCACCCCCACTTTATCCCCCAGGAATAAAACCACTCAGGTAACGCTGGGACCACCCTTGTCTCCTTCAGCCCCATTCCTGTGCTTGCCAGTGGGGAATGCAGTGATGACGTTGGAGGGTAATCATCTTTACAAACTGGGAAACGCAACAGCTGATTTCTTAAGGATTAGCCTTTTGCTTGTCACATCTACGTCGAAACATCAAAACCTACCGTGAAGTGCATTGTTTGTGTCAACAATCAACACTGTCTGAGGATGTTCTAGGAGCAGCCTGCAAGTGTTGCCAGGCTTCAGGCGCCAACATAGCATGCTCACACGCCTAAACCATACGTCTTTGGAATGTGGAAGGAAACCAGTGTACCAAGGAGATTCCTTGTGGACAGCCGTGGGAATTGAGTCCCAGTCACTGAGGCTGTAAAGCGTTACGCTGACAGCTCTGCACATCAAGATCCCACTGTTAGAAATGTAATCGTGATCAGATCACTTTAACAAAGTTTGTTCAAGAGTAAATATCAGCGAGGACATGATCCCTCCTTCCCCTTCTCATAACAGTGATCTGAGAGATTTATCTCATCCACGGGGCAGCAGTATTGGTCCTCAGTTCCGCAGTGTTATACACCCAAGTCTCTACGTGGGATTTGAACCCATGACTTTCTAATAGTAAGGCATATGTGTGATTCACTAACCCGCAAATGTCACCTGTGGGTGAGATTGGGTTACAGCATCACTCATTGGGACTCAGCCTGTGGGGGAACTGATGCAGCCTGAGAACTGGGCAGTGCTGCAGTGTAGCAGTTAGCGCAATGCCGTTACAGTGCGCTGTAAGATAGGGTTTCAGTTGTCAGCGCTGCCTGTAAGGAGCTCGTACATACTCCCCGTGCCGCATCGTTTCCTTTGGGTGCTCCGGTTTCCTCCCACAGCCCAAAGACGTATAGGTTAGGGTCAGTAGGTTGTCGGCATGCTGTGTTGGTGCTGGAACATGCCAACGCATGCGTTGCCTCCAACACATCTCAGACCATAGGGGTATTTGACACAAATGATGCATTTCACTTTATGTTTTGATGCACATGTGATAACTTACCACGTGTGTAGTGGAGAGCATTTTGACTGGCTGCATCACAGCCTGGTATGGAAACACCAATACCTTTAAACAGAATATCCTACAAAAAGTAGTGGATTCAGCCCCGTCCATCATGGGTAAAGCCCTCCCAATCACAAGCACATCTACATGAAACTCTGCCGTAGCATCCATCATCAGGGATGCCCACCACCCTGCTCTTCTCACTGCTGCCATCAGGTAGAAGGTACAAAAGCCTCAGGACTTGCACCACCAGGTTCAAGAACAGTTACTACCCCTCAAACATCAGGGTCTTGAATGAAGGGTTGAACAACATTCAACTTCACTTGCCTCCTCATTGAAACGTTCTTACAACCAACAAACTCACATTCAAGGACTCTTCATCTCGTGTTCTCATTATTTATTGCTCCTTATTTATATTTGCATTTGCACAGTTGTTGTCTTCTACACTTTGATTGATCTTTCATTGACCCTGTTATAGTTACCATTCTATAGATTTGTTGAGTATGCTACAAGAAAATGAATCTCAAGATCTTATATGGGGACATATATGTACTTTGATAATAAAATTTACTTTGAACTTTGAACTAAAGCTAATCTTAGTCTCATTGCTCCTTTCCCTGGAAACTAATTGCAAAACTGAGTAAGTTAAGTGATCTTTGTTAAGTTATGCCATCTTATTTTTTTTGATTGGGTTCCATTTTCTGTGCTAAGGGCTCAAGAAGGTGACTTACTGCGTTTATCCATGCAGTGTTGGATGAGTACCCAGTGCCACTCATTAAACTAGAATGAAAATAAGCTTTGGAGAAGGAAAAAGAAAACTGAATGGAAATAATAAAAAGGATTAATTAGCTGACAGTTCATTCTGCAGTTAACAACTTTGGACATTGTCCAAGTGAGATCATCGCATTCACTGGTTCTAATCTTTCTTTATCTCCGGCTATCTTTTGTCCTTTCGTTTCCCTCATTCCCCCTCTTACAGTGCAAACTCGAGCTGCAGGTATGCCTGACTGGGAAACAGCTTACCCAACAATGTGCAGGCAATTGCCCATGTCCAGCGGAGCACATGGCAACCTCTGATCCAGGCAACAAACCAGGTGAGTGTCAGGCACAGGCCCAGAGCACCAATGATGATCGCGGCAGTCTTGGTGAAAGCATGCTCATTTTAACTTACAGCTAAACTCTGGGTGCTCAGCTGTTAAGCTTATCAAGGCTAAGATAGATAGGGTTTTGGACATTAGGGAAAATGGAGTATAGAGAATTAGGTGAGTTTCCATATTGCCATTCGGCCCCTGGAGCCCATGTCAAATCACAGCACAATCCCCTTCTCCCACTATTTTCCCTGTAGCCTATTCTCCCTTCACCGCTTTGAGTTCTGTCGCCCACCTACTCTAGGGTCAATTGTCAATATTTAACTTACCAACCTACACGTCTTTGGGATGTGGGAGGAAACTGGGGTACCCTGAGGAAACTCTCACAATCACAGGGAGAACACGCAAACTCCACCCACAGACAGTCGCAGAGGTCAGGATTGAACCTGTGTCACCACAGCTGTGTGCCGGCCGCTCTGCCAGCTGTGCCACTGTGCCACACAAACAAAGGATGAGCCATGATTTTGCTGAGTGGTGGAGAAGGTTAGAGGGATCTCAAGTTCTACTCTCAGTTCAAACCCCTTTCATTGGCTTAACTGCAGCCCAGTGGCCCAGTGTGGCATCTTCATGGGCAAATGAATAAAAACTGAAGAAAATCTCTTCTTTGATGCCAGTCCACCAGTCACGTAGTCATGATAATCACCTACATGAAGGTGATTCTCCAATGTGCTGAACCGCCTCAGCATAAACAGTAACCTGTCCACACCAGTAATGAAAGGAGGCAAATGCACCACCTTTATTTCTGATTCTCCAGCTGATGTCTATGGTTGTCACTAAAATATCTTTTGCGAGATTGTATTAGAAACAATAAGTCTCCATCTCAGGGAAGCCAGTTAACTCCATCTTTGCTTATATATATCTGTTGATAAACACAAGAGATTCGGCAGATGCTGGAAATCCTCCTCACTGATCTCCCACTTGGCACAGATCCCTGCAAGTGTGACAAGTGCTACACCTGCCTTTACACCTCTTCCCTCACCACCATTCAGGACCTTAAGCAGTCCTTCCGGGCGAGGCAACACCTTGCCTGAGAGTCTGTTGAATCTGATGCTTTCGGTGTAGCCCCCTCAACATCGGTGAGGCCCAGCACAGATTGGGCAACAGCTTTGTTGAGCACCTTTGCTCTGTTCTCCACAAAAGGCAAGATCTCCCTGTGACTATCCATTTCAATTTGCCTTCCCATTCCCATTCTGCCATATCTGTCAATGGTCCCCTCTATTACTATGATGAAGCTAAACTCAGACTGGAGGAGTAACACCTCATAATTCGTCTACGTAGCCTCCAACCAGGTGGCATGAATAATGATTTCTCCAATATCCAGTTTTCACTTCCCCTCCCTCTTACTCTCTTGTTCCATTCACCATTCAGGATACCCCCTCACCCCTTTTCTTCTCACCTGCCCATCACCTCCCTCTGCTTTCCCCCCTCCTTCCCTTTCCTCCATGGTGCACTGTCCTCTCCTATTAGATTGCTTCTTCTTCAGCCCTTTACCTTTTCCACCTATCCCCTCCCAGCTTCTTGCTTCATCTCCCCTCGTCCACCCGCCCACCTCCCCCTCTCCTGGTTTCACCTATCACCTTCTAACTTGTATAACATCCCTTCTCCCCCCTTCCTTTCCAGTTCCGATAAAGGATCTCGGCCCAAAACGTACACTACTTATTCTTCTCCGTAGGTGCTGCTGAGTTCCTCCAGCATTTTAAATGTGTCATCGAGCTTTTGAGCCATCTATCTAAACAAGTGCTAATTTTACACCTTGGCCAAATACTCTTTGACTAGCAAAGCAAATGGCCTCTACCTTTGTCATTAAGTGTCCGTTTGCCTGTTGGTGGCCAGCACACAGAAAGGATAAGGCCACTCAGAGCCCCGAGCCCACACAGACTCCCCATTCATGTAGACAGCACCCTTTTTGCTTCATATCCCTTAAGCTGCAGGTTGACAGATACCTATTTAAACTTAACAATCACCCTACCACCATTTGCTATTGCAGCAAGTTTCAATATCTACCACACTGGGAGTTAATAATTGAATATAAGATTGTAGCTTCAAGTTGCACTTTGGTTGGGGAAGAGGGGTTCGTCTTTGATTTGGATTTTTTTTTAGATTTAGATTTATTTATCACATGTATATTGAAACATACAGTGAAATGTGCCAACACAACCAAGGAAGCGCTGGGGGCAGCCTGCAGGGGTCGCCACGAATTCATGCATGCCCACAATGCTTGGCAGAACAACACAACATACCAAATGACAACGGCAGAACAAGCCCCGTAGCTCCCTCCCATCTGACCACACAAACACACAGTTCTCTAACCCCAGGACAGGCCGTCTTCTTTGGCCTCCAGCCTCCAGCCTCCGATAGACTGGTGGATTTGTGACCATTAGACCCCCAGAGGACTCGCAGAGATTTGCAGACCCAGGCTCCAGCATTCAGGCCTCAACTTCTGGACTTCCAACTGACTTTTGGGCTTCGACCTGGACTTTGGCTATTCATGAATATTGAATGCCAACAATTGCCATCTGCGCACATTCACTTCTGTTAATGTCAGTAGAATGCAGTCTGTTGGACTGAGTACAGATGGCAGCCAATATTATGTCACAGGATTAACCCCAGTAACTGAAGAATTTCTCCTCTGTGAACTTATTTCCCCAGGATTTTATGCTCTAGAGCTGATCATGACTAATGTGTTTTTATAGATGTTACATTCCATTTCCTAATAAGTTTATACATGAAATAATTAACCTGACCTTTTCTTTATTGTTCCAGTGTACTTTAAACTTCAGGGTACTAATGAATTTAGATTTGTGCTGTATGAGTACTATTTAATTAACAAAGTATCTTCCCTTTTCTTCCTTACTAAAGAAGGTCTTTGGTAATGTTAGTTGGGGAAAAGGCCCAAGGACTCTCTGATTGGCCCACCATGTGACAAAAAGATACTGATGTTATATAACAGTCATAGCTGTGGACCGTAAGGTGTAGGAGCAGAATTAGGCCATTAGGCTCATTGAGACTTCTCCGCTGGTCTCTGCTTGTCTGCCTGCGGCAGTTTTAGATGTGAGGCAAGCCTATACCCATTACTGTGGGCCTTCAGAAAACAGGGCAGTCCAATAAAACAGCCAGAGGTATGTTCAGTGTTCGTTGCAAGATCTTCCTGCTTCTGAGGTCGTTGATTAGGTCAGACAGGCAGCCAATTGGTCTGCTTTGTGTCCTCACCAGTTTTAAGGTCAGTTTTATTTGTCACATGTACATCGAAATGTGTCATTTGCATCGAGGATGTGCTGGAGGTAGCCCACAGGTGTTGCCATGCTTCCAGCACCAACATAGCCTGCCCACAGCTTACTAACCCTAACTCCTTGGAAAGTGAGAGACAATAGACAATAGGTGCAGAAGTAGGCCATTCGGCCCTTCAAGCCAGCACCGCCATTCACAGTGATCATGGCTGATCATCCACAATCAGTATCCAGTTCCTGCCTTCTCCCCATAACCTTTGATTCCGCTATCTTAAAGAGCTCTATCCATCTCTTTCTTGAATACATCCAGAGACTTGGCCTCCATTGCCTCTGGGGCAGAGCATTCCACATATCCACCACTCTCTGGGTGAAAAAGTTTTCCCTCAACTCAGTTCTAAAGGAGAGGAAACCAGAATGCCGAGAGGAAGCCCACATGGTCACAGGACAATCATACAGACAGTGTCAGGAATCGATCTTAGAGCTAACACTGTAAAACACTGCCAAACCACGATGTTACCATGGCACACAGTTGCCCAGCTTTGTCCTCAAATTTCTGTGCAAAGATCCTTTCTTACCACCCACCATGTCTCCAATCAATGAACAAGGGTTTCACTGTCCCCAGTCCAAAGTCCTGCGTCACCATAACGTGGGGGCAATTCCAAATGTTCATATCAACTTTCTCTCTCTCCATCTAGCTGGATGCACAGGCCAGGACCTCGCAGATCTTGGCGATCGACTCAGGGACTGGTTCCAACTGCTGCATGAAAACGCCAAACAGAACAGCTCAGGCAGGAACACGGACGGTGGTAAGATTCTGAGCAGACCTGTGGTTGATATTAATCAACCTGAAGGTGCTGCTGCTGATAGGACAAGGCATCAAATGGCACATCGCACAAAGCCCTGAAGGAGCTCAGCAGGTCAGGCAGCATCAGTCGAAGGAAATGACAGTCAGTGTTTCAGTTTGAGACATCAACTGCCCATTTCCCTCAATAGATGCTGCATGAACTATTGAGTTCCTTCAGCTTTTTGAATGTTGTTCCGGATTCCAGCATCCACAGTCTCTTGTGAATCAGACTGCACATTCCTCGAATATACAAATGAAACATACCAGGGCATGCTAGACCAGTTTTGTATGTAACAGTCCCAGAGCTGAGATCACTACAGGCTTGGAGGTGGCTCATTGGTTAGCACTCTTGCATCTTAATCAGTAGTTTCTTGATTCAGATCCTGCTCCAAAGTCAAGGTGGATGCTCCTGCTTTGTTGGAGAAACGATCTTGTGGATGAAATGTGAAGTGGTTTCTGCACTGTACAAGACATCACCACACACTTCTGGACATTATTTATCTCTCAAATAATTTTTAAAAATAATTGAAAGGAAATATACACACACACACACACACACACACACACACACTTCTTCTTTGGTTGTCCATCGAAATCCGATGACGACGTCCATTCCTTTAATGGTGAGATCTTTGATGACCACACACACACACACACACACACACACACACACTCCAATAATCTGGCCTCCGACCGTTCAGAAATCCAGCTGGTCAGGCGTTGGGCTCATTGATTAGTTTGGAGTGTGAGCCAGCGGTCCAGACTCTGGGCTGAATGTGCGGCCAAAGTTCGGCTTGGAGTACAAAATACCAGAGATCAGGAACATGAGTAGGTTTGTAACTTGTACCAGAGTCTAGAGTGTTTGTATAGTTCCTGCTTCTTTTAAACTCACAGGGTCTATTGGAAAAATCATTATACCACTATGTAAATGGGTTTGAAATAAAAGTATGTATGGTATTAAAAGAAGTAACACCCAATAGTCCAGCCAGTCTACTGGTGTGACATTACTGAAGTCCAGTAAGTACCGGGTATTGGAGCTTTACTTGTCATGTTATCCAGGGAGTTGCTCTGAACAATTGTAGTCGTGCTTTTGATGTTGTACGATGAAGTACTCGATTGGCTGTACATTATGTACAACATACATTAGATTGTAGGTAATGTGCATTCCTTACAATTCAGGAATGTACAGAGCTATTTCTGTTTGTGAAAGTCATTGTATTAATACAAGTCTTTCCACACCGATAAACACAAGAGATTTTGCAGATGCTGGAAATCTTGGACAAGGCACAGAAAATGCTGGACGAACTCAGCAAGATAGGAAGCATCTATGGAAGTGGAGACTGACGTTGACTTTTCCGACAGACACTTGATCAGGCCCTCAATTCTGAGTGTACACTTCACTCTATAAATACTGCCTGACTTGCTGAGTTCCTCCAGAATGTTGTGTGTGTGTGTTGCTTTTGTCACTGATATTTATCTGTGGTTGGTGTAGCAATGTGGCCAGGAACATGCAGTGCCAGTCTTGGCAGAGCACTGGACTGGTCCACACACTAACTGTCTCAGTTCAACGCACACAAATTGCTGGAGGAAATCAGAAGGTCAGGCAGCATCTATGGAAATGAGTAAAGAATTGACATTTTGGGCTGAGGCCCTCCGTTGGGATGGAAAGGAAAGAGGAAGAAGCCAGAACAAGAAGGGGGAGGGGGGGAGGAGTACAAGCTGAAAGCTGATCCAAGCTAAGCTGAAAGCTGATAGGTGAAGCCAGGTGGGTGGGTGTGGGGGGGGGGGTGAAAATATTGGGCCAGTGCCAATCCTGAGAACCAGAGTCGAAGTTCCCTCACTTTTCAAAAGACGATCCCAATAGAAAAGTAACACCCTGGATGCCGTAAAGTTAATTTATTGTTTTAACTAACTCTCGCTCTCTTTTTCTGTTAATTGTAATCTCTGTTCCTTGTTTCCTAAGTGGTGGATAAGAACTTGGTGTCCAGCTGCAGGGATTCGATTGGCTGGATGTTTTCCAAGCTGGATACGAACGTGGACATGTTCTTGGATGAGACAGAGCTTGCAGCGATCAACCTGGATAAATATGAAGTCTGCGTGAGACCGTTCTTCAACTCCTGTGACACCTACCGGGATGGGCAGGTTTCCATGGCTGAATGGTGTTTCTGTTTCTGGAGAGAAAGTACGTTGCTGTAGGCATTTGTGGGTGCTTCCTTACTTCGGGGATCATCTGCTCTCTGTGGTGATGAAAGTGCAGATATTCTTTATAAGTTTGTATGTTCTTCCCGTGACCACATTTGTTTCCTGCACGCGCTCCGGTTTCCTCCCACGTTCCAGTGACGTAGAGGTTAATTGGTCACATGGATGCAGCCTCATTGGCCTGGACGGGTCTGTTACTGTGCTGTATCTCTAAAATATTTGGCCATATTCTGTGCTCTGAATAACGTGAACATTCGTAGACAGTCCATTACTTAACGAGTGACTTTTCCTGTGTCATCATGCTGTGAGCGTTTGTGACTGGCTTTAGTATGCATCATTTTCTCTACTGTGAAAATAAGGTGAACATGCGTTTATGGTTCTTTCTGCTCGTGTATGGGCGACTATTTGTCGATTGTCTTACTTCAGTATCTGTCAAATTCTGCACTGAGGTAAAGGCCCAAGCACCCTTATTAATACACCACCACCCTTCAAAATTCGAGAAAATCTGCAGATGCCGGAAATCTAGAGCAACACACACTTAATGAGGAACTCAGCAGGTCAGGCAACATCTATGGAAAAAGTAAACAGTCGACTTTCCGGGCCAAGACCCTTCCCAGTAATTAAATTTTCTTTAAACAACTTTTCAATCTCTCCCATAAATTTCTTTTCTTTCCATAACCTGATATCTTCAAGATATTAGTCTTGGGACAGGACCTCACTAGAAGATCAGCATTTATTGCCCACCCATACTTGCCTTCTGAAGATGGTGATGATCTTCAATCTTGGACGAAGGACTCTTACTGTTGAAGGTGATCCACGGTGCTACGCATTCAGGGGTTCCTGGAGTTATTCCACTTGTCTTTTTAAAAAAGATTAGCTTTATTTGTCACATGTACATCGAAACATCAAAACATACACTGAAATGTATTGTTTTGCGTCAATGACCAACGTAGTCCAAGGATTGTACTTCTGGTTAACACGTTTCAAAATGATGTGTAACTGGGAGAAATATCTCCTTCTTAGAATCTATTGTTTAATCATTGTTACCTGGAATAAATTGCTCATTGATATTTATTTTCATTTGTTTTGGAGCCAAGAAGCTGTAATTATAACGTATGTCCCAATACTTACCTGGCCGCACTAACTTGGGCTCCTTTACTGGTTTCTGCAGAAACACTGAATCCAAATTGTCCAAACTGTATCCTAACTTCCACCAACCCATTCATCTGCTGCTCCTGCACTCCTTTCTTGCATGGGCTCTCAGTTCAGCAAAGCTGAAGATTTGAAATTCTCACTGACGTGTTGAGATCTCCCCACACCCTCATCTCTCCCGATCCCATAGCATCATCCAGCATGGAAACAGACCTTCCAATCCACGTCAACCATCCTGTGCCCATTCACCCTAATCCTGTTTTGGTTCTTCACTGAGCTGTACAACTGATCTGCACATCTGGGAAAATTTACAATGGAGAATTAACGCTCCAATCCATGTGAATTTTGATGTGGGAGCACCCGGAGGAAAAGCCTGGGGTCACAGGGAGAGCGTGCAAACTCCACACAGACAGCAACAGGGGTCAGGGTTGAACCCAGGTTGCTGGAGCTGCAAAGCAAGCGGTTCCCCTAACTGTGCCACAGCGCCAGTCCACTGCAGCCTCCCACAAAACTGTACACCTTTGGTTTCTCAGATTTCCTCCACCTCTGACCTCTTGCATATCTCTGCACAACTGTGATCTGCTGCCAGCATGTTTGTCCTTGTACCAGAAGTTTAGCTTTGTTTGTCACATGAACATCAAAGCATACAGTGAAATACATCAATGACCAATGCAGTCCAAGGATGTGCTGGGGGCAACATGCAAGTACCGCTTCCAGTACCCATATAGCATGCCCACAACTTACTAAGCCTAACCTGTAGGTCTTTGGACTGTGGGAGGAAACCAGGGCACCCGGACGAAACCCACCTGGTCACAGGGAGAATGTACAAACTCCTTACAGGTAGTGGTGGGAATTGAACCTAGGTTACTGGTGCTCTAAAGTGTTAGGCTAATCTCTCCAATGCCATTCCCTCACCACGCTTGTGCATATGAAAAGAAACTCGACTTCCATTTCTATTCTCTGATTTCTATTGCTGATTCTGCTTTCAACTAGCAAGCCCTTAATCTGTTGAATTTATTCCACTCTCTCCCCTCCTGAAAGTCTGCCAAACCATTTAGCAACAGCTCCATAGAACAGTACAAGCCCTTCAGCCCGCAATAAATGAAAGAGTTACCGTATGAGGAACGTCTGGCAACTCTTGGGCTGTATTCCCTGGAGTTCAGGAGAATGAGGGGGGAACTCATAGAAAAAGCCCTGAACAGATTAGATATGACAAAGTTATTTCCCATGGTAGGGGAGTCTAGGACAAGAGGGCACGACTTCAGGATTGAAGGATGTCCATTTAGAACAGGGATGTGGAGAAATTACTTTAACCATAGAAACCATAGAAACTACAGCACAGAAACAGGCCTTTTGGCCCTTCTTGGCTGTGCCGAACCATTTTCTGCCTAGTCCCACTGACCTGCACACGGACCATATCCCTCCATACACCTCCCATCCATGTATCTGTCCAATTTATTCTTAAATGTTAAAAAAGAACCCGCATTTACCACCTCGTCTGGCAGCTCATTCCATACTCCCACTACTCTCTGTGTGAAGAAGCCCCCCCTAATGTTCCCTTTAAACTTTCCCCCCTCCCCCTTAACCCATGTCCTCTGGTTTTTTTCTCCCCTTGCCTCAGTGGAAAAAGCCTGCTTGCATTCACTCTATCTATACCCATCATAATTTTATATAACTCTATCAAATCTCCCCTCATTCTTCTACGCTCCAGGGAATAAAGTCCCAACCTATTCAACCTTTCTCTGTAACTGAGTTTCTCAAGTCCCGGCAACATCCTTGTAAACCTTCTCTGCACTCTTTCAACCTTATTTATATCCTTCCTGTAATTTGGTGACCAAAACTGAACACAATACTCCAGATTCAGCCTCACCAATGCCTTATACAACCTCATCATAACATTCCAGCTCTTATACTCAATACTTGGATTAATAAAGGCCAATGTACCAAAAGCTCTCTTTACGACCCTATCTACCTGTGACGACACTTTTTGGGAATTTTGTATCTGTATTCCCAGATCCCTCTGTTCCACTGCACTCCTCAGTGCCTTACCATTAACCCTGTATGTTCTACGTTGGTTTGTCCTTCCAACGTGCAATACTTCACACTTGTCAGTATTAAACTCCATCTGCCATTTTTCAGCCCATTTTTCCAGATGGTCCAAGTCCCTCTGCAGGCTCTGAAAACCTTCCTCACTGTCTACTACACCTCCAATCTTTGTATTATCAGCAAACTTGCTGATCCAATTTACCACATTATCATCCAGATCATTGATATAGATGACAAATAGCAATGGACCCAGCACTGATCCCTGTGGCACACCACTAGTCAGAGGGTGGTAGATCTTTGGAATTTGTTGCCACAAGTGGCTGTGGAGGCCAAGTCATTAGGTGCATTTAAGGCAGAGATAGATAGGTTTTCATTAGCCAGGGCATCAAAGGGTATGGGGAGAAGGCAGGGGAGTGGGGATGACTGGAAGAATTGGATCAGCCCATGATTGAATGGTGGAGCAGATTTGATGGGCCAAATGGCCTACTTCTGTTCCTATATCTTATGGTCTTAACATTGTGCTGACCCTTTCGCTTGTTCTAAGATCAATCTAACCCTCCCTTCCCACATAGCCCTCCATTTCTCTTCCATGCATGTGCTTATCCAAGAATCTCTGAAATGTCCCTAATGTACCTGCATCTACCACCACCCTTGGCAGAGTTTTCCATGTGCCCTTCTCTCCCTGTGTAAAAAAACAACTTCTGACATCCGCCCCCCCCCCCCGTATAGTTTCCTCAATTACCTTAAAATTATGCTCCATCTTTTTAGCCATTTCTACCCTGGAGAAACGTCTCTGCCTGTCCACTCTATTCGTGCCTCTTATCATCTTGTACACCTCTGTCAAATCAGAACTGAATTTCAGAGGTGAAGTTTAATATGGGGTCAGGGACAAATATGTACCCCTAAACTCTGACCCAGCATTTGGTTGTCTACCCCTGTGTTGCCTGATAACATTGTTATAAATGCAAGCTGCAGGTGAACGTTCTCTTTTGTGTCTTTGCAGAGCCCCCCTGCCTGGTTGAGCTGGAAAAGATCCAACTGCAAGAGGCAGCACAGAAGGTGCCTGGTGAGTCTCAGCTGGAAACTGTAAGTTTCCTCACACCCTTGGGGATTCTGTAGCTAGCAGCCTGCAGAATTGGAATCACTGCCAAATGAACCCTTCTGTGCAAATAGCAACTGCAGCAGTCTCTATCTGATCGTTAGAAAATCAGGAGTGACAATATAGCAATCTTTTTGATGGACACGTAAGCATTAGGTAAATAATCCAGTGATGTGAATCCCATCCAATGATAGGAAATTTAAATGAGGTTAATTAAATAAGTTTCAAGAAATATGATATCATTAATATTAACAAGTGTGAAATGATGGGTGACACAGCGGTACAGCTGGAGAAGCTGTTGTCTTGGAGCTTCAGGTTCAATCCTAACCTTGGGGGTGGTCTGTGAGGAGTTCGCACTTTTCCCTGTGACTGATAAACACAAAGAGATTCTGTAGATATTGGAAACCCAGAGTAACACACACACACACACACACACACAAAAATGCTGCAGAAACTCTGCTGGTCAGGCAGCATCTATAGAGGAGAAAAAACAGTGGACGTTTTGTGCTGAAACCCTTCGTCAGGTCCCCACGAGGGATCTTGGCCCAAAACATCGACTTTTTATTCCTCGCCATAGATGGTGCCTGCCTGGCACCATTCTGTGTGTGTTACTCCCAGTGACCATGTGGGATTCCTCTGGATTTCCAGGTTTCTTCCCACATCCCAGTTTTGGGCCACATATCTCAGGGAGGTTGTGTTGTCATTGGAGAGAGTCCAGAAGAGGTTCACGAGGATGATGCTGGGAATGAAAGGGTTAACATGAATGTTTGGCAGCTTTGGCCCTGTCCTCACTGGAATTTAGAAGAATACATGGCAATCTCATTGAAGCCTACTGAATGTTGATAGGGTGGGTGTGGAGAGGATGTTTCCTATGGTGGGAGTATCCAGAACTAGTGGACACAGCCTCAAAATTGAGGGGCGACCTTTTAGAACAAAGGTAAGGAGGTATTTTTTTAGCCAGACAGTGGTGAGTCTGTGGAATGCACTGCCACAGGCTGAGGTGGAGGTCAAGTCCATGTGTATACTTAAGACAGAAGTTGATCGTTTCCTGAGTAGGCAGCGCATTAAAGGATATGGCGAGAAGGCAGGTGTATGTGGTTGATTGGGATTCGGGATCAGCCATGATGGAATGGTGGAGCAGACTTGAAAGGCCAAATGGCCTAATTCTGCTCCTAAGTATTATGGTCTTATGGACATGTAGATTGACGGGTTAATTGACCAATAGTGTGTCGGAGAGCAGTAAAATCTTGAAGGGGCAGTAGTTGATGGGAATTTGGGGAGAATAAAAGTAGGGGGTTAGTGAAATGGTTACTGGGTGATCAGTGTGGACTTTCTGGGCTAGAAGGTCAGGTTTAGAGCAGTATGAACTCTCTGACTTCTACTAAATTGTTGTATAAAACCAACCCAAGCTTGGAGAATCTAGAACCAGTACGTTCCGCCTTAGAATATGGAGGATGCCATTTAAAACAAAGATCAGGCTCCTCATCAAGATAATGATTTCATGTCTACATGAGATAGTATCTCAATTGCTGCAGTAGTACTAGACTGAGTTATGTGATCAGGTATCTGGTGTGGGACTTGAACCCACAACTTCACATGAGGTTGAAGTTCAGAAAGAGGCCACTCAACTGAATTGCTTTGGACTAGTGTTAATATTCCTCCCAGCCCACTCCACCTTGCCTGTCAACATTTTCTCCTGGTCCTTTCTCCCTCACGTACGGATGTAACTTCCCATTGTCAGAATCTTGACAGACACTGTAGGTCCTTGATTAGTCAGGACGTCAAAGGGAATGGAGAGAAGGTAGGAGAGTGGTATTGAGAGGGATAATAAATTAGGCATGATCAAATTCTGGAGCAGGCTAGAGGGGTCAACTGGCCTAATTCTGCTCCTATGTCTTACGGTCTCAAATAACTTCGCCAGAAATCATTCCTATACCCCCGGTAAATGATGACCATTATTACCAGTAACACAAATAAAATTATGTTAACAATTATATAAATCAATGCTTAATATATTTCTAAGTATCATATAAATTATACAATAATTATTAATGTACACTCAGCTGCTGCTTTATTCAGTACAGGAGGTACCTAATAAACGCTCGTGGTCTTAAAGTGCTGTATCCCATCCACTTCAATGCATGATGTGTTGTGTGTTCAGAGATGCTCTTCTGTACATCGCCGTTGTGATACGTGGTTATTTGAGTTACTGTTGCCTTCATTTCAGCTTGAACCAGTCTAGTCTTTCCCCTCCGATCTCTCTCATTAACAAGGCTCAGAGAACTGGATATTTTTTGGGAGTTTTTTGCACCATTCTCGGTAAACTGTAGAGACTGTTGTGTGTGAACATTTTAGAAAATCAGCTGTTTCTGAATTACTCAAACCACCCCATTTGTCACAGAAGATCATTCCACAGTGAGAGTCACTTGGGTCACATTTCTTCCTCAATCTGATGTTGGTCTGAACAGCAACTGAACCTCTTGAACATGCCCGCAGGATTTTATGCACTAAGTTACTGCGACATGATTGGTTGATTAGCTATTTGTATTACCAAGCAGGTATACAGGTGTACCTAACAAAGTGGCTACTCAGTGTATTATATAGTAATAAGTGTTATTAAGTATATGTTTGAGATGTGTAAGGTATATGATTGGAAAATTAACTAGGTTATTATTCTAAAGATTGAGGGATTCATTGGCCAACTTTGTTGAATTTTGAAGTATCTGTTCTCAAGTCCTCTTAGGTTACTTTGCCCTCTCTCTCATTGTTGCCTGGCAAGAGTGTGGATTTCCTGAGCCACAGTGGTTTTAGTCCACCTCATTTGATGAACCCGCAGGCCTTGGGGAAAAGAATGCTCCCTGCTGTGTATCTGGCCCTTGGATACTGCGTGAAATACTCCAACATGTGCTTCTCTCTTAAAACTTTTACCACATCTCTTTGGAAAGAATCGGCTGCTGGCCAGCTGGGACATCTAAATCAGAATCGGAGTCAGGATTAACTTCACTAACATATGTCATGAAATTTGTTGTTTTGCAACAGCAGTACATTGCAATATGTAAATTATACTATAAATACTGTAAATTATAATAAGAAATACATATAGAAAAGCTAAATAAGTAGTGCAAAAAGAGAGCAAAATCAGTGAGGAAGTGTTCACGGGCTTGTCGTCTGTTCAGAAGCCTGATGATGGAGGGAAGGAAGCTATTCCTGAAATGTTGAGTGTGTTTCTTCAGGCTCCTGCACCCGCTCTCCGATGGTAGGAATGAGAAGAGAGTATGTGGGGGACCTTAA
Organism: Mobula birostris; assembly: GCF_030028105.1. Taxonomy (NCBI): domain Eukaryota; kingdom Metazoa; phylum Chordata; class Chondrichthyes; order Myliobatiformes; family Myliobatidae; genus Mobula; species Mobula birostris. The sequence goes on along the minus strand of NC_092387.1, from coordinate 50,162,765 downwards.
TGATGGATGTCACCTTTTAGAGGCATTGCCTTTTGTTTGTTTTTCTTTGGCGTGTGCCTGCGTGTGTGCGAGTCTGTACGTGTGTGTCTGCATGTGCGTGTGTGCGTCCATGATGGTGTCTTTTTCATGGCTTTTTACAAGGCGCGGAGCGAGAGAGAGACTGTGTGGCACGCCACTCCTCACACAGACATTTTCACAGTATTTTCATGAGGTCGAGTTGCAGTCTCGACACTCAACCCGGCACAGATGGAAAGCGTACCCAGGAGCGGACCCGACTGGTTTCGAACCCGGGAGCCTCTGCTCCCGGGTCCAACGCCGATGTTGTTGTGCCACCAGCCGGCCCCAGGCATTGCCTTTTGAAGATGTCCTTGACCTTGGGGAGGCTAGTGCCTGTGATGGAACGGGCTGAGTTTACAACCTTCTGCATCTTTTTTTTCCAATCCTGTGCAGTGGCCCCTCCATATCAGAGACTGGTGCAACTCCATGGTACATCTGTAGAAATTTGCTGGAGTATCTGACTTGCCAAATCTCCTCAGGCTCCTAATGAAATGCAGTCACTGGCATGCTCTCTTCATAATTGCATCAATACGTTGGGCTCAGGATGGGTCTTCAGAGTTGACACCCAAGAACCTATCTGGTTGAAATTTGTGTGCGTGGGGGTGGGGGGGGGAGGTAATATTCAATTGTGCACCTGTGTCTACCTCACACAACTGGACATAGACCTGTGTGAAGAATGACGCTCAGGCACTGTTCAAGGCTCTTCCATTGTCCTTCCATCTTATGCAATGACACCCAGCTCAGGACTTCGATTTGTAAAATACTTTCATCATCATGGTTTGCAAAAGCAAATCAAACTGTGGGCTGATATGTGCTGGTTAATGATTAGGCAGCCGTTTGGATAACTGGTTGTTTGCAGTTTGAGAAGGTCTAAGCTAGAACAAATTGAGAAATAGATTAGACTCCTTCTGCAGTTTATCTTGGCTGCACTTAACGCAAATACAAAAAAGACATATAGAGCCAGATGAGTTATGACAGTTTGCTTAGTGGAGTAGTCTGATAAATTCCCCCACCTCGCCCCACGAGTTCACTCTTGTACATTTACAGGTTGTGGCATCACTACCAACACTGACATTTATGGGCATTCCCTCCTCCTCAGATGCTCTCAGCTTCTGCGGGTCGAATGTCTGGATATTGACCCAGTTTGATGAAGGAACAATGTATTTCCAATGCAGGATAATGTGTGTTCATTGCTTCCCCATGGTTCTGAGCCCTTGATCTTCTAGGAGAGAGGTCACATTTTATTATCACAAAGTTGCATATGGGAGCTTGCTGTGCCCAATTTGGCTGCTGCTTTTCCTACACTGCACAAGGGGTTGCATCTTGGAAACTGCTTCACTGGTGATGAAAAGCTTTGGAATGTCCAGCGGTCCTTGAGGAGAAGACAGAAACACATGCCCTCTCCTCCAAAGGCTTCCTGACCAAGTTCTGCCCAGTCTACATGACTAATTCCATACTCAAATTTACCATGAAAGGATGTATATGTCACTTCATTTTCTTGCGGGTATTTAGAGGAAAATAAAGAAAAACAAATTGTACATAAACAAAGACTGACAAACAACCAATGTGCAAAAGAAGATAAATTGTACAGATTTTAAAATACTGAGAACATAATTTATACTGCCCTTGAAAGTGAGCCTGTAGGTTGTGTAATCAGAGTTGTGGTAAGTGAGATTGTCCATGCTGGTCCAGGATAGGTTGATGGTTGTAGGGTAAGAACTGTTCCTCGCGGCGTGGGACCTCCTGCCTGCTGGTGGTAGTGAGAAGAGGGCATGGCCTAGATGATGGGGGCACTTGATAATGGATGCTGCTTTCTTGTGGCAGTACTTCGTGACGGGGAGGGCTTTCCCTGTGATGGACTGAGCTGTATCCACCATTTTCTCCTTCATAGGTACTTACATCCCAAGCTGTGATCAGGATGGTTACTACAGGAAGCTGCAATGTAACACCTACTTTGGCGAGTGCTGGTGTGTCGATCACCAAGGCAATGAGGTGGCAGGAAGCCGCGTGAAAGGAAACCCTGACTGCGGTAATACCGGCATCTTGTGCAGTTCTAAAGGTTACCTTCATTTGTCCCACATACAGTAAAATGCAACACACACAAACTGCTGGAGGAACTCAGCAGGTCAGACAGTATCTACAGAAAGAAATAAACAGCCGATGTTTTGGGCCGAGACCCTTCAGAAGTCCTGATTATTTTTGATGAAAAGTGCATAGGTTTTGGATGAGCTTTTAGGGGGAGCTTGCATAGTCATAGGAAGAACGTGCAAACTTTACACAGACAGCACTGGAGTTCAGAACCAGACCCAAGTCACACTGAAGCTGTCAATGGGGAGTTTGCACACTCGCTCTGTGACTGGGTGAGTTAACCCTCGATACCTTGGTTTCCTCCCACATCCCAACGATGGCTGGGTTGATAGGTGAATTAGCCATTCTGTAAATTACCCCTGTGTGAAGTTGAGTGCTGGGAGAATCAGTGGGTGAGGAGTGTTAATGGGGATGGTTGAAAGTGAATATATTAGAGGGAATTAAATGGGAGAATGAGACTGATAGGCTGATGGAAGTTGGCGGAGCCACCCCATATGCAAATATTGTAAATACTAAACATCTTAAAGATCTTAAGATAAGATTTAGCTTTATTTGTCACATGTACATTGAAACATACAGAGAAATGCATCTTTTTTGCCAACAACCTGCACAGTCCAAGGATATGCTGGAGGGCAGCCTGCAAGTGTCACCTGGCACCAGCATAGTGTGCTCACAATTTACTAACCATATAACCATATAACAATTACAGCACGGAAACAGGCCATCTCGGCCCTTCTAGTCCGTGCCGAACTCTTACTCTCACCTAGTCCCACCGACCTGCACTCAGCCCATAACCCTCCATTCCCTTCCTGTCCATATAGCTGTCCAGTTTAACTTTAAACGACAACATTGAACCTGCCTCAACCACTTCTGCTGGAAGCTCATTCCACACAGCTACCACTCTCTGAGTAAAGAAGTTCCCCCTCATGTTACCCCAAAACTGTTGCCCTTTAATTCTCAGGTTAATTGCCCTTTAATTAACCTTAACTAATCTGCCACCTTTGGAATATGGGAGAAAACCAGAGCTCCCGGAGGAAACCTACACGGTCACAGGGAGAAGGGCAAACCCCTTGTGGACCGTGGCGTGATTTGAACCCTGATCGCCAGCGCTGTAAAGCATTATGCTATTCACTACAGTACCAGGCTACCCCTGAAATCCGAAATAAAGCAGAAAATACCAGGAGCATACTGATGTTGACTCAGATTTTTTTCCCAAATGGTGTTCGTCAACCAGGTGAGAACAGCCTGCAAGTTTTGTGGCCACTATCACTGGCACTGGCTTTTCATTCCAGGATTATTCAATTGTTTCACACAGACAGTGGAGGGTGCGTGGAATACACTGCTGGCGATGGTGGCGGAGACAGATACAATAGGGTCTTGTAAGAGAATCTTGGATAGGTGCATGGAGCTTAGAAAAATAGAGAGCTATGTGGTAGAGAAATCCTAGGCAGCTTCTAGAGTAGGTTACATGGTCAGTACATCATTGTGGGCTGAAGGGCCTGTAATGTGCTGCAGATTTCTATATTTCTATGTTTTTGAGTTTCCCAACTGCTGCAGTTGGACCTGAACTCGATTCTCTACAGCGTTGGCGCACAGTGACTGAACCTGATTCTCTGCCCGTTCTTTTGCAGATGACGTGATCAGTTTCTCAGGAGACTTTGGCAGCGGAGTTGGATGGGAGGACGAGGAAGAGAAGGAAGCCGAGGAGAACGCTGAAGAAACAGAGGAGGAGGAGGGTGAAGTTGGGGAGGCTGACGATGATGGCTACATTTGGTAGAAAAGCAACAACTACTTACAGCCCTCCCAGCCATTCAACACATATTCCTCACTCTTCATACTTTGACTGATAATTATCTCATCCACTGTCCCACAGTGTACATGATCACCAGTGACATCCCTGGCACCAGTGAGTACATCATTGACACTATTAACTGCACTATTTCATGTGACTGATTTATCACAGTAAATACCAAGAAAAGCACGAGACCATCAGTGAGTGACGCTACTCACCACGGTAGAGTTGCCAACCACAGCCCAAAGCATGAGTAGGGAGGGGGTTGAATGAGGGACTCTGCTGTGGGAAATACGATCAAAATAGTGTAATAGTGAGATCAGGAAAATACAGACAAAATGCTGGAGGAACTCAGCAGGTCAGGCAGCATCTGTGGAAAAGAATAAACAGTCAACGTTTTGGGTTGGCACTCTTCATCAGGACTGAAACATGTTGCCCGAACGGCGACTGTTTATTCAGCTCCACAGATGCTGCCTGATCTGCTGAGTTCCTCCAGCGTTTTGTGTGTGTGTGTGTGTGTGTGTGTGTGTGTGTGTTTGTGAGTGAGTGAGTGGCTTGCTCTAGATTTCCAGCTTCTGCAGAATCTCTGTGTGTTTGAGATAAGGAACAGCTGTCTCATTCTGAAGTAGTGATGGCTGAGCATACAGTGAACTATTTGCCCCTCTTGTCCCTTACTAGTTGCTCCTTGTCACTGATACTACCCCCCCCCCCACCCCAGCAGGCTGTCTCTCCCCTCTCTTTACACTGGAAGTTGCTTTATGAGTTTTTATTAATGTTTGCAAATTCCTGGTTCAGGCCGTGTAACATTGCTAGGAGTTGTACAGCTGTGGCGGAGAGAGGAAGCAGCTCCGGGGTGTGTACACCCCCAGCCCCAGGGAAATTTACTGCCACCAAAGGCTGGGGAAAAGCAGCAATCACGGCACATTGGGGTGAAGGTTTGACTTTGGCCATGAGTGCTGAACAGATGTCTCAGTGGAACAGGTTAATGGCAGGGGCACCGTCAACATAACTAGCCTGTTTGGCATGAGCAGTCAAAAAAGAATCGCTACCATGCGTGAAGAATGTAGGGATGGCAAGACTAGTCCTAGGAGCCTCGGCATGAGGATCAAGTCTTGGGTTTTGAAGTTGGCATCTGGTCTGATGGTAGGTGCCACCCAGTGATAATGCATTTAGCACAGGGCAGGATGACTGGGCAGGCACCTTTAATGCTTTGTTTTGGGAAAGGCTCAGCTTTCTCTCTAGAAGCAATTTGAGACCAACTAAAGTGTTGGAAAGGTTTGACTCAAAAATAAACTCCAAAGTGAAACATTATCCTTAACAGGGCACAGAGTGTGCTGACAAACGCCCAGTTCAATGTCAGTCATTCGTGCTGAAAGGCCAGGCAGTATGGATGTACACAAGTATTGAAGAGTGCTGCAGTCGTTGGTATCGTGTTAGTGAAATGTTTTATTCGTGTTTGTGCCCAGTGTTAAATTGACCTTCACACACAATCTACCCACTTCTTCTCCATACATCCAATTGAAAAGACTACCAACAAAAATCATACACAGTTGAATGACTGTCTAATTCGATAGGTATGTAAAAAGAGGACATACTCTCTTCTCTGTCTCTCTCTCTCTCCCTCTCTCTCTCTTTCTCTCTCTCTCTCTCTCTCACACACACACACACACACACAATTTTGCATACGTGTACTCATAATCTTAAATTTACACACTTAAATATACTTTCACAGATGTTCTCGTGCACGCATACAATGCGCGTGCGCGCGCGCGCGCGCACACACACACACACACACACACACACACACACATGTCTAGATGCTTGCAAGCTAATTCTTAGCAAGTGTTAACTGGTGGATAACAGAGGACTGTTACCAGTGAAAAGGGGAATACTCCTGAGCTGCAGGTAAGACTCTGGCAAGTAAAATGGCCCCCTTCTGTGCTCCATTCATCTGGATGTCCTTTGTGAATTACAAAGTCTTTTGTTGTTAGTTGCAGTAGAGTTCCATGGGATGTCCTGACCCACACACACACACGCACACAGGGACTGAACCAAAGCAGTATAGAAACTGCCCAGTCTTGTGGGATCATTTATTTCACCCAGCACGGGTACAGTGGGTGAAATACTGATAACATGAAGATCAGGATGATCACCATGAGCCATTCAAGAGGAAGTTTTACAGTGAGTTGGAGGAAATGGAAGATGTGGGGCCATGGGTTCATTGGTTTCTGTTGGAAATATAAGCAAGAATTCCTTAATTATCTTCATGCCAACCTTTCTGTATGCCGTCATTGTAAACATACACTGACACACAAAAGCGGCCCCCTGTACGCTGATCTGACCCCTCACACTCTTCGACCCCTCCCTTCCATATTCTGCCCCCCCGACTCATATCCACAATCCACATGCATTGTCCTCCACTCACACAGGCTTTTGTACTGATTCTTATGTTCACGCTGGCCCACACAGTGACCTGCATATACTGACCGACCCTTATCCTGACCTCCCGAATCACCGGGCTTCACCTAAACAAATGGCAGATGTTCGAGGTACATTGGGGGGGAGCTCCAGCCTCCAGAAGCCAACTTTAATTGGGTTTGTCATGTGCACGGTCATAAGGGGATCCTGAAAGTTTCCCTCTCCCTTTGGACCATGGTGTGAGTTGCCTGATGTTACCCACTGGTTAAACTTTACTCCCAATTTCATTGGAGACAAGTCAGGAGCAGCTTTTCATGTTTGACTCAGCGAAGATTGCCTGTTTTACGGTCTCTTTCAAACGTAAAGGTTCCCTCAGCTGTTTTCCACTGCTGGCCTCCCAAATGTCTGAAGGTGTAAAGGCACAAAAATACCATCAAACATGGTGCAGCAGTACTCTTTCATCGGTATGGATTGTTACCAAATCAGAGGAGTTGAAAGCAAGATCACTCTAGTCACAACCTAAGCTGCTATCTCTTTGTTATCCAAGCACTTTTCCTGAAAAATGATTGAGTGAGTGGTGCGTTTGCTTGGGCTGACCAGTTTAAGTTGACCGACACAGTTCCTCCACCTTCCGCTAACATTTGCTTTATATTCATGTGATTTGTAGCACAGAGCACTGACAACTGTGCACCTGGCCTGCTGAAACCATGCTCTCGACCGTGGCATTCTCAATACCCTCCAGTTAGTTAACTATCTCCACTTTTATACTTCACTTCTCCATGTGGGTGTGACAACTTTTGCGTTGCGTGTGTGTGTGACGTGACTATGGGTCCTGTGTAGTTCAATTTCATAAGTGCAAGTCATTTGAAGATCGGGTATTATAGGGTGGTGTGATATTATTCACCGCTATGGATTAGTGGTTTTCTTGAGGCTGTAGGCTTGAGTACAGAGAGTGCTAAGTACATTTAGTGTCGTGTTTAGAGATATTAGCACTGATTGAGATATGGGGAGGAACAAAAGAGTTTCTTAAGGTTTGGGGAGAGAATGGATCAACGGTTAAGAATGGGGGAATGGGTCCATAACAGACTAATCATACCTGGACTTAATCTTAAGGAACAAATGCCTATGCTCTTGCTTCAGATTTTATTGTGTTCTTTGTATATAAAGGGAAAGGTGAACACTAAGATATGGCTAAACCATTAGGGTTTAGTTCCCTTTCCAATACAAAAATACCATTTTAATATCAACACAACTAAAAAGGCAAACGCAGCAGAGTCTACATCCACATGCAACTTTTGTCTGTCGATCAATGGTTTAAGGAAGTTACTGGAAAAAAATGTTGACGGTAACGTTATGATTGCATGCCTGACTTTCAAAGGAGCAAATGTGCAATACATCTCCACTGAAACTATATGATCAATGTGTAGTACAATGTAGAGGGTGCAATGTAATGTCAAGGAGTAGTTCGGAGTAGAGTGCAGCACCACTCCTGCACAGTACTAGAGGTGTTTACGGAAGGTGGGTTGGGGGCAGAGGGGTCAGAGGAACACCCTACACTAATGTCACAATATGGCTGTGAGGAGTGCTCCCTGACTCCTTGTGTGGATCATTGAGATAATCCATAATGCTCTAATAATCTGTATGTAGATCAATCTCAGTCTCATATTTCATTCACTGAATAGATTAATGTATGCCTTGAGGTTCATGGGATTTACCCAGAATGTATAAATCTTGTTGTACTGAATGTTAACTGCTTGGAGATGTCTTATTCTCAATATTTACATTGTATTTGATAATAAAATAACCCATTTATCCAAGGACTGGTGTTGTTTTTCGGCATGTTTAACATAAAGCTTTATTACACCTCACTAAATGTTCCTGATTGGTCCTCCCCTCTTGGTTGTAAATATGGGGATGCCATGTCTAAGTCTTTCAAAGTTGATTGGCTGGTATTTAAACCTATTCTGTCTATTGTTCCTCGAAAATTCAGATTATATTTACCAGATTGGCTGTTACACCAACCTATTTATTGTGATTTCAATTTATTAAACACTAGGATATTCCTCAAGGAAAAAAAGAGAAATTTCGTAGTTTTTTTGAATGAACAGCATTGAATTTATATAATGGCTACAGGCCATTTCCTTTTAAATACTGTACCTGCTGGTATTTTAGTCTATACAATGTTTCTTGTTTTCACTTATAGTCAACACAACCTATTCCATTCTCCTACATACTTGAAGATATCGGTGCTATTCAGCTCAGCCACACCACGTGGGACAGAATTCCACACTCCAATGGTATTTCACCTATCTATTGGAATTAACATTAAAAATCCCATGTATCTTTATCAATTAACTACCTTCCATCATAAGGTCAGAAGTGGGGATGGTCACTTGTGATTACATAATGTTCAATGCCAGTGCAGCTTCTCTGCAAATGATATAAGCCATGCCTGCAAACAGCAAGCCCTCAACAGCATTCAGACGCTGGCAGGTATATGACTCCAGACAGTAACCATCTCCAACCATCAACCGTTGGGAATAAGTGGCATTGCTATTGCCAACCCTACCACTGTCCATGCCTGGAGATAACATTGGCAAGACACTTCACTTGACTATCTGTGTAAATACTGTAGCTGCCAGAGCAGGTATCACACTACAAGTGACTCACCTCCTGATACCCCAAGGACTTCATAATATCTGCAATGTACAAGTTAGGAAACTGAAGGAATACTCTCCACTCAAACTAGATGGGCAGAAAAGCCTGTTTCTCTACTATGGTGCTCTATGACTCACCAACTTTTCCACTTCAAAAATAAAACTTTATTCATAAAACAATATATTCAAAAGTATTACACAGAGCAAAATAATAATGTTGACTGTACTTTTCCCCATAGATGCTGCCAGGCCTGCTGAGTTCCACCAGCATTTTGTGTGTGTTGTTTTGACTCCTAGCATCTGCGGATTTAATCTGTGATTTTACATTCATAATCATGCATTCAATAGTGTTAACTTTTTAGTAAAAAACCACCATTGCCGCTCAGGTGGCCCCCTGGGGTGATGCAATATTGTGGTGTTTGAGGGGCTTCCCCACCCTACCCAATTCCTCCACACGTGGTAGCAGAAGGTGCCTAGATTGTGGTCTTTCCCCACAGAGTATTTGCAGTGGCTGCATCAAACACCCCTCAGTACATACTCCTGCCTGTAGAAAGCCCTCAGGATGGGAGCAACATTTGGGCACACATTTTCTAGGGATTTGTCCATCTTAACCCCATCAGACTCATTCCATTTCACCCCCAGATGAAATGAAAGACTGCCAAGGTGGTAAGATAGGGTTGTGCCACACTTGCACTAAATATAGCAGCCCTGAGAACACATCAAACCTAATAACCAAGTTCTTCCTAGGAACAGGTATTGCGTGAGTGGACCAGTGTTAGAGCGGAGAAGCTTTGCTTCAACAGGCCTGGTTGAGGTAAGATTCTTCTGCGTTCTTCATCAGTTAGCGGAGTGAAAATGGCTTCAGGGGCAGTGCTATGTTCTTTGTGTGGGAGGTGGGAATTCCGGGAGACCTCCAGCCTCCCAGTTAGCCACGTCTGCACCAAGTACACTGAGGCTGCAGCTCCTCAGAGAACACGTTATTTAACTGGAACTCCTGCTCGAGGACCTTTGGCTCATGAGCGAAACCGAGGAGGGTGATAGACAACAGCCCCAGGGAGGTAGCCACCCCTAAGGTACCTAGATGACAGTCAGGAGAGGAAAAGGAAACGGGCAGCCAGTGCAAAGTGCCCCTGTGATTATTCTCCTCAATAATAGGCATAGCACGTTTGGATACTGTTGAGGGGGATGACCTACCAAGAGGAGCCACAGCCAGTGGGTCTCCACCACTGAGTCCAACACTGTGGCTCAGAAGGAAAGGGTAGAGAAAAGGACTATGGTAGTGATAGGGGATTCCATAGTTAGAGGAGCAGACACGAGATTCTATAGACATGAAAGAGACACCTGCATGGTATGTTGCCTCCCTGGTGCCAGCGTCCGGGACATCTCGGATCGGGTCCCCAGTGTTCTAAAGGGGGAGGGTGAGCAGCCAGAAGTCTTTATACATATTGGCATCAATGGCTTACATAGGAAAAAGGAGGAGGTCCTGAAGAGAGAATTAGTGGAGCAAGGTAGAAAACCTGAAAAGCAGGGCCTCCAGGGTAGTAATCTCTGGATTGCTGCCTGTGTCACATGCCAATGAGTGTAAGAATTGGATGATTTGGCAGATGAATGCCTGGCTCAGGAACTGGTGCAGGGGGCAGGGCTTCAGATTTATAGATCATTGGGATCTCTTCTGGGGAAGGTATGACCTTAACCCAACGAGGACCAATACCCTCATTGCTGACAGGTTTGCTAGAGCTGCTGGGGAGGGTTTGAGGTAAATTGGCAGGGCGCTGGGAACCAGAGTGACTGGGCTGAGGATGGGACAGTTGGTGTACAACTAGATACAATGTGTAGTGAGACTGTGAGGAAGGACAGGCAGATGATTGGGCAAAATTGCAGCTAGTGGGATGATTTTCAGTGTAACATGGGCACAAAATCTAAAGGGATGACAAATACGGGACTGAAGGTGTAGTATTTGAATGCACACAGTATACAGAATAATTTCTATTTATTTATTAGGATACAGTATGGAGTAGGCCCTTCCAGATCTGTGAAGCCACGCTGCCCAGCGATCCCCCTGCCCTAATCATGGGACAAATTTACAGTGACTAATTAACCTGCCAACTGGTAGCACCCAGAGGAAACCCACGTGGTCACGGGGACAATGTACAAATTTCTTACAGGCAGAAGCGGGAATTGAACCCAGATCGCCTGCACTGTAAAGTGTTGTGCTAACCACTACACTACCGTAGGTGATCTTGTAGTGCAGTTAGAAATTGGCAGGTTTGTCATTGTGGGCATCACTGAGTTGTGACTGAAAGAAGAATCAGAATCAGGTTTATTATCACTGGCATGTAACGTGATATTTGTTAACTTAGCAGCAGTTCAATGCAATACATAACCTAGAAGAAAATAAACAAATAAATAAAATTACAGTATATGTATGTTGAATGATTTAAAAAATCATGCAAAAACAGAAATAATATACGAGGGGTGATTGATAAGTTTGTGGCCTAAGGTAGAAGGAGTCAATTTTAGAAAACCTAGCACATTTATTTTTCCTACATTTACACACTTAGTCCAGCGGTCATGGAGCATACGGATCCCTTCTTTGTAGAAGTCGGCTTTTTGGACCTCCAGAAAGTGGTCCACAGCAGGGGTGATTGATAAGTTTGTGGCCTAAGGTAGAAAGAGATGAGTTATTAACTTCAAACTTTCTGCATTTTCATACAAAGAGTTGAACTCCACGTGCATGTAACAAGAGCTGTATAGCTCTTCTCCTTCTATCCTAGGCCATGAATTTATCAATCACCCCTGCTGTGGACCACCTGGAGGTCCAAGATGCTCTTGTTACACACACGTGCAGTTTAACTCTTTGAATGATAATGCAGAAAGTTTGAAGTTAATAACTCATCTCCTTCTACCTTAGGCAACGAACTTATCAATCACCCCTGCTGTGGACCACTTCTACAAAGAAGGGATCCGTATGCTCCATGACCGCTGGACTAAGTCTGTACATGTAGGAGGGGACTATGTTGAAAAATAAATGTGCTGTGTTTTCTAAAATTGACTCCTTCTACCCTAGGCCACAAACTTATCAATCACCCCTGGTATATTAAAAAAGTGAGGTAGTGTTCACAGGTTCAAGGTCCATTTAGGAATCGGATTGCAGAGGGAAAGAAGCTGTTCCTGAATTGCCGAGTGTGTTCCTTCGGGCTTCTGTACCTCCTACCTGACAGTAACAGTGAGAAAAGGGCATGCCCTGGGTACTGGAGGTCCTTAATAATGGATTCTGCCTTTCTGAGACACCGCTTCCTAAAGGTGTCTTGGGTACTTTGTAGGCTAGTACCCAAGATGGAGATGACTAAATTTACGACCCTCTGCAGCTTCTTTCGGTCCTGTGCAGTAGCTCCCCTATACCAGACAGTGATGCAGCCTGTCAGAATGCTCTTCATGGTACAACTATAGAAGTTTTTGAGTGTATTTGTTGACATGCCAAATCTCTTCAAACTCCTAATGAAGTATAGTCACTGTCTTGCCTTCTTTATAACTGCATCGATATGTTGGGACCAAGTTAGGTCCTCAGAGATCTTGACACCCAGGAACTTGAAACTGCCCATTTCTGATCCCTCCATGAGGATTGGTATGTGTTCCTTTGTCTTACTAACCCACCCTTCTACTTCCTCAAAGAAAAAAAATAATATAAATGGATTAGTAAATTTGCTGATGACACAAGGGTTGGGGGTGTTGTGGATAGTGTGGATGGCTGTCAAAGGTTACAGCGGGACATTAATAGGATACAAAACTGGGCTGAGAAATGACAGATGGAGTTCAACCCAGATAGGTGTGAGGTGGTTCATTTTGGTAGGTCAGATATGATGGCAGAATATAGTATTAATGGTAAGACTCTTGGCAGTGTGGAGGATCAGAGGGATCTTGGGGTCTGAGTCCATAGGACACTCAAAGCTGCTGCACAGGTTGACTCTGTTGAAAGCATATGGTGCATTGGCCTTCATCAATCGTGGCATTACGTTTAAGAGCCGAGAGGTAACGTTGCAGCTATATAGGACCCTGGTCAGACCCCACTTGGAGTACTGTGCTCAGTTCTGGTCCCCTCACTACAGGAGGGATATGGAAACCATAGAAAGGGTGCAGAGGAGATTTACAAGGATGTTGCCTGGGTTGGGGAGCATGTCTTATGAGAATAGGTTGAGTGAACTCGGCGTTTTTTTCCTTGGAGCGAAGGAGGATGAGAGGTGACCTGACAGAGATGAGAAGCATTGATCGTGTTGATTGTCAGAGGCTTTTTCCCAGGGCTGAAATGGCTAGCACAAGAGACCACAGTTTTAAGGTGCTTGGAAGTAGGTACAGAGGAGATGTCAGGGATAAGTTTTTTACGCAGAGAGTGGTGAGTGCGCAAAATGGGCTGCGGGCGACAGTGGTGGAGGCGGATACGATAGGGTCATTTAAGAGACTCCTGGACAGCTACATGGAGCTCAGAAAAATAGAGGGCTATGGGTATCCTGAGGTAATTTCTAAGGTAAGGACATGTTCAGCACAACTTTGTGGGCCGAAGGGCCTGTATTGTGCTGTAGGTTTTCTATGTTTTACCCTTCCTGTAGTCCACAATCAGCTCTTTTGTCTTACTGATGTTGCGTGCAAGGTGGTTGCTGCGACACCACTCCATAGTTGGGAGCTTAACATCCAAGGATACACATTGTATTGAAAGGGTAGGAAGGTAGGCAGGTGGGTGGAGTGGCTATGTTGGTAACAAATGAAATGAAATTCTTAGAAAGAGGTGACATAGGATCACAAGATGTAGAATCCTTGCGGGTAAAGTTGAAAAACTGCAAGGGGAAAAAGACCCTGATGGGAGTTCTATACAGGACTCCAGAAAGTAGCCAGGATGTGGGATAAAAATCTCAATAGGAAATATAAAAAGCATGTAATAAGGTGAATGACTTGAGAGTCATGAGGGATTTCAATATGCAGGTATATTGGGAAAATCTTTTTGGTGCTGAATTCCAAGAAAGAATTTGTAGAAGGTCTACAAGATGGCTTTTCGGATCAGCTTGTGGTTGAACCCACTAGGGAGAAAACTATTCTGGATTGGGTGTTGTGTAATGAACTGGATTTGATTAGGAAGCTTAAAGTAGAGGAACCCTTAGGATAGGTGATCATAATATGATAAACTTCACCCTACAGTTTGAAAGGGAGAAGTATCAATGTTGCTGTGGAATTGCAAAGGCATGAGAAGAGTTGGCTAAAGTTGATTGGAAGGACACTCTAGCAGGGACGATGGCAGGTCAGCAATGGCTGGAGTTTCTGGGAGCAATTCAGAAGGTGCAGGATGGATATACACCAAATAAGAGATATTTTAAAGGCGGAATGATGTAACCACAGCTGACAAGGGAAGTCAAAAACAAAATAAAAGCCAAAGAGAGGGCATTTATTACAGCAAAAATTAATGGGAAGTTAGAGGATTGGGAAACTTTAAAAACCAACAGAAGGCAACAATAATATCAAAGAGGATACAAAAAGTTCTTTCAGAATAATAAAGAATAAAAGAGAGGCAAGAGTAGATATCCGACTACTGGAAAATGATGCTGGAGAGGTAATAATGGAGGACAATGAAATAGCGGATGAACTAAATAAATACTTTACATCCGTTTTCACTGTGGAAGACACGAGCAATATGCTGGAAGTTTGAAAGTGTCAGAAGCGGAAGTGAGCGCAATTACTATTACTAGGGAGAAGGTGCCTGGGAAGCTGAAAGGTCTGAAGGTAGATAAGTCACCTGGACCGGATGGATTATACCCCACTGTTCTGAAAGGTAGCTGAAGAGATTACGGAGGCATTGGTAATGATCTTTCAAGAATGAGAAGAATCTGGCATGGTACCAGAGGACTGGAAAATTGCAAATGTCACTCCATTCTTTAAGAAGGGAGGGAGGCAGAAGGAAGGAAATTATAGGCTAGTTAGCCTGACCACAGTGTTGTAGTTGATTGTTAAGGATGACGTCTCAGGGTGCTTAGAGGCACATGATAAAATAGACAAAGTCAGTAGTTTTCTCACGAGGAAATCTTGCCTGACAAATCTGTTGGAATTCTTTGATGAAATAACAAGCAGGATAGACAAAGGAGAATCAGCGGATGTTGTGTACTTGGATTTTCAGAAGGCCTTAGGCAAGGTGCCGCGCATGAGGCTGCTTAATGAGATAAACGCTCATGGTATTACAGGAAAGATACTAGTATGGATAGAGAAATGACTGATTGGCAGCAGAAGGAGAGGGGGAAATGGTTTTCTGATTGTCTGCTGGTGACTAATGGCATTCTGCAGAAGTCTGTGTTGGCACCATTTCTTTTTACTTTATATGTCAGTGAAGTGGATGTCACAATTGATGGTTTTGTGGCGGTATTTGTGGATGATACAAAGATAAGTAGATAGCCAAAGAAGTGGCAGATGGAATATAATGCAGGAAAGTGCATGGTCATGGTCATGCACTTTGGTACAAAGAGTAAAGATGTGCATTATTTTCTCAACTGGGGAGAAAATTCACAAAGCAGAGATACAAAGGGACTTGGGAGTCCTTGTGCAGGATCCCCTAAAGGTTAACTTGCAGGCTGAGTCAATGGTAAGGAAGGCAAATGCAATGTTAACATCCATTTCAATTGGACAAGAATGCAAAAGGAAGGATGTAATGCTGAGGTTTTATAAGGCATATAATAGGATTAGTGCTAGCAGGTACTTGATGGTTGATGCAGACTCAGTAGACTAAAGGGGCTGTTTCTTTGTATGACTCCATGAGCCTACCTTCTCCCTCACTAATCTTGGTCGTCCTTTGCCGGTACTTACATCCTTTTCTTCCGACCTACAACTAACGACCTTGCATGCCTGGTTAATGATCATAATGAATTGCAGAGCAGGTATAAGATGCCTATTCCAGCTCCTATTTTCTTGTGTTCTGAGCTGGAATAGTATATTCGTCTCCCAGAGCATGCCTTCTCTCATTATTACCATCAGGGAGGCGGTACAGGAACTTCGAGACCCACCCTCAGTGTTTTAGGAATAGCTTCTTTCCCACCACCAACTGATTTATCCACAGTCCATGAAGCCAAGAGCACTTCCTTGCTATTCCTCATTTGCACTACTTTTTGTATCACAATGTATAGAGATACTTTTGTCTTACACTGTACTGCTGCTACAGGATATGTCCGTGATAATAAATCTGATTCTGAGTCTGATATGCAATGTGGTGACCAGATTTGCTTATGATTGTTTAGCTGTGTAACTATTAAATTGCAATTTGATCTCCCCACTTTTATATCCAATGTTACAATTAATAGCGAGGAGGTCTGTATTTTATAACTTCATCCAACAGATGCATATGCCATGTGCAGCAACCCCCAGAAGTCGACCTAGGTTACGTTGTCAATCAGGAGACGCAAGGGACTGCAGATGCTGGAATCTGGAGCAACAAACAATCTGCTGAAGAAACTCAACGGGTCGATAAGTGTCTGTGGGAGGACAGGAAATCCATTTGAATGAGGCTTAAACCTTGACACAAGAGATTCTGCAGATGCCGGAAATCTTGAGTGACGCGCACACAAAAAACTCAGCAAGTCAGGCAGCATCAGGAGGGAGATAAACAGTCGGCATTTTGAGCTGCGATCCTTCGCCAGGATTTGAATGGAAGAGGGCGGGAGCCAGCTTGAGAAAGTTTAGCCCTGCTTTTAATTTGACAAAGAATGTAAGCACTAGAACATATTTTCTGACAATTCAATTTCTGGCATTAAAAAGCAGCCGCAGCAGTAGCCCAATGGCTTGGGTCTTCAGGATGCTGGGATACACACATTTTGAATCTTATCCCCTTCACTATTTGCTAGTCGCCACAGGACTTAATCCAGGATGTTAGGGTGGGCTCCCTTAATGGAGAATTGCTGTGCATGACTTTGTTTAACGTAGGGAGGCTAATGCGCGGGCAGCCACCGCACTGTCTTTGACGGATCGGGGTCAGGATCCGGAGACGTAAAGTGCAAACAACTGGGGATCCTTCACTTTTGCAGCCGTCCTTCATCTTCATCGTGATATGTCATCATCTCCCACCGGCTCCACCATGGAGGTCTTGGTTGGATCGCTCTTTGTCTTTACTGCCAAGGGTTACCCCGCCAGGAGCTACACCGGATGGCTAAACTCCAGACAGCAGGATCTCAGAACCTCACAAGCCTCTCCACCACAACAAGACGACGATCCTCGGAGAAGGAGAAAGCAGTAACACCAGCACTCAAACAGTTAAAAATTTCCTAACTGGTTCCATCTGCTTCTCAGAGCAATAGAGGGGGAGAGGGGGAGGGTTCAGTTCCTCTCTCCATCAGCTGGATCCAAGTTAAAGTGCAGAATCAGCACTTTCCCTGCCCTCTGACACCCTCCAGCTGGTTTGCCAAGTTCAGGAGGCTCACTGATATTGAATTACTGCCTGTTTGCATGTGTTTGTGGTTGCTGCGAGCCCTGTGGGGATCTGTTCATGCCTCCTTGCCTGTTAGGCTGAGTGTATCAGCTTCCAGCTTGTGGGGCTGGTGCAGCCCTTGGCAACAGTAAGGGCTCCATGTACCTATGGAGAGAAGCACAAAATCTACCTGAGTCCCCAGGATCAGGCCTTCAGAGCAAACTTTCCACCACCTGTGATTATTATGTTTGTACATGCTATAGGTGTCCCACCAAAATGAAATACCGATTTTCCTCCTTCTCTCCTTCCCTTTCTTCCAACGGCTATTGTCTACTTCAATAAGATTCCATTTTCTTCAGCTCTTTGTCACTTCCAGCTATCATCCCCCAATCATCACATCACTCATCTTCCCTCCACCATTTTCCACCATAAGACCATAAGACATAGGAGCAGTATTGGCCATTCAGCCCATCGAGTCTGCTCTGCCATATGATCATGACTGATTTATTTTACCCTCTCAACCCCATTCTCCTGCCTTCTTCCCATAATTTTTGGTTCCCTTACTATCACACTACCTTTAACTACACCCAATAATGGCCTCCACACACATCTCTAACAATGAATTGCACAGATTCACTACCTGTGGGCTCAAGAATTTCCTCCTAATCTCTTTTCTAAAGTCGTGTCCTTGTATTCTGAGGCTGCGCCCTCTTGTCCTAAGCTCTCCCACTATTGGAAATATCCTCTGCATGTCCACTCTATCTAGGCCTATACTAGCTATCTGATTTCTTCCTTTCCAGTCCTGATGAAAGGTCTTGATCCAAAATGTTGACTCCCATTTCCCTCCATGCATTCTGCCTGACCCACTGACTCCCACCGGCTGGAATTTGGAAGAATGCGGGGGGATCCCTCATCGAAACCTACCGAATATTGAAAGAACTAGACAGGGTGGATGTGGAGAGAATGCTTCCTATGGTGGGGTTATCCAGAACTAAAGGGCACAGCCTCAAAATTGAGGGGCAACCTTTTAGAACAGAGTTAAGGAGGATTTGTTTTAGCCAGAGAGTAGTAAATATGTGGAGTGCTCTACCACAGACTGCAGTGGAGGTCAAGTCTGTGCATATATTTAAGGCGGAAGTTGATCGTTTCCTGACTGGTCAGGGTATGGCTAGAAAACAGGTGTATGGGGTTGAGTGGGATCTGAGATCAACCATGATGGAATGGTGGAGCAGACTAGATGGGCTGAATGGCCTAATTCTGCTCCTATGTCTTATGGTCTTGTGGTCTTATGGCTTTTTGTGTGTTGCTTCAGATTTCCAGCATCTGCAGTCTCTTGTGTCCCACCAAGATTTAAGTCCCTCCTTCCATTGCTGCAATGATAGAATGCTAAAACACTGGATATGCTGAGCTTCCATTGGCTACTCAGTAACAACAGATTTTCTTTAAGGTGGTAGCAAGGAGGGTCAATCAGGGTAATGTGTTGGATATAGTATACGTGGATTTTAGCAAGACCTTTCACAGAATTGCATATGTCAGCTTGGCCACGAAAGTAGAATCTCAAGGAATCAAACAGCATGTGAGATCCAAAATAGTCTGAAGAACAGGAAATAAAAAATAATAATTGATGAGTATTTTTGTGACTGGAGGTTGTTACCAGTGATGTTCCACAAGGATCAGTAGTTCACCCATGCCTTTCATAATATATGTTAATGATTTAGACTTAAGCATAATGGAGATGAAGAAGGTGGTTTTCAGATGATATAAAGGATATAAAGGTTGAGAGTGAAAGCAGATGTAGTTGGCCAGTTGGACAGAAATGTGGAAAACAGATCTAAATCCAGAGAAGTTATCACAGTTGAGGAAATGCAACCAGGAAAAGAAATACACAATAGGAAGGGATTGATGTGTGAAGAAACAAGAGGTCTTGGAATGTAGGCCAACATTATAAAGGTAGCAGTTATAAAGACATGAGGGACGTTTTCCATCATTAAGCCAGCACAGGATATACTGGAACTGTAAAAAAATATCAGTCAAGCTACAATGCATGAAAGTTCAAAGTTCAAAGTAAATTTATTATCAAAATACCTATATGTTACCATATACTATTTGAGATTAATTTTCTTGTAGGCACTTATAGGGAAAAAGGAATACCACAGAGTTGTGCAAAAGAAGGCAACCTGTGCAGATAAAACTAATACCGAGAACACAAATTGTAAAGGGTCCTTGAACGTGAGTCTGTAGATCATGAAATCAGCTCGGAGTAGTGGTGAATGAAGTTATCCAAGGATCATCGGACAGGAGGTACCGGAGCCTTAGGTGCTACACCTCCAGGTTCAGGAACAGTTATTTCCCTGCAACCATCAGGCTCCTGAACCAGTGTGTATAACTTCACTCACCTCAATCTATGGACTATGGATTTTCAGAACGAAGTCCATTTAGAACAGATGCGGAGAAATTATTTTAGTCAGAGGGTGGTAAATCTGTGGAATTTGTGGCCACAAGAGGCTGTGGAGACCAAGTCATTGAGTGTATTTAAGGCAGAGATAAATAGGTTCTTGATTAGCCAGGGCATCAAAGGGTATGGGGAGAAGGCAGGGGAGTGGGGATGACTGGAAGAATTGGATCCGTCCATGATTGAATGGCAGAGCATACTTGATGGACCGAATGGCCTACTTCTGTTCCCTATATCTTATGGTCTTATGGACTCACTTCCAGTGACTCTACAAATCAATAAGATTTATTTACATGTTTTTTTAAAAATTATTATTTAAATAATTTGTCCTCTTTTGCATATTGGACATTTGTTAGTGTCTGTTAAGTGTAGTTTTCCATAACTTCCATTGTATTTCTTAATTTTTCTGTAAATTCTGCAAGAAAATGAATCTCAAAGTGGTGAACATATAGGTACTTTGAAAATAAATTTACTTTGAAATTTGAACTTTGACGTTGCTCCCTGAAAGGATGATAGATGCAGAAATTCTTGTCACACTTAAACAGCACTCAGATATGTACTAGAAGAACTTGGACCTACATGACAATGGAGCAGATGCTGGAAGACAGGATAAGACTGGATGTTTCCTCTCCTAACCAGCACAGACATGGTGGGCAAAGTAACCTCCACAGCCGTGGATTATTTTACATGTTATGACCCTAACCAATGGCCAGCGTTTTAAAAAGGTCAGAGAGTTTTCCCATTTTATTACCAGTAGAATATTTCTCAGTTAATATCAATAAATAGATTATCTGGTTGCTATGCTATGGTGGCTCACGACAGTTTATCATGCCTGAACCGGTTTCTTGTGATTTACCTCACTGGCCATGAACTAGTTTGGGACTTTGGGAAGGTTCAATGGAAGTACATTTAATTTCTTTCTGCCCTTTGCTACAGATGCTAATAACTTGTTGCATCTCACGCACCCAGTTGTTACTTTCAGTCAAACCAAGGCAATAACCATTGGTAGACATAACATGGCAAGGGAGATGAGAAATCACTGTCTCAGCTTCTTGCAAGAGTTAATGTTAACCAAGATTTACTGGGTTATCACACCAGAATAATCCTTCCAATCAGCAGCCAAAAAAAATAATGAGGAGAATAGCGTCATTTTCCCTGAGGCAGTTGGTTCGAACTAAGTGACTTACAGAAATCCAAGGAAAACAATCTTAAATTGTGCAACACAAGATCAAGGTTAGATTCCTAGAGCTGATTCCCTCCTCTTGAGAGTTGTGGACTCCCAGAATAGATTGCTTTGGTTAATCTTAAAATAGAGGCTTGTTATGTTTTCCAAAATCATGTGAACTTGGGAGAAGAAAAATGAAAAATCTAGATGGTTTCTGAGGGTCTAGAATGATCCAAAAGGAACCATAAAAAGTGGTGGCTAAAAGTAAGAGAACGTATTAGGGAAATTTCTTGTAGATCCATCAGGGAAGCTGAGGTATTACTAGAGATCACTTCCCATCTTTTGTACAAAGGTAATTGGTGTCCACCACCCTCATTGGTAGCAGTAACGCCCACATTTCTAACCCCTGATGCTGGGATAATATCTCCTCAGTTCTGAAGTCAGAGATGTGGTCTTCTACATGATTCATGTAACTCAGGTCCTGTCTAGCATAGGTAGGGTAGACTGTCAGTCTGTCTCCCAGGGTGGAAATATCAAATACAAATGTCAAAGCTTCGAAACCTGGGCCTCTGTACTTCCCTTTACAACTGGATCCCTGACTTCCTTAACAAGAGATCACAGTCAAAGCAGATCAAAAATAATATCTCCTCCTTGCCGACAATCAACACAGCTGCACCTCGAGGATGTGTGCTTTGCCTACTGCTCTGCTCTTGCTACACTCACGACTGCGTGGCTAAGCACAGCTCAGGTGCCATCTACAAATTTGCAGATGACATCATTGTTGTTGGTACAATCTCAGATGGTGATGAGCTGGTGTACAGGAGTGAGATGGATTGATTTGTTGAGTGGTGGTGCAACAAGCTCGCACTCAGCAACAATAAAGCCAAGAAAATGATGTGGACCTCATGGAGGGGAAGCTGAAAGAACACACACCAGCCCTCAGCAGTGGAAAGGGTGAGCAGCTTCAAGTTCCTGGGTGTCAACAACTCTGAAGATCTATCCTGAGCCCCACATATTGATGCAATTACAAAAAAGGCATGCCAGCAGCTATATTTCATTGGGAGATTTGCTATGCCACCAAAGATTTTAGAAAATTTCTGCAGATGTACGGTAGAGACTGGTTGCATCACCTTATGGTTTGGAGGCTCCATTGCACAGGATTACAAGAGACTAGAGAAGGTCACAGACTCACCCAGCCAAATCCATCGCAAATGCAACCCTCTCCACCATCGAGGGCATCTTCAAGAGGTGGTGCCTCAAAAATGTGGCATCCGTTACTAAGAACGTACCACTTGGGATGTGCCCTCTTCCTGTACCACAATCAGGGAATTGGCACAGGAGCCTGAAGCCCACACTCAGTGATTTAGGACCAGCTTCTTCCCATCGACCATCAGATTTCTAAGGAGTTCGCAAACCCATGAACACCAAATATTTGCAATATTTATTTATATTATAAAGTGGGCGATGCCTGGAACATGCTGCTGGGGAAGCAATGGGAGCAGATACAATAACAATGTTTAAGAGGCATTTAGATGGACACATGAACAGGCAGGGGACTGAAGGGTATGAACCATATGCATGCAGATGGGATTAATTAAAACTGGTGTCGTGGTTGGCACAGACATCATGGGCCGAAGGGCCTGTTCCTGTGCTGTACTGCTCAATATTCTATGTTCTTTAGAGAAGCTGCGAAGGAGATGTACCTGGATCAGCGAGCATGTTTTACGAGGCTAGATCATGCGAACTAGGGCTTTTCTCTTTGAAGCAAAGGAGGATAAAGGTGTCTTAATAGAGGTATAGAAGATAATAAGAGGCGAAGATCAAGTGGATAGCCAGAGACTTTTTACCAGGGCAAGAAAGGAGAGGAGAAGATGGTGGCACGACGCAGCGTGCAGCAGCCACTCCGGTGATGAATATATTTTATCTGTCAAGTAGGGTGCCGTGCACAATCCTGATTTGATGGAGGCAGACGTGACAGCACGAAGGAACATCTGGTTAAACTTCTGAAATGCCTGTTTCGCTGCCGCCGCTACTATGTGACCCAGAACCTCCGGAGGGGAAGGCCCCGAGTCCTCGGCTTTGCTCGTTGCTTGGCAGCCGGGGCAAGGTCGAAGCGCTTGGCAGAGATGGTGCTCGGTGTCGGAGGGCTGGTCGGAGGCTCGAAGTTTTCGGATGGACTCAGAGTCGGCTGTGGTCGGGTGCTTCCAGGATGCTGCATCAGCAAGTTTGCGGCGCTGGAGGTTCATGGCAGGGAGAGTTTCTCCCTTCTACCGCCTGCGTGAGATGATGAGGCTATCGGGACTTGAGACTTTTTTTTACCGTGCCCATGGTCTGCTCTTTATCAAATTACGGTATTGTTTTGCACTGTTGTAACTATACGTTATAATTATGTGGTTTTTGTCAATTTTAGTCTTGGTCTGTCCTGTGTTTCTGTGATATCATACTGGAGGAACATTGTATCATTTCTTAATGCATGCATTTCTAAATGACAATAAACGAGGACTGAGTGTCCTCATAATCTAATCTAATCTAAAAAAAATGGTTAAAATGATGACGGGGGGAAACATAATTTTATAGGGATGGAGGAAAGCACAAGGGATGTCAGAGGTACATTTTTACATAGAGATTGGTGGGTACATGGAATGCCCTGCCAGGGGTGGTGATACAAGCAGGTATATGGATAGACACTTGGACGATAGGGAAATGGAGGACAATGTAGGAGGAAAGGGTTGGATTGATCTCGGAGTAGGCTATAATGTTGGCACAATATTGTGGGCCAAAGGACCTGAGTGTGCTGTAGTGCTCTGTGTTCTAGGTGAAGTGGACGTAAGAGATCCTCATAAAAGACGATTCAGATGGATTTTCCCCAAGTCTGTGGTCATTATTTGGCACTGGGGAAGTTCATTGTATGGAACTTAGCTGCTGTGTTCCAACACTACTAAAGCAACTACATTTCATATACACTCAGTGACCACTTTATTAGATTCACCCCTACATCTGTTCTTCCATGCAAATTTCTAATCAACCAATCATGTGGTAGTAACTCAATGCATAAGAGCATGCAGACATGGTCAAGAGGTTCAGTTGTTGTTCAGACCAAGCATCAGAATAGGGAAGAAATGTGATCTAAATTACTTTCATTGTGGAATGATTGTCGGTGCCAGACCAAAAGGCCAAATAACTCCAATACTAAACACTCCTATACATTCCTCCCAACACCTCAAATTTATGCCCCTTATACCCCTTTTTGCCCTGGCTGTCTACTCAATCTATGCTTTTTATCATCTTGTACACCTCTACCTACTGAGTATCTCAGAAACTGCTGATCTCTTGAGATTTTCAAATACAACAGTCTCTAGAGTTTACAGAGAATGGCGCAAAAAACAAAAAAAAAACATCCAATGAGTGGCAGTTCTTTGGGCAAAAATGCTTTGTTAATGAGAGTGGTCAGACTGGTTCAAGCTTACAGGAAGGTGACAGTAATTCAAAGAACCATGCATTACAGTAGTGGTGAGCAGAAGAGAATCTCCAAACACACATGTCAAACCTTGAAGTAGATGAGCTACGGCAGCAGTTTAGTAACACACACAAAATGCTGGAGGAACTCAGCAGGCCAGGCAGCATGAATGGAAAAGAATAAACAGTCAATGTTTTGGGCCGAGACCCTTCAGCAGGACTGGAGAGAAAATAGAAGAGGAGTAGATTTAAAAGGTATGTTGCTTGGATTTCCAGCATCTGCAGATTTTCTCTTGTTTGGTACTGAGTGTGTATTTTACATAGAAACATAGAAACATAGAAAATAGGTGCAGGAGTAGGCCATTCGGCCCTTCGAGCCTGCACCGCCATTTATTATGATCATGGCTGATCATCCAACTCAGAACCCCTCCCCAGCCTTCCCTCCATACCCCCTGACCCCCGTAGCCACAAGGGCCATATCTAACTCCCTCTTAAATATAGCCAATGAACTGGCCTCAACTGTTTCCTGTGGCAGAGAATTCCACAGATTCACCACTCTCTGTGTGAAGAAGTTTTTCCTCATCTCGGTCCTAAAAGGCTTCCCCTCTATCCTCAAACTGTGGCCCCTCGTTCTGGACTTCCCCAACATCGGGAACAATCTTCCTGCATCTAGCCTGTCCAATCCCTTTAGGATCTTATACGTTTCAATCAGATCCCCCCTCAATCTTCTAAATTCCAACGAGTACAAGCCCAGTTCATCCAGTCTTTCTTCATATGGAAGTCTTGTAACAAAGAATTAAGTCATTCTACCTGGCAGGTCTGCACTTGTTCTACACCTATTTTCCTGTAAAATATTCTGTGACACATCGTAATTACCACTCACATGATTCACCAGTGACCCACTGCACTAGGAAGCAATTTACAGCAGGCAATTAGCCTACCATCCAGCTCATCTTAGAGGGGGGACCCATATGGGCACAGGGAGAACATGCAAACTCCACACAGAGAGTACCTGAAGTCAGGATCAAACCCAGTTCACTGGAGCTGTGAAGGAGCAGAATTGCCCACTGCATTACAGCACTTTAGGAATCCTATGGTTAAGGCTGTGTTGATAATAAGATTTATTATTGTCAAATACAAAATGGAACACTAAACACTACAGTACAGTTGGCCCACTATGTTAGACCCTTTAAACTCCCCCTCAGATCCATCTAACCCTTCCGTCTCACGTAGTCCCCCATTTTTTTCATCTATGTGCCTATCTAAGAGATTCTTAAATGTCACTAATGTAACTGCCTCTACCACCACCCCTGGTTCGATACACCTGTGTAAAAAGCCTGCCTCTGAAATCCCCTCTATACTTTCCTCCCAATACCTCAGATTTATGCCTTTTATACTCCTTTCCGCCCTGGGAAAAAGTCACTGGCTGTCCACTCACTCTATGCCTCTTAACATCTTACACACCTCTATCAAGTCACCTCTCATCCTTCTCCTCTCCAAAGTGAAAAGCCTCAACTCACTCAACCCATCCTCATAAGGCATGCTTTCTAATTCAGGCAACACCCTGGTAAATCTCCTCTGCACCCAATCTGAAGTTTCCACATCGTTCCTGCAATGAGATGACAGAATGGAACACTATACTCCAAGGGTTTTATAGAGCTGCATCATTACTTCATGGCTCTTGAACTCAATCCCATGAGTAATGAAAGCCAACACACCATATGCTTTCTCAACCATCCTATCAAATTACGTACACTGGAACTTTGAGGGATCTATAGACATGGACTCCAAGGTATGCCTGTTCCTCCACAGATGTTAGGATTGGTGATACAGTGATACGATTGGGTGAAGATGTGTATTAGAGGAAATTTCAGAAAAGAGGGGATTGGATGGAAGGAATTTCAGGGATTGGGCTTTGGCAGTGAAAAGCTCAATCAGTGAGATTTGATGTGTCAGGGGACAGGAGGTGGAGAAGTTGGAACTACAGAGAAGGACAAGTTGAAGAACAGAGGCTTTTTGTAAGTTTGGAGGAGGTTACAGGTTAGAGACAAGCTGTGGAGTTGCTCAGAATTTTAAATTGAGATGTTCAAATTCAGGTGAATAAGCATTTGTCTGAATGAAGCTTGAGATTGTGAAAGGCACTGAATAAATACATCATACTTTTCTTTTTCAGTAAATGATGTGAATCAAGCAATCTTGAGCAATCAATTGCTACCACTATTCTATTGAATTTCTCGATGCAAAGAAGTGACTTCCTGTAGACTTGCACATTGCAGGTGTGGTAGCCTGCATGGTCCGATAGTGACTAACTCGACTGACGTCACAACCCGGAAGCCCAGAAACCACATTCTGTGTATTGCATGGGACCTGTTGTCTCCTCTAGAGTAGCAGTAAATCCTGCAGTCAGACTGATGACTCACTGAGCTACAGACATCTGTTGCTCCCACAATGCAGGCAACAGTCACTCCACACTGATGCCATATCTGAAGTCCCTGAAGGCAGTAGATAATCCTCAACAGAATCTATTTTGGCCTTGGACAATGTAACTGAATAAAAGGAACTCAACAACATAAAGCACCAACCTTCACTATTGTCTATGTTATCCGTTAGCAAGACATCAAGAGTTCCCACCACTGTCTATAAGGAGCTTGCACATTCTCCCCGTGGCCGCATGGGTCTTTATTTATTAATTACCAGGATGTGGGCATTGCCAGATAAGGCAGCATTTATTGACTGTCCCTAGTTGCCCTTGAGAAGGTGGTGATGAGCTGCCTTCTTGAACCACTGCAGTCCCTGAGGTGTAGGTACAATCACAGTGCAGTTAGGGTGGGAATTCCATGATTTCTATCCAGTGACAATGAAGGAACGGAACTATGTTTCCAAGTCAGGATGGTCAGTGACCTGGAGGGGGATTTCCAAGTAGTGGTGCACCCAGGTATCTGCTGTTCTCGTCCTTCTAGAATCTAGATGGTAGTGGTCGTGGGTATGGAAGGTGCTGCATTAGGAACTTCGGTGTGTTGTTGCAGTGCATCATGTAGATAGTACACACTGCTGCAATTGTCTGTCGATGGTAGAGGGATTAGATGCTTGTGGAAAGGATACCAATGAAGTGGGCTGCCTTGTACTGGATGGTGTTAAGCTGCTTGAGTGTTGATGGAGCTGCACTCGTCCAGGTGAGTGGCAAGTATTCCTTTACACTCCTGACCTGAGCCTTTTAGATGGTGGACAGGCTTTGAGGAGTCAGGAGGTGAGTTACACACCTTAGGATTCCTAGCCTATGACCTGCTCTGGTAGCCACGGTGCTTTTTATGGCTGAACCAGTTCAGTTTCCTGTCAACGGTAACTCCCAGGATGTTGATAGTAGGGGATACAGTGATGGTGATGCCTCTGAATGCCTGGGTGCTCCAGTTTCCTCCCATGGTCCAAAAGCATACTGATTAACTGGTTATTGTAAATTTCCCCGTGATTGGGCTGGGGTTAGATTGGGGCTTGCTGGGCGGCATGGCTCGGGGGGGAGGTGGAGGAACCTATACTGCACTGTGTCTCAATAAGTAGAAAGTCTGAGGGCAGAGTTAGGCTTCTAAGGTTGTACAAACAAAGATTTACAGGAATGTTGCCAGGACTGGAAGGCCTGAGTTATAGAGAGAGTTTGGCCATCCTTGGAATGTAGGAGCATGAGGGGTCGACCTTACAGAGGCATTAAAAATCTCTGCCCCCACAAACTCTGTGCAGGTCAACTCATTACAGGAAGGATTTGGAGGCTTTGGAGAGGACACAGAAGAGATTCACTAGGAAGCTGCCTGTGTGAGAGAGTTTAAGTTATATCGAAAGGTTGGACAAACTTGGGTTCTTTTGTCTGGAGCACAGAAGGCTGAGGAGAGGCTTGATAGAAGATTCTAAAATTATGAGAGGTGTATATAGGGTAGAGAGTCAGAATCCTTTTCCCAGTGTAAAAATGTCAAATACTACAGACGTGCATTTAAGATGAGGGGGCAAAGATGTGGTGGGCCAGTTTCTTTCACATGGAGAGTGGTGGATGCCTGGAACAGGCTGTCAGGGGTGGTGATGGAGGCTGATATGATAGTAGTGTTTAAGAAACTGTTAGGCTGACACACAAATAACTTCACTCACCCCAACACCGAACTGATTCCACAACCTATGGACTCTCTTAGCTTCAGTATTAATTGTTTGTTAATCATTTGTTTTTCTTTCTTTGCACGGTTCATTTTCTTTTGCACATTGGTTGTTTATCAGTGTTTGTGTGTAGTTTCACATTGATTCTATTGTGTTTCTCTTCGGTCAACTGTGAATGCCTGCAAGGAAATTAATCTCAGGGAAGCATATGGTAACATATGTGTACTTTGATAATAGATTACTTTGAACTCTGAGTATGCAGAGGAATGGAGGGATATGGACTGTGACCAGTTAAGAGAGATTTAGATGAATCCAGTATTGTGCTTGTCGCAGACATGATGGGCTGAAGGGCCTGTTTCTGTACTGTACCACTCTGTGCTCCTCCGTGAGAGTTCCATTGAGTCACAATTCTCTGCATAGAGCTTCTCACCTGGTGAGGTAGACATGTTTTGTCACCTCTGACAGTGAACCGCAGTTCAAGGAGGTGATACTCTCTTATCGTTCACTGCCACAAATAGGTTTACGTTTAATTTTTCAATCTATTCCGTTTCTTCTAGACGTGTGAGATTTTTCAGCATTGGTGCCAGCACCAGGTTTTACCTTGTTATATAAACTCAGAGATTCACAGTACATTTATTATCAAAGTACGTAAGCAGTATACAACCCCGACGTTTGTCGTCCCCACAGACAGTCACGAAACAAAGAACTATGGAACCAATCCTTTCAAAGAAAAATACGAAACATCAAATGCCCCCTTCCCCTTGCACAACAAGCTCTCATAAATGGCAGCGAAAACAAGCGACAACACAAGATGAAAAACACAAAATCAAAAGGCTTATTTCAATACAGTAAAGACTGTAGGAGAAGCGACATAAATTTATCCACTGGTCACTTGACGTTCAAGCTATTTGATAAGAACATGGTTGATCCAATGCTTCAACTTCACTTTGCTCAAAGTTCAAAATAAATTTATTATCCCTCTATCTATCTATCTATATACTGTATATATACACACACAAAGACTGACAAACAACCAATTTGCAAAAGAAGACAGACTGTGCAAGTACAAAAAAAAAGCTAGTAATAATTCAGAGAAATAATACTGAGAACATGAGTTGTCGAGTCCTTGAAAGTGAATCTGTAGGCTGGGGAATCAGTTCAGTGTTGAGGTGACTGAAGGTATCCACACCAGTTCAGGAGCCTGATGGTTGAAGGATAATAACTGTTCCTAAACCTGGTGGTGTGAGACCTAAGGTTCCTGTATCTCCTTCCCGGTGGTAGCAATGAGAAGAGAGCATGGCCTAAATGGTGGTGGTCCTTGGCGATGGATGCTGCTTTCTTGTGGCAATGCTCCATGCAGACGATCCATCTGATTCTGATTCCCACAGCTATTGAATACGGAAAAAATTATCCAATCTCAAATTCTAAACTCTTTCCAGCTTGTGCAACTGCTGCTGCACCTCCGTGACTTCCCTTGGTCCCGCCACCTTTAGATTCTGTATCCACACACTCCTCCAGTTCTGACCCCTGGTGCATCTTTTACCCTCTTTCCTCACCCCTCTTGGCTGTGCCTTCCACTATCTCAGTGTTACTCTGTTGAATGTCCTCCCTCTTTTCCTCCTCCAAGAGCTACTTATAAACCATCATACCATTGTTTAAAGTCAAGAACTGCTCCAACTGTACAGCACCTTATTTGCTAGACAGAATTTTTAAAAACTAACAAATTAGGAACCGGAGCAGGCCATCTGACCCCTCAAGCCTGCTCTGCCAAGCAATAAAATCATGGCTGTTCTTTTTAAAAGAAAAGATTAGGTTTCTTTGTCACACGTCCTTTGAAACATACAGTGAAATACGTCATTTTGTGTCAAATTAAATCAGCAAACTAAGTACCACCATGCTTCTGGTGCCAACATATCATGCCCACAGTTCATTAACCCTAAGCATATGTCTTTGGAAAGTAGGAGGAAACCAAAGCTCCCTGAGGAAATCTACAAGAAAAATGTAAGAACTCCTTATAGAAAGCTATCAGGATCATATTCTGATCTTACAACTGGCTGCTTTAACTGCTACACTATGCCCTTAATATTTGTGATTACTGTCTGATTGAAATTCACATTTGAGTCTACTCTCTTGCTTATCAAGTATCTATCTTTTGACTTAAAAACACTCACAGACTACTTCTGCTGCCCTGTGATGAAGAAAGTGGCAAAGATCTATAGCCCTCTGAGAGAGAGAGAAAAAAGACACCTGGTTTTTGACTTAAATAGATGACCTCTTCTTAAAAAAATAGTATAAAGTTCTCTCACAAGTGCAAGCATCGACTTCATTGCAAGAGAGATTGAATTCAAGAGCAGGGAGGTCATGCTGCAACTATACAGGGTACCGGTGAGGCCGCACCTGGAGTACTGTGTGCAGTTCTGGCCCTGGTCTCCATACTTGAGGAAGGATATACTGGCTTTGGAGGCAGAGCAGAGGTTCACCAGGTTGATTTCAGGGATGAAGGGGTTAACCAATGAGGAGAGATTGAATCGCCTGGGACTATACTCTCTGGAGTTCAGAAGAATGACAGGGGATCTTATAGAAACATACAAAATTTTGAAAGGGATAGACAAGGTAGAGGTAGGAAAGTTGTTTCCATTGGTAAGTGAGACTAGAACAAGGGGACATTGCCTCAAGATTCAGAGGAGAAGATTTAGGACTGAGATGAGGAGAAACTGTTTTTCGCAGAGAGTGATGAATCTGTGGAATTCTCTGCCCAGGGAAGCAGTTGAGGCTTCCTCACTAAATATATTTAAGATACAGTTAGATAGGTTTTTACATAGTAAGAAGATTAAGGGTTATGGGGAAAAGGCAGGTAGATGGAGCTGAGTTTACGGACAGATTAGCCATGATCTTATTGATGGCGGGGCAGGCTCAATGGTCCAGATGGCCTACTCCTGCTCCTATTTCTTATGTTCTTACGTCCACCAAGACCCACAGGAACAAGTTTAAACTGTCAAACGTTTCCTTATAGAGCAACCTGCCATTCCACTTGTCAACATAATAAGTATTCTCTGGACTGCTTTCAACACGCTAAAATCCTCCCTTAAATTAGCGTAGCGGTTAGCATCATATCATTACAGCTCGAGGTAATGGAGTTCAGAGTTCAATGCCGGCATCTTCCATAAACAAGTTTGCACATTCCTTCCCATGTGCATGTGGGTTTCTTCCCACTGTGCAAAGATATACCAGTTAGCAGGTTAGTTGGTCACTTAAAACTGTCCTGTGATTCGACTTGGGTTAAAGCAGTGGGTTGTTGGGCGGTGCTACTCGAAGGGATGGGAGGATCCATTCTGCACTGTATCAATCAATCAAAAAAGAAATAAATACTGTTCATAGATAGATAGATGGATATGGGGACTTTTATTATATCAAGTTCTCTATTGCTATATTAACCTCCCTAGTCTACTATACTAGCCTCCCCACCACTGAGGACATCTTCAAAAGGCAATGCCTCAAAACAGGGACATCATCACTTAGGGTTCTTCCACCCAGACCATGCCCCTTTTCATTACTACCACCAGAGAGGAGGTACAGGAGCCTGACGCCACACATTCAGCATTTTAGGAACAGCTTCATCTCCTCTGCCATCAGATTTCTGAATGGACGACCCATGAACACCATTTCACTATTTTTGCTCTCTTTTTGCTCTCTTTTTGCTCAAAGTAGTCATCAAAGTAAATTTATTATCAAAGTGCATATATGCCACCATATACAACCTTGAGATTCACTTACTTGTGGGCATTCACAGTAATATAGAGTCAATGAAAGTCCACACCCAACAGAATGGATAATAAATTTTACTTTTGAACTTTAAACAACCAATTTGCGAAAGACACTAAAAAACACACACAAAAAAGAAATAATAATAAATCAACAATAAATATTGAGAACCTGAGATGAAGGAGCCTTGAAAGTGAGTCCATAGGTTGTGGGAACATTTCAATAATGGGGCAGGTCAAGTTGAGTGAAGTTATCCCCTCTGGTTCAAAAGCCTGATGATTGAGGGGTAATAACTTGTTCCAGAACCTGGAGGTGTAGGTCCAAAGGCTTCTGTACCTTCTTCCTGATGGCAGCAGTGAGAAGAGAGCAGGGCCTAGATGATGGAGGTCCCTGATGATGGATGCTGCTTTTCTGTGACAGCACTCCATGTGGATATGCTCAGTGGTGGGGAAGGCTTTACCCATGACGGACTGGGCCATATCCACTACGTTTTGTAGGATTTTCCATTCACGGGCATTGGTGTTTCCATACCAGACTGTGATGCACCCAGCCAATATGTTCTCCACCACACATCTATATAAGTTTGTCAAAGTTTTAGATGACAGGTTGAACCTTTGCAAACTCCTAAGACAGTAGAAGTGCTGTAGGATTTCTGTGTAATGGTAGTCATGTGTTGGACCCAAGCCAAGTTCTCTGAAATGAAAACATCAAGGAATTAAAAGTTGCTGATCCCCTCCACCTCTGATTCCCCCCAGTGAGGCCTGGCTCATGGACCTCCAGTTTCTTCCTTCTGAAGTCAACAACCAGCTCCTGGGTCTTGCTGACATTGAGTGAGAGGCTGTTGTTCCGGCACCACTCAGCCGGATTTTCAATCTGCCTCCTAAATGCTGATTCATCACTACACTTGATTCTGCCAGTAACAGTAGTGTCATCAGTGAACTTTAATAAGGTGTTCAAGCTGTGCTTACTCCTCAATCCTAGGTATAAAATGGGTAGAGGAAGGGGTTTGTGGTGCATCTGTGCTGATTGGAACTATTTATTTAATTTTTATACTGTATATTTATTATTATTATTATTTGTATTGTACTGCTGCACAAAACAACAAATTTCACGGCATATGTTAGTGATAATAAACCTGATTCTGGTTCTACTTTTAGTACACAACTCACTCAGCAATAAGCAATGATTTCCTTTGGCTTTTCTAATTACTTGCTAGCCTTTTACAAATAATTCATTAGGGCACCCAATTCCTCCGTATCTCAAAGCTCTTTAACTTCCCGCCATTTTGTTAATATTCTCCTTTTGCCTGTAACACCGTTCGCTGCTTCAGGCAGCAATGAAGGTCCTTCATCTCCGGTAGTGTTTGCGGCTTCCTTCAGCCTGTCGGTAGCTTCCTCTTGGTTTACTGTCAGTCATGCAAGTCCCATGTGGAGACTCAGGAATACCATAGCCCACAGATGTGGAAGGATTCT
Organism: Mobula birostris; assembly: GCF_030028105.1. Taxonomy (NCBI): domain Eukaryota; kingdom Metazoa; phylum Chordata; class Chondrichthyes; order Myliobatiformes; family Myliobatidae; genus Mobula; species Mobula birostris. The sequence goes on along the minus strand of NC_092387.1, from coordinate 50,128,884 downwards.
TCATAGCTGTTTTTGTGACAGTGTTGTTTTACCAGTCAGGATTGTTAGCCCTGGAGCTGAATCCCTGAACCTGGAAGACCTGTGGACCACTCTTAGTCTGACCTCTACCCTTTGACCTGTTTGGCATGGGAGACCTGACCAAGAGCCTTGATTCCAGCCAACATAGCTCTCTGAGTCATGGAGGAGGCAAGCCTCCAAACAACAAGGCTGTGGTCCTCTTGGAGGAGTTAGTTAATACGCTTCTTATTATTGTTTTGCTAAAATGCTACTGGATCATCTATCTATGGAAATGATATATGTAGTAGCTTCACAGCAGAACTATCGTCTCTGAGGTAAGAGTTCAAAGCTTCAGGTTTTGCCTCTGAAGGCTTAAGTGCTCACCCTACATTGATGTCTGATGCATTGTGCTGAAGGTCTCTCTTTAGCTGAGATGTCAAACAAGGAATCCAATGGTCCTTGTGGGTGAACGTAAGAGTCCCACTGCACCTTTGGACGAAGCGTCAAAGCTTTCTTTGGTATACCATAACTTATTTTCACCAACATCATCTAAACAATCTATTCATTTGCCAAATTATTGCTTGTGGGAACTTGCTATGTTGAATTTTACTGCCAGGCTTGCCAATAGAATAGAATGACTAAGCATTCAACCAGCTTGTTGGTGATCATGAAAATCTGAGTCATTATTCATCCTTGTCTGACACAAACGTCGGGCTGAATCTTGTTCCAGAGAACTTTCTGATGATATTTTGGAGTCAGACTTCTCTTAACTCTTTGTTGACTTATTCAATAAAAATAAGGGTTTTTAAAAAATTCTATTGCACACAAAATGTGACAGAGAAACAATATTCATTTTAATCCTGCAACCCCCACCCTCCCCTCCTTCACTGCAAACTTCTGAACGTCCAGGTATGATTCACCCTACTATGTTGTTATTTGGAGGAACGCAAATACCAAGTGACGCACTAGTGCCAGTTGACTTTTTTTTGCAACATTTGCTGAGGGAGGGTGTTTCAGTAGACCTGCTGCCTTACTACACCAGAGAATTGGGTTCCATCCTGGCTTTCGATGCTCTCTGTGTTTGCACATTCTCTCAGTAACTACAAAAGAACATACCATCAGATATTAGGCCATTTGGCTCATCAAATCTGCTCCGCCATTTGATCATGGCTGATCCTTTTTTCCCCTCCTCAACCCCAGTCCCCGGCCTTCTCCCCGTAATCTCTGACGCCATGTCCAATCAAGAATCAGTCAATCTCAGCCTTAAATACACCCAACAACCTGGCCTCCACACCTGCCTGTGGTAACAAATTCCACAAATTCACTATCCTATGGCTAAATAAATTTCTCCAAATCTCTGTTTTAAATGGACACCCCTTTATCCTGAGTCTGTGCCCTCTTGTCCTAGACTCTCCCACCATGGGAAACATTCTTTCCACAACTACTCTGTCTAGGCCTTTCAATATTTAAAAGTTTTCAATGAGATTGCCCCTCATCCTTCTAAATTCCAGTGAGTACAGGCACAGAGCCATCGAACGTTCCTTGCATAGTAACGCTTTCATTCCCGAAATCATCCTTGTGAACCCGCCTCTGGACCCTCTCCAATGCCAGCACATCTTTTCTTAGATGAGAAGCCCAAAACTGTTCACAATACTCAAGGTGAGGCCTCATCAGTGCCTTACAAAGCCTCAACATCACATCTCTGCTCTCATATTCTAGACCTCTTGAAATGAATGCTAACATTGCATTTGCCTTCCTCACCACTGACTCCACCTTCAAGTTAACCTGCACAAGAACTCCCAGTCCCTTTGCATCAGATTTTTGGATTTTCTCCCCCATTTGAAAATAGTCTGCACATTTATTTCTACTACCAAAGTGCATGACCATGCATTTTCCAACATTGTATTTCATTTGCCACTTTCTTCCCCATTCTTCTAATCTGTCTAAGTCCTTCTGCAGCCTACCTGCTTCCTCAACACTACCTGCCCCTCCACCAATTTTCATATCACCTGCAAACTTGGCAATAAAGCCCTCTATTCCATCATCTAAATCATGATATACAGCAGGAAAAAAGTGGTCCCAACACCGACCCCTGCAAAACACCACTAATCACTGGCAGCCAACCAGAAAAAGATCCTTCTATTCCCATTCGCTGCCTCCTACCATCAGCCAATGCTCTAATCATGCTAGTAACTTGGTTATTAACATCCACACAAGATCAGGCAGCATTTAAGGAGAGGAATACAGCGTTGATGTTTCAGGCTGAGACCCTTCATCAGAACTGATTCCATTTTTAGTTCTGCCACAAGTTTGAAGGGTCAAGTCTAACTGCAGGGAAATGAGCCTCCCATTACTGTAGTGCAGTTAAATTGTAAGATGTTGACTAGTGGCCCTGCCTGCCTTCTTGCTATTGGTATTGGCTTATTACTGTCAGATGTACCAAGGAACAACGAAAAGCTTGTCTTGTGTGCTGTTTCTACAGACCAAATCATTTCACAGTGCATTGAGCTCCTTAGTTAATGGTAGGGCCCATGGCATAAAAATAGCTGGGAATCCCTGAGCTAGAACAAGGCAAGACAATAATAATACAGAATAAAGTATAAAAGCTATTGAAAAACCATAGTACAGCTAAACGATAAATTACAAGATCAAAACAAGGTAAATTGCGAGGCCAAGGGTCCATCTTATCATACAGAATGTCTATTTAAGAGTCTGATAACAATGGGAAGGAACTTGTCCTTGAGGCTGGTGGCATATGTTTTCAGGCTTCTGTATCTTCTGTCCAATGGAAGCGGGGAGAAGAAAGAATGTCCGGCTGGGTGGAATCTTTGATTATTCTGGCTGCCATACTGAGGGACCGAGAAGTGTAGACACAGAGGGGAGGCTGGTTCCTGTGATGTGCTGAGCTGTGTCGACAACTCTCCGCAGTTTCTTGCATTCGTGTGCAGAGCAGTTGCCATACAAAGCTGTTATTCTCCCAGACAGCATGCTTCTATGATGCGTTGACAAAAATTAGTAAGAATTGACGGGGACAGCCAAATTTCTTTAGCCTCCTGAGGAAGTAGAGGCATTGGAGGGCTTTTTTGGTCATGACATCAATGTTGTTGGATGACACTGGTGACGATGAACTTGAAGTTATTAAGCCTCTCAACTTCAACACTGCCAATATCGACAGGACCATTTGCACCTGAAGTCAGTGACCAGTTCTTTTTTTTTGTTGACATGAACTGAAAGGTTATTGTCATGACACTGACAGCTGTAAAAAATTCCATGGGGCCTGGCAGATATTTATTCTCCAGGCAACATTATTGTACTCCTCATCATTTTGCTGATGATAACTGTGCATGAGTTAGCTACTGTACTGTTTCCTTTCTCAGAACAATGGCTAAACTTTGAACTTGCTTAATATACTGACAAGCACCTTGAAAAGTTCTAAGGTTGTGAAAGGTGCTACATAAAAGCCAGTCTTTTATTGTTCGAGTTACCATTTCTGTTCCATTTTATCACTTAGAGGCATAGAGTCAAAAAACAGGAAGCCGTACATTTCAGACCTACATTTCACAACCACCTTCAAACTCTTTTACAAAAGGTTACTTTGAAGTGCTTTTATCTGGGCAAGGAGCCAAGCAAGTTAGAATGGACTGATCTTTGACGTCACTGTTCCGAAGTGCGTTAGGATAGTTATCATGTGGTTGATGCAAGCAAACTATTGCGCTTAGCGAATCAGAAACTGCTCAGAACCCATACCACAGATAGGAAGTTCTGTTCGTTAGACACTGAAGGAAGCATAATCATTTATCTTTTACATGGTCTTTTTTTTAAAAAAAGCAACTTTGCAAAAGTTAACATACTCCGAGTACAGTGAAACTCCAATCAAGTACCCTTAGAACTTTGGCTAGCATATTTTCCAGAGAATTGGGTGTTACTCTAATCAATAACCAAACACACTTTTATTTCACATTTCACAGTAATGTGATCAATTTTCCAGTGAACCAGTTGTGTTTAGAGGGAGCGGAAACCATGCAAACTTTCCGGACTTTGGCTCTGGTTGTAAGCCTATTGTCATAGGGGGGTGGCTGGGAATGGACCCAAGTGCAAGACACAAACACTGAAGTACTAGGGACAGGACTAGGATAGAGGGTGAGGGCTAGGACGTGGACATGAAAACTGGGAACCCGGAACAGAACTGGACAAGAGAGCTAGGAGCCCGGGCTTGGACTCCGAGCCAGAGACAGAGCAAGGACCCAGAACCTGGGTCTTGCCTCTGGCTTGGACCCCAGAACTAGGTAAGGACGTGACTTGGCTGGCAGGCAGGACGAGGCTGTAGTCTTCAGACTTGAGGCGAGGTTGGAGACCAGAGACTTGAGGCGAGGCTGGAGACCAGAGGCTTGAGGCTTGGGGTCTTGAAGCTTGGCTAGGGGCGAGGCTTGAGGCTTGGGGTCTTGAAGCTCCTCCTGGGCAGGGTGCGGTACTCCACCCAACAGAGGCAAGGGACAGGAAGGGACAGAACCCACTGCAGGGTAACGGCAATACAGCCTGGCTTACCCGACAGAGGCAAAGGACAGGAAGGGACAGAACCAACCGTAGGTAACGGCAAGACGGCCTGACTTACCCGGTGGAGGCAAGGGACAAGAAGGGAGCTAGGTACAGGGTGGCTCCAAGACAAGACTTCAGGTGAGACAAGGCGAGAGTTACCAGCAAGACAAGGCAAGGCTTCAGGCAATGCAAGGCGAGACAAGAACTTCAGGCAAGGAAACAGAAGGCAGGGGAAGGGATACAAGGAATAATGACAAGAGCAATCCAGTTGCCACGCCCTGGTCTCTGGAGGTATCTACGCAGCCAGCCCCAATGAGAATCAGCTGCCTCAATTAGTGCTCAACAGGAACAGGGTAGACAGGAAAACCTGGAGCAAGGGTCGATGGGCCGGACGGTGAACCGGAATGCAGACTTTACGGACCAGACCATGACACCAGTCCTCATTCCTGCCCCTGGTTTTCTGGACACCAACTCCAATTCCAGATTGTACACCTGACACTTTGTCTCTGGCTGCACTCCGGACCAGCAACTTACAGCCCAAACTAATGAATGAACCAGATTATCCAACATCAGAATCTACAAACAACCAGATAACAGATCATCAGGGTTTTATTGTATCTTAGCCATTTGATTGCAATGCAATGAGAAACCTAATTTAATTACCAAATAATTGCTCTATAACAGCAAGGTCTTCTTTATTTATGGCATCTTTCTCATTTTAAAACACCTCAAGATATTGGATTAATTAAATGTAAGTTCAGATGTGCAAAGCACTACAAATAAATGTACATGTACTTATTTACTATGGGATTGTGTTAAGATGCTCCTGCACTAGACAAATAGAACTCTAATCTTCTTTCAGTTGCTTCAATGGGTGTAATTTTACTGTGCAATGCATTGCAGAAGGACTGATGTACTGCTGCCTGCTTAGTATCAGCTAATGAAAACTGATTTACCTCATTCATTCAATCTTGGTTGTGGGAAGATTTTAGAAACTTTAAAGACACTTGGAGATGTTGAAGTTACTAAATGAGAGACAGCCCAGAGTTGTTTTACGTTTTGATTATTGAGATACAGTACGGAACAAGCTCTTCTGGCCCTTCAAGCTGTGCCACTCAGCAACCCCGATTTAATCCTCGCCCAGTCACGGGACAGCTTACAATGACCAATTAACCTAACAGCTGGTACTTCTTTGGAATGGGGGAGGAAACCAGAGTACCTGGAGGAAACCCACACAGTCACTGGGAGGACATACAAATTCCCTAGCGACAGAAGTGAACATCTTGAATCTTGTTCAAGATTGTTTACTGTCATTCTTCAATACATGAGTGCAAAGGAGAACAAAGTGATTGTTATTCCAGATCCGATGCAGCATAAAAAACACAATAAGCATAAAGAGCACAATAAATAAAAACATAAAGCTATCCTACAAAGCACAATGTACAAGTATCTGTCAAGTGTGGCTATATGTACATAAGACTAGTTTATACGTATACATAGACACTGTATGTACATAAAGTGACAGTAGGTGCAGGAGTGTCTGAACATAAGATAACTCTGACTACTAAGTTAAAGTAACACTTCTACTAAGGTAACAAATTTCACGTCACATGCTGGTCACAAACCTGATTCTGATTCTGATTCTGACAGGAAATTATAATGTGGCTGATATATATGTAGTGGTTGTGGTGGGGGGTGGTTTAAGGGTAAGATCAGGCATGACTAAAAGGATTTACCTATTTTTAATTCATTACAGTATGAGAAATTGTTGTCTATAAGGGTCTTCAGAAGGCATTTCATTGAAAGCCCCCTGATAGAAGGCTAGTTGAAAAAACAGAGAGCAGATTCAGTGTTAAAGGCGAATAAATATGAGCTGGACACTAGGAGGATCCTATTGGCTGAGGAGACTTCACATATACCACCACTCAACATCTGTGCACATTTTTAATCTGTGAATGAACTTAATTGATTAAATGAATTAAGAAACATGGGGAAAAGGCGAGTACATGGGGCTAGGTTGCAGACTTGCTACTGAATGGACAACAAGCCAGAGGAGCTTAATAGCCAAACATTTATTTATTTGTTTATTCGGCAATCGGTGTGGTAACAGTCGCTTCCTGCCTAATGAGAACACGTTGCCCAATTACACCCATGTGACGTTCAAGCCCGTACATCTTTGGAATATCAAAGGAAACAGGAGCACCCGGAAAAAAAAACCCACACCGTCACGAGGAGAAGAACAAACTCTTTACAAAGAGTGGCAGAATTGAATCTGGATTGCTGGCACTGTACTAGCTTAATGCTAATTATCACTGCACTCCAATTAAGGTCTATATAAGAAGCATAAGAAAGAGGAGCAGGAGGAGACAATTTGGTCCTTCATCAGGATCTTAAATAATTTCATACCACTAAGGCATTTTCCTGCACTGTCCCAATATCCCTTGATTTCCGTAATATTCAAAAATATTTGAACCCTGATTTGAATCAATGAACTACTGATTAATTCTTCATAGCCCCCACCAGAGAGAATCCCAAAATTTCACCATTTCTGTGTTAAGAAATGATAATTATTAATGAAATCATTATTTACCAACTGAATTATTTTTCATACAGACGAGTGCATGTGGGTTCAGGGCAGATCCTCAGTTATGACAGAGTTTTGTTGTTGAGAACTGTTCATAACCCAAACTGCTTATAAGCTGGACATGACTATGAACAAAAACAGTGAGTGGGAGAGAATCTCTGAAGCAATAAATATGTGCAAATGAATAAACACAGTGAAAAGCCCTTTACATTCTTAGTGTCTTATGTTCAATACATTCAGTTGTGTTGTTAGCACATTTTATTTAAGTCGCACCATTGCCACTCACGTGGACACCCACAGTGAAATTGTTTGACAGCCTTCCCACCGGACTCAGTGTCAAGTTGGGTAAGGACACTAGATGGTGGTCCTTCCCTGCAGAACATTTGCAACAGCTGCACCAAGGATCAGTGCGTCACTTCTCACGTACTCCTGCAGAACTGAATGTGCCAGTTTGAACACTCGCTCACCGACATATCAAAGTTCAAAGTAAATGTATTATCAAAGTACATATACGTCACCATATATAACCCTGAGATTTACTTTCTTGTGGGCATACTCAGTAAATCCATAATAGAATAATAACCATAATTGAATCAATGAAAGATGCACCAACTGGACGTTCAGCCAGTGTGCAAACGACAACAAACTGTGCAAATACAAAAAGAAGGAAGTAATAATAATAATAAATAAGTCATAAACATCAAGAACATGAGATGAAGAGTTATTGAAAGTGATTCCGTAGGTTGTGAAAACATGTCAGTGATGGGGCAAGTGAATTTATCCCTTTGAGGGTTGAACTCTCTTCCTGAACTTGGTGTTGAGGGCCATCAGGCTTCTGTACCTTCTTCCCGGTGGGAACATCAAGAAGAGAGCATGACCTGAGTTGTTGGGGTTCCTGATGATGGATGCTGCTTTCCATGTAAATGTGTTCAGTGGTGGGGATGGGGTGCTTTCCTGTGATGGACTGGGCCATATCTACTATTTATTGTAGGATTTTCTTTTCAAAGGTATTGGTGTTTCCACACCAAGCTGTGATATAACCAGCCAATATACTCTCCACCACACATATGTAGAAATTTTTCAAAGTTTTAGATGTCATACCAAATCTTTGCAAATTCCTGAGGAAATAGAAGCGCTCTGTGCTTTCTTCATAAACGCACTTAGGCGCTGGGCCCAAGACAGGTCTTCTAAGATGGTAACACCCAGGAATTTAAAATTGCTGACCCATTCCACCTCTGATCCTCCAAAGAGGACTGGCTCATGGACATCTGGTTTCCTCCTCCTAAAGTCAATAATCATCTCTTTGGTCTTGCTGACATTGAGTGAGAGTTTGTTGTTGTGGCACCTCTCAGCCAGATTTTCAATCTCCCTCTTACATGCTGAGCCATCACCACCTTTGATTCGGCCTATGGGACAATGGTGTTGTCAGCAACTTGAGTTGGGCATTGGAGCTGTGCTTAGCCACACTGTCATAAGTGTGAGGTGAGTCGGGCAGGGGCGTAAGCTCACAGCCTTGTGCTGATGGAGAATTTGGAGGAGATGCTGTTGCCAGTCCAAACTGACTTGGGTCTCACCCTGCAGGAACACTGCGCTTAGTTCTGCCCAAAACTTGTTTATCTACCAACACAACGAGTCTGATGAAAGAGGGACATTGAGATGTGACAGAACAGAGAGAGGAACTACTAGCCTGTGTCGATGACACAGTGGATGGGTGAGTGAGTGAGGGGTACGGCAGACAGCATTCTGACTGGTATGGAGCCTCCACTGCACAGGAACACAAGAGTCTACAAAGCCTTGTAGACTCAGCCAGTTCCACCAAAAACTCAACCTTTCCCAAATCGAGGACATCTTCAAGAGGTCAAGAAGGTGACATCGATCATTAAACATCTCATCATCCAGGACATAATCTCTTTGCATTACTACCATCAAGAGGAGATTCAGGAGCCTGAAGACCAGCAGTCAACATTTTAGGAACAGCTTTTCCCCTCTGATGTCAGATTGCCGAACAGTCCACGAACACATGAGCAGTACGTCGTTACTTGTCTTTTGCACTACTTTTCTTTTGCAACTCAGTAATTTTTTTGTATTGCACAGAACTGCTGCCACAAAACAACAAATTTCACGATATTTGTCAGTGATAACGAACATGATTCTGACTCACTGGTCCCAGCACTGCACAGCACGATCCAATCCTGATTGTTGAAGCTCAGGATAGGGGGAAGGGAGGGAAGGTTGACAGAAATTTCTGACTCCCACCCAGCAGAAGATGCCCGCAGCCCCGCAATATCTGACATATCCATCCTGCCCACCAACCAAATGCTCAAATGTATGTACAGTACAAACTGATCATTATCCATGCGCTCATAATATGGGGAGGAAACGCATCAGCCTTAAAAAGAATTCCATCTCTGCTTTTACAAAATCCTTTGCTTCAACCAAGCAGTTGCTACACGCCTTAGCCTTTTGTCTTTTTTAACTCCTGCTACGCACCAGCTGCCAAGCATCACACTGTAAGTTGGGATGTCCTTCATTACAAACTGAGGCTGCCTGAGATGTGTTTTTCAAAGAAATGAAATTCGAGAACCTGCAAGGCATCACAAGCATTTGAAAAGGGAAAGGTCACACTGCTGTTGAAAGCTAGTCATTTAATTTTTTAGCCGAATCTGTTAAATTTAGGGAGTCTGCTGAAGAGAGTTCACACTCAGTGGGCATTTTGTTAATTACACCTAATGCAAATATCTAATCAGCCAATCATAAAGTGTGCAGACATGGTCAAGAAGTTCAGTTGCTCAGATCAAACATCAGAACGGGGAAGAAATGTGATCTAAGCGACTGACCATGGAATGAATGTTGCTGCAAATGGGGTGGTTTGAGTATCTCAGAAGCTGCTGATCTCCTGGGATTTTCATGCACAAGTTTCTAGAGTTTACAGAGAATGGTATGCGAAACAAAAATAAAATCCAGTCAGTGGCAGTTCTGTGGGTGAAAACACCTTGTTAATGAGAAAGGTCAGAGAAGAATGCCCAGACTGGTTCAAGATGACAGAAAAGTGACTGTGTCTCAAATAACCACAGGTTACAGCAGTGCTGTGCAGAAAAACATCTCTGAACACACAACACATCAAAACTTGAAGTGGATGGGCTACAGTAGCAGAAGACCACGAACATACACTCTGTGCCTGCTTTATACTGTACAGGGCTTTCTTCATAAAATGGCAACTGAGTGTATAAAACAGTTCAGTGCCAACTCAGGGTTAGTGACAGTGTGGCTCAGCGGTTAGTCCTCTCACCTCTGATTCTAGCAGGTTTCCAGCTTACGCTGCAAAAATAAGTAAAAGAGAAAACAATCAAGCTGATTCTCTGGTTTTCTTTTTCATTTAGAAACAGCTAAGCTTTTATTTGACTGATGGCAAGACATCAAACAATCTAAATTTGCAAAGCTAGCATTATTCCTGATAACATTGAAGATGTTTAATTACCACATATTTAATGACATGGTATTTATACCCCACAATTCCAAGGGATTGAAAATTTCTGTTTTCTATGGCAACTATGCAGTGTAACGTATTGCAGACCATTCCTGAAACACGCATTCATTATCAACATTCAACAATAAAGAACATAATCTGCACCTTTGGCAATACCTCCATCAAAAAACAGTGACTGGTGAGGCCAAATGTGGAATACTATGTGTAGATCTGCTCTCCTTACTTGGAGGCAGTGCAGAGGAGGTTCACGAGGTTGATTCCGGAGATGAGGGGGTTAACCTATGAGGAGAAATTTAGTCACCTGGGATGAGACTCACTGGAATTCAGAAGAATGATTGGGGATCTTATAGAAATATAATGAAAGGTATAGATGATATTGCGGCAAGAAAGTTATTTCCACTGGTCATTTTTTTTGTATTTGCAGTTTGCCTTCTTTTGCGCATTGGTTGTTTGTCAGTCTTTGTGTGTCGTTTTTTAAAAATTAATAATATTGTGATTTCTTTTTTCTACTTTGACTGTCTGCAAGAAAATGAACCTCAGGGTAGTATATGGTGACATATATGTACTTTGATAATCAATTTACTTTGAACTTTGAACCTTGGCAGTTGAAACTAGAACTAGGAGACGCAGCCTCTGGATTCAGAGGAGTAGATTTAGGATGGTGGTGAGGAGGAACTACTTTTCCCAGAGAGTAGTGAATTCTCTTCCCAGGGAAGCAGTAGAGGCAAAGTTATTAAATATATTTAAGACACAGTTAGATAGATTTTCACATAGTATGGGAATTAAGGGTTATGGGAAAAAAGCAGGTAGATGGAGCTGAGTCTGCAGCCTGATCAGCCATCATTTTATTGAATGGCACAGCAGATCTGATGGGCTTTTTTTATGTTCTAAGTAATCAGCGTTTGGCTTTTCCCACTGACTGCTAAAGCACTAACAACACAGTTTTTTCAAAGTTCAAGGGAAATTTTTAATCAAAATATGTGTATGTCACTGTATACTACTCTGAGATTTATTTTCTTGCAGGCATTCAGAGTAGAACAAAGAAATGCAATGAAACCAATGAAAAGCTACACCCAGAGACTGACAAACAACCATTGTGCAAAAGAAGACAAACGGTGCCAATATAAAAACAAATAATAAATAAATCAATACCGTAGATAGACAGATAAATAGATAATTCTGACAACATCAGTTGCAAAGTCCTTGAGAGCGAGTCCTTAGGTTGTGGGAATGGTTCAGTGTTGAGCTGAGCTGAGTGAGATTGCGCATGCAATCGTTTCAGGTGCCTGGATATATTATTCCTCCAGAATGGAAGAACAAAGCAACTGAAATTTCAGATAACATATCTAATGCACTTTTTTGCAGCTCTGAAATTAAGTTAATCTCTGTTCAATTTCATTTTTAAAGTGCAGTATACAAAATGTTCTAAAGAATAGAAGTTTGGTGTCAATGTGATCCCAGAGATTAATTATCATGTGGTGTTTATTTAAAGCAATGTTAACCAGCAGGCTGCTGCACTGTGCTGTTGAGAGCCGCATGATGCAGTCGTCACTCTGAATGCACCACCTGAGAAGCAAACAGGGTCGTGAACACTGAAACACAAGTTTCTATAGATGCTGAATATCTTGAGCAACACACACAAAATATTGGAGGAACACAGAGAGTCAGACAGCATTTCAGAGCAAGACCTTTCTTCAGCCTTTACCTCTTCCATCTATCTCCTCCCAGCTTCTTACTTCACCCCCCTTACCCCACCCACCCACCTTCCCCCTCACCTGGTCTCATGTATCTCTTACTAGCCTGTACTCCTCCCCTCCCTCCATCATATTCTGGCTTCTGCTCCCCTTCTTTCCAGTCTTGATGAAGGATCTCACCCCAAAACGTCGACTGTTTATTCCCCACCATAGATGCTGCCTGACGTGCTGAGTTCCTTCAGCATCTTCTGTGTGTTGCTCTGGCTTTCCAGCATCGGCAGAATCTCTTATGCCATGAAATTTCCAGTCTGTAGAGCAAAGGTGCACAGTCATTGCAAACTAATCTCTTTGTAAGAGATGCCAAGCTCCTATAGTGGGTTTTATTTGTATTTGAACATAATGCAGTCAATCACTATGTCATCCAAGAGGCAGGATAAATGCCTTTGTTACAGACTAATGATTGGGAAAACAATTGGAAATGTATTAATAGCTTCACAAAAATCCTGTGAGCTGTTTTCAAGGGGGAGGCAACAGGGTAAACTATTTTGAGTTCAATGTTTATTCCACCTCTGTAGATGCTGCCTGACCTGCTGAGTTCCTCCAGCATTTTGTATGTGTAGCCAGTGAACACTTATATGAATCAATGTGAATGATGGACAATTGGTGGTGTCACCTTTTGGATATTACACTGAGGTTCCATTTGCTTTCACAGAGAGATGTAAAATATTCCTTAGCATCATTTTAAAGAACAGGAATTTCTTCAACAACGTGCACAAAATGTTGAAGGAACTCAGCAGATCAGGCAGCATTTATGGAAATGAAGAAACAGTCAACGTTTTGGGCCGAAACTCTTCTTCAGGACTGGAAAGGAAGGAGAAAGATGCCAGAATAACAGGTGGGGGGGGGGGGGGGTAGGGGAAGGAGGATAGCCAGAAAGTGATGGGTGAAGCTAGGTAGGTGGGGAAGGTAAAGTGCTGGAGAAGAAGGAATCTGATAGGAGAGCAGAGTGGACCATACGAGAAAGGGAAGAAGGAGGGACACCGGAGAAGGTGATAGGCAGGTGAGAAATGGTAAGAGGCCACAGTGAGGAAAGGAAGAAGAGGGAAAGGGCAGGGGAAAAAATTACTGGCAGGAAAAACCAATGCTCCTGCCGTCAGGTTGGAGGCTACCCAGATGGAATATGAGGTGTTACTCCTCCACCCTGAGAATGGCCTCATTGTGGTGAAAGAGGAGGCCATGGATTGACAGATTGGAATGGGAATGGGTATAGGAATTAAAATTATTGGCCACCAGGACATTATGCTTTTGGCAAAGCAGTCCCAGGAAGGAGATTAGTGGGGAGGGACAAATGAACAAGGGAAATCACAGAGGCAGCAATCCATGGGGGTAAGGTAAAGATGCGCTTGATGGTAGAATCCCATTGAAGATGGTGGAAGTTGCACAGAATGATGTGTTGAATGCTCATTGGTTGGTAGGTGAAGACAAGAAGAACATTATCTCTGTTAAGGTGGTGGGGTGGGATGTCCTGGAAATGGAGGAGATGTGGGTGAGGACAGCATCAATGGTGGAGGAAGGGAAACACCCTTCTCTGAAGAAAGAAGCCATCTCTGATCCCTAGAAAGGAAAGCCTCATCCTGGGAACAGATGCGGCAGAGACAAAGGAAATGAGAAAAGGGAATAGCATTTTTACATAAGAAGGTGGGAAGAGGTATAATCAAGATAATCATGGGAACCGATAGGTTTATGAAAGATGTCAGTAAGCAGTTTGGCTTCAGAGATGGTGACTGAGAGATCCAGGTAGGAGAGGAAGGTAAGAGACATGGACCAAGTGAATTTAAGGGCAGGGTGGAAGTCGGAAATTCTTCCTGGTATTCTAACTAGCTGCCTGGCCCGCTGCGTTCACCAACAACTTTTATGTGTGTTGCTTGAAATTCCAACATCTGCAGATTTCCTCATGTTTGCGTTTTTAAATTCCTCTTTGGCATTGTTCATGAATTTTCTCTTATTGTAACTTACAGCGATTTTATGTCATGCCTTGAACTGTACTGCTGCCGGAAACCAATTTCACGACATATTCCGGTGATAATAAAACTGATTCTGATCACCAACGCTCATTTCCTGGTGATTATAGTTGCTGGAACCTGATTTTATTAGTTGCTGTATCTTCTATATTACACTCATGTCTACATTTCAGTAAAGCGTGTTGGGACATCGTGAAAACCGCTAGAAAAATCTTCTATGAATTTGGTGCATTAAGCGTTTAAATTAACCAGCACTAGGACCTCGCAGACTACTTTTCTTCACACGTACACTCGGGTTTGCTTCGTACGTGACCTGAGTGTCCTCCACCGAGTCTGCTGGAAACCTGCCCCCAGGCGCTGTTTATCTTTTGGCTGGGGCAGGGAGAACATCAACTTTGAATTTATGCAATGCCGCCTGTCAGGGACAAAGGGAGCAATTCAAATATTGCCCAGCTGATAAATAATCCAGTGCCTTTCAGAAACAATAGTGAATATGAGTGGTGGGTGTGAAGGATATCAAAAGCTTCGACTTGGAAGGGGGAGAAACGGAGAGTGCTGCTTTACCACTATTCGACTGAGCACCGATCTCAGCAATGTGTCTTGTAATAATAAAACTCGGAATTCAGATTTAATTCCTCTTAAAGTTCGGCTGCTCAGGCCGCAATGCAAGAAATCTCATTTGTGTGTCCGAGCCCTCTCCAGGGCACGCGCTTTCTCTGCAACGCTGTTCCCCGAACTCATTGACCTCCTATAAGTCCAGTCTCTCAGCCTTCCCGCGCCTCAACGACCCATTTGTGGTGATCGAGCCTTCACAGGCTAGCCCTCTCCCCCCACTCCCGAAACCTGGAACGGGCTCGCTCCCACTTAACCCCGGTATCTCAGCCGTCAAATTGCTTTTTAAACCCCACTCCTCTATTGACATTTGAATGTGTGTTTTATTTATGTGTGATACAAAAAGAGAGGTAGTGTCCATGAGTACATGAACTGTTCAGAAATCTGATGGTGAATGTATTTATATGTATTTATGTCTATTTATGACTATTTATTTATATTTGCATTTGCACAGTTTGTTATCTTCCGCACCCCAGTTGATGTTTCATTGATCAAATCAGATCAGCTTTAATTATCATTCAGACCATACATAGAGACAGTTGGACAAGACTGAACAAGACAGTGTTCCTCTGGGGCCAAGGTGCATAACATACATTCAAAATAGTGAGAGAGAGAGAGAGAGAGAGAGAGAGAGAGAGGGAGGGAGGGAGGGACAGAGAGAGAGCATGAAAGAAAGAAAGAAAGAAAGAACACACATTGTTATACACATGTATAGTCCAAGACCCTGAGTGACATGCAAACTGATGGCTCAGCTTCTGGCAATCCAGCCTGTGATTCCAGCAATCAAACACTAGAGGGCAGCACCAATGAGAGAGGCCAGCCTCCAAATGAGCATGTACGCCACGCTACACCGCCTCCAGTGTCTCCTCTCCTGGACTGCAGCAGCACCCAAACTCCTTGCTACAATTGAGGCCACGCTGCTGCCTCGTCATCTATCTCTCCACCAAACCAGGAAAACAAACCTATGGCATCTTTCATTATCAATGCCCAACAGGGTCTTACGATCACAAGAGAAACATGCAAGACAGTCCCTCATAGTTACACTGCACACTGCTTTTGCGCACCAACTCCAATATCTTTGAGTAGCAGGCAGCATTATGGTCTGCACCCAGGTCAGCCCTTCCGTACCTTCTCCGGCCTGTCCACCGGCTTCTCCTTCTCCAGCCTGTCCTCCATCTTCTCTTTCTTCAACCTGTCCACCGGCTTCTCCTCTTCCAACCTGACCACTGGCTTCTCCTTCTCAACCCGCCCGCCAGCTCCTTTGAAACCCTGGCCAGCTGCTCCAGACAGACCACTGATGCAGTAGACCTGCTGTACTCGTAGTCTTGGAGTCCAGAATAGTCTGAAGATAATAAAAACACATTTTAAAAAGAGAAAATGTACCTTTGGTTGGCTCCCAAGAGGCTGCTGCATTCAAACACGCCGCCGTCTTCCCAGAAGTCCTGTCGTAGTTAATATTCTATCGATTTGCTGAGTATGCCCACAAAAAATTAATCTCAGGGTTGTATACGGTGACAAATATGTACTTCGATAATAAAATTTACTTTGGACTTTGAAGCTGTTCTTAAAACACTGAGTGTGGGTCTTCATGTACCTCCTCCCCGATGGTAGCAATGAAAAGAGGACAGGTTCCGGGTGGTGTGGATCCTCTAAGTGCTCTGATTTCCATCATATCGTAAAGACCTGGGGGTTGTTAGGTTAATTCACCACTATTAATTGCCCCTTGTGTGTCGGTCAGACAGAATGGTGGGAGGTGGGGGGAAGTTGATGAGAATGTGACAAGAATAAAAAATTGGGATTAATGTAGAATTTGAGTAACTGGATAGCTAAAGGTCTGTAGACCTTATGCTGAACGTCTGGAAGATAAAGATATCAACTAATCTACCCCAATGCACAAGCACAACCAGTAATCAGGACCTACAGCAGAATACTGCAAAGTATCAGTAACTTTCCATATTTCCAGGAACACGATGATGTCAGATATTGATGATGAAGTCCGTCACTATCTCCATTGCTCTAGTGTAGTCTGATGAAAAGTGTGCTCAAAGATTAACCCTCAAATTTACCACCAATCTCATGGTCTACAGCGATCCCAGCTCTCCACCTTGCTGGGAGCCATGAACAATCTTCATAGACATGTCATCTAAAAACCTTGACAAACTTCTACAGATGCACAGTGGAGAGTATCCTGGCAGGTGGTTTCATGGTCTGGTATGGAAACACCAACGCCCCGGAATGGAAAAGCCTTCATAAGGTGGTGGGTATAGCCCAGTCCATCAGAGTCAAAGCACCCTCCCCAACCCCCCCCATACACACACACACACACACACACACACACACACACACACATATGAGCACATGGGGCAGCAGGCTGAGGGTAGCAGACACCAACAGAATCAACAAACTCATTTGTAAGGCCAGTGATGTTGTGGGGATGGAACTGGACTCTCTGACGGTGGTGTCTGAAAAGAGGATGCTGTCCAAGTTGCATGCCATCTTGGACAATGTCTCCCATCCACTACATAACGTACTGAGCGGGCACAGGAGTACATTCAGCCAGAGACTCATTCCTCCGAGATGCAACACAGAGCGTCATAGGACGTCATTCCTGCCTGTGGCCATCAAACTTTACAACTCCTCCCTTGGAGGGTCAGACACCCTGAGCCAATAGGCTGGTCCTGGACTTATTTCCTGGCATAATTTACATATTACTATTTAACTATTTATGGTTTTATTACTATTTAATTATTTATGGTGCAACTGTAACAAAGACCAATTTCCCCCGGGATTAATAAAGTATGACTACGACTATGACTATGACTATAAGAAAGCAGATTCCATCATCAAGGACCCCCACCATCCAAGCTCTCTTCTCCTAACTACCATTGGCTAGGAGGTGCAGGAGCCTTAGATCCCTCAGCAACGGGATCAAAGACAATCATTACCCTTCAACCATCAGGGTGCTAAACCAGTGTGGGTAATTTCACTCATCTTAACTGTGAACTGATTCCACATCCATGCACTCACTTTCAAAGACTCAGCTCATGCTCTACATTATTTACTTATTTATTTATCATTTTTTAAAATTGTATTTGCACAGAATGTCTTCTTTTGCACATTGGCTGCTTGTCAGTCTTTGTGTGTATGTGTGTGTGCGCGCGCGTGTGTGCATGTATGTGTGTGTGCGCGCGTGCATGTGTGTGTGTGTGTGTGTGTGTGTGTGTGTGTGTGTAGTTTTTCATTACTTCTGTTGTATCTCTTTGTTCAGCTGTAAATACCCGCAAAAAAATGAATATCACGGTGACATATATGTACTTTGATAATAAATTTATTTTGACTTTGACAAAGAACTGGACAAATACAGCCAACAATATCACTGCAAGATTATCAATAACCATTGAAAGAGTAGGTGATCAGATACAATGTCCTCTCTCAGGCCAGCATCCAGCCAGTCATTTTACTTAAAGAGTATATTTGGTATGGATCATGCTGCTGCCTGCATCAGAGAGGTGTCAATGCACAAAGGCAGTGTGCAGTTTAACAGTGAGTGATCATCTTAGTTGCCTTTCTTGTGATTGCAAGGCCCTGTTGGACATTGTTAATATGGTATGCTGCAAATCCAGTTCGCTGCTTTATTGGCAAATGGCAGAGGATCTGCGTGGCCTCGGTCGTAGCGAGAACTGGGCCTCAAACCACAGTGTCGCCTGTTTGCAGCCGCCCAGGGGAGAGGCATCAGAGTCAGTATGTTCCACTGGAGTGCCAGAGGTGGTGTGGTGCAGCGTCCATGTGGAGCCGATGCTGCCCTCCAGTATTTGCTCAGCGGAAGACAAGATGTATTGTATTCAACTGCAGACTGCTGCAACATTCATGGACTCAGGGACTTGGACTATATAGTTTTTGTGTGACTGTATTTTACTGCTGTCTTATATGTGCTAAGTCTACGTTGAGTTGTAAATGACCATTGGCACTGTGTTTTGCACCTCAGCCCCAGAGTAATGCAGTTTTGATTGGCTGTATTCATGGATATTCTTGTATGGCTGAATGACAATTAAACTTGAACTTCATTGTCTCCAGTGGCAGGCCACACCATTTACCTGACAATGGACACCAGAAGTAGGCACTCTACTCCAAGGTCCTGCACAGCAAGAGATTATCAAGCAGATGTAAGGAAAGGTTCAAGGATTTCATAAGAATTTCAGAATTTCAAAAGAAATTAATCTCAGAGTAGAATATGGTGACATATATGTACTTTGATAATAAATTTACTTTGAACTTTGAAAATTCAGAGTTTCAAGCTTGACACACAGAGACAGCAGATGCTGGAATCTGGAGCAACAGTCAACCTGCTGGAGGAACATTCAAGACAACACTGAGGACCTTCAGTTCCTTTATTAGAAGATCACAGAAGAACAGCCCAAGTGGTAGAAGGAGTACGCTACATCCCATACCACCTGTTAATTGAGGTTGAGCTTATTGTCATGTGCACAAACATGGTGAGGTACAGGTACAATGAAAAACTTATTTGCACAGCATCGCAGGCCTGTAGGCAGAGTCACCACACAGAACTTAAGTTTTACTAGCTTCTGTCCCAATTGTAACAGAGTCTGCAGGTTTCTCAATGGTCTTATCAGGCAGTGCAGAACCCAAGAACTGTAGTGACGCTGAAGGACTGCCTATAAAGGAGAGATAGGAAGATGTGCTTGACCTGACGATGCAACTACCTGCAAGATAATGAAGTCTCACTCCACTTCTCTCAGTAACCGGCTTCAGACAAAGACTTGTCAGTCGAATATACTATAATCAGATAAATCTTGAACACAGTACGTTTGGAATCAACCACTTCCCCTCTGATTCAGAAGGTTTCACAATCCATTGCAAAGAAATGAATGAATAAACTGGACTAGAATATTGATTGAGTGTTGTAATGTCAGAGATGCCAGTCAAGAAGGTGCTAAAATCCTTAGTGGCTGTAGACAATTCCACAGAAGAACAGAAGAGTGGGGAATTCACCCACTGAAATCCCCACACTTTGGATGTCTTTCATACTCCATGGCCTTGATCAACACAGTCATTTGGGGATACTGAAGATTAAAATACTGCATTTTATATTACGAACTGACTACACATAGAAAAATATTCAAGATTCAAGTTTATTTATCACGTCTTTGTCAGTTATTAACCTTCAACCATCAGGCTCTTATCACCATATAACCATATAACAATTACAGCACGGAAACAGGCCATCTCGGCCCTTCTAGTCCATGCCAAACTCTTACTCTCACCTAGTCCCACTGACCTGCACTCAGCCCATAACCCTCCATTTCTTTCCTGTCCATATATCTATCCAATTTAACCTTAAACGACATCTTACCTTCCTCAACCACTTCTGCTGGAAGCTCATTCCACACAGCTACCACTCTCTGAGTAAAGAAGTTCCCCCTCATGTTACCCCTAAACTTTTGTCCTTTAACTCTCAACTCATGTCCTCTTGTTTGAATCTTCCCCACTCTCAATGGAAAAAGCCTATCCACATCAACTCTATCTATCCCCCTCATAATTTTAAACACCTCTATCAAGTTCCCCCTCAACCTTCTACGCTCCAAAGAATAAAGAGCTAACTTGTTCAACTTTTCTCTGTAACTTAGGAGATGAAACCCAGGCAACATTTTAGTAAACCTCCTCTGTACTCTCTCAATTTTATTGACATCTTTCCTATAATTCGGTGACCAGAACTGTACACAATACTCCAAATTTGGCCTTACCAATGCCTTATACAATTTCAACTGAGTTCTGGAGACAAGAGGCACTATTACCACTGCCCCAGTTTCTTTATATAGAAGAAGCTCTTTTCAGCTCATCTGCGTCAGCGTGCAGAGCAGCTCCATTCCCCACTAATTTTTCCATCACAGGCGAAGCCCTCCCCACCACTGAGGACATCTTCAAAAGACGGTGCATCAAGAAGGTGACATCCAACCCCAGCTGGGACATGCCTTGTTCCCATTACTGTCACTGGGGAGGAGGTACAGGAACCTGAAGACTCACACTCAACAATGCAGAAACAGCTTCTTCCCCTTTCACCATCAGATTTCTGAATAGCCTATGAACACTACCAGTGTCTCAATAAGTCTCTTCACTGACGATCCCAGAGAAAAAAGCAGAAGCCACTTATCACTTCCCATAGCCACCCACCAGCCCTATCAAGACCTCCTGCCTACTTTGGCTTTATTAGACACCTCAGAGCCACCAGAACTGGAGTGGGAGCAAATCACCCTCATCCTTGGAAGAACAGAATAATTTGTTAAAATAGAATAATTTGTCCAAAAAATTTTTAATATTTTAGAATTATTAAGAACTACTCTCAATGCTTAATAATAATTAAAGAACCCCACACAAAAAATGAAGTCCCATGCCTCATATCAAACTTCTATTTGCTTTAAAAGCACTTTCTGAAAATGTTTCAAACCAAGGCCTTTTTGCTTTTTTGGCTGAAATTGTTTATCTTGTGTGATTGTGAGCTGCAGATAATGCATTTGTAAGTACCCAGATACCTTCTAGTTATAATGTGAACAATAAAATCTCTTTGCTGGTGTTAAGAAATCTAGCTTGCAGAGTCACAGAGACAAATAGGCCCTTCGTCCCACCATCGTCATCATCATCCTAGGGGTACCATCAGCATATTGGAGGGAGATTGAAAATCCGTTGAATGGTGCCTCGACAACATCTCTCACTCAACATCAGCAAAACCAAAGAGCTGATTATTGACTACAGGAGGAAGAAAGCAGAGGCCAATGAGCCGGTCCTCCTTAGGCAATTGGAGGTGAAGAGGGTCAGTAACTTTAAATCCCTTTGCATTATTATATCAGAGGATCCATCCTGGGACTGGAGGGTAAGTATCGTTACAAAGGAGGCATGGCAGCACCTCTACTTTCTTAGAAGTTTGTGCAGATTCCGCATGTCATCTAAGACTTTGACAGACTTCTGTAGATGCACAAAAGATGTCTGTACTTTGGTAATAAATTTCCTTTGAATTTTGATGTCCATGCCAACACGCTTCCCATCTGCACTAAATCCATTTGTCTGCATTAGGTCTATATCCTTCCATGCCTTGCCTATTTAAGTGTCTGTCTAAATGTCTCTAAAACATAGTGGTTATATCTGACTCCAGTACCTCCTGTGGCAGCGAGTCCCAGCTATCAACCACTCCTTGTGTCAAAGCGTTCCCCTCAAATCTCCTTTAAAACACCTTCCTCTCTCTTTAAACTTTGGCCTTTTTGCTTTTGATACGCTGCCACAGGAAAATGAATAAACTCAAGAAGCAGCCAGGTGGCCAGGCATCTTAGTTCCACTTCCCAGTCCCACATCAAGATGTCTGTCTACAGCTTCTTCTACCGCCAAGTTGAGGCTAGGTGCAGGTTAGAGGAACAGCACCTCATATTCCACCTTAGCAGTCTCCAGTCCGATGGCATGAGCATCAATATCTCCAACTTCAGATAACCACTCCCCTCTATTCTCCTTTTTATCCCTTATTCCATGAGTCCAGTCACCCCTTCTCTTTCCCCTATCTCTACCCTTTCAATCTGCCCTACCCATACATTCCCCCCTTACCCCCGCCCCTTTACTCCATAGCCCACCATCCTCTCCTACCAGAATCCATCATCTTCAGCCGTTTGTCACTTCCACCTATCATCTCCCAGCTTCTTATATCATTCCCACTCTCCCCTTCCCTCACCTGCCTGTCATCCCTTTCACCTGGATTCATCTATCACCTGCCAGCTCTTGCTCACCACCCCCCACCCCCGTCTTCTTATACTGGTTATCTCCCCTTTTTACGGTCATAACCCCAAAAGTCAACTCTCCATTTCTTTCCCTAGATGCTGCCCGACCTGCCAAGTTCCTTCAGTACGTTTAGAAAGAGCTTATCTGTTTAGTTTTTTCTTCATTTGACAAACTGTGAATGTGTTTCAGTTGGTATCAATCTGGCCAATGTATTAGAAAGTTGTTGGTTCATTCCACTCAAAGACTGTATGCACAAAGAGCTAGGCTGACCCTTGGGTGGAACAGTGAGGGAGTGCTGTCTTCAGATAAATCATTTAATAACAAGGCACTGTGTGTGCTCCTCGTACAGAGGTGTAAAAGATCTCGATATTATTCTGAACAAGCAGTGCCCTGGTGCTCTCATTTTCAATCAACATCACAAAAAAAAAGCAGTATCTTGTAAACACAAGACACAGTTATGAGCTGTTATCTGGTCATTGTTGCCAGTCTGTCCATCTGCAAGAGCTTCCTTTGCGTAAGCAAAACGTTGGGCTGATTGACCAAGATTAGTCCTGTTTCCTTTATTAAAACAGTATTTCATAAGTACTCCTTTGACTGTAATACACACGAAACGCTGGAGAACCTCAACAGGTCAGGCGGCATCTATGGAGGGAAATAAACAGTCAGCATTTTGGGCCAAGACTGTTCATCAGGATTCAGCCCAAAACGCCAACTATGTCATTGTTATGTAGAGAGAGCGTTGAATTATCTTTGATCATTTCACTAGTAATTCAATAGGAGGTCAATAATCTGCATTGTTAATTCTTTCTATTTCTCTACTGATGCTGCCTGACCTGCTGAGAATTTCCAGCACCGTAAGTGTTTTATTTCAGGTTTCCTGTGTCTGTATTATTCTGCTTTTTGTTGCAATTTATCTTCACGGCAGGCTTCTCTGCCAAATCCTCGCTAAGCAAGTTTGCAAATTCATGTTCAAATCTCTCTAATCAGATTTCAGGCCCTCTCACAGCATCAGATCACCTCTAACCAATATCACCACTTCCTTTGAGGGTATGATTGCTCTTCAAAACCTCTGCAGCTTTCAACCACATCTACCTCCTCCGCCACCTGTTTCCTAACAGCAGGAGTGACCTAGATAACAAACGAGAGAAAATCTGCAGATGCTGAAAATCCGAGGCAACACACGCAAAATGCTGCAGGAACTCAGCAGGCCAGGCAGCATCCATGGAAGAAAGTAAACAGTCGATGCCTCAGGCTAAGACCCTTCATCAGGACTGTCGACATTTCGACATGTAGGGCGAGGAAATTCAGGGTTTACACCAGCTGACTGTGAAGGACCAGTGATAATTTCCAAATCAAGATAGTGTGCAACTTGGAAGAGAAACCATATGTTATGATGTCCCCCTCACCTGCTGCCCTTGTCTTTCCAGACTAGAAGTTATGAGTTTGGGCGGTAGTATTGGACAAATAACTGCAGCTCTTTTGAAGAAGATGCTCAGCAGTCCCTGTGAACCAGTGATCTGTATTGTTATTGGGACGTGATTATTATTGCCACAAGTGTGAAGATACAGTGAAAAAAACTTGTTCTGTGATGCTGCTGCAAGTAATTCTTTCATTGTACTCGTGCATATATAGAAACATAAAAAACCTACAGTGCAATACAGGCCCTTCAGCCCACAATGCTGTACCGGACAGGTACTTATTTTAGAAATTACCTAGGGTTACCCATAGCCCTCTATTTTTCTAAGCTCCATGTACCTATCCAGGAGTCTCTTAAAAGACCCATTGTATCCACCTCCACCACCATCGCCGGCAGCCCATTCCACACATTCACGACTCTCTGCATAAAAGACCTACCCCTGACACCTCCTCTGTACCTACTTCCAAGCACCTTAAAACCATGCATATGATAATAAACTCAACTTTGACATTAAAGGTGAGCATAAGGTCCTGCTTCTCCATTACCGTACTTTCCTCATTCCGTTTCTACAGCCTGCTTGACTGTCATCTATTGCTATAAAAGCTCCGATTGACTGCAGTTAGACATTGGGTTGTCCAGTGAACGTAAGCCCTTAACTTAGCTATTGTACTGGGCTTAACCAGACTACATTAAACCTGGTATCCTTTCTGAACTTCTAATCCTATATCATTATCTTCAGAAGAGGTCAACTGCCATCAATTTGATGGTATTGCCTTGACCTCAGCATTCAGAGAAGGCTGAGGTGTATAAAATATGGGGCCTAGACAGAGTAAATAGCAAGGATCTAGTGTTTCTGAGCTGAGTGGTGGTAAGAATAAGAACCATAGTTTTAAGGGGATTTATAAGGAGTTGGGGTTGGGGAAATGAGGAAAAATGTGCTATTAGCATGAATTCACTGCCTTCCAAGTAGTTGGATTTGTCTATGCATTTGAATAACATGACTGCAGGTTTTTGGAAGGCTGGGTTGGTCTTTTTCAACTGGGACAGATATTAAAGGCTACACAGCCCCCTGTGGTGTTCCCTGCTCTGAGAAATCTCCAACTACCTCCAGCCTCTGCTGCCGGGCCTCCAATAACATTTACTCTCTGTAACTTCTGCCAGCATAAACCATCTCTTTACAAAACATCCAGCAGCACCACTGCAGTGCGTCAATCCTCGTTTTATTTCACAATTGGCAGACCGATCTCTGAATGCATTCCCTCAGACTCCTCACCTAAACTCCACCCCCTGCTCCTCTCTGAGGGGAAATGTTTGTACCTGTATGGCACTGCTCGCAACCATGGGATCTTTCAATGTGCCTGTTGCGAGATAGGAACTACCCCAGCAAATTAGTAAACACCAGGCTCCTAAAACAAGCAATGCAATGATAACCAGATAAAACAGAAAATTCTAGAAATATCTACCAAGCCAAGTCGCATGTGTGGAAAGAGAGCCAATGTTTACATTTCCCGTCAACCTGCTGAGGTATTCCGGCATTTTCTGTTTTTATTTTAGATTTCCAGCATTGGCAGTTTTAAAAAATAATCTTGAATCATATCTGGCTGGTGGGATTTTAGTTACTTTGATTGTGGAATGATGTTGATGTACATGGGATTTCTATTTATTATGTTTTTGTTATAATTGTGTTCGTTATCTTATTGTGCTTTTTGTGCTGCATCGGATCTGCAGTAACTATGATTTCATTTTCCTTTCCACTTGTGTACTGGAAATGGCATGAAACAATCCTGAATCTTGAAACTACTACTGGGAATGCCAGGGAAAACCCCCTTTCTCTTCTTCAAAGCCTCCAAGAGGATACCAACCTTGTCGTGGTTTGGACGCACATGACCTCAATGGCCTGGAGAGCTTCACTGGCTGGAGTCAGCGCTTAATACCTAGTCTTGGTAGGGTCACCCATGCCGATCAGTTCAAAGGGTAGAGGACAGGCTAAGAGTGGTCCATCGGTCCTCAAGGTTCGGGGGTTCAGCTCAGAGTTAACCACCTTGAGTGGTCAAACAAAATTGTTACGGAAACAGCACTGAAGAATCCTTTTACATCTGAGTGTGACGGCGTTCCTGAGTATCCACCCGGGACTTGCATGACTGATAGTAGTGAAAACTGAGACAAAGCTACTGACATGATGAAGGAAGCCCTGAACACCGCCAGAGATGGAGGACCTAAATGCCAACGGTGTAATGGGCAGCCATAAGGCTTCCTCAAAGGGATCGTTTATGAAAGCGTGGTCAGAGCCTCAGTTTGAACAGAGCATCCAAAGCACAGTGCCTTCAGTTTCCCAAAAAAAGCATAAGAAATATATACACAAATAAAAAAATTGCACAACATTTCAGTGTTTGAAATGTTAGCTCTTTCAAGTCCAGTAGCAGAAGAACCCTATAAATTGTGGTCTTTCCCCATGCGGCCTTTCCACTGAGCTGTAGGTCCCTCCACATCTACTCCAGTATCTGGAATGTGCCAGTCCATCAGACCATAGGACATAGGAATTAGGCCACTCAGCCCATTGAGTCTGCTCTGTCATTCCATCATGGTTGATCACGGATCCCACTCAACCCCATACAGCTGCCTTCTCGCCATATCCTTTGATGCCCTGACAGATCAGGGCTAACATCTCTCTGTTCTGGAAGATGAACATGTTTTGGCTAACCAAGTGGCATTTTCACTGAGTTGATCTTCCAGCAGCACTTGATGTCCGTGGTGGCGTGTGACCCTGGGCACAGCCCGTAGATAGCCCTCTGTTATGCAGCTGCTTGGGAGGAACGGAGACAAACCCTCTTGCATTCCCCTTCACAGCTTCTCAGCAAACCCACAGTCTGCACAACGGTCGAGTAACTGTCGCTTCCTCCTTCCCGAAGGCAGCTTACTCTGGGGATGGTATTCCGTCAGCAATGTAGTTTGTACTGTATGGATTTTTACTCCACATTTGTGTCAAGCGTCAGCATCAAGTCAATGGACAGGGATTTCAACCCACTTTTGACTCAGTGAAGGTGGTGCCAAGGACTGACCCACCGCTGACATTTTAAAATTGATGCAATCTCTTATTGAACTTTTGACTTTCTGTAACACTGGAGGTATCATATTAATATCTGAATGTAATTACGTGCTGGTGGTGATAATCTAAAGTACCAGCAAAATCACGCACCCATTCTTTACATGGGGGAGTCTTGGACTGGAGGACTTAGTCTTAGCATAGAGGGGCGTCCATTTACAAGAGAGACGAGGAGAGATTTCTTTAGCCAGAGGGTGATGAATCTGTGGAATATTTAAAGCAGAGGTTAATAGTTAGGGCGTTAAAGGTTACTGGGAGAAGCCAAGCGAATGAGGTTGTGAGGGATAATAAATCAGCCAGGATAGAATAACGGCGCAGACTCGACGGGCCGAATGGCCTACTTCTGCTCCTATGCCTTTTGGTCTTTATTTCGTCTCCTACTTGCGGGATCTTGCTATGCTGTTCATTAACAATCAGCGCATTTAAAATGAACTAAATGCTTTAGTATCTTTCTAAACGATTCGACAATAGTCCATGTAAAATTTCATGTTTCATTAGAAACGCGATGCTAATTTAGTTTAGAATACAACTGAGTTAAAAATCCTTTCAGTTCGTTCCATCAATGCTGGCTGTCCTTTCGCCTCTCCGCGGTGTAAACTTTAAATATCTCAAATTTAGACTCTCCCTGTCCACTCTACATGTGTTTTGCATTAGTTTGACATTGCTGCGCGGATCATGCTTTTAAGTTTTCTGCAGATCCCCAAGGGAAAGCATACTGTACTGAACTCGGCTGATTAACGACGTGCCAAACACAGCCTTCGCTTGCTGGCGAGCCGCCAAGGACTTGATGTCCCAACTCTCGCTTTTTCTCGCACTTTCTCCTGTGCACAAACCGATGCTGGCTCCCAGCCCAGAAAAAAAGCTAACCCAAAAAAAACACAAAAATCACGCACTGCAGATCGGCGAATTTGCGGCAAAAGATGTAAAACCTGTACAACCAAAACAAAAACAGCAGCAGATACTCAGGTAGCACCTGTAAAGAACACAAGGTTTAAAACCTCAACAAATGTTGACTGCAGTCACCTACTGAGGACTTTCTGTACAGAGTTTTGCTGTGGTACAAGTTGTCTCCGGCGATGTGCACAGCCCGTTCCCACAAGACCTGGGCGGGACTTGGCCCGATCGTGGTGAACGTGCTCGGCGCATTGATTGGCTGGGTTCAACTCGCAACAGTCAGATATGGAATGTTGATCCTTGTGTGGAGCGGTGGGCGGGGTCTACGGGGGGGCGGCTACCAGCGTATTAATATAATGAGTTTGCCCCCGTTGACTGCACTCCGCACTCTGGTTTGGGACCAGTGTTGGTTGGGCTCTGTTTCGTCGGACGGCTCCTGTCATTCATTAGTGACTCGGCCCTCGGCTTTGTATGAAAGATGTGTCACGGACGCGCTGCGGCTCCTCCTCCGCCGCCGTTGCCCCCTTCCTCCTGGGGTAAACTGCTGCAGAGGATCGCCGACCTGACCGGCAGCTCCCCGGCTCAGTTTCCGCCGGACCGGCTGGAACACAAAGCAGAGCCCAGTCTGGACACTGACAGCGGTAAGTGTCATTATTCGGTCTCGTCTCGTGTCGGTGCTGGATCAGCCAACTCTCAATGCCTCTCCTGTTGTATTAAGCGTTAATGCTGGGGGAAAGAATGCTTTAGCTAATTGAAGTAAGGGAAAACAGGAGACTGATAGAACTTCAAGGTCTAGTTGGGCCGAACGGCCTGTGTTGGCCGTTCATCCTAAGTACTTTAATTATGTTTATATCTTGATTTGAAGCACCGGTATAAATTCATGAAAGCCAGTATTTTTGCCGCGGCACAGTATATCACAGACATGATCCTTAAATGTACTGTTGCGTGTAGTGATGTTATTCGTTAGACCAATTCCAATCAGAATCCGATTTATTATCGTTGACAATGATGTGGAATTCTACTGCGGCAGTGCCGTGCAATATTTAGTTTTAATATTTTCGTGTCCCCTTTCTAAATTGGCAGATTACGGGAGTTTGGAATCGGACCGTGACTCGGTCACCGACGACCCGTTTGAGGAGTTTCTGTGCGCCGATGTGATGCAGCTGGTTGAGCAGAGCCTGAGCGAGGCCAAGCGCGGTGCCCTTCGCTGCTTCAAGCTCCTCATCCCGGAGGAGTTGAGCGGCCAGGTGGCGGAGGAGCTGCTCCGGCTGGCAGCCAGCGAGCCTTGCGGCCTGCGGGGAGCCGTACTGCATCTCAGCGTGGAGGATGGCAACGTTTGCAAAGATGTGGACCGGATAGTGGTGGATGGCAGTCTGTCTCCCACCTTCGAGCTCGCCCTGGTGCTGAGATTGGAAGCTGGTATCTGGTCCAAGATCCAGGACCTCTTGACTTCGGGCCCCTCTTTCACTCCGGGGTATAGCCAAACACTCAGACTCAGCCCCAGGTTCCGGATCATTAAGAGAAAACTGTACAGTTCCAACGAGGTCTTGGTGGAAGAATGCTGAGCTGGTGGCCACTGAGTGACTAGGACAACTGCTGGGGCAGAAAGCCTCCTCTTGGGGGGGCTCTGATCTGGCCCCGGGAGGATTAGTTCACAGGCTGAGCAAGTTCACAGCCACACACCGGTGCTCTGTGTGGGAATCTGCACTTGGATGCCCTCCCCAAACCAGAGTGCTCGGTGTTGGCCAGTGTGGAGCCAGTTCTGCACTGGAGGGGACCTGTTTAGCAGTTTAAAATGACATGGTGCTAACTTGTGTATAAATGTAAATACCACTTTGTTGGGACAGTGGGTCTGCCGGGCAGCCTACTTTTTGACTGGCATTGGATATGCATACAATACAGAATTTTGATACTTTGGTGCTATTTTTACTGTTTGTACTAAGTGAATAAAAGAACAAACGTGGAACCTTTCTCTGTATGACCATTTATTGCTCTGTATTTACACCAAATAAATGAGGGGGATCTCATTCAAACCAATTGAATATTGAAAGACCTAGACAGAGTGGACGTAGAGGGGATGTTTCCTGTAATGGGCGAGTCTAGGACCAGTGGGCACAGCCTCAGACTAGAGGGACGTCCCTTTAGAACAGAGATGAGGAGGACTTTCTTTTGCCAGAGGGTGGTGAATCTGTGGAATTCTACCACATGTACCTGTGGAGAACGAGTCTCATTGGGTTTATTTGAAGCCAAGGTTGATAGGTTCTTGATTACTAAGGGCATCAAAAGTTACAGGGAGAAGGCAGAAAGATGGTGTTGAGAGAGAAAATAAATCAGCCATGATGGAATGGTGGAGCTGAATGGCCTAATTCTGCTCCTTTGTCTTAGGGAATTTTTAGGAATGAACTTGCTGCCTCTGTTGCAGCTTCAGTGTACTGTACAAGTCAGCTGGGCATTTGGTTCAGATTGAGAACTGCATCAAATTGGACCCTGTCCCAGTTACCACCGCAAGCTGCTACGTGGTCCTAGTGCTCACAGTTAATTCTAGAGTTGCCAATGCCTTTTTTCCGCAAGAGTTTATTATCAAGCCACTTCCCTTGTAGTTTGAGTGTAACTAATACTTTAAAAGCAGCCTGGTTTACTGGCAAAATCAGTTTTCTCACTTACCGGACCACTTGATGCCACACAATCCAGAAATCAGCACGTTTTTCCCTTGTCTTGGTTTACAAATCTGGGAGGTAAAGGGGAATGAGGGTCAGTAAATGAAGTATGTACTTAAATTCTAAACTTGCGGGCGGGGAGAGAACCATAATCGGTAGCAGATGTAAAAGAGAACAGCTGCTGTAATTTGGAGTGCAAGGCAAACATGCAAACCAATGGCCTCTAACCTGAAACACTGGCTATCAAAATCAGAATCAGGTTCAATATCACTGGCATATGTCGTGAAATCTATTGATGATGTGGCAGCAGTACATTGCAATACATAATAATAGAAAAAACAATTACAGGAAGTATATATAGAATAGTTAAGTAAGTACAATAGAAACTTTAAAAAAAGTGAGGTAGTGTTCATGGATTCAATGCCCATTCGGAAATCAGATGGAAGAGGGGAAGAAGCTGTTCCTGAATCACTGAGTGTGTGTCTTCAGCCTCCTGTACCACCTTCCTGATGGTAGCAATGAGAAGAGGGCATGACCTGGGTGATTGGGGTTCCTAATGGAGGGTGTCGCCATCACCCATTTCTCTCTACAGATGCTGCCCAACCTGCTGAGTTCCTACAGCAATTTTTGTTTTGTATCAATTGATAAACAGTCCTGATTCAATTAGGAGGATGTTGTTTATTACTTCAGACGCTGTGGTTAAATCATCATAATTCCATCTGGAACATTAAACAGAGTCTGCCCTTGGGATATAAGATACCATCTGTTATTTCAAAGCAATGGGGAGAACACTCTGTTGCCCTGACATTTGAGGCAACAATGTAACTAACATTTTAAGAGCAGTCTGGTGTATTATCTCTGGAGGATAAACTGGCAAAACCAGTTTTCTCACTTACCGGACCACTTGATGCAAAAAAAAATCCCTAAATCAGCATATCTTCACCCTGTCCTGGGCTTTTGCATATGAAGAAATTGAGGAATTAGGATAATTCAGGATAGGAGAAAAATGAGTGGCCATAATCCTAGACATACAGGATTTACAGATGCTGGAAATCTAAGGCAACACACTGAAAATGCTGAAGGAACTCGGCCGGTCAGGTAAAATCTATGGAGAAGAATAAATAGTTCCCCTCCATAGAGAGGAACTTTCTGCCAGAAACAAGCTGGTTCTAGTCAAGACTCTTTATCAGAATTGGGGAGGAAGACAATACTGTATAAAGTTTGGGGGGAGCAGTCAGAGAGAATACAAGTGATATGTGAGACCTAGGCAGGGGAAAAGCAGGGGTGGGGGGGGATGATAAGGGGCCCTAAACTGCTCACAAGTGCAGTCTGACCAATGCCTTATAAAGCCTCAGCACTCCAACCTTGCTTTTATGTTCTAGTCCTCTCAAAATGAATGCTAACATTGCATTTGTCTTCCTTACTGTATAAATGGGTGCTCAACATTTCTATCTATAGTTATCCTTCACTGGTCTATATTTAGACCTTGCTGCAAAATAATCTTGGAATTGTACTTGAACTATTAAGCAGACCACAACTGAGCCTGTCCCTAGGGCTTAGTGGCCACTTACTCAAAGGACTTGCTGATTGTAATCGAGGCTCTACTCACAACAGTTTGACCTTTTAACTTTTTTAAAATGAGAATTTAAAAATGATGCCTAGCAGGTTAGGTTTCAGCTGAGAGGGCAATATTTCAAGTTGATCAGTTGTTATTAAATGTCCTTTGATGGGGATTGGTTGTCCTGGGAAGGCTGGTGTTCTGGGATGCCATTTTACAGAGTCCTATGTTTCCTGCTATGTCCACTGAAAGTGTAAAGTAAATTTATTAATACATATATGTCACCATATAAACCCCTGAGATATATTTTCTTGCAGGCATTCACGGTAAATACAAAGAAACACCATTGAATCAATGAAAGACAGCACCCAACAAGGTGAACAAACAACCAATGTGTAAATACTCCTGCCAAGAACATCGGCTTGCAATAGGAGACTGAGAGGATCGACTAGGCCCCTTAAGAAAACTTGGAGCCACAATTTGCTTTGCACTCACTCCCATTTCCATTGAAGGGGTTTTCTTTCCAGTGACTTCTGTCCAACATTAGACTGGGAACCCCATTGCTGGGGGAGGGGGTGGTGGTGGTGGCAAGATGACACACCGTGGTTGACAAGGGAAGTCAAGGCCAACATAAAAGCAAAAGACAGAACATATAATAGAGCAAAGATAGTGGGAAGTTAGCAGATTGGGAAACTTAAAAACAAACAGAAGACAATTTTAAAAGTCACATGGGGGGAAAAGATGAAATATGAAGGTAGCCAACAATATCGAAGAAGATACCAAAAGTTTTTTTTCAGATATATATAAGAGAAAAACAGAGGCGAAAGCAGATATTGGACTGCTGGAAAATGATACTGAGGAAGTAGTAATGGGAGACAAGGAAGTGGCAGATGAATTGAATAAGTATTTTGCATCAATTTTCATTATGGAAAACACTACCAGTATGCCGGAAGTTTGAGAGGTCAGGGGGCAGAAGTGAGTGCAGTTGTGATTACCTGGGAGAAGGTGCTTTGAAAGGTCTGAAGGTAGATAAGTCACCTGGACCAAATGGACTACACCCCAGGGTTCTGAAAGAGGTTGCTCAAGAGATTGTAGAGGCATTAGTAATGCTTTTTCAAGAATCACTAGATTCTGGAATGGTTCTGGAGGAGTACAAATTTGCAAATATCACTCCACTCTTCAAGAAGGGAGAAAGGCAGAAGAAAGTAAATTACAGGCCAGTTAGCCTGACTTCAGTGGTTGGAAAGATGTTGGAGTCAATTGTTAAGCATGTGCTTTCAGGGTACTTGATGGCACATGGTTAAATAGGGCAAAGTTAGTATGGTTTCCATGAGGGAAAATCTTGCCTGACGAATTTGTTTGAATTCTTTGAGGAAATAACAATCAGAATAGATGAAGGAGAATCAGTGGATGTGTGTATTTAAGATCTTCAGAAGGTCTTTGCCAAAGTGCCACACATGAGGCTGCTTAGCAAGGTAAGAGCCCATGGTATGACAGGCAAGATTCTAACATGGATAGAGCATTGGCCAGTTGGCAGGAGGTAAAGAGTGGGAGTAAAGGGAGCCTTTCTGATTGGCTGCAGGTGACAAGTGATGTTCCACAGGGGTCGGTACTGGGTCCCACTCCCTACGTTGCATGTTAATATTTTGGATAGTGGAATTGATGGCTTTGTAGCCAAGTTTGCAGATGATACAAAGATAGCTGGAGGGGTTGTTAGTGTTGAGGAAGCAGGAAGGGTGCAGAAGGACTTAAGACAGATTTTGAGAATGGGCAAAGAAGTGGTTGATAGAAAGAATAAAAGAATAGACTATTTTCTCAACAGGAAGAAAATTCAAACTCTGAGATGCAAAGGGCCTTGGGAGTCCTCGAGCAGGATTCCCTAAAGGTTAACCTGCAGGTTGAGCTGGTGGTGAGGAACGCAAGTTGAACGTTAGCAGCCATTTTGAGAGGACTAGAATATAGAAACAAGGATGAAATGCTGAGGCTTTATAAGGCACTGGTGACGCCTCACTTGGAGTATTGTGAGCTGTTTTGGGCCCCTTATTTAAGAAAGGATGTGCTGATATTGTAAGGTGTTTGGAGGAGGTTCATGAGAATTATTCCGGGAAAGAAGGGCATATTGGATGAGGAGTAATTGTTGGCTCTGGGGCGTTACTCGCTGGAATTTAGAAGAATGGGAGGGGGAACTCAAAATAATTTTATGAGACTCTTAGATAGGTGCATGGAGCTCAGAAAAACAGAGGGCTATGCAGTAGGGAAATCTTAGGCAGCTTCCAGAGTAGGTTACACGGCCGGCATAACATTGTGGGCCGAAGGGCCTGTATTGTGCTGTAGATTTTCTACGTTCTATCTCAGTGAAACCTATTGAATGATGAAAGGCCGAGACGAGTGGATCTAGGGAGAAGGCAGGAGAACGGAGTAGAGAGGGAAATGGATCAGCCATGATGAAATGGGCTTGATGGGCTGAATGGCCTAATTCTGCTCCTATGTTTTATGGTCTTAAAAGCAGTTCAGAATATTTTATCATATGGCTCCTTGGATTGTTGCAAAATTATTAATATATTTCCAGTGTGTTCCTTATCATTGGTCTGCAACAGAAAGTTCATAAACCTGTTCTTGGCCATACTGTTTCCTGGCAACTCTTCCAAAGATATTACCAGCTTGCCTTGTGTTGACTGTGCAGACTGGAAGTTAAATGACAGTCTGATTATGGCCCCGGAGTATCACTCATGATACAGTGATCAAGCCCATTGCCACACCTTGCAACTAAGGCGGGGAAGCCCCAGGTGATGATCTCATCAGACCTTGAATAACCTGCCTTTATTATTTCATTGAATTTATCATGTGTGCTGATAATAACAACTCAAAGCCAAATCATGTCTCAAATGTGTGACAGCCAGCCGTTGTTCAGCCGGTGACAAATTTTAAGTTAGAAACTTGTACATTCAGTTCCTGTGACCTTGGCACTGAAATCTAGGCCAATACATAGAACATAGAGTACAGCACAGAAACAGTCCCATTGACCCACAGTTTTGTGTTAAACTAATCAAGTATATAACAAACAAGATCAAATCTGCAGATCTGTATATATCTGAAAATCAGTTTATAACACCTAGTTAAAATATTCCCTCACAACACGCTGGAGGAACTCAGCAGGTTGGGCAGCATCCGTGGAAACAATAAGTTGACGTTTCGGGCCGGAACCCTTCGTTAGGACTGTAGAGGGAAGGGGCAGAGGCCCTATAAAGAAGGTGGGGGGGGTGGGGGTTGGAAGGAGAAGGCTGGTAGGTTCAGTTGAAAAACCAGTAATTTGAAATCCAAAGGGGTGGGGGAGGGGAAGCAGGGAGGTGATAGGCAGAAAAACAATGGGTAGTAGAAGGAGGCAGAACCATGAGGGAGGTGAGGTAGTCTTCAGCCCCTTTGTATGAACATAGAATTTTCCAACTTCTGGTAATTCCATCCCCCTCCCTTCCACTATCCCTATTTCACTCTGCCCCCTCCCCCAGCTGCCTATCACCTCCCTCATGGTTCCGCCTCCTTCTACTACCCATTGTTTTCCTGCCCATCACCTCCCTGCTTCCCCTCCCCTACCCTTTTGTCTTTCAAGTTACTGGTTTTTCAACTGAACCTACCAGCCTTCTCCTTCCAACCCTTCCCCACCTTCTTTATAGGGCCTCTGCCCCTTCCCTCTTCAGTCCTGATGAAGGGTTCCGGCCCAAAATGTCAACTCATCGTTTCCACAGATGCTGCCCGACCTGCTGAGTTCCTCCAGTGTGTTGTGAGTGTTGCTTTGATCCCAGCATCTGCAGATTATTTTGTGTTTAAAATATTCTCTTCTGTAAAGTACTCCAGTGCTGAGATGCTGCCTGCTCTCCTTAAACACTCAGTGGCCACTTTATTAGGTATCTCCTGTACCTTATAAAGTGGCCACTGAGTGAGTGTATCTTCAAGGTCTTCTGCCCATCCACTTCAAGGTTCGATGTGTTGCGCATTCAGAGATGTTCTTCTGCACGCCCCTGTTGTTGTAAGGCATGGTTACATGAGTTACTATCACCTTCCTGTCAGCTTGAACCAGTCTGACCATTCTCCTCCGACTTCTCTTATTGCCCGCAGAACTGCCACTCACTGGACATTTTTTTTCATTCTCCACACCATTCTCTGTAAATTCTAGAGACTGATATGCATGAAGATCCAGGAGATCAGCAATACTCAAAGCACCCCATCTGGCACAGTAATAGTCACTTAGATCACATTCCTTCCCCATTCTGATGTTTGGCCTGTACAACAGCTGGACACCTTGACCATGTCTGCATGCTTTTATGCATTGAGTTGCTGTCACATGATTAGCTGATTAAATATTTGCATTTGTACCTAACAAATTGGCCACTGAGTACATTTCCTTACAACACAGGAGGAGATTACTTGGCTCATTATGTCGGCTTTCAGAGCAATCACATCCACATTGTCCTCAAGCTTATCCTCCTATGACCTATTGCCCTATTCTCTCTCACAACAACTCTTCCCCTTCCTCTCTCCACCAACCCCACTCCCGCACAAGATTCTCCTCCAACCTACCCATCTTATGGTCTTTTCTAAGGTGGCAATTTACAGTAGCTAGTTAATCTACTAGTCCTTAGTGGTGTGGGATGAAACCAGAGCAAATGGGGCAAGCCTTCCCATCACAGGGAGAATGTGCAAACTCCACATAGACAGCACTGGAGCTCAGGATCAGACCCTGGTCACGGGCAGAACATATAAACTCCACTTAGACAGCAATGGAGATCAGGATCAGACCCTGGTCACAGGGAGAACATATAAACTCCACTCAGACGGCAATGGAGCTCAGGATCGGACCCTGGTCACAGGCAGAACGTATAAACTTGACATAGACAACAGTGGAGTTCAGAGAAAAATTTTTGGATGGAGTTCTCAACTAAGACTCTACCTGGCCTCAGGAGAAGATGAAAGATCTTGCAGCACTGTTTTGAAGAGAGGATGCTGAGATACATCCTAGGATGCGCTGGGACACATCATCTGTGATGTAACCTGGGGTCATCGGGTGTTTCGACATCAGACACTCTTGCCCAGGTGACCCAGCCATGGTTGATCAGGCCCTGGCTTGTGTCGCAGGAGCACTGGTCATTAGGTTATTCCTCTTGATTCATTGCCATCCAGAGGCTCGCTCTGCAGCTTCTCTGATGGTCCTAACAGCTCTTTCCTTTGACCCTTCCACAGTGCCAAGGAGAGAGTAGATTCTGCAGAGCGAGCAGCCAGCTAAACCCTACACCCCACCTCTCTAGCCTCGTTATCCTGGGCTGCTGGCTATTTATCCCTCACTCACTGTTTCTATAACAGAACATCTCATAATCCCATTAGTCCATGGAAACTTTCTGAGCACACATGGTTTGGATTTCTTAAGTGGCAACAGTTACTGCACCTTGCTGCCTTCGAAGATTTTGGGATGCTGAATTGGAGTTGATGTATTTTAAGATTATACAAAGGTGATGGGTGGACTG
Source organism: Mobula birostris (assembly GCF_030028105.1). NCBI lineage: Eukaryota > Metazoa > Chordata > Chondrichthyes > Myliobatiformes > Myliobatidae > Mobula > Mobula birostris. The sequence goes on along the minus strand of NC_092387.1, from coordinate 50,091,032 downwards.
AACTTGGTGTAGTTATTGGATGGGCTGTAGAATTTTAGATAATCTCAAGATTACGAAGAGCGAAAGACAGGAGGCCAATTAGGAATGCCATTAGAGGAAGCTTTCTGCAATGTATCCAATTTCAGTACCCATAATTTACATGGGAACAGTTAAGTAGAACAGCTTGGACAATTTAAAAAGTGAATAGTATAAGTCAAAGTCAAAGGACAAAGCTGAAGTAAAATTCATTATCAAAGTCTGTATGTGATTATATACTACCTTGAGATTCATTTCTTTGCTAGCATTTACAGAAAAATAAAGAAATACAATATAATTTATGAAAAATATACAAATGCAAAGAATGACAAACGTACAAAGGAAGATAGATTGCGCAAATGAAGAAAATAAATAATACTGAGAACACGAGTTGTAGAGACCTTGAAAGTGGATCTACAGGTTGTGGAATCAGTTCAGAGTTGAGGTGAGTAAAGTGATCTACGCTGGTTCTGGAGCCTGATGGAGTTGTAGGTTAATGACTATTTCTGAACGTGATGGCGTGGAACCTAAGGCTTCTGTACCTCCTGCCCGATGGCAATAGCGAGAAGAGATTAGCCTGTAGAGTGGGGTCCTTGCTGACGAGCGCTGATTTCTCCATGTAAATATGATCAATTGTGGGGCGGGCTCTGCCTGTGATGTACTGGGCTATATTGACCACTTCTTGAAGACTTTTCCGTTCCTGGGCATTGCGTTTCCATACCAGGCTGTGAAGTTTGTCAAAGATTTTGGTAACATGCCGAATCTATGGAAATTTCGAATAAATTAGAGGCGCTGTGATAGCACATATATGCTGATCCCAGGACAAAATTACAGCATACAAGTCCATTTGCCCTATTCAGTTAAAGCTGTAGTACTGCCTTCAACTAAAAATCGGGACGATGCTGTGCTGTGACGTCACAGACAGAACGACAGCCAATGCGAGGGAGGGAAGCAGATCATTGGTCCAAGAGTTGTTGTAATTGTGCGACTGCGAATCATCTAATTGGCCGGACTGAGTCTCCTGAGAATGTGGTTTGCAGGGGAAGAAAATCCGCAGCAGTTATTCTGCGGTAAAGGAAACAGCTGTTCTCGAACAATGTCAGGGTTTGATATGAGCTTTACTGGTTCAGTCGTGGTAAATGCAGCTCTGCTAAATCACCAACAAACACAGACCGGAACTGTCGACATTATGCCCATATCTCAGTCGAATACCAGTAGGGTATAGGTGATCCACCAGGGACAGGGTCTGCATCCACGGTCCTGGAGACTGCATTGTGGTGCAGTTGTCTCACGGCTCCAGTGACCCGGGATCAACCTTCGCCTCCCGTGCTCTCTGTATGACATTTGCGTGTGACTGGCGGGTTTCTCCCCACAACCCAGCGATGCGTGGGCTGGTGGGTTAAACTAACCGCTATAAATTGCCTCTAGTGTGTAAAAGAGGATTAGAATCTAAGGGAGTTGGTGGGAAAGTGGTGGGGAGAATAAAATACAGCATTAGGCTCAATGGCCGCATAGACTCGATGGGCCGAAGGGCCTGTTTCTATGCTGAACAACTCTGTCAAGCTACGATGTTCAATGTCACTGGGCATACTGCACTGGCCTCTTTCAGATTTCTGAAGTGCTTGCATGTTTTTTAAAAAAACAAAACAGCAATTATAACACGACAAAACTAATCAAGGTGATGTTCGAGGAATCTTGATATAGTCCTTCTCAGGTTACAGGAGGGCCCTGTTTCTGTGAACTGTTGTAACCCGGACAGTTTTAAAATGGAGAATGCAGTCATGGACAAAGTTCCCTCCCACTCGGCGGAAGATCCCTGCAGCCGGCGGCAAATCCATCCTACGGCCTCTTTAACTCCCGTTCATAGGTATCGGCCGTACACATATCGGACCCTTCTAACCCGGGAAGGACCTGTATCCAGTGTTATTTCCTTAATGCCGGTGATAAATCATCCAATAGTTTGAAATGAGCAGTGTAAATAATACCGGGAAGTGATAGATTATGGATTTCTTTTCTGGATAACTGGGTAATTCGAGTTAAGTAATTTAGGTCTGAGCAGGGCATACTATTTCTTCGTTTATTTCACAGTGCAGAAAATTTTCTGCTCCGTCTTGGAAAATTTCAGAGTTCTTTATAATCACCTCAAAGTATAGTAACTTTTGAAAGAGATTTCTGAGTAGCAAAGTAACCTAGTTTCGATGAGATGACCTCCCACTTTTGGTCAGTAGAAGTTGAAAGAACGCGTCTAAAATTTTGAATGGTAATTGTGCAACATGATTAACTTTTGACTATAGAAAATTTAGTAGTTGAAGTTCTCACAGGGCTTGACAAGCTGGAGGTAGAACCAGGGGTCAGTATGGGGCAAACGGGTTGGTCATCATGGACTGAGATAAGCAGAAGATTCTCCACTCAAGGGCGGCACGATAGCGTGACGCTATTACAGCATCAATTCCTGCCGCAGTCTGCTAGGAGTTTCTACGTTTTCCCCGTGACCGCATGGGTTCCTCCCACAGTTAGTAGATTACTTCAGTCACATGGGTGAAATTGGGCTCTCTGGGCTGGAAGGTCCTGTAGTTGTGCTGGATCTCTAAATAATTATTTTTAAAAAGTACGGCGAAACTTTGGAATTCTCTCCCGAAGGTTTAGTCATTGAGTTAATGCAAATCGAAAATCAACACATTTCTAGATCCTAAGGCAATTAAGGAAAATTGCAGTCATTAATTATTATTATAAATATTATTTGGCAATCCAGCGCGGAATCTGGCCCTTTGAGCCAGTACGCCCCCAGGTGGGAGGAAAAGGGAGAACCTGGGGAAATCCCACACATTCCACGTGGAGGACATACAGACTCCTTAAGGACAACGCCGGAATTTAATTCCGAACTCGGAACGCCCCGAGCTGTAATAACGTCGTGCTAACCGCTACGCTACAGTGGGATGGGGAAGGAAAATGGAATTGAGAGGGAAGGTTCAAAGCAAAACTTATAATCAGAGTACATGCATGTTACCACATACAACCCTGAGATTCTGTTTCCTGCAGGCAAACTCAGCAAATCTCTAGAACAGTAACCGTAAACCAGATTGATGAACAACAAACTGTGCAAATGCAAATATAAATAAATAGCAATGAATAATGAGAGCATGAAATAACAAGAAAGAGTCGTTAAAGCGGGACCATCGGTTGTGGGAACACCGGAAGTAGAATGAGTGTAGTTATCCCCTTTTGTTCAAGAGCCTGATAGTTCAGGGGTAGTAGCTGTTCTTGAACCTGGTGGTGTGGGTCCTGAGGCACTTGAACCTTTTACCTGATGGCAGCGAGAAAGGAGCGGGGCCTGGGCGGTGACGATCTTTGATGACGGATGCTGCTTTTCTACAGCAATGTTTCATGTCGATGTGCTCAATGGTTGGGAGGGTTTTGCCCAGGTTGTACTGGACGAAATCCACTACCTTTTGTAGGATTTTCTGCTCAAAGGCACTGGTGTCCCCATACCAGGACATAATGCAGCCAGTCAATATGCTTTCCACCACACATCTATAGAAGTGTGTCACTATTTTTGATGACATGCCGAATCTCTGCAGACTCCTGGCAAATTTGAGGCTCTATGGTACTTTCTTTGCAATTACATTTATATGATGCATCTGGGACAGGTCTCCTGAGATAGTGACACCCAGGGAATGAAGTTACTGACCCTCTCCATCCCTGCTGCTCCGATGAGTGCTGGCTCATGGACCTCTGGTTTCCCTCTCCTGGTCTACAATCAATTTCTTGATTTTGTTGGCATTGAGTGAGAGGTTGTTGTTATTACACCATTCAGCCAAATTTTCCATCTCCCTCCTGTATTCTGATCCATTGCCACCTTTGATACGGCCCACAACAGTGGTGTCATCAGTGAACTTGTGTATGGTTTGGAGCTGTACTTAGCCACAGTCATAGGTGTAAAGTGAGTAGAGCGGGGATTAGGCACACATCCCCGTGCTGATGGAGATTGTGGAGATGTTTTTGCCAATCCGAATTAACTGGGGTCTGCAAGTGAGGAAATCCAGGATCTAAGGGGGTGTTGAGGCCAGGTCGTGGAGTTTACTGATTAGTTTTGAGGGGATGGTGGTATTAAATGCTGAGCTGTAATCGATAAAGAGTATCCTGATGCATGCATCTTTGCTGTCCAGATGTTCCAGGATTGTGTGACGAGCCAATGAGATGGCATCTGCTGTGGAGCTGTTGCTTCGGTAGGCAAATTGAAGAATCTTTATGAGTAGCACAACAGGTTTGAATGGTCAAACTCCTGCCAACTCTTATGTGGTTATGAACCAGCTGGAACATTTCCCTTACCTATATAAAAAAAAGTGCCTGATTTCTGCTTAACCAGTGGAATAGGTAGGCAACACTTCTGTTGAACATTTGGTTCAAAGGCCAGCACTCACTCAGCATCATTCTGGAGCATGAGGATGGATCACAGAACAGTACAAACAGTAGAAGCTCTTCAGCCCACAATGTTATACCAACCCTTTAAACTACTCCAAGATCAATCTCTCCCTTCTACTGTACATAGTCCTTCATTTCTTTTCCCATCCATGTGCCTATCTAAGAGTCTTTTAAATGTCCCTAATATATCTGCCTCTACCACCGCTCCTGGCAGTGTGCTGAATGCGTCCACCACTCTGTTAAAAAACTACCTCTGACATCTGAGTGAGCCAGACATCTGGTTCAGAGATGGCAGTGCCACCAAAGAACCAAGCTTCAACTTTCAATTAACTCAGAGAGCAGGGAATGAAACTGTTTCCAGTTGCCCTGTTATACGTTGCTTCAGGGCAGCTGTGGCTGCTTCTTCCTTTATGAGCACAGGTGTTCATTCTGTGCTTTGCTCCACACGGTGTAGTTTTTAACCTCCACAGTCTTCTCTGATTGTGGCACTTCATGTATGACATGAGTGTTTGCTGGCTCTAGGTCTGTACTCACTGGAATTCAAAAGAATGACCTATTGAATATTTAAAAGCCTAGATCAGGGGTTCCCAATCTGCGGTCCATGGACCCGTTGTTTAATTGTTGGTCCATGGCATAAAAAAGGTTGGGATCCCCTGTCCTTGATAGAGTCCCAGCACAACCAATGCAATCTCACTGGTATGTTTTATTCACTTATATTTGCTTCAGTTAGGAAGCTGGATGTTCATTATCAGTAAGTAGTTATTATGATTGGGACCCTGCTCATCAACTCCTCTCTTTTAGCTGGGTCATGTGATCAGCAGGACTGTTGTGCCACTTTAAGTCCCCTCCTGACAAAGACAGGTTGTCACAATAATTACTTAGAATCCAAGCAACAAGATTTAAGTCACATTGAAAACCAAACTTTAATCTGTTCCTAACCATGAACCCAACATTGGCATATATATGCATTCATTACTGTTATTACACGGAATATTCCCAAATTCCTTAGATTTGGGACAAGTTGCAACCATTGAGCTTCAATTTCAAAGTTCAAAGAACATTTCTTTATCAAAGTAAGTATATACTTTACGCAACCTTGAGATTCATCTCCTTACGGGCAACCATAAAACAAAAAAACCCAACAGAACCCATTAAGAAGACCGTCAAACACATAATGTACAGAAAAAACAAATCACGTAAACAATAAAAGCAAGCACATAACATTCAGAACTGAAGTTCACAAAAATGAGTCCACAGCCACGACGCCAGTTCATCACTGCAGCTGGTCCAGGAGCCTGTTAGTTGCAGGCCACAGCCTCAATTCAGCACAGAAATGAGTAAACCCCGACAATTTGACCTTTTCAATCTGGCCTGGTGCTTAAATCGGTCAAACATCAGCTTGTTCCTCATTCTTGGGCCTGGGCTCTGCCACCTTGATTCTGCTGCATTGAACTGCCTCAAGTCTGCTCCTGCGGCCAAACACTTGCTGGTTCCCTGCTCTCGGGACCCGGCCTGACCGCCTTGATTCAGTCTGTACAGGTGGTGCAAAAGCTCGACTCTGAAACGGAAGTTACAGGCTATTAATTGCAGTGATCATTTTTGAGATAACAGCAGATGGAGTCAAAAGGAAACTCCTCCCAGCTTCAGGTCTCCTGGATTTAAGTCCCCTCTGCTCCTGGTACCATCAGCAATGAGTGACCAAACAGGAAAAAGCCAGAGTTACAGTTTGCTCCTCCTAGGGCTTGAAGTTCTGTTCTGGAGTGTCCAAAGTGCGTGGAGATGCTTGTTTTCTTTGTTCAGTCCCTCAAAGACCGTAGCATCGTTCGTTCGGCAGTAGGTGGACAGAAAAGGATGCAGGACTGTGATTGGAAGGCTGAAGTTTAGGTGGGGGTAGGTGGCTCCCCTGGAGTTATTTCGGGCATTGCTGGAAACAATCCCTGCAGGGAGAAACATTGCAAGTTTAACACTGATACATTAGTGTTAAGGACGATCACTAAATGTCTTAACGGAATCTCCCTGCGTGGAGACAAAAGGGTGAACGTACAGCAAATCCCAAGGCAATCTGATGTTAAGTATTTTCCAAAACACTAATGTGATTCAGGACGTTCCAAAAGGCTTCACGACCAAGGAGGCTCTCCTTGTAATGTGGAAGTCACTGCAGGACTAGTATGTGTCCAGCTCAAGAAGCAGGCAGGAAAAATCATTCAGGACACTACACACCTTTTGCCTTTTCTAAAAGCTCTCTTCTGGAAAGGGTTATAGGGCTATTGAAATAAAAATCTCATGGCACCTTAAAAATTTCATCTCCCAGGCAGTTAATCTGATCAGCCATTCCAGTTAGCCCCCTCACCCCCTCTATTACCTCAGTCACTGCTCTGCACTGTAAAAACTTTTAGCCAGTATTTATAATGCTGCCTACATTGCAAATACACGATGGCATTTATATACATTTTATTGCATATCCGTGCTATAACTTCTATATTTAATATAATTATTTTTTCTTTATCATTGTTGAATGCTGATTTTGTTGCACGCTGTGCCAACACGACAGTAAATTCCCAATACATGTAAATGTTTATGGTGAAAAAGTTAATCCATGAAAATGTGGCGGTAGCTTGTCATGCACACTGCACAGTAAAAACAAAAGCTCTTCAGCCCATTGAGTATGTGGCAACCCTTAAGCATCCATCTAATTTAATCTTATTTTATTACTCTCAACATTCTTCTCAGATTCCCTGGATTCTAACATTGGTCCACTCATTAGGGGTAGTGTAGAAAGGCAAATTAGGGGTTAGGGGTTTTCTTCAACCCCTAAGCACTATAGGAAGATCTTGCAAACCCCATGTCAATAGGCAGTGAAGTTTCACCAGCTGTGCCAATATGCACAAAGCAAGCTCCCATGACAGCAATCACCATTTATTTTGGTGCTTTTGTTGAGGGGTAAGTACTGCCCAAGACAGCCTGGAGAACCACCAACCCTGCTCTCCATAGCACATCCAACCTCTCCACCCTACCCTGTAAATAGCTGACCTCCTCAATGAACTCCAAACACAGACCACCTACCCAGTAACTCTCCACTTCCGGTTCGAAAGACAGGTCCGCCACTAGCCCCAGCGTGAACAGCGCAGGTGGTCTGGAGCATTACGGGTCGGCCCTCCATAGTGACCACAGCAGACAGAATCCCTGCTGTCACCGAGGGCCCACACGCACGGCCAAACACTCCATAGCCAATTACACAGACGTCCTCTCCTGCAGATAGCAGCACATAAATTCACTTGAAGTATCACATCACATTTGAAAAAAGTGACCATGAGTTTGATTGTATATTAGAGTGTGGCACGGAGTCCATCTTTCCTTACACTTGAATGAGATTTCTGCCCTTTCCAACGTCCAAGCCATTATGATATGGCCCTTTGTTATCTTATTCTGTTTCCTACTTTACAAAAGTAATTCCATTGCAAAAGTACTTCAATGTTATAAGACCCTTTAAGATGCCCTGGCAATGTAAAGGGAACAACAAGAAGTTGCATTTAATATTTTATTTGGGCACCCATCAAGAGCATTAGTGAAGAAAATCTTACATTAAACCAAATAAAGAAATATTAGTCAGGCGACCAGAAGCTTGTTTATTAAGATAGATTAAAGATAAGCTTTGTCACACGCACACTGAAACTGCGAAACATACAGTGAAATGTGTTGTTTGCCTCAACCAGTCCAAAGGTATGCTGGGAGCAGCTTGCAAGTGTCACCATGCTTTTGGTGCCAACGTAGCATGCGCACAATTTACTAACCCTAACCTTTGAATTGCAGGAGGAAGCCCAGGGGAAACTCATGCGGTCACGGAGAGAACGTACAAACTCCTTAAAGAGAGTGGCAGGATTGAACCCCAACCACTGGCACGGTAAAGGGTTATGCTAACTGCTATGCTGCTGTTAAAGAGCACCTCAAAATGAAAGTAAGGTAGAAACTCAGAGAGCAGAAGGACGGTAGGGGCAGAATTTGTGATGGGGCTGAAGACAACAGCTTTGGTCTTCCTGGCATTGCTTTGAAGGAAGTTTCTCCTCACCCGTGGAAAACAAGAACTTTTTCGCCCACATTCTCAAGGTTCTGAGAAAAGTGTACACTATGGACCTTTGAGAGACCATGGTTCTGAGAGAAGTGCACACTACAGACCATTGACAACTGCAGGAGGCTTTCACGGCTATGCTTCAGTTAAATACAAAATGTAACTGCTCCAAGAGACGATAATAGGTGCAAGAATATGTCACCTGACCCCCTTGAGTCTGCTGCACCATTCGTCAAGGTAATGGCTAGCCTTCTTGAAGGATGAAGGATGTCAAAGCTTTGGAGAGGGAGCAGAAGCAATTCACTAGGATGATGCTTGGATTCGAGAGCATGCACTATAAGAAGAGGTTGGATAAACTTGGTTTGTTTTCTCCACAGCAACGGAGGATGAGGGGAGAACTGATAGAGATCTCTAAGATTATGAGGGACATAAATAGAGTGGACAGCCAGTATTTTTCCCCAGGGTTGAAATGTCTAATACTAGAAAGCATGCATTTAAAATGAGAGGGGGTAAATTCAAAGGCGGAGTCAAGGGCAAGTTTTATTACACAGAGAGTGGTGGGTGCCATTTTGTGTGTGCTGCTCTGGATTTACAGCATCTGTAGAATCTGCTGTGTTTACAAAGAGGAGAACCTCTCTGCCCTACAATATCACTATATACCCAGTGACCACTTTATAGGTATACCTGCTCGTTAATGCAAATATCTAATCAGCCAATCATACAGCAGCAAGTCAATGGATAAAAGCATGCAAGCATGGTCAAGAGATTCAGTTGTTGTTCGGACCAAAACATAAGAATGGGGAAGAAATGTGACGTAAGTGACTTTGACCGTGGAATGATTGTTGGTGCCAGACCAACAATGAGTACCTCGGAAACTGTTCGTCTTGTGGGATTTTCACCCACAACAGTCTCTAGGGTTTACAGAGAATGGTGCGGAAAACAACAAAAAAAAACACCCAGGGAACAGCAGTTCTGTGGGCAAATATGCCTTTTTAATGAGAGACGTCAAAGGAGAATGGCCAAATTGACAGGAAGGCGACATTAACTCAAATAACCATGTGTTACAACAGCGGTGTGCAGAACAGCATCTCTGACTGCACAGCATGCAGAAACTTGAAGCGGATGGGCTACAGCAGCAGAAGACAATGAACATGCAATGGCAATGTTAGACTGGTATTGTTCGAAGACGAGAGCAACTTCTGCTTCTCTGTTTTAATTTGGATTCCCAGCAGCTGTTATTTTTGTCTTGATTCCTGACTGTTGATACCTTAATCCCCACAGCAGACACAGAGGCTTATATTTATGCTGAATTTGCAGTAGGATTTACCATTCTGTGCAGCTTTTTTGAACTGAAATTGTGTTATGACTACGCCTAATCAATATGAAGTATGTCAGGTTTTTAATGCTTCAATTTGTTTCATATTATCATCTTTCTCACTAAAAAATACAGATTGTCAAAGTCAAGCACAAACATTTCCAGAATGCCAGAAGACTTTTTCCATGCATCAGTCCCTTGCTTTGCTGTAAAAAGTGGCCACTGACCTGTTAATAAAGGTAAAAATTTAACCAGTAACCTCTGTGTCAATGGGTCCTCACACTGTGAAATGGAGATAAGCTTTTATCAACTGTTGCTGGATGGCTTTGTTCCCTGTTAGCTACATCGCAATATCTGACCCATCAGCACATTTACTCAAAGGGGGTTGGCAGTTTCACAATCAGTAGTTAAGTGTGCTAACTTTGTGAAACATGAGATTATACGCAACTAGGAGAAAGTTAAGAGTAATTCAGTCAACATGTAGCAGGTTTGATAAATGGTATTTAGATAGAAACCTCATAAGCCACATCCTTGACTTTTATACCTTCAAATCAAACTCCATCCATACAACAGTTGTTGAAGTAGGAAGAATTTAAAAATAAGATGGTAATAAAACTATAGCTTGAAGAATTTGCAGACACTTTGCAGGAAAGACTTTAAAAATTTCAAGTGCTTCATAATTGAGTTCACCACATTAAGAGTTCAATGTAAATGCTAGCATATGGGACTCATTGCCTTAAGTGTAGTGGAAATAAAATAACCAAGGCTTGCAAAAGGGAGCTGGATAGGGGAAATAACTTGCAGGGGTATGGGGAAAGAATATATGAATATGACTAAAGGATTTGGACAACTACGAGCCATCATGACACACACTTGATGGTCTAAATGGCTTCCTTCTAGGCTCTACTGATTCTATGAAAGCTGTTGTTAAAATTAAATGAATTTCTAATACTGTATATACTTCTCTATACCATCCTCTTAAGTGAGAATATTTGGTTCAAAATGTAATTTTTGTTTTTGAATTATATCCATTAAGTTAGCTTCCCTGAGTTAACCCTTGATCAATCCTTACCCATCTTAAAATCAGAAGCAATAGTGGGTATTTCAATCAATGAGTGATCTTCTTCCAGTTCCACCACTGCCACATCGTAGGCTGAATTTTTCTTTGTGGCAAACACCACTCTTCCCTTTAACACAAGGTAGCTGTTCAAAGTTCAAAGTAAATTTATTATCGAAGTACATAAATGTCTCCATATACAACCCCGAGATTCATTTTCTTGTGGGCATTCACAGTAGAATCAATGAAAAAATACACACAAAGACTAACAAACAACCATTCTTACTACGGGTAAGGTAACCAGAAATGCACACAATATTTCAGATATTCCAAGGACTCACACAGCTGTAATGTGATGCCCCAACTCCTGTAGTCCATGCCTGGCTGCTGAAGACAAGCATGCCATATGCTTTATTTACCACCTTGTCTACTGAATCACCACTTTCCAGGAATCTTGTACTTGTCCCCCACAAGGTCTCTCTGTTCTCCGTCCCCAGGGCACAACCGTTCACTGTGGAGAGCTGCAACACTGAAATTGTGCTTTGTTTGCTGATGTTTACTGAACATAAGACATAGAAGCAGAAGTAGGCTATTTGGCTCATTGAGCCTGCTCCATCTTTCCAACATGGCTGATTCATTATCCCTTTCAACCCCATACTCCTGCCTTCTCCCCAAAACCTCTGACGCCTTGGCTAATCAAGAATCTATCAATCTCTGCTTTAAATATGCCCAATGAGTTTACCTCTACAGCTGTCTGTGGCAATGAATTCCACAGATTCACTACTCTCTGGCTAAAGAAATTCAATTTCACCTCTGTTCTAAATGGGCATCCCTCTGTTCTGAGGCTGTGCCCTCTGGTCCTAGAATCACCCACTACATGAAACATTCCCTCTACATCCACTCCATCTAGGGCTTTCATAGGTTTGATAGGTTTCATTTAGATCTTTTCTCATTCTCCAGCGAGTACAGACCCAGAGCCATTAAACACTCCTCAGATGTTTACCCTTCCATTCCAGGAATCCTTCTCATGAACCTCCTCTGGATCCTCACTAATGCCAGCATATTTTTCTTAGATAAGGGGCCCAAAACTGCTCACGATACTCCAAGTGCTGCCTGACCAATACCTTATAAAAGCTCAGTGTTATGTCCTTAGCAGATACCTGTGCAGAAAGCTAAAATTCTCCAACAGCTCCAAAATTTTGAGCTCAGCCACAACTTTGCTCCCTTCCTAACTCTCTCTGCCCCTTTCATCCATCCTGTGCCTGTCGACCTGTGACAGCTCCCAATCTGTCACTACATTAGTTTTAAAATACACATCCTTTGAAGAATGACAGAATCTAACAGCGAGCGGCATGGTGATGTAGCAGTTAGCCTAATGCTACTATAGCACCAACAACCCGGGATTCAATCCCGTCGCTGTCTGTAAGGAGTTTGTACATTCTCCCTGTTACCGTACATTTTCTCCTCGTGCTCTGGTTTCCTCCTACATTCCAAATACGTACAGGTTAGTAGGTTAATTGGGCTGTGCATGCTCACTGGGCCAGAAAGGCCTTGTTACCATGCTGTATCTCCAAGTAATAAAATATTAAGATTGGACCACACTGCTCCTCAAACCCGTTCCACAATTTAATGGGATCATGCTGAACCTGTATTACTTGCCTCCACTAACTTGCCCCTCTCTGTTTCAGCATCTCCCCCTCCTCCAAACCTAAATCCTCTGCAATTTTCTGCATTCTTCCATTCCTTACCTATTGTATATCCCCAATCATGGTCACTCCAGTACTGCCTCATATGAGTACACCGGCCAAGACGTTCTCTAGAAATGCCATCCACTGCCCACTCCCACTTCAGATGTCACTGGCTTTCTCCCGTTTTCCCTGCCTAAAATAAACTCCTGTGAATCAACCAAAATGGCCAAGCATTTGGGCACTTGCTACACTGCAGATACCATAAGTGGAACTTCCATATAACTATATAACAATTACAGCACGGAAACAGGCCATCTCGGCCCTTCTAGTTCATGCCGAACTCCTACTCTCACCTAGGCCCACCAACCTGCACTCGGTCCATAACCCTCCATTCCCTATCTATCTATCCAATTTAACTTTAAACGACAACATCGAACCTGCCTCAACCACTTCTGCTGGAAGCTCGTTCCACACAGCTATCACTCTCTGAGTAAAGAAGTTCCCCCTCATGTTACCCCTAAACTTTTGCCCTTTAACTCTCAACTCATGTCCTCTTGTTTGAATATTCCCCACTCTCAATGGAAAAAGCCTATCCACACCAACTCTATCAATCCCCCTCATAATTTTAATCACCTCTATCAAGTCCCCTCTCAACCTTCTACGCTCCAAAGAATAAAGACCTAACTTGTTCAACCTTTCTCTGTAACTTAGGAGATGAAACCCAGGCAACATTTTAGTAAACCTCCTCTGTACTCTCTCAATTTTATTGACATCTTTCCTATAATTCGATGACCAGAACTGTACACAATACTCCAAATTTGGCCTTACCAATGCCTTTAAGTATGCCCAATGAGGCATATTTAACTTCCAGAGGCCAAACATTTTAACTTCCATTCCCAGTCCCGTTCTGACATGTCGGTCCATGACCTCATCTTGTGACATAATCAGGCTACGCTTGGAGTGGAAGCAACACCTTATAAAACCATAATACATAGAAAGCAGAATTAGGCCATTTGGCCCATCGTGTCTGCTCTGCCATTTCATCATGGCTGATCCATTTCTCTCTCAACCCCGTTCTCCTGCCTTTTCCCGATAAGATCATATGCCATAGGAGCAGAATTAGGCCATTTGGCCCATCAAGTCTGCTCTGCCATTCAATCATGGCTGATCCTTTTTTCCCCTCCTCAGCCCCACTCCCCAGCCTTGTCCCTGTAATCTCTGGTGCCATGTCCAATCAAGAACCTATCAATCTCTGCCTTAAATATACCCAATAACCTGACCTCCACCAGCTGCCTGTGGTAATACATTCCACAAATTCACCACCCCCTGGCTAAAGAAATTTCTCCACATCTCTGTTTTAAATATATGCCCCTCTATCCTGAGGCTGTGTCCTCTTGTCCTAAACTCCCCCACCACTGGAAACATCCTTTCCACATCTACTATGTCTAGGCCTTTCAACATTTGAAAGGTTTCAATGAGATCCCCCCTCATCCTTTAAATTCCAGCGAGTACAGACCCCAGAGCTATCAAACGTTCCTCGTATAATAACCCTTTCATTCCCAGAATCATCCCTGTGAACCTCCTCTGAAACCTCTCCAATGCCAGCACATCTTTTCTTAGATGAGGAGCCCAAAACTGTTCACAATACTCAAGTGCCTTATAAAGCCTCAGCATCACATCCCTGCTCTTGTATCCTAAACTTTTTAAATGAATGCTGCCATTGCATTTGTCTTCCTCACCACTGACTCTACCTGCAAGTTAACCTGTAGGGTGTTCAGTACAAGGACTCACAAGTCTTTTTGCGTCTCAGGTTTTTGGATTTTCTCCCCATTTAGAAAATAGTCTGCATATTTATTTCTACTACCAAAGTGCATGACCATGCATTTTCCAACATTGTATTTCATTTGCCACTTTCTTGCCCATTCTCCAAATCTGTCTAAATCCTTCTGCAGCCTTCTTGTTTCCTCAACACTACCTGTCCCTCCACCAATCTTCGTATCATCTGCAAACTTGGCAACAAAGCCCTCTATTCCATCATCTAAATCATTAATATACAGCGTAAAAAGAAGCAGTCCCAACACCGACCCCTGCAGAACACCACTAGTCACTGGCAGCCAAGCAGAAAAGGATCCTTTTATTCCCACTCGCTGCCTCCTACCAGTCAGCCAATGCTCTAACCATGCCAGTAATTTTCCTGTAATACCATGGGCTCTTAACTTGGTAAGCAGCCTCATGTGTGGCACCTTGTCAAAGGCCCTCTCAAAGTCCAAAGATACACCATCCACTGCATCCCCTTTATCTATCCCCCTCAAAGATTTCCAACAGGTTCGTCAGGCAAGATTTTCCCTAAAGGAAACCTTACTGACTTTGTCCTATCTTATCCTGTGTCACCAAGTACTCCATAACCTCATCCTTAACAACTGACTCCAACATCTTTCCAATCAAAAAGGCCAACTGGTTTATAATTTCCTTTCTGCTGCCTTCCTCCTTTCTTAAAGAGTGGAGAGACATCTGCAATTTTCCAGTCCCCTGGCACCATGCCAGAGTCCAATGATTTTTGAAAGATCATTACTAATGCTTCCACAATCTCTACCGTTACCTCTTTCAGAACCTAGGGTGCAGTTCGTCTGGTCTGGGTGACTTACGTACCCTTAGGTCTTTCAGTTCTTTGAGCACCTTCTCCTTTGTAATAGTAACCGTATTCACTTCTCTTCCTTCATACCTTTCAACATCTGGCACACTGTTAGTGTCTTTCATAGTGAAGACTAATGCAAAATACTCATTTAGTTCATCTGCCATCTCTTAGTCCCTTGTTATTATTTCTCTGGCCTCATTTTCTAGCAGTCCTCTCATCTCTCATTTATTTTTACTTACTTAAAAAAGCTTTTACTATCCACTTTGATATTGTTTGCTAGTTTGCTTTCAGATTTCAGCTTTTCCCTCCTAATGATTCTTTTAGTTGCTCTCTGTAGGGTTTTAAAAGCTTCCCAATCGTCTGTCTTCCCACTAATTTTTGCTTTGTTGTATGCCCTCTCTTTTGCTTTTACATTAGCCTTAACTTCCCTTGTCAGCCACAGTTGTACTATTTTGCCATTTGAATATTTCCTTGTTTTAGGAATACATCTATCCTGCACTTTCCTCATTTTTTTCCAGAAACTCTTGCCATTGCTTCTCTGCTGTCATCCCTGCCTGTATCTCCTTCCAATTTACTTTGGCCAGCTCCTCTCTCATATCACTGTAACTTCCTTTACTCCACTGAAATACTGCTACGTCAGAGTTCACTTTCTCCCTATCAAATTTCAAGTTGAACTCAATCATATTGTGATCACGGCCTCATAATGGTTTTTTCCCATAAGCTCCCTAATCACCTCTGGTTCATTACATAACACCCAATCCAGTACAGTTGATCGTCTTGTAGGTTCAACGACAAACTGATCTAAAAAGCCATCTCATAGGCATTCAACAAACTCACTCTCTTGAGATCCATTTCCAACCTGATTTTCTCAATCAACCTGTATTTTGAAATCTCCCATGACTATCATATCATTGCCCCTTTGACATGCCTTTTCTAATTTCTGTTCTAATCTGTGGTCCACATCCCAGCTACTGTTGGGAGGCCTCTATATAATCTCACACTCTGACTAATCAAGAACCTATGAACCTCTGCTTTAAATGCACTCGGTGACATGTCCTCCATAGCCGCCTGTGGCAACGAATTCCAGAGATTCACCACCCTTTGGTACAGAACCTCCTCATCTTTGTTCTAAATGGACGTCACTATTTTGAGGCTGTGCCCTCTGATCCTAGCTTCCCCACCAAGAGAAATATCCTCTTCACATCCACTCTATCTAGGCCTTTCAACATTTGTTAGATTTCAATGAGATCCTCCCACCCTCTGATTCTTCTAAATTCCAGTGAGTACAGACTCAGAGCCTCAATTGCTGATAAACCTTTCAGTCCCAGAATCATTCTCATGAATCTCCTCCAATGACAGCTCATCCTTTCTTAAATAAGAGGTCCAAAACCATTCATAATACTCCAAGTGAGGCCTCAGCGGTGCCTTATATAGCCTCAGCATTACACCTTTGCTTTTATATTCTAGTCCTCTTGAAAAGAATGCTAACATTGCATTTGCCTTCCTCACCACCAATTCAACCTTCAGTTTAACCTTTAGGGAATCCTTCACCAGGGCTCCTAAATTCTTTTGCAGCAATAGATTTTTGAATTTTCTTCATGTTTATAAAGTATTCCTTCTACCAAAGTGTATGACCATACACTTCCTGACACTGCATTCCATCTGCCACTTATTTGCCCATTTTCCCAATCTAAGTCCTTCTGCACCCTCTCTGCTTCCTCAACACCACTTGCCCCTCCACCTACCTTTGTATTGTCCACAAATATGGCAACAGAGCCATCAATTTCATCATCCAAATCGTTGGCATACAATGTATAAAGAAGTGGACCCAACAGAGATTCCTGTGAAACACCTCTAGTCACTGGCAGCCAACCAGAATAGGCCCCCTTCATTCCCACTCTTTGCCTCCTGCCAATCAGTCACTGCTTTATCCATGCTAGAATCTTTCCTGTAATACCCTGGGCTCTTATCTTGTTAAGCAGCCTCAAGTGTGGCACCTTGTCAAAGGCTTCCTGAAAATCCAGAACATCAACCGATTCTCCTTTGTCTATCCTACTTGTTATTCCTTCAAAGTATTCCAACTAGGCTAGAATAATGCCTGTCCAGATATGCAAACAAGATTAAGAATACTCCATCTGGGTAGCCTCTAACCTGATGGCATGAATATTGATTTCTCCTTTTGGTAAAAAAAATGTTTCCCTTCTCCTTCCCTCTCCTTCTATTCTATTCCCCACTCTGGCCTCTTACCTCTTCTCACCTGCCTATCACCTCCCTTGGGTCCCCTTCCCTTTCTGCTACAGTCCTCTTTCTTCTCCTATCAGATTCCGTCTTCTCCAGCCCTTTACCTTTTCCACCTACCTAGCTTTACCCATCACTTTCTAGCTATCCTCCTATTCATCCCCCCGCCTTTTTATTCTGGCATCTTCCCCCTTTCTTTCCGCTTATGAAGAAGGGTCTGGGCCCAACAACCGTTTATTCATTTCCTTGGATGCTGCCTGATCTGCTGAGTTCCTTCAGCATTTTGTGTGTGTTGCTTTGGATTTCCATCTACAGAATTTCTCATCTTTATACTACATCCTTACTCGGTTAATTTTTACTAGAAAGTTCAACAATAAAATAACCTTTTCAGGCAAAATAGTCCGCAATGATATTGATCCTCCACACAAGCCTATCTTACCTCGCAAGAATCTGTTGGGGGAACTAACCGGGTCAAGCAGCATTTGAGGGAGGGAAGGAATTGTTCACATTTTGGGTTAAAACTCTGCATCAGTCCTGAAGTAGAGTTTTGATCCGAAATTGATTGTCTATTGCTTCAGACTCCAGCAGTGTTGTGTATGTCTTCCTCCCCAGCATTACCTTCCATATGAGTCAATTCAAGTACACATCTAGCTTTCCTTTAAATATACTGTATTTATACCAGTTTAACCAATTGTTGGGCTAATTTTTGCGGTACTAATGATGCAAAATGATATTGGAAAATGTTCCTGTGAGAAGCCTTGGGACGGTTTATCATATTGAATGTGTTATATGTGTAAGCATATATAAGACCTATTTACAGTATCTACTGCAATCTTAATAAAGTCCCAAAGTACTTTGTCAACAATGAATTATTCTTAGCTATTGTGCCTGTTGAACAGTAAAATAATTTAATAATGAGGTGAACATGCAGATAATCTGTTCCTTATAATGGAGTTGGTTAAGGATATTGTGCTGGCCAGGACACCAGATGTACCTTAAACAAAACTCAGGAATTTTTGACATTGACTTGAGACAGGATTAATGTCTTAACCAAACAACAGATATTTTCCACAACACAGATTTCTCTCAGAATGTTATTAGAGGATCAGGCTACCATCATGGGGACAGTTGTGTGTCTGTGCTCTACTGGGGAGTCTCACCACCATGAGCCAACAGTAGAAATTCAGGACCTCATTTCCTTTTATGATCAGACCATTGCTTTGGATTCAAGTCAAGTTCAGCCTCCTCCTCCTTAGCCTTTGCCTCTTCCACCTATCACCTTGTCGCCTCTCACAGAATTCCTTCTCAACCCTCTCTCCAATCCAGTTACTTTTCCGTTCTCACCTGGACTCACCTATTTCCTGCCAACCTGTGCTCCATCCCCTCCCACTATCTTTTTCATTCTGGCTTCTGCCCTCTTCCTTTCCAATTCTGATGAAGGACCTCAGCCTGAAAAGTCAACTGCTCATTTCCCTGCTTGGATGCTGCCTGACCTACTGTGCTCATCTGGCATTTTGTTGTGTCCTGAGGCCGAGTTTATTGTCGTATTCATCAGTCAGTGAGGTAGAGGAAACAAAGAAAAACTTGCTTCCAATAGCATCATAGGTATGTACTGGAGATACGATCAAGATTCAAGGTTGTGCAATGTCATTTCCTGTAGGCAAATGTAAGGAGAATGAAATAATCGTTACTCCTGATCTGATCCAGCACAAAAAAAACCACAATAAACAGAAATACGTAAGATAGCATACAATCAATCTATATCTATATAAAATGACTCTAGGATGTACATAAGGTGACGTGACAGGAAATAATAAAGTAGTGGTGGAGATGTTGATCAGTCTTATTGCTTGTGGAAAGTAACTGTTTTTGAGTCTGGCATTGATGCTACATAACCTCCTCTCTGATGGGCAAACAGTCCATGAGCAGGGTGTGTGGGATCCTTCACGACCCTTTTCTGCTACATTTCTGGATGTCCTTGTTGGCAGGTAGACTGGTGCCGGTGATGCGTCAACACACAGAATATAAGTGACACAAAAATAGTAAGACTGTGAAGAGAGAAAAAGTGTTCAAAGACAAGACCTTAATAGAAAAAAAGACATTCAGAGACAGATTCATTGTAGTACCAGGCAGTCTGTAGTGCTCCATTGGTGAGTTAGGTTTAGGGTTGTGTGTAGATTGGTTCAAGAACCTGATAGCTGTAAGAAAGTAGCTATTCCTGAACTTGGAGATGTGGCACCTGTGTACCTCCACTCAGGTACGTAATGTGACTCCCGTCTACCCTCCCCAGCTGGGGGTCCTTTCAAATAGCATGGATACATATGTCTGCTCAGAAGCTTGGAGCACTCTGCGATGTTCAGATTGTGCACGTGGTCATCAAGAACAAATGCAAAATTGCTCTTCATTTCTAGTCAATAGCAAACGTTCTCCACACTGTGACAATGCACAGTTCCACATAGCCATTGCAGACCTACCTCTGATAAAATCTTGACCTGAAAGGAGCAAATCATTCCCTCAGAGGGCTGATGTCTTTAAGTCCTGGGGGTTGGAGGGGGTGTGTGTGAGAGAGAGAGTGAGAGTGAGAGAGAGATAGAGAGAGATGGATGGATGGATGCCTTGCTGTTGTTATTTTGTCCTGTTGTTTTTGTAGTTGCTTCTGTTGTTCCACTGAACATTGTGGGTGTGCTATGTTGGCAACAGAATGTGTAGCGACCCTTGTGGGCTGCCATCAGGACAGAATCACGGAGAGAGATTCAGATTTAAATTCACTTATTTATCAAGTACATCAAAATATCCACCGAAATCTGTTGTTTGCATTACCAACCAACACAATCCTTACGTTGGTAATGCAAACGACAGATTTCACTGGATGCTTTGATGTACTTGATAAATAAGGGAATAAGTAAATCTGAATCTCTCTCCATGATTCTGTCCTGATGAACTTCCCCAGCATTTTGTATTATTACTTCAGAATTTCAGAACTTTGGATGAGTCTTACCCATTCGAGCCCGACTGTATTTTCACTCTGACAGATGGCGCTTGGTTTAACACGTGTCTACACGTGACGATCAGTCTCGGGCTGACAAGCACACCAGATCCCCAAACTCTGTTGGACTCTAGGAGGGCAACAGAGCCAAGCAGCTGAGTTAAGCCCTGACTCCCTAAGGCAGTCAGAGATGGAGGACCAAGAATCTCGAATCCATTCATAATTCTTCCAATAGCCTCCAAAATGCAAGTCACAGAGCAGACCAAGGTCAGCCCAACCCACTCATTGGCTTTCCAGCACAGAGGTGCTACAATCAAACCTGCTAGATAGTACAGATCCTGGGATATGATGTAGGTGCCACCTCCTTCCGTACCTGGTAAACACCGGGCATCTGTTAAAATCATAGCATTCCTCTCTCCTGCCAGGTTACTCACAATCCCCTTACTGAATGTGTTCATGAAGATCTCGTTGCAGAAGGAAGCAAAGGGTGATGCACAACAGAAGAGGGGCTGGCCTTTCATTAGACACTCGCTCCTCACGTACAGGAGGGTCTCTCCCCAAACAACAGTGTCCCCGCCTACCCAGCCAGGGCACCGCAGCAGGGCAAACCAGGCCAGATCCAGAGGGTCAGCCCGAAGCTCCTCTTCGTTGTCTTCACTGTAGAAATGCCACTTGTCAGATTTGTTAAACAAGGTTTGGAAGATGTCTCGAAATTCTGGGCATGGGAACATCATTAGCATCTCAGCCTGGCTGCAACTCTGGGCCTTGACCAGGCCGTCAGTCAATGAAGGGCATTTTGGGCTGTAATCCAAATGAGGGGACTCTGACTGGGGAGCTAGGGCGCCTGCATGGTGGGTAGCTAAGGGCAACCGAGGCTGGGGTTGGGTCCTGGGCATGGCTCCTGGGAACTGTATTTGGATCTGTAGATCGGGGTGGAACGCTCCAGGAAGCAGGAAGGGCTGGAGATTAGGATCTTGCTGTGCCTGTCGGAGGAAGGGGAAGAAGATCTGACCGTGGCAGAGGACCAAGCCCCGCTTTCGGTCGAGAAGAAGGCCACTGCAGCCCCAGGATCCGTCCCGATAAGGCTCCGCCGCCGAGGTGCCGGGGAGGCGGCTCTCTTCCACTGCGGCCCGCAGCCCGTCGCCCCCTCTCCGCAGCGAGGCGGAGACGATGCAGCTGCAGCGCTCCGGGGCCGGGGCCATCACTGCAAAGAGCGAGGTGGCCGCCTTATAGCACGGAGAATTCCCACACCGCTCCGAGGACCTTTGCAAAACTTCATCTCTAACCCGGAAGCGATGCGCTTGGCATCACATGTCAGCAGCTGGAGGTCAGTGAACGCCGGCGTTTTCATTACTGTATTTTGCTGACCTTCCGCCTGCTCACCGGGTTGCACGATGTACAGCACAGAAAGAGCCCATGAATCTGTCTGTTCAAGCGACTTGTCGCAATTCTGTTTAATGTAACCCCTCGATTCAGTTTTATTTCCTCATTTTTTTTAACCGAAGCTGTAATGCATGAATGGTAATTTTAAACGCGGGCACCGACCATCAAGTACCGACCCACACTAATCCCATTTTATTCTCCACATACTCCCATCACCGCCACCCCCCCCCCACCTGGTTCTATCTGTCACTCACACCTTCGAGGCTACTGTTAAACAGAATTAAAATTTCAACAGTAACACCTCACCTGGGACTATCCCACTCTTCCTCGCTATTGTACCTTGCCACCATTTATGTGCCCAGTTAGATTGTGAAACACTAAATCCAGTTATCGTAGAGTAATAAGAACAAAAAAAAAGTCCTTTGTTCATTGACTGCACTGAAAAATCAACCACCCATCGACACCAACCTTTCGTCAACCCCTACTCTCCCCATTGCTCACCTACACTCTGAGCAATTAACTACCAATCTGCCTGTTTTTGGGACATTGGAGGTAACCCGAGCACCCGGATTCATAGTCACTAGGAGAACATGCAAACTCCGCTCAGACAGGGCACCAGGTCAGGCGTGAACTCGCTGACTCGAGCTGCTGAGGCAGCAGCTCAGCTGACTGTGACACTGTGCTGCCCCCTACGGAGCAGTACCCCTTAGCACCGCATGGATCGGTTTAATTATGATCAGTTTACTCCTCACTTCTGCAGTAGAATTTCGTGCAAGATCCCACACACAAGTCGCCAGAACGACATTGATAAGGTCTTATGGTTATTTTTTGATGAGTATATGGGGATTGAACAGAGTCTAGAAGGGTGGGATGTCATAGAAAAAGCATCCAGTCTTTGGCAAAGTTTAAACTGTATATTCCCATCGACCTGCTTTGGGACCATAGCCCTCCATACTCCTACGTTTATGTACCTATCCAAACTTCCCTGAAACATTGAAATAGATCTCGCAAAGCACTTAAGCTGAGTGAAGAAGCTTCCCCACATGTTCCTCTTAAACTTTTCAGAATACACCCTTAACCCATGACCTCTAGTACCCAACCTCAATGGAAAAAGCCTGCTTGCATTTACCCTATCTATACCCCTCATAATTTTGTATACCTCTATCAAATTTCCTCTCTATCTTCTGCATTCCAAGGAATAAAGTCTTAATCTATTCAATCATTCCTCCAGACCTGGCAATATCCTTGTAAATTTTCTCTCTATTCTTTCAACATAATTTACATCTTTCCTGTAGATAGGTAAACAAATCTGCAGATAATACTCCAAATTAGGCCTTGCTAACATCTTATATAACCTCAACCCTGTACTCAATACATTGATGTATGAAGGCCAATGTGCCAAAAGCTTTCTTTACAACCCTATCTACCTGTAACACTACTTTCAATAAACTGTGGGCCTGTATTCCCAGATCCCTTTGTTCTTTCTCAGTGTCCTACCATTCACTGTGTAAGACCTACCCTGGTTGGTCCTACTGAAATGAAACACCTCACAGTTGTCTGCATTAAATTCCACCTGCCATTTTTCAGCCCATTTTTACAGCTGATGCAGATCCCTTTGCAAGCCAAGATAGCCTTTCTCACTGTTCACTACACCCTCAGTCTTGGTGTCATCCGCTGATCCAGTTATCCACATTAGCATCCAGATCATTGACACAGCTGGCAAACAACAATGGACCCAATGCCGATCCTTGCAGCAATTCACTAGTCAAAGTCCTGCAGTTAAAGAGGCAGCCATGTACTACCATCTTCTGGCTTCTCCCACAAAGCCGATGTCTAATCCAATTTACTACCGCATCTTGAATACTGACCGACTGAACCTCTTTGTCCAACCTCTCATGCAGGACCTCCTCAAATGCCGTGCTAGAGCCCAGATAAACACCACCCACTTCGCTGGTAACTTCCTCAAAAAACTATATAAGATTGGTTAAACAATGAACATACAAAATCCTGTGGATCTTGACAGGGTGGATGTCGAGAGGGTGTTTGATCATGTGGAACGAGATCGAGGCAATAAACAAAACTTTCAGAGTATCAGGGGTCCTTGGAACCTTTTGCCGAAGAGCGCAGTGGTAAATTGGTTTATTATTTTCACATGTGCGGCGAAAAACTTGTCTTGCACACCTTTAATACGTTTCAATTCATTACAACAGTGTACTGAGGGAGTTCAATGGAAAACAAAAGAGTGTGGAATAAAATGTTACAGTTACAGTAAAAGTGCAGTGCAGGCAACGATAAGGTGCAAGGTTATAAAGAGGTAAATGATGAGGTTTAGAGTCCATCTGATTGTACTAGGGAATCGTTCAGTAGTCTTATAGGAGCAGGATTAAAGTTGTCCTTGAGCCTGGTGGTATGTGCTTTCAGGCTTTTGTACCTTCTGGAGAGGGGAGAGGGTCTTTCTTTTACCAAAGCAGGTTTCAGAATCAGGTTTATTATCACTGTGTTATAAGATGTGAAGTCTTTTTAATAGTAGCAGCACAATCCGAAGACATTTACTTTAAATTACAAAGTAAATAAATCGTGCAAGGAAACAGAATAATGAAGTGGTATTCAAGAACTGTTCAGAAGTATGATGCCAGAAGGCACAAAGCAGTTTCTGAGTCATTTTGAGTGGATCTTAGTCTCCTGTACCTCCCCTCTGATGACAGTAAGGAGAAAAGGGCATTTCCCAGGTGGTGAGAGTCCTTAATGATGGATATGATGGATGTCACCTTCTTCAGGCGCCACATCGTGAAGGTATCCACAATAGTGGGGGTGGTGATAGAGCTGGCTGAATCTATAGTCCACTACAGCCTCTTGCAATCCTGAGCTTTGGCGTCTCCACACCAGGCTATGATACAAAAAGTCAGAATGCTCTCCTCTCTACATCTATAGAAATACTCAAGAATGTTTGGTGACTTAACAAACCTCCTCAAACCTTTTAACAAATTAGGCAGTGTCCATTATCAAGGACCTCCAGCACCCAGGGCATGCCCTTTTCTCACTGTTACCATCAGGTAGGAGGTACAGAAACCTGAAGGCACACACTCAGCGATTCAGGAACAGCTTCTTCCCCTCTGCCATCTGATTCCTAAATGGACATTGAACCCTTGGACACTACCTCACTTTTTAAAATATATACTATTCTGGTTTTTGCATGATTTTTAATCTATTCAATATATGTATACTGTAATTGATTGATTTATTTATTTTTATTATTATTTTATTGTTTTTTTCTTCTATATTATGTATTGCATTGAACTGCTGCTGCTAAGTTAACAAATTTCACATCACATGCTGATGAAAATAAACCTGGTTCTGATTCTGCCTTCTTCATGATTGCATCAATGTGTTGGGCCCAGCAGAGATCCTCAAAGATGTTGACACCCAGGAACTTACCCTTTCCACTGCTGACTCTTCAATGAGGACTGGTTCATGTTGTCCCAACTTCCCCTTCCTGAAGTCCACAATCCTTGGTCTTACTAACATTGAGTGTAAGGCCGTTGTTACACCACCACTTAACCAGCCAATCTATCTCATTCCCTCATGCCTTCTCTTCACCATCTGAGATCTTACCAACAGTGGTGTCATGAGTGAATTTATAGATGGTGTTTGAACTGTGCTTAGCCACACAGTGAGTGTCGAGAGAGAAGAGCAGTGCGCTAAGGACACATCTTTGAGGTGCACCTGTGCTGATTGTCCGTGAGGAGGTGACGTTATCACTGATCTCTACTGACTGTGGTCTCCCAATGAGGAAATGGAAGGTCCAGTAGTAAAGGGAGGTACAGAAGCCCAGTTTAGAAGCTTGGTGATTGGCATGATGAGGATAATGGTACTGAATGCTGAGCTGTAATCGATAAACAGCAGCTTGACATATCTTTTGTTGTGTAGGTGTTCCAAAGCTGAATGGAGAGCCAGTGAGAATGCGTCCACTGAAGACCTGTTGCAGTATTAGGTGAAGAGCAGAGCTCCAGGTCTTTGCTAAGACCGGAGTTAATTCTAGCCATTACCAACTTCTTGAAGCACTTCACTACGGTATATGTGAATGCTCCCAGCTGATAGTCACTGAAGCAGCTCACCCTGCTCTTCCTGGGTATCGGTATGATTGCAGCCTCTTCTAAAACAATGTGAGAACCTCGGATTGCAGCCGTGACAGGGTGAAAATGTCCTTGAGGACTCCAGCCAGTTGATTAACACAGATTTTTGAGCTGTATGCCTTTTATGAATTCAAGAGGGTGTACGCTGTCAGGGCCTAATGCTTTGTGAGGGCTTACCATCTTGAATGATGTTCTAATATTGACCACTGAGTCAGAGATCACAGGACTGTCGTATGCTGTAGGGCAGGGGTGGCCAACCTTTTACATTCCATGTGTCAATTATTTCACTCATGAGTTCAGATGCGCCATATAACTCTTGTACCCCCATTCAATTCTTGTAAAAATGTTAATATAGAACTCGTGCATGAAAAAAATCGCATCTGAACTCGTGCATGAAAAAATTGACGCATGGAATGTAAAAGGTTGGCCACTCCTGCTGTAGGGTGTCACACAGGTTGTGTTATTCTCCATTTCAAAGCATGCAGAAAAGGCATTCAGCCCATTGGGGAGCGAAGCATCACAGCCATTTAATTAACAGTGGATGTTACGTTTCATCTTATAGAAAGAAATTGTATACAAACAGCGAAGGGTTTAGACAGAGTCCATGGGAATGAGGCTGGGAGAAGCTGGTTTCTGTGATATACTGAGTTGTGTCTGCAACCCTCTGCAGTTTCTTGCAGTCTCAGACAGAAATTGCCATTATTAAACCGTGATGCATCCAGATCAGATACTTTCTATGGTGCATCATTAAATATTAATTGGGTCAAAGGGAACATGCTAAATTTCTTTAGAAGCAAAGACTGGGTATTTTTAAGGCAGAGGCAGACAGATTCTTGATAAACAGATTATAGATTACTGGAAGTAGGCAGGAATGTGGAGTTGATCTTACAATCAGATCTTACTGAATGGCAGAACAAGCTCAGGCAGACAAGTTACCTACTCCTGCTCCTAATTCACATGTCTGATTAGAGCCAGGTGGTTGTTTATAATGTTTAGCGAGAGTCTTTAGTCAAGACGCCTCAAAAATGTGATGATCCTCCAAGGAAAAGTTGAAATTATCAACCTAGACTCAGTGCTCAGCTCTGGAAGTTTAAAACCCACAACTTGGTGCCTCAGAGACAATGCTGATATCATAGCCAGAAGGATGCCTAGAACAGAGCCGATCATTAGTGGTTGTCAGCGCTCTGCAATGTAGTTCAGAGTTTCCATGGGAAGCCTCCAACCCACTCATTTTTTAATGTGTGTGGCCCAAATACCTTATTCTACATTAACAGAAAACTAGCAGGTCATAGAGCCCCAAAGCTTAATAAGAACAAGGCTGATTATCTACTTCAGCTTTTATTTTCCCGGCTCATTCTCACAACCCTTTGTTCTTCTAGAGCTCAAAAATCTGCAGAGCTCTGCCCTGAACATGTAAAATGAAGAGCAGTCCCAGCCTTGCAGTGTGGAGAATTTCAATGATTCACAGCCCTTTAAAAGAAGAAATCTCTCAATAACTTAAATGATAAAAGCTTTATCCTGAGATGCCACTCTCTCATTCTGGATTTTCCAGCATGTGGAAACACCTGGTGAATTCCTTTAGGAATTGAGTACATTTCCATGAGATCACCTCTTATTTTTCCGGATGACAAATAATGTATCCCTTCCATAACTGCTAGCTTTTCAGTCCAGGAATCCATTACAACACCCAGACTATTATGTTTATTTCTATATCTGGGACTAAAAATTCCTCTGCTCTTTCACTGGCATACTAAAGGATCATTTTCCAGTGTACCAATGAATACTCCATTCTGGACCCACTGCCATAAACAGCTATGGTGCCCTCAATCAAGACAGTCAGAGCTACTGATCACCTTTTGCTGTTTTTTTTGTTCACTGTTGAGTGTGATGGGGTGAAAAAGTCCTAAAAGCTTGTCCTAGCTTTATGGATGTCTGAATACTTGGTTCATCTTGAGGGAGAAGGTGATAAAGTGGTTCACATAACTGTTGAAATAGTTCTTTGGCATATGCTACCTCTCTGGCCCTGCACTCATTTCTGGAGGATCTGGACTGTACAGACACTTATGTCTGACTATTACTTATTGACTAGAGCTACATTTTCAGTGCTAAAATTCTAAGCAACCTCTTCCAGAAACTCCAGACCCTAGGAATTAATGCCTCCCTCTGCAACTGCATCCTTGATTTTGTGACTAACAGACTGCAATCAGTCAGGATAGGTAGCAACAGCTCCACCATGATTATTCTAAACACTGGTGCTCCACAGGGCTGTGTCCTCAGTCCCCTACTCTACTCCCTGCACGCTCATGATTGTGTGGCTAGATTCTGCTCTAACTTCATCCACTATATACCACTATAGTGGGCCATATCTCAAATAATGAATTTGAGTACAGGAAGGAGATAGAGAGCTTAGTAACATGATGTCATTCTCTCAATGTCAGCAAGGTTATTTTTAACTTTAAAAAGGTGGGCAGTGCACATTCTCCTGTCTACATCAACATTGTTGAGGTTGAGATCTCCATGTTTCTTGGAGTGAACATCACCAATCACCTGTCTAATCATGTAGACATCACAGCCAAAAAACTCAACGCCCTCAGGAGGCTAAGAAATTAGGCATCTCACTGTTGAGCCTCACTAACTTTTAATTGATGCACAATTGAAAACACCCTTTTTAGATGCCTAACTGCTTGGTATGGTAACTGCTCTGCACATGTCAGCAAGAAACTCCAGAAAATTGTGGACCCAGTTGAGCATATTACAGAAACCAGCCTCCCCTCTACGGACTCTAAATATACATCTCACTGCCTCAGTAAAGCAGCCAGTGTAATCAAAGACCCCACCTAAACCAGACATTCTCTCTTTTCTCCTTCTATCGGGTAGATTAAAAAAAAAACCTGAAAGCATGTACCACCAGGCTCAAGGACGGCTTCAACCCCACTGTTAAATGGTTCCCTAGTATTATAAAATGGACTCAACCTCACAATCTACTTAGTTATGCTCTTGCACCTTGTTTACCTGCACTGCATTTCTCTATAATGGTTAACACTTTATTCTGCATTGTTATTGTTTTGCTTTGTTCTGCCTCAATGCACTGTTTAATGATCTGATCAGTATGAACAGTATGCAAGACAAGATTTTCCACTGTATCTCAGTACATGTGCCAATAATGAAACACTTCCAATTCCAGCTTGAACAATGCATTTGTAGTTGAGGGGGTACCTGTCTAGGTAGGTTCATAATACTGGGTTGGGACTTGCTGCGAGAAGACCCACCTCTGCAGGCCAAGCAGCATAATGAAAAGATGTTTGCTTGGCAATTGGCCAATCATGGTTGATCCTTGTAACAACGCAACTTAATTTCCTAAGCAACATACCAAAGAAGCATTGCAGAGGGAAAGATTTCAGCCCAAGTTTCAACTCAAGGGCTTATCCCTTTGGAGAGGATGAAAAGTATACAAGATGATAAAAGGCATAAATCAAGTGGACGGCCAGAAGCTTTCTCTCAGGACAGAAATGGCTAATACAATGTAGCATAATTTAAGGAACTGGGAGGAGAGTATAGGGGGGATTTCAGAGGTAGTTTCTCCCCCCAGAGAGTGGAAGGAGCATGGAACATGCTGCCAGGGGTGGTGGTAGAAGCAGATATATAAATAACATTTAAGAGACTCTGAGATAGGCACATAGATGATAGAAAGATGAAGGACGATGTAGGAGGAATGGGTTAGATTGATCTTATTGTAGGTTAAAAGGTTTGCACCTCATAGAAAACCTACAGCACAATACAAGCCCTTCAGTCCACAAAGCTGTGCCAAACATGTTCTCACCTTAGAGATTACCTAGGGTAACCCATAGCCCTCTATTTTTCTGAGCTCAATGTACCTGTCCAGGAGTCTCTTAAAAGACCCTATCGTATCCACCTCCACCACCATCGCCAGCAGCCCATTCCACGCACTCACCACTCTCTGAGTAAAAAACTTAACCCTGACATATCTGTACCTAAGTCCATGCACCTTAAAAATGTGCCCTCTTGTGCTAGCCATTTCAGCCCTGGGAAAAAGCCTCTGACTATCCACACGATCATTGCCTCTCATCATCTTATACACCTCTATCAGGTCACCTCTCATCCTCCATCGCTCCAAGAAGAAAAGGCCGAGTTCACTCAACCTATTCTCATAAGGTATGCTCCCTAATCCAGGCAACATCCTTGTAAATCACCTCTGCACCTTTTCTATGGTTTCCACATCCTTCCTGTAGTGAGGCAACCAGAACTGAGCACAGTACTCCAAGTGGGGTCTGACCAGGGTCCTATACAGCTGCAACATTACCTCTCTGCTCCTAAACTCAATCCCATGATTGATGAAGCCCAATACACATTATACCTTCTTAACCACAGAGTCAACCTGCACAGCAGCTTTGAGTGTCCTATGGACTCAGACCCAAAGATCCCTCTGATTCTCCACACTGGCAAGAGTCTTACCATTAATACTATATTCTGCTATCATATTTGACCTACCAAAATGAACCATTCCATACTTATCTGGGTTGAACTCCATCTGCCACTTCTCAGCCCAGTTTTGCATCCGATCAATGTTCCACTGTAACCTCTGACGGACCTCCCAACTATTCACAACACCCCCCAACCTTTGTGTCATCAGCAGATTTAATAACCTATCCCTCCACTTCCTCATCCAGGTCATTTATAAAAAATCACGAAGAGTAGGGGTCCTAGAACTGATCCCTGAGGCACACCACTGGTCATCGACCTCCATGCAGAATATGACCCTTCTACAATCACTCTTTGCCTTCTGTGGGCAAGCCAGTTCTGGATCCACAAAGCAATGTCCAGTTGGCTCCCATGCCTCCTTACTTTCTCAATAAGCCTTGCATGGGCTACCTTATCAAATACCTTGCTGAAATCCATATACACTATATCTACTGCTCTACCTTCATCAAAAAAAAAATCAGGGCCAAAGAGCTTGTACTATTCAATGTTCTCTGTTAAGTGCAACTTACACAAGAATAATTTGCAACTGGAAGTGTCTGGGTTTAATTTTGAATGCCACATCCAAGAGATGCAATTGATTTCCATCCCAGATATAAGCAATTTTCAGGAACTAATATCAAGCTAAATGTGTGCTTAAATATAATAATATGGTTTGAATTTAAAGCTTTGAAATTTACAGCTATATTTGCTACTGAATGATACTGCCTTAGTGCCTTGAAATCATTTACCATCTTGGCAAGGTGGTATAGAAATTGACTTCCATCAGGGAAACTGTTTCGGAAGTAATGCATTGCACTTTCTTCAGAAATAATTTGGGCTTAAAGGCAAGCTAATTACTGAAGAAGAACCTTATTATAAGCCATTTCTAATTTCCGACTGCATTTGGGAGATGCATAATCTGTAGTAGCATGCCTGCAGACAGAAGAGTCTAGTAAGTCTCAGTGTTCACCAATCACTGTGCTGCTCTGGAAACTCTGTTGTCCTTTGAAAGTGGCATTAATGTTGGAGTTTGTTAAAGATTCCTTGGCACTTTGTGAGTTATTTCAGTCAGCTAGCCAACATTCCACCCTCAATGTGCAACAAACAAGTTAGCTGGGCATACGTTTCATCAGTATCTGAGAGATTTTGGCTGCCGTGTATCAAAGTCACTCTCGCAGTAATTAACTCAAAGAGAATCAGTAATAGGATAAGGTGCCACACAGAAGTACATTGTTGTAATAGCCTCAGTCTTTTGATTGTGATAGGAATACGCTCATCGACTCATACAGAATGTACTGGTGAATAAAAGTAGTTCAAGACACAAAGATATACAAGTACATTTATTCAAATAGAGCAATGACTTATAATACATTTATACATGTCGCCAGTTATCTTTCTACCACTTAAGGAATGACTATATTGAGGGCAAGAACTAGTTTTTCCAAGAATAAATCAGTGAAGGTATCAGACTGGTGAAGTATTAAAGCAGTCACCAAGACCCTCAGTGGAGAACAATAACCCTAAACATGTAGAACTGTAATTATTGAATAATACTGCATGTACAGTACTAACTTGCTGTGTTAGAAGCCCAATAACCTTTGAGGAAAGGGAAGGAATATAATTTCTGCAGTCATGCTTAGGAAAAAGGCAAGTCAACAGACCGCCACTACGATAAATGCCCTTCTGATGGATATCTGTTGATGTCTCTGTAGTGGAAACATGACCTTGCTCTCAGGACAAGCAAGGCATTTTTTATCCAATCATTCATTTTGCATAAATGATGGTTTAAAAGAAAAGCAAGACACGGAAGGGACATTAAAAGTAAAAACATAACATTCCCATTAAGTGGCTTCCACCAGATTCCCATTTCAGGAAATAACAAGTCTTTGTCTTGTTTGGCAATGTAGGCTTTAACAGATTGAAGCAGCCATTCTGGTGCTTCCAAGACAGACATTTTACTCCTAGGCCAGGAGAAGGTGCAACTTTCTGATTTTGGCAGAAAGAGATTGCCACAACAGAATGCCTCCATTCTTTCAGCAGCTGTGAAAGAATACCACCATTCTGTGAAAGAGACAGAAGTTTAGAAGCAAAAAGAAAATATGAGCTCACTGACTCCTTTTCATTCCCTTCAATTACCTGGTGGAATAGCTGTTTGATAAAGAATTCATATATTTGATAATGCTGCTGCATTTCACTTTATATACAATAAACAAAGACCCAAAACTCCCTGTTCCATGCACATCCACTGTTAAGTTCTGTTAACATAAACTACTTGACTGTAATTTAAAACAGTGCCCTGCATTACATTGCCTGTGTAATGCCACAATGCCTCCACAGTTACATTAAAAGCACCAGGTGTATGAATTTGTTCACATTTTTATAAAAGCTTTACATTAAAAGTGTGTAAGATATTGTGCAATTCCTCCAAATGTTCACGAACCCCTTAGAAGTCAGTAATTTCGGCAACAAATTCATCTTGTAAACCATGCCACCTAGGTTGTGTTGTTCAAAATTATTCACTAACTGCACATTACACTGTATTCTTCTGTGACTTGCTTGCTCATTTTCCAATTCTCAGAATACTTTTTTAAAAAACATCAAATTGGCAAAAGAAATCTCATTGACCGTGCCATCATTCCATTACAAAGTTACATATGTTAATTTTAGATCATTGTGTTTTCTGATATGCAGCTGTATACCTAAAACAATTGGGGCTATTTATTCCAGAACGGATGAATTAACTCCAGTTCATATTCTAACCCCAGCAAAAATCCACCTTGATGCACAATACACCAACACAACTACTATAGCCACACAGAGTTGACAAGAAGATAATTAAACCAATTGAATGTATATTTATGAATTGACAGTAATTTTACCAGTCCAGACACCACCGGCATATCTTCAAATGTTAATATCATGTATGTAAACAGCACATCCTACCTAGGGTAAACTGGCAGCTGAAATAATTTTAACACGAGTTCTCACAGCATCACTTCATGGGAGATTGAAGACCAGAATGGTTTTCTTTATATTGGCCACATTTGCATACCCCAAAACCATGAGAATGTTTAATTTTGGCCTTAGACTATTCCAAGCTTCAGGAAAGGGCTCTTACTACAATCAGCGCAGATAGAGAACAAGTATGAAAAAGTAAGTTGTGAACACCATTCAGCCTATTACATGACTTGATTAAGATGTTTTGTAGGGTGGCCAGTTAGCTGCTGTCCACTCCATCCACAGTTTCTTGTATAATGGGGCCTCAGAGAGGCGAACATACCCGAATGTCTTCAGGAGCATGTCGCATCACAAGAAAAGAACACACAAAGAAACCCTCTCACATATCTCTAAAACCGTTGCATAGCCAAATTCAAGTGTGTATTCTCAGTTGACTATTGTTTCGGAATTGTAAACAGGCCACATATAGGGGAATATGTTATCGTGTTAAACTAGGTACGAATGCCTACCTTAGAATTGTACTTAAGAACAGAGAAGATCTAAAACCTCTCCTAGCTGGCATTGTGATCTTGTCAACAGTTGCGTGACTTGTTTTATTTGGAAAGGAAGCAAAGGAGAGGAAAAGAAAATCACGTAGACAGCTGCAAACTAGTTCAGTCCAAAGTGGCATCATTTTCTCTCAGGATCAGTCGATATATTGTGAAAGCCAGCGAAACCCTTCTCCATATCCCTGACGTTTCAGCACACTGCACATAAACACCTCCAGTGGTCGGGTGTTGAGTTCCTTCAGAGGCACAATCCCCTAGAACAGATCAGCAGGAAAGTTAATACCCTGAAGCACAAAGCAACAAGTGTATTACTTGTACATAAGAAGAAATCCCAAATATTTGTTTTAAAACTACAAAATCAGTCACATCTTTCAAGAGGAGCTGCTTTTATTCTCCCACCCATACACACAACTTCTGTGCAATGGGTAATTATTTACAACAGGTGGTCAAGTCAAAGCTATTCCACACATACATCAACAGCCAGATTGTCATCTTTTTGTCTTATCCTACAACTATCAGGGTCTTGAACCAATGTGTATAACTTCACTCACCTCAATTATGAACTGACTTCACAACCTACAGACTCACTTCAAGGTCTCTACAACTCATGTTCCCAGTATGTATTTATGTACGTACAGTATGTCTTTAAATTTGCACATTGGTTGTTGTCAGTTTCTATGTATGGCTTTCATAAATTCAATTGAATTTCTTTATTTCCCTGTAAATGTCTGCATGAATATGAATCTCAAGTAGTATATGGTGACTAACACACATGTACTTTGATAATAAAATGTACTTTGACTTTGATCAGATCATCAACTTGTCCAAATGAAGCCTGTGAGTTGCGTTGCACTCTACATTTTTGTCCAACTTGCATCTGATATCAATAAAGTGCATACATTATATGAACAAAGTGTGTGGCTGACAAACAAGAAATCTTACTAAAACGTATCCAATACTACTGGTCAAATTATTTCCAGTTTTGCCTCTCAAAACTTGAGGATTAGTCTCTCACATTCAAGCTTATCATGACTTACTTTAATGGGAATTTAAAATCATTCTTTGCTGCTCCATTTTGAAAATACTCAAGCACAGCCAGCTTTTTAGCAGGCCTCCTTAGTGTAGTAAGATTCACCAGTGGTAGCCATGGGGTGGGTGGGTAAAAGGATCAGTCTTCAGCATTGTTCCATTCCCTTTCAGTGCAAGTGCAATCAAAGCTCACAGCACTGTTTAAGACTTATGAGGTAATGAAGCACAACCAATGAATTATCTTTGATAAGCAGCCATTCAGCCACAGCCTGTATGTACATGGTCAAAATGCTTTCCATTCATGCATTATCAGGTCAAAACCAATTTAACAGGACATAAGCCTGATCTGAAGTGAGTTTAGGGCAGCATGGTAGTGTAGTGGTTAGCACAACGTTTTCCAGTACTAGCTACCCAGGATCAACTCCCTCCTCTGTAAGTATTTTCTCCCCGTGACCACGTGGGATTCCACTGAGAACTCCAGTCCCCCCCTCCCCCCAACCACAGTCCAAAGACACACCAGTTGGTAGGTTAATTGGTCATTGTAAATTGCACTGTGATTAGGCTATGGTTAAATCAGGAGTTGCTGGGTTGCATGGCTCGAAGGACGGCCTACTCCGTGCTGTATCTTAAAAAACTAAAGACACAGGGGAATAGAGAAAGTTAGAGCAAAAGGACTGAGAGAGCGAATTCCAGAATTTAAGAATTTGATAGCTGAAGACACAGCTTCCAAAATGGTGCAGCAATGAAAACTAGAAATACTCGTAATTGAATCCTTGGCAGGGGGTGGGGAGGGCAGTGTGGGAAGAGAACACTGGCTTCGTGGTGAAGTACAGTGGTGGGGCGGGGGTAAGAAACTTTTGCTTCATAGTGAGTTATAGCTGTAGGCACTTGTACAAGAACACAGCATCTTCAAATTACAATGCAATTTACAATCATATGATGGGGCTGAAGAAGCAAGACTGCTTAACTATTGCCATTTGTATGCACAAATAAGTTGGAAATGATCTATGAACGTGTCCATAATGGAAATACAAAGGCTAAAGAGTAAGTGAAAAAGGATATAGTGCTTTCCCAGCGTATATGATGAATAAACTCTTCTTGGTCTTCCAGCTGGGTACAGGTACCAGTTTCAACTGACGTTTCGATGACAAACTCTGCCATCTTCATCAGGGATGATGCCTGGGCAAGTCTTGTCCAGTGGTATTTATACCCTTGTCATCTGTCCTCCTGATTGGATGAGGACTAACCAATCAGGTTTCCGTGCTCCCACCTTGTTTACAATTGAATTCCAGTTCTTGCTTAGAGCAAGACCTTCATTTTGTTAAAATTCTTTTTCTCTAGTTTTATTTAAATGGCTTCCTTCACCAGGCAGTCCCAAAAACCACTGGCGCGGCACAGTAGTTTGGTGCTAAAGTCAATCCTATGGTCACTGCGAATGTAATGTTCTGCTATTGTAAATTTCTCTGGGTAACCCAAACGGATGCACCTCCTGTGCTCCTTGATGTGGGTTTCCATCGTACGTCATGTCTGGCCGATACACACTGCTCCATATTCACAGTAAATCCTGAAAACGACAGCTGTCCTGAGTCCCAGGCCATCTTTGACCCGCATAAGCTGTGATTTGAGCTTCCTAATGGGTTTATGGATGGTATTAATCCAGTATTTCTTCAGGATCCTGGTAATCCTTCCAGAAACTGTGGAAATATAAGGCAGGCAGGCAGTGGGGCCAGGTTCTACCTTGTTGTTAGGTTTCCTGGTTTTTCCGTCGGCCCTTTGAAGGGCCCAATTGATTTTCTTCATTTTGTTGCTATCCTGTAGGAACGTCGGGTGTAATCATCACTACTGCCTGTCTCCCCTACATTTCCACGGACAACTTTCTGCGTTAATCCCACATCCCAAAGCCCCACCCCTCCATGTATCTATCCAAATGCTTCTTAAATAATACTATTGCGCCTGCCTTAACCATTTCTCTGACAGCTCGTTCCATATAATCACCATCCTTTTCATGAAAAAGTTGTCCTTCATGTTCTTTGAAATATTTTGCCCCTCACCCTAAATCTATGCCCCTTTGTCTTTTGTCTCCCCCAACCTGGAGATAAGGTTGTAACCACCCACCTTATCTGTGCCTCTCAATTTTCAACACTTCTGTGTGGTCGCCTCTTTCTTTGAAATTTATGTATATAAATTTAAATATTTGTGTCAAGAGTAGACCTCAAAACTGAGTTCAATGAATGTACTCAGTACACAAATGTTGCAGTTAGAACACGAATAAAGTTCAATTTCAGCGTTTCAGCAAGTGTTCACAAACCACACACCAGCCACTGTCAATGAATTACATCAAGGCTGACAGATGGCCAGCTGGGTTGGTGAGGCAGAGTTTCAGTCAAGTGTGAGAATGTCAAGTTACACGAGTGAAGCTCATACCAACGTCAGAGCTTGAGGCCCACCGCCGGATACTGCCCAAACTTTCTGTAGGCAGAATGTCTAAAAATTACTTGTTGATCTTGAATGCTGCCGCACATGGCCAGTCAAGGTCAAGGGTAATCTTCGTGCAAAACAGGATGGGCAGATGGGGACAACTGCACATATTTATTCTTCATTTTAATATTGTACTTTTATTTATTTAAATTTCTATGCACACAAACATAATGCAAATTTTAAGCTTGCTGGATTACAGCAACATTGCTTCCTTAAAGTGACGATGCATCCATCTGAGGGAAGAGCAGGAGAAACCAACTTTGAGCTGCAGGAGAATGCACGGGAGAGAGGGGCAAGAAATGGTGTCTGAATAGTACAAGTCAGTTAGCAAGCACTGCATTCTCAATCAGGTCTCAAGACTACTGCCATATAAAGCTGTCAAGTAATAATTAGATGCTGAACCTTAGCTTTGAAAAGGCAGTGTTGTGCTGTTATGACACTGACAGATGGTGATGTGCTTTTATACATGGGCAATCTGCCTTTTATTTGAGCACTTGTGACCAGTGTTATGTACTGGTACTGTTTACATGTGGCCCTGAAGTACTGCCATTTGAGTTCTGGCCAAACAGCATTAATTATGCATTTTCTGTTCGCTGAGTTACCAAAGGTTGAACCACACTGACTAGAAGAGAGCACTGCACATGCTCAGGTGGAAAGGCAGAGCTGTTTCATCCAAAAAAGTAGAGACAGAAGTATTTGTAATACTGGATTAGTGGAGAGAAGGGGAGGAGAAATTAAAATCAGGTAGATTTACCTGGATTTAACATTGTTCTGGATTTACACTGCATGCAAGGTTGAACTGATTCAGCAGCATACACTATTAGTTTAGCATGCTTCACGTGAAAAGTCATTTCACACTACAAGGATTAATTTTATTCGCCATATTCACTCAGTGGCCACTTTATAAAGTGCTACTGTACTACTGTGTATTAATGCAAATATCTAATTAGCCAATCAGGTGGCAACAACTCAGTGCTTAAAAGCATGCAGACATGGTCAAGAGGTTCAGTTGTTGTTCAGTCCAAACATCAGAACGGGGAAGAAATGTGATCTAAGTGACGTTGATTGTGGAATTGTTGGTGCCAGATGGGGTAGCTTGAGTATTTAAGAAACTGCTGATCTCTTGGTATTTTCATGCACAGCAGTCTCTAGTTTACAGAGAATGGTGGAAAAAACAAAGCATCCAGTGAGCGGCAGTTCTGTGGGAAAAGTCAGCTTGTTAATGAGAGTGTTCAGAAGAGAATGGCCAGAGTGGTTCAAGCTGACAGGAAGGCGAAGGTAACGAATAACCATGCATTACAACAGTGTGTGCAGAAGAGCATCTCTGAATGCACAACATGACGAACCTTGAAGTGGATGGGCTACAAAAGCAGAAGACCATGAGCATGCACTCAGTACCTATTTTATTAGGTACAGGAGATACATAATAAAGTAGCCACTGAACGTAGATTGTGTACTTAAGCCTTTAGATTCAAAGATTCAAAAAAACTTTATTGTCATTCTAACTGTACATCAGCTCTGCAGGGCAGAATGAGACAGCGTTTCCCAGGAGCAGTGCAATCATAACATAACAAACACAACACTAACTTGAATCTTTGACCTTTTGCCTCAGAGACAATCGCTCTACCATGAAGTCACAACATATGCCAAATCAATAGGCAATAAACAAGCAGCACTTTATCAGGAAAAATAAAATGTATACCAACTAAACAGTGAGAAATTATGGACTGCTGAGATACAGAGATTGGGTGTCCTAGAGAAGTATTTAGAAAAACTTCACGTCGAACCCTAAAGTGGATGGGCTATGGCAGCGGAAGACCATGAATATACACTCAGAGGCCAGTTCATTACGCACAGGTGGTACCTAATAAAGTGGTCACTGAGTCATTTACATACTAGGAATATGCTATAGTGTGTTGGTGCTACATGCAACAAAAAAAAAATTCAACAATTATAAAGAATAAAGAATGATATAAAAATAAAGTTAGAAGCTTGGATATTGAATATCATGTGTATTGAATACCAGTATGTACTTACGATATAAACAGCATTATAAAAAGTTGTTTAAAGCAACCGAGATAATAGATACAGGGGGTGGGGAACAGGCTAAACAGAATGGTTGATCAAAGTAATTGTCTGTGGGAAGAAACTTTTAAGATGGCATGATTTTTATTTTCTCTTTTACCAGTCCGACTGCAGTTTCCAGAAGGGAGCTTTGGAAAAGGCATTTTGCTGGGTGGGTATTGTCCACAGTGATTTTTCTTGCCCCCCACTTCTATGTCCTGGACACATACAAGTCCTGCAGTGATGTTAGACTGTAGCCAATAATCATTTCTGCTGCCCAGTTCTAAATGTAAGGGGTTTCTTCTTTTATGTTATGCGAAGGCTAACAAAATGGCTTCTTTGTTATGTTATAATTAAAATGGCTTTTCTGTAATAATAACTGTTGAGAAAGTTCTCTCTCTAGCAGCTTGCTTGGTTATAAAGGGAATTGTATTCATTTGCTAAGCAATTGGGATAGATGTTATTCTTTCTTGTGTGTCTGTAAGCTATTGTTCGCAGGCTTTGAGGCAGAAGGCAGATGGGGACAGAGAGAGTGGACGCAATGCTGTAAGCTGGGCGACGGGCCAGACACCGAGTGGGAGTCCGAGGCCTAGGGTCTTCGGCGAGGAGAGGAGACGAATACAGACTCGTGTGGAGCGTCTGGTTGACCACCGTGGTTGGTCCCAGGTGGCGGGTCGAGGGGGTCGGAGAAGATCAAATGGTGGAAAAAAGACTCTGTTAATTGAGCTCCAACTGTTGTGCACGAAGTGGTTGAACTTTGATAAGTTTGGCGTCTTTTATTTTCCTTTTATATTTTATCTCTATTAATTACATAGTTTCAGCAAGATCTATAAAGTGTAATCATTTAATCGCATATGGTGTACTGTCTGTTATTTGGTGGGATGGGGTACATCACACAGCATCCACACAAACTTGATTATCCAGTTTGGCGGGGCCGAAGGCTGCTCCCCTAGACAAAAGTGAGTTGAGTGAGCCTGAGGCTTACCAGGGGGCTACATAAATCAATCCTATGGAGCCAATTTGTTAGAGCTGTAGATTCATACAGCATAAGAATAAGCCATTCAGCCCACCACAGGAAGGATGTGACTGTACAGGGGAGGGTTCAGAGGAGACTGCCTGGAATGCAGTGCTTCAGAGACCAGATAGGATGGTCTTGTTTTCCTTATAATGGAAGTGGCTGAGGGTAACCTGATTGAGTTATACAACATTATGAGGAGAATAGATAGGGTAGTTGGCAACACACCCAAATTGTTGGGGGAACTCAGTAGGTCAGACAGCAATCTATTGAAAGGGGAAAAAAACAGTCAACATTTGAGGCCTTGCATAGACAGCAAGAAACTTAACCCATAATACGCATGTTTAAAAACCAGAGAGCAAGAGTTTAAGGTACAGGACACATGATTTAGAAGGGATCCAAGGAAGAACTTTTCAAACAAGTGGTTGGAATCTGTAATACATTACCCAAAAGGGCAGTGGATGAGACATGTGACATGCAAACTAGCTAATCTACAGGCATGACAGAAGTTAGGGAGTTTAGATTTGCATTTATATGCTGTACTTTAGAACATTTTAAAACCAAAGTACTTTTTTCCAAAACTCAATAGGAAGTCCAGCTGCTAACTTAGTTATGAATAGCAATGATATAAACTGTTTTCTTTAAGCTGGTGTTTATTAAAGAACAGAATTTTGGCTAGAATAATGAAGAGTTCTCTCACTGACTTCTGCTGAAGGATCCTGATTACGAAAGCCAACCAAAAAATTTTTGTGTTCAACTCTTTAGCATTGGACTTGAACCCAAATCCTTTCTTATTGTAGGCAAGAGTGTTACTCACTGAACTACAACCAAACTACTAAAGACGCTTCCCATCAGCAAGCAAGCCACCCACTTATGTTGATATTATCAACATAAAGCTCTTTGGTTTGCATTCACAAAAGATTAACCAGAAAGGAGAATTCTTTTGATCTACCTCCAGTCTTCGACAAATGTATTTAATCTTAATATTGTTAACGGATGAACCAGGTTTTATCTTTCAATTTAAAAGTCATCAGCGAACATCCAGTAAATCATTCTCTTTAACTTGGTAGCAGCAGCAGCTTAGTTTTGGTTTTACTGCACCTCTGCCTTTACTTACCCTCCTGCCCAATTTGCACAGCCAACATAAAAGGTTGCATACTTTCTTTAAGTTACTGAGGAAACAATACACTCTATACAAGAAATATAATCCCTCTAGAGCTTTCTCTAACCTACAAACACAAAGGTTACAATTACAGGGTTTGATTTTCCAACTAATTTGTTTGATCTCAGACATAATGTGTTTCCATGTCTACATGACTGAGGAGATGGCAATGACGACAAATTCAATGCTCCCTTGATCAGTGTCACGTCACCTAATATCAGGTAAAGACAGTCTGCAACTGTGGACTCTCCCCACCATGTTAGAATACGCTGGGACTCTCATTCACACAGACTAGTCACCACTTGGCTGGAGTTGTCCCCTGCTGAGAATTGGCCCTCAACTAGTCTTGTGGTTGGGAAACAGTTAAACAAAATGCAACAATGCTAAGGAAGGTCCATTTCCCATTCACCTTCCATGCTTGACCAGCAGGTCCTCCACAGTGAACCTCCAGTTGTTCAGCCAATGATTTGGATGGCGGGGGGCCAACGAGGAGAGATTCTCATCTAGCTGATGTGCTCCTATCCTGATGCTGCTCTGTAGGTTCATTTCTCCAGTTGGTTAGATGTGATTCTACTTCTGTAATAATAGCCAAACTGGAAATTTAACCCTATCAGACTTAGTTTGGAAAGCTGCTCTTACTTATGCCAAATTATTGTGTTTTCCGGTGAAAGGTCTGAACATGTCGGAACATGATGACTAATGAAGAGTTAATTGAAACCTGGTCCAAATTTCACAATAAGAACACCAGCTTGTTAATATTGTCTTTTATAAATTCTATTTGTCTAAATAGCTGTGAGACATTCATTGATCCCTCAAACTCTTTTGTGACTAAAAACATATGTAGATTATCTAACAGTTTCTGACTGGGCACTGGATACTGCAAAATAAACATTCTGTAATTTGTTTCCAGTAAATTCTGTTCCACCTGCTCCACCGTGTGTAATTTGAGTTGTGGAAAATATTAGACAGGGTGATCAATGCCATATGCTTAAGCAAAACAAGTTTTTTTCTTTTAAAAATAGACAGATAGACAGGGTACATTGCTGAGATGAGGAATTAAATCATCTACCTGCTATCTTCTGGAGTATAGGGAGCCACCCAATATTCCTCCTTCAGCCAATGCCAATGAAAAGATTACCAGTTAAATTCCAATAATCCCGTATCCAGTTGTTTAGAAATCCCGATGGATAGATGGTTGACTCATTCATTAAATTACTAAGAAATAAGGAACTTTGGGTCTGTACTCGCTGGAGTTTAGGAAAATGAGGGGAGGTGGGAAATGTCATTGAAACATAGCAAAACTTTGACAAGGTGCCACACATGAGGCTGCTTAACAAGAGCCCATGGAATTACAGGAAAGTTACATACATGGATAGAGCGTTGGCTGATTGGCAGGAAGCAGAGAGTGGGAATAAAGGGATCGTATTCTGGTTGGCT
Organism: Mobula birostris; assembly: GCF_030028105.1. NCBI lineage: Eukaryota > Metazoa > Chordata > Chondrichthyes > Myliobatiformes > Myliobatidae > Mobula > Mobula birostris. Next base: position 50,047,924 of record NC_092387.1, on the reverse strand, counting down.
GCCGGTTACCAGTGGTGTTCCACAGGGGTACGCGTTGGGGCCGCTTCTTTTTACATTATACATCAACGATTTGGATTATGGAATAGATGGCTTTGTGGCTAAGTTTGCTGATGATACGAAGATAGGTGGAGGGGCCAATAGTGCTGAGGAAATGGAGAGTATGCAGAGAGACTCGGATAGATTGGGAGAATGGGCAAAGAAGTGGCAAATGAAATACAATGTTAGAAAGTGTATGGTTTTACACTTTGGCAGAAGAAATAAATGGGCAGACTATTATTTAAATGGGGAGAGAATTCAAAGTTCTGAGATGCAATGGGACTTGGGAGTCCTCGTGCAGGATACCCTTAAGGTTAACCTCCAGGTTGAGTTGGTGCTGAAGAAGGCGAATGCAATGTTGGCATTCATTTCTAGAGGAATAGAGTATAGGAGCAGGGATGTGATGTTGAGGCTCTATAAGGCACTGGTAAGACCTCACTTGGAGTACTGTGGGCAGTTTTGGGCTCCTTATTTAAGAAAGGATGTGCTGACGTTGGAGAGGGTTCAGAGAAGATTCATTAGAATGATTCCGGGAATGAGAGGTTTAACATATGAGGAACATTTGTCCGCTCTTGGACTGTATTCCTTGGAGTTTAGAAGAATGAGGGGGGACCTCATAGAAACATTTTGAATGTTGAAAGGCATGGACAGAGTGGATGTGGCAAAATTGTTTCCCATGGTGGGGGAGTCTAGTACAAGAGGGCATGACTTAAGGATTGAAGGGCGCCCATTCAGAACAGAGATGCGAAGAAATTTTTTTAGCCAGAGGGTGGTGAATCTATGGAATTTGTTGCCATGGGCGGCAGTGGAGGCCAAGTCACTGGGTGTATTTAAGGCAGAGATTGATAGGTATCTGAGTAGCCAGGGCATCAAGGGTTATGGTGAGAAGGCGGGGTAGTGGGACTAAATGGGAGAATGGATCAGCTCATGATAAAATGGCGGAGCAGACTAGATGGGCCAAATGGCTGACTTCTGCTCCTTTGTCGTATGATCTTATGGTCTAATATTGAAAGACCTAGATAAAGAGGACATGGAAAGGAAGTTTCCTGCAATGGGAGAGTCTAAAAATGGAGTGTATAGCCTCAGAATAGGAAGCCCCCTTTCAAACAGAGCTGAAGAGGAATTTCTTTAGCCAGAGGGTCTTGAATCTGTGGAATTCATTGTCACAGATGGCTGTGGAAGCCAAACCATTGTGTGGCCACTGGATAGCCAACAATAGCATAGCCTCATCTCACTACCTCTGATTGCACATTTTTGAAATGTGGAAAGAAACTTGCCCAGTTATGGGGAAAACATACAAGCTTCTTGAGGACCGCGGTAGGACAGAACCCTGATCTTACCGCTGGCTCTAAATGCTAATCACTACACGGTGTGCCATGAGCTTTGAAGTAATAGGACTAACATCTATTAACCTGGAAAATCCGCTAGTCCTGTATCATACAGTGAACAAAGTGCCAAATTAACAGGTTATTGACTATAAAATGTACATTGTTTGCTGGCAGGCTACCTTCCATAAAATTTACTTCGCTTTAAAGAGTAGTTTTTATATACATCTGTGTGCATTTACATAATACAAAACTTTAGCAACCCAAGCCTTTCCAGTACCTTTCCTGTCGTTTGTCCATATAGCCCGAAGGTCTCCCGTAGCCTCTCCTCACTGATGGCCTCTGATCGGTCAATTTTGTTTCCCAGGATAAGAACCGGAACATTGGATATTGTTTCATCTGTCATTAATGCCTTAAAAAAAAAAGGACAATAAATGCAAGAGATTTTTACTTCAGATACACAGTCATCAGAATCAAAAGGCTCCACAAAATTGCTGACTGTATGCTTTGGGTAATCAACGATCCAAACGTCTGGAGATTCTGATATTTGATACCTGGCTCAACTGGTGTTGCTTGCCATGGACCTCAATGCCCTCCAATCCACCGAGTCCCCTATTCCCACACTCCCTTTAACCTACCTGATTCAGTGGAAAATATTCTACTGGGAAACATCTGAATTAAATGAGTTTTGGGGTATTAATAGAAATAACACCCAATAGTTTGAAAAAACCTGCCAGTCTAGCACTACCAAAATCCCAAGTGTGCCAGATTACTGAGTGTTACTGTGATGGGGAAAACATCCAATTACATCAAGTGATGGGACCTGAAAGGGAGATCACAATCACAACTCCGGTATAATATGCCACCTGCTACACTAAGGCACTTTCTACCTGTGCTGCTGAGATAACCGATGGTTTCCAGATCTGGACCAGTCACTGGGTTGCTTGCCCCTACTTCCCTACTGCTCCATAATGTCATTACAGAAGTAAAATAATTTCCCATAGTTATTTTAAACACAGGTGAAGGTCCACTTCAGACCTTCTCCAAGTCCAAGCAGTATATCAAACTTGTTTCCCCATTCAATGGGATCATGCTTAATCTACTTCTTAACTCCATCCACCTGCCTTTGCTCATATACCTCAGCAAGTGTCTATCATTTTCAGATTTTTAAACAAACTAAGCTAGCTTTTACTTCTTCTGGCTAGAGAACGCTCCACATAATGGTCACCACTGCATACAGCATTAGAACACTACAGCACAGAAATAGGCCCTTTGGCCCATCCACTCTGTGCCAGACTATTACTCTGCCCAGTCCCATCGATCTGCATCTGGATCATAGGCCACCATACCCATAAAGGTTTCCCAATTGCTGCTCCAAATGATCTGGGTCTAAATTTTAAGGTTACATTCTGGATTCCTGATAAAAAAAATAATAATTTGCCTCTGTGTTAGTAAGTCCAGCATGGGATCACATATACTATTTTGCACAATCTAATATATGACTTGCTCTTAACAAAGAACTGCAGGGGAGCAAGGTAAGTTTAAAACTTGATATAAAGATTGTGACTGTGAAAATGAAGCAATTATTTACTTCAGAATTCTTTCGAATTAAAGGAACAATCCATTACAGAATTAGATGAGCTCTGGGATTCACATTTGATGGCCACTTTATTAGGTACACTGCAACATCTGCTCAATAATGCAAATATGGCGGTGGCATCCGTTAGTCTTGCGAGACCATGCATCTGCACCTGGATAGTTCCAGGGCGCAGGCCTGGGCAAGGTTGTATGGAAGACCGGCAGTTGCCCATGCAGCAAGTCTCCCCTCCCCACGACACCGATGTTGTCCAAGGAATGGGCAAGGGCCGATACAGCTTGGCACCAGTGTCGTCGCAGGAGTTGCCAGAACGAGTTTGAAGGCAACGTCGGACTGCCTTAGGGACTCCAGCTCCAGATTTGTCCTCAGGGTTTACTCCTGAAGCCTTTCCCATGAGCGGGTATGGCCGCAAGGCTGCGGAGGTTTGAAATCAGAGTATTCCCTCTCTTAAATGGACTGCCTTCCCAGACTGACGAGCTCCATCCACCCAAAAATGCAAATATATCATCTGTCAATCATGTGGCAGTAGCTCAGTGCATAAAAGCATGCAAACGTGGTCAAGAGGGTCAGTTGCTGTTCAAACCAAACATAAGAATCGGAAAGAAATGTGATCCAGGTGACTTTGACTGTGGAATTATTGTTGGTGCCAGACGGATAGTTTGAGTATCTCAGAAATTGCTGATCTCCTGGGATTTCCACACAAAACAGTCTCTAGAATTTACAAGAATGTTGTGAGAAACGAAAAAAAAAAGCATCCAGTGAGCACCAATTCTGTGGGCAAAAATACCTTGTTAATGAGAGAGGCCAGAAAATGGCCAGACTGATTCAAGCTGACAGGAAAGTAACAATAACTCAAAGAACCATACGAAACAACAGTGGTGTACAGAAGAGCATCTCTGAAAGCAGAACACGTCAAATCTTGAAGTGGACGAGCTACCCCAGAAGACCATGAACAGAGGTACCTAGTAAAGTGGCTACTGACTGTAGAGTGTGACTGTGAAAATGAGGCAATTAATCTACTTCAGAATTCTTTCCAATTAAAAGAATAATTACATTTGTGTGTTTGTGAATGCATAACGCAATCCATTATAGAATTAGACGAGCACTGGGTGATATTTGGAACATAGCAACAGAGTTAATTACTACAGCTATGTTAGTAGAACTGCTTGCTCATCTCACCTGAGCATCTATTGATTTTGATGGAAAGTGATGGGAGTCACAGAAAGTAAATATATATTTATAAAGCACCATCCCTTTATCTTTCAGGAAAACCCTAAAGGCTTTGCAGATATTGAAATACATTTGAAGATACAATGATAATAATGGAATCTTTACAATCAATAGTTTAATAGTTCCATTTAATATCAGAGAATGCATACAATATACAACCTGAAATTCTTGTTCTTCTTAGCCATCCATGAAAACAAAAGGGTGCCCCAAAGAACCAGTGACAATAAAAACATTAGAACCCCAAAGCCCCCCTACTCCCCCCTCCCACACACAAGCAGCAGCATAGCATCGACTCACCTCCCTGCCACCCCCCCCCCCCCCCCAATAGCCAGGTTGCTCAAGAAACAGCAATGATTAGATGACATTTCTGAGGGATGAAACATTACTCTTAACGTTTTGGCTAATATTTACATGTTAATTATATTTCTAAAGAAAAACAGATTACTTGATCCTTTTCAAACTGGTGTTTGTGACAGCCTGTTGAATACAAATTGCTTACCATATTACCATAAATCCAAAAACACAAATTATTCTAAAGAATTTTTAAAGGATGGAAGTTTCCTTAAACAGCCAAATATGTCCTTTAGTCTTCCCTCTGAAGGCAATAGGAATGTGAGATGTTGCAAGACTTAGGATATCACAGCCAGCTTTCAAGTTGATTCAAATCTGTATCAACAAAGGAGCTGGACAACAATAAGTGGCTGATTTAGGTTTGATAATTCAAACTCAGTGCAGTCAGGTGTGGTACACCCAGGCTTCCACAAGCTATTGAACAAGGACCATGAAATAAAGTGGCCATATTCCTGACTTGTACATCTCAACTGGTCATTTGTTAGAAGAGTGAAGGACCCTACTTTCACAAAATCAGCACCTAAAGACGTTCTATTCAAGGATCCTCATTTACCCATAAATTCTTCAACTGTTGGACTTACATCAAGTTCCACTTTGGATTCAGCAAGTCGCAAGTGGTCTGCACAGTCAACCAGGAAAACAATCCCATTAATGGCAGGGAGGTAGTTCTTCCAGACTCTTCGGGCTGTAAATAAGGGCCAATATTTAAATACAATATCTCAGAAGGGGGCATTTGATACTTTCAAAATGCTACATAACAGGCTCATCACAAAGATTGAAACCCATCAGCAATCCATAGTCAACATCACCATCATCATGACATAGGCAATCAAGGTCTCATGACCATGATTGTTTTTAGAAAATTTCTCAAAGAAGTGGTCTGCCATTGCCTTCTTCTGGGCAGTGTCTTTACAAGACGGGTGACCCCAACCGAAATCAATACTCTTCAGAGATTGTTTGGCGTCAGTGGTTGCATAACCAGGACTTGTGATTTACACCAGCTGCTCTTATGTCCACACATTATCTGCTCCTAAGGCTGATCGGGGGCTAAGCAGTGTTACACTTTGACTGAGGGCAACCTGCAGGCTAGCGGAGGGAAGGAGCGCCTTACATCTACTTGGTAGAGACGCATCTCCACTTCGCCACCCAAGGTAGAGTGTCAGAAAGGGCAGTCATGATGAGTGGCTGTGGTTCTGGAGGGAAGTGCAGAGTGGCTATCCCAGGGCTCAATACGAGATTCATTACTTTCTTTACTCTATTTCAATGGGTAGAAAGGGCACAATTTCCAAACTTCACAAATTTTGGAAGGGGAACATGCTGCAAGGTGGTGTGAATAGGCCAGTGGCGGACAGCTGTATTGGATTACTGCACAATTTAAAAAATGTTACAGGAACAAGACAGAGACAAATTATTTGGATAAACAATTTTTTGCAGCAGACAGGTTGAGAAATCAGTAACATAAGTTGGTTTAGTTCTGATGAAACAAAATGCTGTAAGAAATCAGCCAGTCAAACAGCAGCAGTGGAAAGAGACACCAGTCAACATTTTGTGTCAGCAACCTTTCCTCAGTACTGGGTGGAGAGTGTAGGATATATTTATATTAGTGTGAGGAATAAGGTTTAAGACCAGAACTTATTTGGAGATGGATAAAGACAGATCAGGTGACAAAGGGCATGAGTTCTAACTGTTAACAAGACATCTTACAGGATCACAGTGAGAAAGGGACACTAGCATGAAAATAGGAAATAATGAGAGAGCAGTTTACCAGAAGTTGGAAAATTCAGTGCACATTCCAGAGGACTGCAAAGTGCCTAAACAGAAGATAAGAATTAAAGTGGCACTGAGAATAAAAGGTCAAACTGAAATGTTAACACTCTCTCCTCAGATACTGGCTGACTTGCTGACTATTTTCAGCATTTTATGTTTGTATATATGGGATCCTGGGCTCTATAAAGATTGGCAAGCAAGAGCAGCGATGTCATGTTAAACTTCTAGAAAATGCTGGTTCTGTTACAAATGGAGCATTGCTAAAGTGTGGTCCCAGAATGGGGAGCAAAGATGCAAAGAGAGGGCGCAGAAAAGATATAGAGAAAAAAAAACACAGGAAAGAGGGACTTTGGTTCACTAATAGGCAGGAAGAGTTGGCATTTCTCTTTGGAACAAAGAAGGTTACAACAGGATCTGACATGTATCCATAAGTCATGAACTATTTATATAGAGATTGAGAGAAATGGCTGACACTGGTGGAAGAACCAAGAACCAGAGTGATCATTAATTGACAAAAAAAAATATTTGTTTCTCTTTTATAAATCTATCAGTAGGGTCTAGAATGCACTGCCAGTCAGAGTAATGGAAGCAGTTCTATTATGGCATTCAAAGGGGAACTGGTTAAATATGTTAAAGGAGAAAAAAATGACTGGGCTTTGAGACAGGACTGAGAAATGTAAACAACAAATTTTCTCGGACAGAGTTGGCATGAACTCAAAGGACCTCAGAACTACAGCCATTCTGTGATCACACAAAATCATCCAGAGTAAATGAAATTAAGAATTCAGGAGAAGCTACGTATGTAGGAGTGGTGAGAAAGAGTTCATGACTATACAGAGTGAATCACAATTGTACAGCATTGAAACAGGCCACTTGGCCTGAGTCACCCACAATGACCTCTGGGTAACCTTCCATATTAACCTCTTTACCCAGCATTTGGTTTTCAGCCTGCTATACTTAAGCAATTCAAGCATTCAACCAGATACTTCTTAAAATGTTGTCAGTAACCCAGCTTCAATCACTCTCTCGGGTAGTGAATTTCATGAATAAGGGATTAGGATGGATTAAGAAGTATAACAGTGGGACAAAAGAACAAGCTGATGGGATGAAATGAACAAGAGTGGGAAGAGGCTCACACACATCAAGATAATGTTAGATGAGGGGTTCCCAAACTGGGGTCCACGGACCACTCAGTTAATGGTAGGGGTCCATGACATAAAGGAAGTTTGAGACCCCTCGGCTAGATGGAGGAAGTGGCCCATTTCTGTACCAGAACTCCTTTATAAAATAAGATCAATGTCACTGATTCATTTGAAACAGGGATAAAATTGTCTACATTTTGTAACTAGTAGGCCGTGTCACTTTTACTCATTTACCAAATGAAGGTTAAATATGGATTAAAACACCACTTTCATACATTATGTTTGTAAGATAATGAAGTCCCCAGACTGCTCAATTATGTCAGAACTATACAGATTAGTCAAGAGGCTTAAAGAAATGGAGAGCAGCTGCAGTGAACTTACAAAAGTCTATCACTGCACTTAAAGGGTCACAAGATGCCTTGTGGGATGAAACAAGGGATTACATGAATACAAACATTGATTTTAGTCAATGCTTAAATCCTCAAAGTATGAGCACCGCACCTATGCCTACTAGTTGGGGTTATTTAAAACATAGCTTGATAGGTTCTTGATTAGTAAGGGCATCAAAGGTTATGGGGAGAAGGCAAGAGAATGGGGTTGAGACAGATAATAAATCAGCCATGACGGAATGATGATAGACTTGAAGGGTCGAATGGCATGACTCTGCTGCTGTATTTTATGGTTTTGTTTCCCTAGGTACAGAATAAACAGAAACAGTACCAGATCAATCCACCCTGAGCCTGCTCTGCTATAAGTCTGTGATCTTACTCATCTTAAACACTCTGTCTAAATACTACTTTCCAGTTCTCTCCCACATCCCTTGATCCTTTTCCCATTCAAATGCCTAAATATAAAGATGGATTTTGATAATTATTATTATTATAGCTCACTGAGAAGGAAAGTTTCAAAGGACAGAACAGTACAGCACAGAAATAGGCCCTTCGGCCCACAATGTTGTGCCAAACCAATTAAATTAAGAATCAAATGGTCACCTAAGCTAACCTCTTCAGCCTACACAATGTACCATTTTCCTCACGTTCATGTGCCTATCTAAACGTCTCTTTAAAGTCCCCAACGTATCTGCCTCTACCACCATCCCAGCCAGTGCAGTCCAAGCACCCACTATTCTATGGAAAACATTTGTTCCTTACATCTCCTTTGAGCTTACCCCCTCTCACCTTAAATGCATACACTCCGGTATTAGACACTTCAACCTTGGGAAAAAGATACTGTCTGTCTCCTTTATCTATGCCTTTCATAATCATATAAATCTCTGTCAGATCTCCCCTCAGCCTCCACTGCTCCAGAGAAAAAAACTTTGTCTAACCTCTTATTATAGCACATGCCCTCTAATCCAGACAGCATCCTAGTAACCTCTTCTGCACCTTCTCCAAAGCCTCTACATCCTTCTTATAATGGGGTGACCAGAACTGTATGCAATACTCCAGATGTGGCCTAACCAGAGTTTTATAAAGCTGCAACATAACTTCCTGACTTTTGATCTCAATGTTCAACTATTAAAGGTAAGCATGCATATGCCTTCTTTGCCATCCTATCAAGCTGGGTAGCCACTTTTATGGAGTTATGAACTTGGACCTCAGATCCATCTGTTTATCAACACTTGAGCATCGTGCTCTTAACAGTGTATTGTCTCTTTATGTTTGACCTACCAAGATGAAATACCACACTTGGGGGGGAAAAAAACCTTAAATGGGTAATTCCTTATTCTGAAACTATGTATTAGATAACTCCATTGGTAAAAACAACCCCTTACCATTCATTTTATCAACCTACCTCAGAATCCTATATACCCCTCATTTCTCTAGTCTCCAATGAATACAGGGTAAACCTTTCTTCAAGCATCAGTTCCTCCAGCACCCGACTGCCTCTACACAAGTGAATTATATCTTAAACATGGAGACCAAACTGTACACCATACTCTAACTGCAGTCTCACCAACACTCCTTAAAGGCACATGAAAACTACTTTTATGGTCTGTAAACTAAATGCCAACATTCCATGATCTTTCCTAATCACCTGCAGTCTCTACATGCTAAACTGTTGTCTTTCATGTCCAAGGACCCCAGATCTCTTTGTATTGCAAAATTTTGTCATTTTAATACTTTTAGATAATAATTTGCTTTTTCATTCCTCCTTCCAAAGTGGATAACACCGTGCTTTCCCACATTTATACTCCATTTACCAATTTCTTGCCACTCACTTTACCCGTCCATGTACAGTAAGTTGTATCCTAACATATGAAGAAAGGCAGAGTTGGGCTAGGTTTGACTGAGTTTAAAAGAATGAGAGGTGGTTTTATTGGAAGACAAGATGCTGAGGGGATATGGCATAAGGATTTTATCTAAAATCAAACTTCCAATATCTGCACAGTGGTAATGGGAGTTTCCAGGTCAAAGAGCCAAAAATAATTACTACTTATACAAATTTACAGGATTAAATGCCCCAACACACTTCATCAAAGCACAGTCAGGACAAAAATATTACCAGACAATAACAGGACGGATGACCACCAATATGTTAAAGTGAAATATCTCAGGGCTGATTTAACCATTCTTTCACCAAAGCTACATAGAAGTATACATAAATTTAGGATTGTGATCTGAAAAAGGTACCGTGGTTCATTACTTGCTCAAATCTGTAGATATTGATATATTACATGCTTTGGACAGACTAAGTTTCCAGTTTAATATGCTGACATGGTATACTGAAAAATGCCTGATTAGCAGAAACTAATCAACACAATACTGTGCACAAACATGATAAAGCTAGTTTTTTGGCATTTATACCTTGTGCGTGACCTCCGAGGTCAAAGGTAGTGAATGTCATTCCTGCAATGGTGAGCTCTTCTGATGCTGTAACAATAATAAAAAAAATTAGAATGAGCAATCTCATGGTCTGTGTGCAAATGCGATGAACAAACAAAACTGAGATCTAGGAACAAATACAAACCAAGGGCAACACTGAGTTCTTTTGGCAATCACAAGTTGAATCCCACACTGTAGGTAAACAAGTTGCTCAATTGTAACTGAATAATCCACTGTTTAAAACTAAATAGCTTCCATGTAGCTTTCTTTTGCAATAGCAGAGGCATTTTTTTGCTATATCAAGGTCAACCTTTTGAGGACATTATGTTGGAAGCTACAAAGTCTGAAAGAGCAGCAAGGGCTCTAGATCCTCACATTAATGTGTAGAATTGCTTCTGCACTCTGACGAGTATGTTATTTGCTTGATTGTGAGCAAAATCAGAGACAATTGATGAGTCAAGAGGCTGGAGAGAAAATTCGTATGTAAAAACATGATAACTTTCCAAAATTGATGTTAATTTTCTTGGAATTTTACTTTAATAAGAACTGCTATTAAATTCCCAGCTAAACAGGTTAGTACAGGATACCCATCTTCTGGTAAGATAGTGGCGGGCTCCGATGCAGCAGCTTCTATGGGGTCAAACAAAGGTGTTGTTGTCTTTAAGTGTACTTTTTTTTATGATTGCAAGATCCTACTGGACATTAAGAACTTAAAGTACTGCAGGTCTACCCATTAGCTAGTTGCTCATTGGCAGGGAAACTAAAGGAACTGGAGATGGTGTGGACCGTGATGCTGCCTATGTCAGAGAGGTGTCAAGGAGTGAAGGGGGTGTGCAGTCTAACAGCCAATGATCATCTTAGTTGCTTTTCTTGTGATTAAAAGACCCTGTGGACAATGGTTTATTGGTGAATGGCGGAGGAGCTGCATGGCCTTAGTCACAGCAAGAACTAGGCCTCATGCTGCAGTGTCACCTATTTGCAGCTACCTGGGTGAAGGATCAGAGTCAGACACAGTGGTCACTTATTAACCCTAGATATGCAGAACTCTTATCTGTACCCTAACTCATATCCTCTCACTCCTGATCTGCACTGACTCCAGATTAAGAAACACATTGATTTTAATATCTGCATCTTTGTTTTCACACTTGTTCATGATCTCTCCTCCAGCCTTAAACCCAAATATGTATTACTTGAATTCAATATGTTGGTCAGCCCCATTCTTGATTCCACCCAATTTGCTCTGCCACTGACTTCAATCTCCTCAGTTACCAAGCTCTGAAATTCACTCCTCAAGCTTTGCTTTTGAAATCCTCCTTAAAGATCATATCTGGCCAAATTCTTGGCCATTTGTTCCAATTCTTATGTGAATGGCACAGTTTTTTTGTGTTGTTAGAGGTGCCAATAAAATAGAAATTCATAGTTGTTTAACGGCATCATATCCAAGTTGAAGTGTGTGCCTTCAGGCTTCTGTACCTCCTACCTGATGGCAACAGTGAGAAAAGGACATATCCAGGGTGCCAGAGGTCCTTAATAATGGATGCTGCCTTTCTGAGACACTGCTCCTTGAAAATGTTCTGGGCACTTTGTAGGCTAGTACCCAAGAAGGAGCCGACTAAATTTATACCCTCTGCAGCTTCTTTCATCTTGTGCAGTAGCCCCCCACCCCCTCCCCAAACCAGACAGTGATGCAGCCTGTCAGAATGCTCTTCACGGTACATCTATAGAAGTCTTTGAGTGTATTTGTTGACATACCAAATCTCTTCAAACTCCTAATGAAGTATAGTTGCTTTCTTGCCTTCTTTATAACTGTATCGATATGTTGGGACCAGGTTAGGTCCTCAGAGCTCTTACCCAGGAACTTGAAACTGCTCACTCTCTCCACTTCTGATCCTCTATGAGGATTGGTATGTATTCCTTCAACTTGCCCTTCCTGAAGTCCACAATCAGTTCTTTCATCCTACTGACGTTGAGTGCCAGGTTGTTGCTGCACTGGTTGGCACATCTCGCTCCTGTACGCCCTCTCGTCACCATCTGAGATTCTACCAACAATGTTGATTGTCAGCGAGGAGGTGTTGAGTTCATCTGGTAGTGAAGCATCACTGCCATTCATGCTACTGGCTTTTGCTTTGCAGGAAGTAATGTCTTGCAAACCCTGCTAGAGTTGTCGTACATCCGCTGTTGCCTCCAACCTCATTCAAATGTGACTCTTCACCCTTGAAATAGTCCTCCGCAAATCATACCTGGTTTTCTGGTACAGGCCTAGCTCGCTAGACTTGAATGCCACAAATCTAGCCAACCATTCCACCTACCATTTTGATCAGCTAATTCAGTATCAAGAATCAAGTTCTTTTTCATCAGAATGATTCAAATCTACAAGCATACAAGCTTTCTGCCTTTGGTAAATTCATCCTCCAGGCCTGCAGTATAACATTGGATTAATTTGAATATTTAAATATGGTAAAATAAGCTTTATTTGTCACACTGAAATGTGTCGTTTTGCATCAAAGACCAACACAGTCTGAGGACAAGCTGGGGGCAGCCTGCAAATGTCACTAGGCTTCTGGCATGTTATAGTGCGTGAAAATTGAAAGAGAAACTACCGCAGATTCTGGAAACCTAAAATAAAAACATTTATCTCATGCCAACATAGCATGCCCACAACTCTCTAACCCACACACCTTTAGAATGTGGGAGGAAACCCATGCATTCATGGAAGAATATACAAACTCCTTACAGACAGCAGCTGGAATTGACCCTGATCACTGGCACTGTAAAGCATTCTGCTAATCATTATGCTACTGTGCCACCCATAGTAAGATAAAAACTGCAGGTACAGAGAATCCAAATTAAAAGCTCTGCCTGTAGTAGTCAGCATTTTGGGCCTGTAATTTTTCACATAAAATGTTGCAGACTCAAGTAAGCTGTTTCTCTATTTACACATGTTGTTTGATCTGCTGGGTTTATCCAGCATTTTCTGTTTTCAATCTGAATTTGTCCCAATTTATTACAACTAACAGACCCTACTCGTCAAATAAGCAATGGTACAAGACCTTTCAAAATCACTGAACTAAAGAGATTCTGTAGGATATGTCACTATTTATGATACTTGAGCTTGTTAAGCCACAGTCTTCTCAAGGCTCAGGGGCTAAGTCTGAAGTTAGCTACTGTCCTTTGTAGTGCTTGCTTTGACTACTAACCATTAACAATGAATATGATAAACACACAAAATATATGGAGGCAGAATGAGGCATCAGCAAGAAAAGTGTGCAGCTCTTGCAGGGGGAGATCCTGGAACTTGTGGACATTGATCTATACTTTGATACTTACTGGGATGCAATGTTGGAACATGCTGCCCCAGCCTGTTATCTTTCAGCATGTGTAATAAGGTGGTTTTCCCAGCATTGTCCAAGCCTAGGAAAACCAATTTTCCCGATTTCTTATATAAACCTGGGAAAAGAAAACAACACAGCATTTATTACAGCTAATATAGGTAGGCAATTATTTTAACTCCAAGGCTTAATTTTATGAATATTTAACCCTTATCTAAAATCACTTGATCGTATTTCGGTTCATTAGATCTCAGCATCATCCTCCGCTTCCCAATCCTCATGAATTCAGAGTCTGGCATGACATTTGGCTCTATATTATCTCCATGCCAATTTCTTTACCCTTGAGTTTTCACTGGACTGTGGGTCCTTTCTCACATTTCCATAGTTTCTGATTGACTTGGACTACTCCCTCTTGCCTTCTCTAGATCTACACATTATCAACTGTCCATCCAATATGAACAGTGTTAATTCTTCCAGTTTATTCAAATCTGACCTCTGCAGCTCTGCTCACTTAGTTGCAACCCTAATATCTTCAAACCTGCCAACAACAGTGGTGCTGTTCTGTTTTGGTGAACAACGTGTGTGGATTTTCTCTAGGCGTTCCCTCAAACATCAGCTCTCAGATACTTTCTTAAACATCCCTCTGGACCATAAACCCACCACTGAACATCAAGCCAGGCATTTTTAGACTCCATTTCCTCACACAATCTTCCCTCCACAATCTCCATATCATAACCTTCCCAATCTCATGCAGCAGACACCAACTCTTCTGCAGGATCCACTAACAGAACCCAAACAGAGCCATTGTTTTAGCCTGGTTTAGCACCACCAAACTCAGTTCTTTCAACCAGCTCCATCACTGATCCAATTCCTTGCTGCTTACATGCATGTCCACCTCCGATACACTCCTTTCACTTCTACAGCTTTCAATTTTCTAGTTCCGTCTGGCTTATCTTTATCATGGATGTATAGTCCCTCTACATGCCCATGACATGTCTGGGGCTGAACCAGTTCCCCCACACCAATACACTTATTCACATGGCTAAACATTCTCGCACTTAACAACTTCTCCTTCAGCTCAACTTCCTCTGGATCAAAGATGCAGCTAAGGCCCAAATTAAAGATTAGTTTTATTTGTTACATAAACATTGAAACATACAGTGAAATGTGTTATTTGCATCAGCAACCAACATAGTCTGAGGATGAGCTGGGGTAGTCCACAAATGACACCATGCCTTGGTGCCAGCATAGCATGCCCACAACTTACTATCCTGTATGTCTTTGGAACGTGGGAAGAAACCTGACCACCCTGAGGAAACGTACACTGTCGCAGGGAGAACATACTAATTCCTTACACACAGAGGCCGGAACTGGACCACGATCGCTGATCACTGGCTTTATAATGCGTTACGCTAATCGCTACACTACCATGCAGCCTAATTAAATTACACATCTTATTTAAGAGCAAATTATACTTATCCTTCTCTAAGATATGTCGGACTGTCCTACTCAGGTTCTCTCCCAAAGTACGTTGATAATTCCATTGCTGTTACTTTCTGCACTCATTCAAAAAACATTTTTTAAAAAATGACCTCTGCTGCTAATTTCCATCTTACTCTCACCTTCACATGATACTTCTCTGTCTCTTCCCTTCCCTTCCTGAATCTTTGTCTCTGCTTCAGGGGATGGACTAAATAACAATATCCATTAAAGGTCCACAGTTATCATGGTGAAACACCCTCCCACCATTTCCCACAAGGACTCCATTGCACATTCCCTGTTCTTCCACCTCTGTCACATCTGTTCCAGTGACAAAACTTACTACACAGATGCCTAAAATAACTTCCTTCTCCCCTAACCAAGGCTTCCCCTTTATGATAGTTGGCAGAGATTTTACAGAACATCTCAATTTTGTGTACCCTCACCTCTTTTTCCTCGCCAATGCTAGAACAGTTTCCCCAGTTCTGGCGTATATAATTTCCCAATCTAATTTTCCATGTCAATCCACTACTTCTCTTTGCAACTTCACATGCCTCTGAAGGAACTATACCTGCTCTTTTGCCTGGTCCCTGAAACACCTCCTCCAGTCCAATGTATTCCACTCAGTACTAATAATATTGCCCTCTCTAATATGGAGAGACCAAATGCAGACTGAGCACTCACTTTTCAGAGCACTTTTGTTCAATCCACAGGAGTAACAAGAAGATTTCAGTTGCTTCTCCTTTTAATTCTCCATGTCCCTTCCACTCTGAGATACCTGTTGGTGGCTTCTTGTTTTACAAAGTTGAGGAACAGTACCCCATATTCCCCCTGGGAGTCAATACTGAATACAAGAATTTGAAGTAACTCTCTTTCTCTTTATCCAGTTCTACTCAAGGATTATCTTCCTGTAATATTAACTGTTTTTATTTTCTCTCTACAGACAAAAATTATTCAGTTGGGCAGATGCCATCAGGCAGGAGGTACAGAAGCCTGAAGTCTCACACCAAGTTCAAGAACAGCTACTTCCCCTCAACAATTCAGTTCTTGAATCAACCCACACAACCATAATCACCACCTCACTATAGCAACACTATGACCATCTTGCACTATAATTTTTTGTCTAATTGTGTTTGTAATTGTACTATTTTGTATAATTTATGCTTTTCTTGTGAATGTTGTATATCTGATGCAGTGCCTGTGACGCTGTTGTGAAGAAAGATTTTCATTCTTACATGAGCACACACTTGTACATATGACAATGAACTTTGACCATTTCCAACGTTCACTGTTTGGTTCTTTGCAACTGTTCGAATCTGAATGTCACAGCTTTAACACATTTGTTTTCTCGTTCCCTAACTGTCCTCATTAATCTATCAACCAGATGGTTTCATAAACAACTTAACACCACGGACCACCTTCTCAGACATATTCCTTTTGTCAAGGGAAAAAGTGTTCTGCTGCTATTCAAACGTTAATAGATTGGAAATAATTTATAGTTAAAAGTTCAGAAAGGTCCAAAGGTTCATTTTATTATCAAAGTATGTACGCAGAATACAACTCTGAAACCTGTCTTCTCCAGATAGCCATAGAATACTGAAAACCATATAAGTAGTTGAAAGAAAGCCATCAATCCCCCCCACATGAAAAGAACTGCAATACTTTGCAATTTATACTTATATAATTTACAAGTGATTTATACAAATTATTAACCAATTGATTCTATTTTTAATATTTTGAGAATTGAGAAAGCTTTCTCAAGCCATGCTTAGCAAGAATTTATAACATATGACATTTTATAAAACTAGGCTTATACAACAATCGAATTAAGCCATGAATGTTGCCAAATCCATATTTAATAATGTCAAAGCTAATGAAGTCTCATGCTCCCAGAGCCAGATTAAGGTTACAAATAATTAAAATTACTTTCGTACAAATCCAATCCACAAACTGCAGTCACCAATTTCAGGGGAAGAGAACAACAGAGGGAAATGAAACTTGCTACTACTTACCCAGGAACTGTAGCATGCTGGTGAATCCATTGTACAGCCAGTCGAGTAAGCCCGACATTGCTGAATCAGACAGACCTACAAAAGGCAAAAGACCAATTCAGTTAACCATCTTTTCCCTGGAAGTCAAATGTTTGTGTCAAACTGTCACAAGAACATGAAGAAGCTATTCACTCCTTTATGTCTATTGCATGATTCATTGTGATCATGGTTGGCTTATATCTCAACTCCAACCACCTGGTTTGGATTAATATTCCTCATCTGTCCAAACACCTATCAACTTCTTTGGAGCGTAGAAGGTTGAAGGGGAACTTGATAGAGGTATTTAAAATTATGAGGGGGATAGATAAGAGTTGACGTGGATAGGCTTTTTCCATTGAGAGTAGGGGAGATTCAAACAGGAGGACATGAGTTGAGAGTTAGGGGGCAAAAGTTTAGGGGTAACATGAGGGGGAACTTCTTTACTCAGAGAGTGGTAGCTGTGTGGAACGAGCTTCCAGTAGAAGTGGCAGAGGCAGGCTCGATATTGTCATTTACAGTTAAATTGGATAGCTATATAGACAGGAAAGGAATGGAGGGTTATGGGCTGAGTGCAGGTTGCTGGGACTAGGTGAGGGTAAGCATTCGGCACGGACTAGAAGGGCCGAGATGGCCTGTTTCCATGCTGTAGTAAGTGTTATATGGTTAATTTCGGATATAAAACTATTAAACTAGTTAATTGATTGCTATTTAGTGAGAGAGAAAGCTATACATCACTACCTGTAGAACTGTATGACCCTTTGGATAAAGAAACATCTCCAAACTTTACAACTTAAAGGGCTGGGCTTAATTTTACATCTGTCCCTTATTCTAGACTTCCTCAACCAGCAGAAATCAATACTATTTACCAAGCAGTTCCTTTCATTCTCCTAATCAGTTCTGGAATTTGTATTAGTATCATTAATGTTGTCCTCGACACTGAAACGGCTTATCAAGTGCCTTCTGCAAGTTCAGATATTCCAAACACATTCTTGTTTATTACCTTATCATAAAATTAATTTTGGTTCATTACACAGCAACTTTTCTTTACAAGTCCTACATCTCCATAAAAGGTTAAATTTACAAAGCAGGCAGACAAAGAAATTGATGGGCGTGGCTGGCTCCAGTAATAGGGAAATAATCGCAGCAATTTATAATGCTTTAAAGTGCTTTGTTTTGCTTATGCAAAAAGACATTTATGCTTTCAGATTCAAAAGAAATTAACACTGGGGTTTAAAATAAAAGCAATTAATATGCAATGTTCAGTGACAAACTAAATTAAAACAGACCTATTTTGATAGGTGAAGTTTACAGTGCTAGGGTCAGATTGGATCTGCTGTATTTCTAAAGGGGTAACAACTTCTTGTTGCTGCCTTTGGGAAGGAAGTCCTGGAACATTAGGTCCCCACCACTATGTTCAGGAAAAGTTATTACACTCAATTGTCAGGTTCCTAAACCAGCGTGGATAACTTCACTGAACTGATTCCACAACCTATGGACTCACTTTCAAGGACTATACAACTCATGTTCTCAATATTTATGGCTTATGTATATGTACTTGAACAATCTGTCTTTTGCACATTGGTTGTTTTTCTTTGTGTGCAGTTTTTCATCGAACCTATTGTGTATCTTTGTATTTACTGTGAATGCCCACCAGAAAATGAATCTCCGGGTAGTATCTGATGACATGTATGTACTCTGATAATAAATTTACTTTGAACTTATGAACTTTGAAATGGATATGGGAGCAGCTGCAGGTATCTTTTAGCAATTTATTTGGTGGGGGTGGGGGGGGTGCCAGAGATCCCATCAAGTTATCCTTCCACAGGCAGGTTAGGCAAATCACAGTCTTCTGGGTGAACTTCGAAGTTCTGATCACATCCAGGCAGGTGTTACAAGTGGGCCACGTTGCATGCCTGTAACCAGACTGCTGAAACAAGAACTATATTTCAAACTCCCATCACATGAAAAAGTTTCCAGAAGTCAGAAAATAATTCAAAAACACAAAAGATTCTGCACATGCTGGAAATCTTGAACAGCACACACAAAATGCAAGTTAAGCAGCATCTATGGAGGGAAATAAACAGTTGAAGTTTCAGGCCGAGACCCCTTCATCAGGACTGAAAATATTTTAAACTATCCTTGGAAACAAAATTGCAAAATCCTCACTAACTCCTGGGTTTTGTTGGCCTGCGTTGACTCAACAAAGAACGAATTTAGTAGCATAAAATGGATAAGGTTACATTGGAGGAAATCCAAAGGAGCCTCACCAGGCTAATTCCTGGGAAGAGAAGATTGTCATATCAACAGAGGCTAAACAGGTTCAGTCTGATACTTTGGACTTAGAAAAATAACAGCTGATCTTATTGAACCATGTAAAATCTTAAGAGGGCAAGTTTCACTAGTGGGAGAATCTCAAACAATGGGAACATGGTTTCAAGAAAAAGGTTAACAGTCATTGAAAACACAGATTTTATTTTCTTGCAGAGGGTCCACAGAATAGGAGGCTAGCTCATTAGAAGTAGTTAAAGTGGAGGGAGGTACACTTTTGTAGGATCTGTGGATTGAGGGTAATGGAAATCTGGCAGAGAGCTGTTAAGGTTTGGGATAGATCTGCCATTATCATATTGAAAGGCAGGGCAGGTGGCCGGCTACTATTTTCTTATGTACGTCCTGGAAGACATTTGAAACCTTAAGTCTGTGCAATAAGAGAACTAAGGGCAGATAGTGGGAGGAATACACAACTTCCCAAACACAGGATCCAGCACCATTGTAACTATTTGCAAAGGACCACCCAGCAGCCTTAGAGAAGTAAGTCACTCTCATTATCAAGGGACTGTCTGAGACTGAATATGTGAACCTGAACTTGAAAATGATCATTATAGTAATTAGGGCCTTTGAGCTGACGAGATCCTGGCTCAGATCACACCATCTCTGGAATGGAATGGAATGGAATGGGATTGTGCATCATCCACTTCATATGAGCCATGATCAGTTAATCGTTCTCTTCTCAAGCCTGAAGACCTAATTCAAGTATTGATAGTAGATTAGATTAGCTTTCTTTGTCACACGTACATCGAAGCATACAGTGAAATGCATCGTTTCGGTCAAATCAAGTAAGTAAGGATTATACTAGGCAGCCCACATAGCAAGCTCACAACTCTCTAACACTATCCTCTCCTCTTTGGAGGAAACCAGAGAACCTGGAGGCAACCTGTGCAGTGACGGGAACTCCTTAAGAGAGCAGTGGGAATTGAACTCCAATCTTACAGCTGGAGCACTGTAAAGTGTTGCGCTAACGGTTATACCACTGTGCTGCCCCCAGGGACATGAAAACAAAAATGTAAGCAGAGTAAACACTGCACGATTGGAGGCGTTGCCTTTCAGTTGAGGCATTAAGTCTCATCTCCCTTCTCAGGTATGTACAAAAGATCACATGCCACTATTTCAATGAACAGTGGGTGAATTACCTTTGCTGTCCTAATCAATATTTATCAAGCTTGTGCATAAATTGGCTGCCTTGTTTCAACACTTGGCTGTAAGGTGCTTTGGGTGTACAGAAAAGTACCTAAATTTAACTTTGCTCTTTTACTTTTGCTGGGATTGTACTCAAATACTGGAGTGAGGTTAAAAATATACCCATGTGAGATAAATATCTAAATTAAGTCTCAATCAAAAAATTACATACCCATGATTTTAACTTCAGTTGTAAGCAAAGAGCCAGAAGTGACTCTACGAGATGTTCTTTGCAATGTGGAAAAATGTCTAGGAAATATAGTCCTGCTGCTCGGAATGAAGGTGCAGCTTCACCAATGACTGAACCTTTCACAGTGGCTTACAAAATTAATTTAATTGGAATTTGGTACCTTTATGCTCCAAACAATCTGCCACACCAAAACTTTCATCTTGCAGAAGGAATTAGCTATAAGGACAACTATTAATAGTAGTGCTCACCAGGAATCACTGTTTAGCTGCTGTTAAGATCTAGATGATCGTGAACAATGTACCTCAGAAAATCACACAAAAGATACATCAAAAAACATTTTGTAGGTGGGGGTTGATGCAAAAGAGATTGAGCCACTGACTCTTTCAAGATAAGACCTTCACCATGATCGATTTAGGCTGAGATAGCAATGATTGAGTTATATAGTTAACATCGAAAAAACATAGTCCTTTCAGCCCACTAACATCACGTATCTGCCTTATGAAGATTGATCAAGTACCAACAAGCTGACATTCTTCATTCTTCAGTGAGGGTGATCTCCCTGAAATATCAAATCTTTAGATTGGGCTTGGCAGCAAAGATCCTGAGGACACAAGAGACTTACTCGTCTCTGCGTTGAACTGAGGCTGTGGACTCACTTTCCTCAATTTCAGTTCTGAATGCTATTTGCTTACCTATATTGATTGCATGATTTGTTTCTTTTTTTTTGCACAATTCGGCGGTTTTTAAAATGGGTTCTATTGTGTTTCTTTGTTTTGTGACTGTCTGTAAGGAGACGAATCTCATGGTTGTATATAGTATACAAACTTTGATAATAAATGTACTTCGAACTTTGGACTGCAGATAGTGGGGCCTGGAGTAAAATACAAACTGCTGGAGGAACTCAGCAGGTCAGACAGCACCCACAAAGGCAAAGGCAGTCCTAATGCGGGTACTCAAGCGTCACTTTGCCTCTACAGATATTGCTTGACCAGCAATTTGTTTTTTGCTCGAGATCCTGAGGGGCTGTTTTCCCAACTTGGGAGTCACAGTCTCAGAATAAGGGGTGGTTGTATATATGATCGAGGTGTGGAGAAGCATCCTTACTAAAAGTTGTGGATCTTTGGAATGGTCTCCCTAAAGTGGAAGTGCAGTACTGATGATGATGATGGTGGCATCTGTCTGTCTCGAAGGACAATGGACTGGAGTGACCCCTCCAGGGCACAATCCTAGGCGGAAGGTATGGAGATCCTGGGATGCCCAGTCGTCAAGATCCCCCTTCTCTGCCTCACAGGTGTAGTCCAGAGGAGAGCAAAGCAATATGTTTGGCAGTAGCTTGGCTGAAGAAACTGACAGAAGAATGTTCAGTGACATCCAATTGCCTTCGGGTCTCCACTCCAGATTTTCTATCTGGGTTTACTCCCGTTGCCTTCGTCCCCCCCAAAGTTGCCACCAAGGTAGTGGGGCTATTTACCCATAGATGAGGATCTGGTTCATGGGCACCAGGGCACGTCCACATGCTGAAGGGCCTGCATGATACACGTGAAGGGGCCAGACCTCTTCCCCATTTTCTGTAGTTCAGCTTGAGTCTGAAAGGAGTTTAGTTTCAGAGTGTCACCAGCGAGGACACACTACACAAGCCTTGCTATTGGAGAAGCTACATACCATCAACAAGAGACTTAAGTATTCAACTCTCCTTTTCAGGAGATTGCTAACCAGCAAGGGGAAGCTGAAAGCGAGCGCAACAAGCTCTAGCCACTACACTACCACACTAGACACATCACAACAGCCTTTCGAGGTGTAGTACTGCAGCGAGGACAACTAAAGCAAGCTCAGCAGAAGCAGGTGGAAGGTAGTCTAGCAGCTCATGTAATGTTTTACAGTGCTGGCAATTGAGTTTTAATTCCTGACGCTGTCTTTAAAGAGTTTGTACATTCTCTCTATGACCATGTGGGCCTCCATCCAGTGCTCTGGTTTCTTCCAACATTCCAAAGGGTTAGTTGGTTGTGGGCATGCTATGTTAGTGCCGGAAGCATAGTATCAACACAGCATATGATATTTGCAGGTTGCTCCAATCACTGTTGGACAGCATTGGTCATTGACGTAAACTATACATTGATGTTTTGACGTACATGTGACAAGTACAGCTAATCTTTTACCTTTATCAGAACACAAGGTCTTTTTGGTTTCCAGTTTTAATTTTGATTTGCTTTTGATGCCTCAAATATTCAACATATTCTATTTCTTTCAGCTATTTAACTGAATTTCCCTCAACTTTTCCCTACTATTGCTTCAGATGTTCCAGACAGTAGAAAATTCCACATTCTCACCTCTCTTTAAAGAAAGACTTCTGGTGAAATTCTTCTGGATGTATTTATGATCCCCATGTTTTGGATCATACATTTACAACAGCCATGCACTATCAGAATTATTATTACTGACTCAGATGACACGTAGTTTGTTATTTTGAAGCTGCAGTACAGT
This sequence comes from Mobula birostris, assembly GCF_030028105.1. NCBI lineage: Eukaryota > Metazoa > Chordata > Chondrichthyes > Myliobatiformes > Myliobatidae > Mobula > Mobula birostris. Next base: position 50,024,629 of record NC_092387.1, on the reverse strand, counting down.
GAACTCAGCCAGCTCCATCACGGGCACAAACCTCCCCACCATCGAGGACATCTTCAAAAAGCAATGTCCCAAGAAGGCGGCATCCATCATTAAGGACCCCCACCACCCAGGATATGTCCGCTTCTCAATACTACCATCAAGGAGGACATACAGGAGCCTGAAGACACTCACTCAACATTTTAAGACAGCTTCTTCCCCTATGCCATCACACCTCTCAACAGGCAATGAACCCATGAACACTATCTCACGACTTTTTTTTGCAATATGGTGGAGGAACTCAGCAAGCCAGGCAGGAGTCCTGATGAAGGGTCTCGGCCTGAAACATTGACTGTTTATTCTTTTCCATAGATGCTGCCTGGCCTGCTGAGTTCCTCCAGCATTTTGTATGTGTTGCTTTGGATTTAATAATAATTATAATAATAAGTACTTTGTTGATCCTAAGTGGGAAATTATTTTGTTACAGCAACATTTAAAAACACATTTAGCAATAATAATATAATATTAACTAATAAAGTACAGAGTAATAACATACACAATAATTTTCCAAGGTGCAATAATAATGTATGAAATAATAAAACAGATACTATTGTACTATGATGTGTGTTCGCCTGTTGCACAAAGATGAACTACTGTATAAACTTATTGCATTTGGTAGGAAAGATTTTCTGTAATGATCCTTGTGACAATGGAGCTAAATGAGTGTTCAAAAGGGCGCTCCGCTGCTTATTCAGTAGGTCATGTAGAGTATGTGTCGGATTGTCCATGATGGGTAACAGTTTGTTTAGTGATATCCTCTCCCCCAACTCAAAAGAATCTTGGTTGTAGCCAAGCACAGATCCAGCGTTTTTGATGAGTTTACTTAGTCTTCTTGCATTACCAGCACCGATGCTGCTCCCGCAACTTAAAGCCACAAAGAAGACTGCACTCGCTACAATAGACTGGTAAAAGATCTCCAACATCCTGCTGCACACATCTGCAGATTTTCTCCTGTTTGTGTCATGAGTTTTTTGCTCTCCTTTGCATTAATTAATATTTCTTATTATAATTTATAGTATATTTTATGTATTGCACTGTACTGCAGTAGCAAAACACACTTCTCGACATGTCAGTGACAATAAACCTGATTCCGAAAAGACTTAAAATAACTATAAAATACAGAGATAAATAAACAATGCAAAAATAGGAATAATAAGGTAGAGTTTATAGACGATTCAGAAACCTGAAAGTGGTTGTTGGGGGGAGACACAGAAACTATTTAAGAATGGAATTGTTGGGACGGGACAGAAACTTGGGTTTATAGGTGCCCACTAAAGTTGTAGCAGTGGTGCGTGAAATCCATTCTTTGCACAAAGGAGAAGTTGCACATACAAAATATCCAAATTTACTTTGCAAGCACTGCAATGGTACCTGTTCAACATGGTATCCAATGTAAGCACAGTAAACATCCACAAACAGTAGTAACATGGTAACCTGATTATCAGTGGACAAAAAGTGCTCATGACAGAGATTACTTCTCTGCTTTACTTTGAATGTTGTCATAAGATCGTTTGTATTCCAGCTGGAGGGCTTTTTGTTTAGTGTCTGAACTGCAAGAGATGAGGGATAGGGTGACAGATTATGACCAATGCATTTAGAATCCCATTCTGCAGTGATACCCTTATTGGATGAAAATGTCAAGGACTTGGAAAAGAGCCAGAATAGGCTGTCAGAATAGACTGAGAAACAAATACATTTAATTTGAAATGGTGCATATTTTAACAAAATATGATTAAAGTCTTTAAAAATAACAATGGAAATAGACTTTCCCTCCCTAGGTACCTCAAACCATCTATAACTTCAAATGAATTTCTCCCTTATTCCCCACCTTCTCCACTTCCGAACAGAATTCGAAACAATTCATTCCAATCTTCCCATAACCCACATTTCTTCCTATAACCACTCAACCCCCTTCCCAATCACCATTCCCTGCAAACCTACTTCCTTTTTCCCAATCTTCACAACCACACTCCCCATACCCCGAATACCTCCTCTCCATCCATCAAAAATGGAATTTCCTAGTGACGAACCATTTTAATTCCTATCCCCATTCCCTTTTCAACATGTTGATCCATGGCCTCCACTTTTGCCACAATGAGGCCATTCTCAGGGTGAAGAAGCAACATCTCATATTCTGTCTAGGTAGCCTTCAACCTAATAGCATTAACATCTATTTATCCTTCCAGTATTTTTTTCTCCCCCCTCCCTCATCTTCTATTCCCCACTTTGGCCTCCCACCTCTTCTCACACCCCCATGGATTCCCTCCTTTCTCCCGTGATCCACTGTCCTCTCCTATCAGATTCCTTCTTCTCCAGTCCTTTAACTTCCCACCCACCTGACTTCACCCATCACCCTCTAGCTATCCTCCCCCCCCCCGACTATCTTATTCTGATGTTTTCCTCCACTTCCTTTCCAGTCCTGATGAAGGGTCTCGGTTGAGACATCGACTTCTTGTTTATACATTTTTATAGACGCTGCCTGACCCGCTGAGATCCTCCAGCATTTTGTGTGTTGCTCCCCTTACCCTGCTCGTCAACTCGCATTGCCTCACTTTTCTCATACACTTTCACCTCCCTCCATGCACTTTATTTGCAACCCCCAACTACCCATTTCTTCCTTTCTTCTCTCCTCCCCTCCAAAGTTCCAACGTCTCAAGACATCCCCTACCTTCAGCCTCACTCCCTCACCCTAATACCCCCAGTCTCTCTCCACACCCACCATCCACCCCCCACAAACACCACCTCCCTCACCTACCCCTCCCCACTACCACCACCCTAACCCCTCCGACCCCCACTGGACCCCACCCCCACCCTCCATCCTTTCCCCTCAACTCACCCACCGCTCCACCAACACCCCCTGACGGCAAATCTACGAAATCCTCCCACAAACCAGAGCCCCCTCCCTGCCGCTGACCCTCTCGTACTGGGGGTCCGGGGCCTCGCTCCCACCTGCCCGATCCTCCCTCCTGCACCCTCTGACCTGGCGGCGCTTCTTCCCCGCCTCAGCCGCACTCTCCTCCTCGATCCACTCGCCGACGGCAGGGCCCGCTCCGCCGTCCCGGAACCACAAGACCGCTTCCGGGGGCAGCTGAGTCAGCTGATGGTGGGGAGAGGGCCCGGGGGACGGAGGGTGTAGAGAGGAGGGAGGAGAGAGTGACCTGGGCGTTTTAGAGGTAACGGGTGGGGAAAAGGCGAGAGGTTGAATTTCAATCCTCACAACTGTGCTATCGGTTCAATCTAAAAGATATGCCTAGCTGAGTCTGCCGCTGAATTCCTCGTCCACGCATTATTACTTCAGTCTATTCTATTACATTCTTTGATAACCTGTCGAATTCTACTCTTTGTCGACTTGAAACCATCCAACACCATGATACCTGTTTTCTAGCTTGCTCCATTTGCATATCAGTTCTGTGTTTAATCTGTATTAATTCTGCTGGTGACCAAGATAGAAGATGTCCAGTTATGGTCTCCTGAACACCATCTCATGGGCGAGTTCTGGACCAAACTTGAATCACTGAAGGATGCATGACAGCTGTGGCAGGGCTGAAATGCTATCACATCTTACAAAGTGAAACCAAATGACATAGGTGACAACAGTGATTCACTCCCTGATGAGCTCAATGCCTTCTGTGCTGACTTTGACTGTCAGAACATGGAGGAACAACCACAGCTCTGATGACCTTGCAATTTCAGTCTCTGAGGCTGAGGTGAGAGCATCCTTCAGGAGGGTGTACCCATGTTAGGCATCCTGGCCCAGATGGGGTACTGTACCTGGCTGAGTACTAAAGACTTGTGCCTATCACTTGTGGAGTGTTCACCAGTATAGTTAACCTCACTTTGGCAGTCTAAGGAACCCACCTGCATCAAGGAGGCTTCATTATTCTTATTCTTAGTCCATGTCAGTCTGTGTGTCAGAATAATACACTGCCAAGTATCAGCTTTGGCTTAGTAGCAGTTTTGTCTAAGTCTATATGAGATCAGAAGGGTGAAAATCTTGTGATCATTCATGATCTGATGGTATGACCTGACTTGATGAAAGGGGGGGGGTGCAGCTTGATGGAACAGGGGTGGTGGGGTGGGTGCAGCTTGGAATGGGTGGTGTGGTGGGGTGGGTGCAGCTTGATGGAACGGTGTGGGGGTTGGTGGTGGGGTGGGTGCAGCTTGATGGAACAGGGTGGGGGTTGGGGTGGGTGTAGCTTGATGGAATGGGGTGGGGGGTGGGGTGGGTGCAGGTTGAAGCAGGGGTGGGGGTGGTGGGGTGGGTGCAGCTTGATGGAACGGGGGGGTGGTGGGGTGGGTGCAGCTTGTTGGAACGGGGTGGTGGGGTGGGTGCTGCTTGGAGCAGGCTCACAGCCTCAGCCTTAGTGCAGCAAAGAACGGAGCGAAAGTTGTGGAACAGTGGGCAGAATTGGTCAAACGCTTGTCTCTGGTCCCGACATCCGGCCCGGTGTTTAAATGGTCCAAACATTGGGTTGTTCCTTACTCTAAGGCTCAGGCAATCTATACCTAAGAGGTAACCTGATAGAAGTGTATAATTTTATCAACTTATATCGGGTCACCCCTCAGCTTCCAACGTTTTAGAAAATCAATCCAAGTTTGTCCAGCCTCTCATTATAGTTAATACCCTCTAATCCAGACAACATCCTGGTGAACCACTTCTACTCCCCACCCTAAGCCTCCACATCTTCCTTGTAATGTGGCAATCAAAATTGCACACAATACTCAAAATGTCGCCTAACCCAGGTTTTATATTGCTGACATGGCATCCTGACTTTTATCCCTCACATTCAACGTCAATGAAGGCGAGTGTGCCGTAGGTTTTCATTAACACTCTATCCACTTGTGTTGCCACTTTAAGGGAGGTGTGGACTCTTACCCCACAATCCCTCTGTATATCGTTGGATGCTCCTAAGGTTCTATGTTACGACTAGGCCTTGTCTGCTCACCTGAGTGGGCCCCAAGCTGCTTTTGCTGTGAAGAATATTCAGTTTCCTCTTGAAAAGAATGAGTGATCACAACTCATCTTTAAAAGACGAATACAAACCAAATTGGCTGAGCATTATCATGGAGTGAGTGATTGGCCTTTGGATCACCATAAGATATAGGAGACCATAATATACAGAAGCAATATATTGTTGGTAGAATCTCAGATGGAGACGAGGGCGTACAGGAGCAAGATATACCAGCTAGTTGAGAGGTGTTGCAGCATCTTGCACTCAATATCTGTAAGACTAAAGGGTTAATTGTGGACTTCAGGAAGGATAGGATGAGGGAACACAAGCAATCCTCATAGAGGGATCAGAAGTGGAGAGTGAGCAATTTAAAGTTCCTGGATGCCAAGATCTCTGAAGGTCTAACCTGGTCCCAACATATTAATGCCGCTATAAAGAAGACAAGACAGTGGCTATATTTCATGAGGAGTTTGGAGAGATTTGGTTTGTCATCTAAAACACTTGAAAACTTCTGTAGTTGTACCATGGAGAGCATTCTGACAGGCTGCATCACTGTCTGGTATTGGAAGTGTGGGGTGCTATTGCACAGGACAGAAAGAAGCTACAGGAAGTTGTAAGATTAGTCAGCTCCTTGGGTACTAGCCTACGTTATATCCAAGACATCTTCAAGGAGTGGTGCCTTGGAAAGGCGGCGTCTATTATTACGGACACCCACCACCCAGGACATGACCTCTCCTCATTGTTACCGTCAGGAGGTAGGTACAGAAGCTTGAAGGCATACTGTCGGTGATCCAGGAACAGCTTCTTCCCCCCGCCATACGATTCCTAAATGGACACGGAACGCATGAGTACTACCTCACTTTCTTAATGTATATTTCTGTTTTTGCACTATTTTAAATCTATTTAATATACACATATATATTTAGTGTAATTGATTTTGCTGGGTCCATTGTTATTTGTCATCTATATCAATGATCTGGATGATAATGTGGTAAATTGGATCAGCAAATTTGCTGATGATACAAAGACTGGAAGTGTAGTAGACAGTGAGGAAGGTTTTCAGAGCCTGCAGAGGGACTTGGACCAGCTGGAAAAATGGGCTGAAAAATGGCAGATGGAGTTTAATACTGACAAGTGTGAGGTATTGCATGTTGGAAGGACAAACCAAGGTAGAACATACAGGGTTAATGGTAAGGCACTGAGGAGTGCAGTGGAATGGAGGGATCTGGGAATACAGATACAAAATTCCCTAAAAGTGGCGTCACAGGTAGATAGGGTCGTAAAGAGAGCTTTTGGTATATTGACCTTTATTAATCAAAGTATTGAGTATAAGAGCTGGAATGTTATGATGAGGTTGTATAAGGCATTGGTGAGGCCGAATCTGGAGTATTGTGTTCAGTTTTGGTCACCAAATTACAGGAAGGATATAAATAAGGTTAAAAGAGTGCAGAGAAGGTTTACAAGGATGTTGCCGGGACTTGAGAAACTCAGTTACAGAGAAAGGTTGAATAGGTTAGGACTTTATTCCCTGGAGCGTAGAAGAATGAGGGGAGATTTGATAGAGGTATATAAAATTATGATGGGTATAGATAGAGTGAATGCAAGCAGGCTTTTTCCACTGAGGCAAGGGGAGAAAAAAAAACCAGAGGACATGGGTTAAGGGTGAGGGGGGAAAAGTTTAAAGAGAACATTGGCGGGGGGCTTCTTCACACAGAGTGGTGGGAGTATGGAATGAGCTGCCAGACGAGGTGGTAAATGCGGGTTCTTTTTTAACATTTAAGAATAAATTGGACAGATACATGGATGGGAGGTGTATGGAGGGATATGGTCCGTGTGCAGGTCAGTGGGACTAGGCAGAAAATGGTTTGGCACAGCCAAGAAGGGCCAAAAGGCCTGTTTCTGTGCTATGGTTTCTATGTTTTCTATGATTTACTTTTTTTTCTTTCTCTAATATCATGTATTACATGCTGCTGCTGCCAAGTCAACAAATTTTATGACACTTGCTGGTGATTATAAACCTGATCCTGATTCAGATTCAGAATTAGGCCATTTGGCCCATCAAGTCTGTTCCTTCATTTCATCATGGCCCCAATCTGCCTCCCCCCCCCCGTATCCCTTCATGCTCTGACAAATCAAGAATCTATCAACCTCCATCTTAAATATACATACAGACTCAGCCTCCACAGCTGCCTGTGGCAATGAATTCCACAGATTCACTACTCTGACTAAAGAAGTTCTTCCTCATCTCCACTTTAAAAGGACACCCCTTATTCTGAGTCTGTGTCCTCTGGTCTTATACACTCCCACCATAGGAAACATCCTCTCCACATCCACTCTGTCAAGGCCTTTCACCATTCAATGGGTTTCAATGAGGTCACCCCTAATCTTCTGAATTCTCGTGAATACAAGCCCAGAGCCACCAAGCGCTCTTCATATGACAATCTATTCAACCCTGGAGTCATTTTGGTGAAGTTCCTTTGACCCCTCTCCAGTTACAGGGTGTCCTTTCTAAGGTAAACTGCCCAGAATACTCTCAAGTGAGGCCTCACCAGTGCTTTATAAAAGATTAAAGTCTGTCACGAGCCCTGTAGCCCATCAGGCCGGTGCTTATGCCGGTTTCCGTGGCGTGAAGCGACTCCCCCCACCTGGATAGGATGCCAGTCTATCGCAAGGTTAACCCCCAGCATTTTAGCCAGTACCCATTCTCAGCTGGGTAGACTGGGGCATTGTGTGGTTAAGTGCCTTGCTCAAGGACACAAATGCTGCCTCGGTCGAGGCTCGAACCCACGACCTTCAGATCGCTAGTCCAACGCCCTAACCACTTGGCCACACGCCACACAGTGTTTTATAAAGTCTCAGCATTACACCCTTGCTTTTATATTTTAGTCCTGGGTGTCAAGATCTCCGAGGATCTAACCTGGTCCCAATATATCGATGCAGCTATAAAGGAAGCAAGGCAGCGACCGTACTTCATTCAGAGTTTGAAGGGATTTGGTATGTCAACAACAACACTCAAAAACTTCTATAGGTGTACCATTGAGAGCATTCTGACAGGCTGCATCACTGCCTGGTTTGGGGGAGCTACTGCACAGGACCGAAAGAAACTGCAGAGGGTCATAAATTTAGTCAGCTCTTGGGTACTAGCCTACAAAGACCCAGGACATCTTCAGGGAGCAGAGTCTCAGAAGGGCAGCGTCCATTATTAAGGGCCCAGGGTATGCCCTTTTCTCATTGTTACCATCAGGTTGGAGGTACAGAAGCATGAAGACACACACTCAGCAATTGAGGAACAGCTTCTTCCCCTCTGCCATCTGATTCCTAAATGGACATTGAACCCTTGGACACTACCTCACTTTTTTAATATAAATTATTTCTGTTTTTGCATGATTTTTAATCTATTCAATATGTATATGCTGTAATTGATTTACTTATTTATTTATCTTTACCTTTTTTTTTCTTCTATATTATGTATTGCATTGAACTGCTAAATTAACAAATTTCACGACACATGCTGTTGATAATAAACCTGATTCTGATTCTGATTTTTAAGATGAATGCTAGTATCACATTTGCCTTCCTCACCACGGGCTCAACCTCCAAAATAACCTTGAAGAAATCCTGCATAAGGACTCCCAAGTCTCTTTGCACCTCCGTTTTTTGTATTTTATCTCCATTTAGAAACTAGTCAACTTTTTAATTTCTTCTGTCAGTGCATGACCATATATTTCCCGATACTATATTCCATTTGCCATTTCTTTGCCCATTCTCCTAATCTGTTTAAATCCTTCTGTAACCTCTCTACTTCCTCAAAATTAGCTGCCCCTCCACCTATCTTTATATAGTCTGCAATCTTTGTAACCAAGCTATCAATTCTGTCATCCAAATCATTGACAAATAACATAAAAAGAATCGATGGCAACACAGACCCCTGTAGAACACCACTAGTGACTGGCAGCCAGCCAGAAAAGGCTCCCTTCATTCCCCCTCTTTGTCTCCTGCCAATCAGCCACTACTTTATCCATGTTAAAATCTTTCCTGTAATACCACGGGGTTGTAGCTAGAGTAGCATCTTGTCAAAGGCCTTCTGAAAAACAAAGTACACAACATCAACCAATTCTCCTTTGTCTATCCTACTTGTTATTGCTTCAAAGAATTCTAATAGATTTGTCAGGAAAGATTTTCCCTTGAGGAAGCCATGCTGACTACAGCCTATTTTGTCATGTGCCTCCAAGTACCCCGAAACCACATCGTTAACAATTGACTCTAATGCCTTCCCAACCACTGAGGCTGGACTAACTGGCCTATAGTTTCTTTTCTTTTGCCTCTCTCCCTTCTTGAAAGGTGGAGTGACATTTGCAATTTTCCGGTCTTCCGGAACCGTTCCAGAATACAGAGGTTTTTGAAAGACCATTACTAATGCTTCTACAATCTCTTCAGCCACCTCTTTCAGAATCCTGGGGTGTAGACCATCTGGTCCAGGTGACTTATCTATCTTCAGACCTTTCAGTTTCCCAAGAACCTTCTCCCCAGTAATAGTAACTTCACACACTTCATGACCCCGACACTTGGAGCTTCTAGTGTTTTCCACAATGAAGACTGATGCAAAATACTTATTCAGTTCATCCTGCAATTTAAGAGGAAGAAGCTAAAGTCAGATGTATTGGGGTTATAGTGGAGAAAGGGGAATTATGGAGGCATAAGAGAAGTTGGCTAAAGTTGATTGGAAGGGGACACTAGCAAGGATGATGACAGAACAGGAATGGCTGGAGTTTCTGGGAGAAATTCAAAGGACAGGATAGATAAACCTAAAGAAGAAGTATTCTAAAGACAGGATGACACAACCACGGCTGACAAGGGAAGTAAAAAACAAAATAAAAGCAAATGAGAGGGCATATAATAGATCAAAAAATAGTGGGAAGTTAGAGGATTGGGAAGCTTTTAAAAACCAACAGAAGGCAACTAAAAAGCCATAAGGAGGGAGAAGATTAAATATGAAGGTAAGCGAGCCAATTATGTCAAAGAGGATACCATAAGTTTTTTCAGATAGAGAGTAAAAGAGAAGTGAGAGTAGATATTGGACCTCTGGAAAATTACACTGGAGAGGTAGTAATGGGGGACAAGGAAATGGCAGATAAAATAAAAAGTATTTTGCATCCATCTTCACTGTGGAAGACACTTTAAGTATGGTGGAAGTTCAAAAGTGTTACAGGGCAGGAGTGAGTGCAATTGCTATTACTAGGGAGAAGCTGCTTGGGAAGCTGAAAGATCCGAAGGTGAATAAGTCACCTGGACCAGATGGTCTACATCCAGAGTGCTGAAAGAGATGACTGGGGAGATTGTGGAGGCATTGGTAATGATCTTCCAAGAATCACTAAATTCTGTTATGGTTTCAGAGGACTGGAAAATTGCAAATGTCACTCCACTCTTTAAGAAGGGAGGGAGGCAAAAGGAAAGAAGTTATAGGCCAGTTAGCCTTCTCTCAGTATTTGGGAAGATGTTGGGAGTAGATTGCGAAGAATGAGGGTCAGGGTGCTTGGAGGCACTTGGTTAAATAGGTCAAAGTCGACATAAGAGGAGTTGGCTAAAGTTGATTGGAAGGGGACACTAGCAAGGGAAGATCTTGCCTGACAAATCTGTTGGAATTCTTCGAGGAAATAATAAGCAGGATAGACAAAGGAGAATCAGAAGATATTGTATACCTTGATTTTCAAAAGGCCTTTGACAAGGGGCCGTACATGAGGCTGCTTAACAAGGTAAGAGCCCATAGTTTTAAAGGAAAGATACTAGCATTGATAGAGCAGTGGCTGATTGGCAAGAGGCAAAGAGAGGGAATAAAGGGAGCCTTTTCTGGTTGGCTGCGGGTGACTAGTGGTGTTCTGCTGGGGTTGTTGATGGGAGCACGTCTTTTTAAGTTATATAAGAATGATTTGGATAATGGAATTCATGCCTTGGTTGAAAAGTTTGCAGGTAATTTGAAGATGGGTGGAGGGGAAGGTAGTGTTGAGGAAGCAGGGAGGCTACAGATGGATTTAGACAGATTAAGAGAATGGGAAAAGAAGTGAAAGACGGAATACAGTGTCAGGAAGTGTATGGTCATGCACTTTGGTAGAAGGAACAAAAGCGCAGAAAATTCTAAAATCCGATGTACAGGACTTGGGAGTCGTCGTGCAGGATTCCCTAGCGGTTAATTTGCAGATTGAGTTGGTGTTGAGGAGGGCAAATGTGATGTTGGCATTCATTTCAAGAGGACTAGAATATAAAAGCAAAAATGTAATGTGAGGCTTTATAAGGCACTGGTGAGGCCTCACTAGGAGTATTGTGAGCATTTTTGTGAGCAGACATCTTCAAAGGCAATGCCTCAAAAAGGCAACATCCAGCATTAAGGACCCCCATCACCCAAAATGCTCTCTCCTCATTGCTACCATCTGGGAGGAAGTACAGGAGCCTGAATACACACACTCAATATTTTAGGATCAGCTTCTTCCTGTCTGTGTGGCGCATGGCCAAGTGGTTAGGGCGTTGGGCTCACGATCTGAAGGTCGTGGTTCGAGTCTTGACCAAGACAGCACTGAACCACACATTGCTCCAGTCCACCCAGCTGAAAGTGGGTACCGGCAAATGTTGGGGGTTAACCTCACGATAGACTGGCATCCTATCTGGGGGGAGTCTCTCAGTTGCTTCACGCCACAGAAACTGGCATGAGCACAAAGGCTTGGGACAGACTTTGTCTTTTCTTCCTGTCCGCCATCAGATTTCTGAATTGAAAATGAACCCATGAACGCTACCTCACCATTTTTTGCTCTCTTTTTGCCATACTTATTTAGATTAATTTTTTAATATATGCATATATTTGTTTTTGTAATTCATAGTGTTTTATGTATTGTACTGTACTGCATCAAATTTTATGATGTGCTGTATGCTGGTGATATTAAACCTGATTCTGTTTCAGATTCATTCATACAGACACATGGACAGGTCAGGAATGGAAGGATATGGATCATGTGCATGCAGATTTTCAGTTTAAATTTCATCATGGTTGGCACAGATATTATGGGCCAAAGGGCCTGTTCCTGTGCTGTGCCATTTGATGTCCTACATTTTGTAATAAGGCTTCTGTTAGTCATACTGGAAAGTAATTTTTGGAAGAAAATAGGCTCAGTTATTTGAAGAGAATGCCTTATGAGAATAGGTTGAGTGAACTTGGCCTTTTCTCTCTGGAGCAACAGAGGATGAGAGGTGACCTGATAGAGATGTATATGATGATGAGAGGCATTGATCGTGTGGATAGCCAGAGGCTTTTTCCCAGGGTTGAAATGGCTAATGCAAGGGGGCATGGTTTTAAGGTGTTTGGAAATAGATACAAGTGGGATGTCAGAGGTAAGTTTTTCACACGGAGAGTGGTGGGTGCATGGATTTCAGTACCAGCAATGGTGGTAGAGACAGAACAATAAGGTCTTTTAGGAGACTCTTAGATAGGTACAAGGAGCTGAGAAAAATAGAGGGCTACGTGCTAGTGAAATTCTAGACAGTTTCTAGAGTAGGTTACATGGTCAGCACAACATTGTGGGTCGAAGGGCCGGTAATGTGCTGTAAATTTTCTACGTTCTATGTTTATTTTTTCTAGTATTTTACTTTCAACTGTCAGTCATCTTTTAGTCTCAGTTCCGATGAAGCTCCAACATGCTATGCTTGACAAAAGAAAACAAAACTGTTCAAAGCTTCTTGTATTTTCTGTCCAGTATTTCACTAAATGGAAAATATCACCTTGCAATACCTGTGCAGGTGCAGGGTCTGTTTGTAGCAGAAAGAAAATGATACCAGATAAAATTAACTAAGACTAGGAAGGTAAATAAATGAAACATGATTTTATTTGAAATACTTCTGTCACAGCAGATAAATTTTCACACCTTGTGGCTGACTGGGCAGCAATTTTTGTCACTTACTTAACATTTGTCTGTTTTTGTCCAAGTTGCTAGCTCAGTACACATCCCAGCATGGATGGAAAGCATGCAAGGGGCTGCTGGATTCGAACCTGGGTCCATTTGCCTCGAAGTCTAGTGCTGAGGCCACTACACTGCCGACCGGCATACACAAGAGATAAGTAATTTAATTTTAAAGCCTGATGGAGCAAAGGCACTCGAATAACAATACAGTGTGTATCTTAAGACCAGACTTGATCAAAAATCTTGCTGAACTCTCTTGGGTGCAACAAATATTGAGAAGGAATTCAGGATTTTATTGCTGTGTAGTGCCAATTATTTATTGTACAACAAACAGTATGGTTTCAATACCCCAGGCTATGTCTGACAATGAGGTCATCAACATTTCCCTTGAGTGTAAGATAAAACCATGGTGGTGACAAGGGTGGAGCTGCCATGTAGCCTTCCCAGAGGCTGACGGAGGTTACACACTGCCAATGAGTGTAGAATGTATAATGTGACAGTCGATGATGGGCAGGGTTACAAGCACCATGTACCTGCAGTGTCAGTCACATCTGATAAATCTTACAGGTAACAAACTCTGGAACAAAGACAGTGAATGTCGAAGAATGATGAATTGAGCCTGATTATGATGCCGGTCTTTCCTAAGTCCAGTAAACAACTGAAGAGGAGAATCCACCCATTGCCCTCAGGTAAGTACGTGCTTTTTATGTGGTTCTTCAGATTTTCTTAACCCCTTACAATATGTTGGTTTAATTACAAAATCTAGATAAGTTTGAAGTAAATTTATTATTGAAGTACCCATTTTCTTGCGGACATTCACTGTAGCTACAAAAACCCACAATAGAATCAATGAAAATCTGCATACAACAAAGACGACAAACAACCAATGTGCAAAAGAGAACAAACTGTACAAATACAAAAAGAGAGAAAAAGACAAGATCGAGAACGTGAGTTGTAGAGTCCTTGAAAGTGAGTCCTTAGGTTGTGGCAACACACATCAAAGTTGCTGGTGAACGCAGCAGGCCAGGCAGCATCTGTAGGAAGAGGTGCAGTCGACGTTTCAGGCCGAGACCCTTCGTCAGGACTAACTCAACCTTAGGTTGTGGAACTGGTTCATTGTTGAGGTAACTGAAGTTGAGTGAAGTTATCCCCCCTGGTTCAAGACCATTTCAGTTACTTTATGTGTAATACAACTATCAGATCACCTGTTCCAATAGACATGATATCTTTTGCTCAGATCTGATTAGAAATCAATAAAGACATCAGTTGCAGGTCGTGCCACTACTTTTTGTTCATGAGTGCAGTTCTCATGATCTAACCCAAACCAGGTAGCTTCAAAATATAAATTATAGTCCCCACTGATTCTCTCTTTAAGAGTATTTTTAAATCTATTTTCCCCTTTTCTACTTATGACACTTATTCTGTGGTCTTTTTATGTTCTTCTCTTTATTGGCCCTATCCCTCAATCGATATTAATAAAACAGATAAAGTTGTCTGTTCATTATCACTTTGCTATTTGTGAGCATTTACTGCGTTGCAAATTAATAGTTGTGTTTCTGAGGTTACAACAGCGAATATGCTTTGAAAGGACTTTATTTGGTCTTGAGCACATTATAACATTAGAAATGTGCTGTTGAAGTGCAAATCTTTTGTCTTATTATAGTTGGGTTGCAGTTTTTACAATCTAGGTCAACCAGATCAATATTAATTTGTGAAAGTCAATGCAAGACGTGTGAGGAAGCTGAAAGGCAGCTTCTTTTTCAAATTGCTGCCCATCTGCTCACAAGGTTGGGAAGGAGAGAGTTTCACCTACCTTTGCTGCATTCCCAAGCACGGGCAGGAGTCTCACCTGAAGTGGAAATGGAGTGTAAAAGTTGGCGTTATCTGTTCACCGGAAGGTCTGGAACTATTAGTAAATCATGTAACGCTGTGAGCAATACAGGAGAGATCTGCTATTCTCTGCTGTCACACAATCAACGCCCAGGGAGGTCAACCGGTATCCTACTGAGCTGCCTGGACGCTGATTATTATAAACTTCATAGGAGATCTATCAATGTTCTGCTGCTTCAGTTGCACAACACTTCCGTCATTCATTGTGTAGTATGCCATTCTGAACAGTAACACAGGAGGGTTTTTAGCAATACTGTATAGTATAATTTTTTCTAACTCAATGAGCAATGCCATAAGAAATCTACTAATAATAAAATACTTCCTATAAAATAGAGCATTTTAGCAGGATTGTAGGCTCAGGGAGAACTTCTATCCCACTGTTGTAAGACGCTTGAATAGACTTCCTGCACAACAATGATGAACTGAACTCTTGATCTCTCAGTCCACTTTATCATGGTCTTTGCACCTTATTTGTCTGCCGCACTGCATTTTGTCTATAAATGTAACACTATTCTGGGTGTACAAGGTTATACAGTATGAGGCATAGATCGAGTGGGCAGCCAGAGTCTTTTTCCCAGGGCACAAATGACCAATACAAGGGGGCATAATTTTAAGGTGATTGAAGGAGAGTTTAGTTGGGAGGTGTCCTTGGTAAGTTTTATACACAGAGTGGTCTGTGCATGGAACACCTTGCCAGACGTGGTGGTAAAGGCAGATATATTAGGAACATTTAAGAGACTCTCAGATTGGCACATGGATGATGTAACAAATGAAAGGCTATGTGAGAGTGAAGGGTTAGGTTGATCTTAGAGTAGGTTAAAGTGTTGGCATGACATCATGGGTCAATGGGTCTGTACTGTGCTGTAATGTTCTGTGTCCTATTCTGCATTCTATTATTGTTTTCCTTTTATACCACTATACCTCAATGTACTTATATATGGAATGATATATGTATCTGAATGGCATGCAAGCAATGCTTTTGTCTGTACCTCAGTACAAGTGACAATAATAAATAAGTAATGAATTACTATTGTTTTTGCAAAGTGGACTGGAAATTGTGTGAGGTAGGCTCTTCTGAGAATGGCTGATACCTACAGCGTGGCTCATTCTGATATCATTGCCCTCTGAATGGAGACAGCAACCGAGTGTACTTCAGGGTTATTACACAGAGTTATCAGAATCAGGTGTAATATCACTGGCATATGTTGTGAAATTTTTGCAGCAGCAGTACATTGCAATACATAGCAATAGAAAAGAAACATGAATTACAGCAAATATATATATATCAAATAGTTAAGTTAAATTAGTGCAAAAATAAAAATAAAAAAAGTACTGAGGTAGTGTTCATGGGTTCTATGTCCATTTGGAAATCGGATGTCAGAGGGGAAGAAGCTGTTACTGAATCATTGAGTTTATGCCTTCAGGCTTCTGTACCTCCCTTGTGATGGTAGCATTGAGAACAGAGCATGGCCTGGTTGATGGGGGTCCTTAATGATAGATACCGCTTTTTTGAGGCATCCCTCCTTGACGATGTCCTGGATACTATGGAGCCTAATACCCATGATGGAGCTGACTGAGCTTACAACGATCTGCAACTTATTTCCATCCTGTGCAATTGCCGCCCCCCCCCCCCCCATACCAGATAGTGATGCAGCCAGTTAGAATGCTTTCCACTGTACATCGGTAGGAATTTGTGAGTGTCTTTAGCTTCACACCAAATCTCTTCAAACTCCTAATGAAATGTAGCGGCTATCATGTCTTCTTTGTAATTGCTTTGATATGTTGGGCCCACGATAGATCCTCAGAGATGTTGGCACGCAGGAACTTGAAATTGCTCCCTTTATGAGGACTGGTGTGTGTTCCCTCATCTTACCCTTTCTGAAGTCCACAGCCAGCTCTTTGGTCTTACTGACATTGAGTGCAAGGTTGTTGCTGCGACACCACTCAACAAGCTGATCTATCTTTCTCCTGTACGCCCTCCCGTCACCACCTGAAATTCTGCCAACAATCGTTATGTCGTCAGCAAATTTAAAGATGGCACTTGAGCCGTGCCTCACCACACAATCATGAGTGTAGAGAGAGTAGAGCAGTGGGATATGCACACATCACTGAGGTGCGCCATCGTTGATTATCAGTGAATCAGAATCAGAATCAGAATCAGGTTTATTATCACTGGCATGTGACGTGAAATTTGTTAACTTAGCAGCAGCAGTTCAATGCAATACATAATCTAGCACAGAGAGAAAAAGAATAATAATAATAAATAAACAAGTAAATCAATTACATATATTGAATAGATTTTTTAAAATGTGCAAAAACAGAAATACTGTATATTAAAAAAAAAGTGAGATAGTGTCCAAAGCTTCAATGTCCGTTTAGGAATTGGATGGTAGAGGGGAAGAAGCTGTTCCTGAATCACTGAGTGTGTGCCTTCAGGCTTCTGTATCTCCTACCTGATGGTAACAGTGAGAAAAGGGCATGTCCTGGGTGCTGGAGGTCCTTAATAATGGACACTGCCTTTCTGAGACACTGCCACCTAAAGGTGTCCTGGGTACTTTGTAGGCTAGTATGCAAGATGGAGCTGACTAGATTTACAACCTTCTGCAGCTTCTTTTGGTCCTGTGCAGTAGCCCCTCCATAGCAGACAGTGATGCAGCCTGTCAGAATGCTCTCCACAGTACAACTATAGAAGTTTTTGAGTGTGTTTTTTGATATGCCAAATCTCTTCAAACTCCTAATAAAGTGAGGTGGAGATGCTATTTCCGATCCTCACAGATTGTGGTCTTCCGGTTAGGAAGTCGAGGATCCAGTTGCAGAGGGAGATGCAGAGCTCCAGATTCTGGAGCTTTTCAATCAAATCTGTAGAATGATTGTGCTAAACACTGAGCAGTAGTCAATAAACGGCATTGTGACATAGGTATATGTATTGTCCAGGTAATCCAAGGCCCAGTGAAGATCATGAAGAATTATAAGATTGGAACATTAATCAAATGACTGATGTATTAGCTTGCAGGGTAATATCTTCCAAAAACATTCAATCATGATCAAACTGCTTTAGAAAGTATGGAAGGGGAGCTGATGGTAAATGTGAGAAACCGCAGGTCAAGTTTGGTTAGTACAGTTAGTTCACATTAGGTTGCATATATGTGGGCACAATTCAGTTAGCATGGCACTGAGGGACTGATGCCTGGTGGAAGGTGCATCTTTCAGCTAAGACATTAAAACAGGTTAACTGGAGCAGGAGTTCTTCCATGGCAACTGGCCAGATTAGAGAAACATTAATTTAAAAAAATACTTCTCCAAATTCACAAATTTTTCCATCGTTCCAGTTCACTTAAGTCCACAAGACGTGGGAGCAGAATTAGGCCCTTTGGCCTATTGAGTCTGTTCCACCATTCCATCATGACTGATTTATTACCTCTCTCAACCTCATTCCCCTACCTTCTCCCTGTAACCTTTGACACCTTTACTAATCAAGAACGTAGCAACCTCCACTTCAAATATTCCTAATGACTTGGCCTCCACCAGCGTCTGTGGCAATGAATTCCACAGATTCTCCACACTTTGGCTAAAGAAATTCTTCCTCTGCACTGTTCTAAAGGGCCGTCCTTCTACCTTTGCAAACTCCTTCAGCCATCTTTCTCAGTTCAGACAGTCAGTTCCTCTGAATCTGGTTGAAAACTCCTCTACCTTCATTCACTGTTCTGCCTGGCTTTGGGGCAGGGGATGAGGGGTCAGCTTTGAGCACCGTGCACTCTTCTCTAGATTTGTTCTGCTTTGTTGCATCTCCCTCTCCCTTTTTCCTCAAAGCCTCCATAAAACCAGATGTTCAACCTGAACTTCAGCCTCCTCCCTTGAGAACTGCCTGCATTTGACCTATCTTCTTCTCTTCTCGCGACTGCCATTGGTTGGGAGTGCAGGAGTCGCAGGTCCCGCGCCACCAGGTTCAGGAACAGGTACTGGGCTCCTGGACCGTTGTGGATAACTTCACTCACCTCAGCACTGAACTGACTCCACAGCCTGTAGATTCATTTTCAGGGACTTTGCCTTAGTTCACCATGGATTCCATTGTATTTCTTTATTTTTCTGTGGATGCCTGCAAGAAAATGAATCTCAAGGTTGATAATATATTTACTTTGAACATGGCTCTGTGAAATTCTCTGCCCAATGAAGCAGTGGAGGCTACCTCAGGAAATATATTTAAGACAAGGTTGGATAGATTTTAGACAAGGTAGGGGAATTAAGGATTATGGGGAAAAGGCAGGTAGGTGGAGATGAGTCCATAGCCAGATCTTATGGAATGGTGGAGCAGGCTTGATGGGCCGGATGGCCTACTCCAGCTCCTATTTCTTATGTTCTTACGGTTTGGACTGGCCCTCAGTGCAGTAACAAGTGCAGTACTGAAAGATGAAATGTTAAATCAAACTATGTCTTCTCTGGAAGAAACAAAATATCCTGGGCTATTATTTCAAAGAGGTAAAGGTGACTTCTCCCTGGTGTCCTGGCTAATATTAGCCTTCAGTTAATATCAGTACAGCACATTTTCTGGCTATCATTACATTCCTGTTCATTGGAGTTCACTGCATACAAATTATCTACTATGTTTCCACTGTTACAAGGCTGACCATCACTTCAAAAGTACTTCATTAGCTGTAGAGAGCTCTGGGACAACTGAAACTGTGAAGGGTGTGTTATAAATGCAAATCCACACTTTATAATTCTCCGGAACCGTGTTTCAGTGCGATCTCTCAGCTGAGGGGGCCACATGTCATTCTGAAGTGGGTCATCTTTTAAGCTCTCAGTGATTCTCATGGAGAGAAGTGAGGTCTTACCTTGTTTGTGGTATCAGGATGTGCAGAATGTTCTTGGTTACGCTTGTCTTTGTAACAACAGATGATGGAGTTATAGATTAGTATGAGAATGAATAAGCCACATGGCCCATCAAGTCTGCCAGGTTTTTCAAAGATTCAAGGTATACTTATTATCAAAATATGTATACACTGGGATTTGTCCTGCTGCAGGCAGCGATGAAGCCAAGAAGCAACATTAAGCTCGTTCAGGAAAACATCAAACTCCCAATGCATGAAAAAAGTACAATTTGCGCAAATGGCAAAAAAAAAGTGGACAACACATAGAATATCAAACATCAAGCCTGTAGTGTTCAGTTTAGTTTAGTTCAGCGTCATGCTGCAAGGCCACTGCAGGCCACAGAACAAAGTACTCTTCACGGAAGTGCCCCAGAGCACATTGATCACTCAGATCAAATTGCTCAAAAACAGCAAAACAAAAGAGTAAACAGAACTCAGGAACACATGCAACATGAACCAGAAAGTCCCCCCAAACGAGTCCAAGGCCCTTCTGATCAATCCGTGCAAAATAGATCCCAAAACTTCAGCATTTTCCTCTGACAGCAACTAGCGAGAGGGAGAGGAAGACTGGTCAAGTGCAGGCAGACGGCGCCAAACACCTGCCCATCCTCCACTTTTGTCCTCGCTGGCTTCACCTTGCTCGACGCCTCAATTGGAGGGAAGATTTTGGAGTCAATCATGGGCTTGCGCCCTTGACGCATCAGTCAGAGAAAAGCCCATTCACAACACGCTGGAGGAACTCAGCAGGTCGGGCAGCATCCGTGGAAAAGATCAGTCGACGTTTTGGGCCGGAACCTTTCGTCAGGACTGTAGAGGGAAGGGGCAGATGCCCTATAAAGAAGGTCGGGGGGGAGGGTGGGAAGGAGAAGGCTGGTAGGTTCCAGGTGAAAAACCAGTAAGGGGAAAGTTAAAGGGGTGGGGGAGGGGAAGCAGGGAGGTGATAGGCAGGAAAGGTGAAGAAGGAATAAGGGAAAACACAATGGGTAGTAGAAGGAGGTGGAACCATGAGGGAGGTGATAGGCAGCTGGGGGAGGGGGCAGAGTGACATAGGGATAGAGGAAGGGAGGGGGAGGGAATTATCGGAAGTTGGAGAATTCTACGTTCATACCAAGGGGCTGGAGACTACCTAGATGGTACATGAAGTATTGCTCCTCCATCCTGAGCTTAGCCTCATCATGACAGTAGAGGAGGCCATGTATGGACATATCCAAATGGGAGTGGGAAGCAGAGTTGAGGTGGGTGGCTACTGGGAGATCCTGTCTGTTTTGGCGGATGGAGTGGAGGTGCTCGACGAAGCGGTCCCCCAATCTGCGTTGGGTCTCACTGACGTAGAGGAGGCCGTACCGGGAGCACCGGATGCAATAGATGACCCCAACAGACTCACAAGTGAAGTGTTGCCTCACCTGGAAGGACTGTTTGGGGCCCTGAATGGTGGCAAGAGAGGAGGTGTAGGGACAGGTGTCGCACTTGCGCTTACAGGGATAAGTGCCAGGTGGGAGATCCGTGGGGAGGGACGTGTGGACCAGGGCGTTGCGGAGGGACCGATCCCTGCAAAAAGCGGAGAGGAGTGGAAAGGGAAAGATGTGCTTAGTGGTGGGGTCCTGTTGAAGGTGGTGGAAGTTTCAGAGGATAATGCGCTGGATCCGGAGGCAGGTGGGGTGGTAGGTGAGGACAAGGGGAACTCTGTCCCTGTTGTGGTGGCGGGAGGATGGGGTGAGAAAAGCCCATAGCACATTCCAATCTTTAGCTCTCTCTCCACAACAGAGTGGTCTTTTCTCCTTTAGTGTCGATTGTCCTTCTTCTAATTCTTGTGACAATCATTTTAGAAACATAGAAAACCTACAGCACAATACAGGCCCTTCGGCCCACAAAGCTGTGCTGAACATGTCCTTACCTGAGAAATTACCTAGGGTTACCCATAGCCCTCTATTTTTCTGAGTTCGATGTACCTGTCCAGGAGTCTCTCAAAAGACCCTATCGTATCCACAGCCACCACCGTCGCCGGCAGCCAATTCCACGCACTCACCACTCTTTGCCTAAAAAATTTACCCCTGACATTTCCTCTGTACCTACTTCCAAGCACCTTAAAAATGTGCCCTCTCATGCTAGCCATTTCAGCCCTGCGAAAAGGCCTCTGACTATCCACATGATCAATGCCTCTCATCACCTTATACACCTCTATCAGGTCACCTCTCATACTCCATTGCTCCAAGGAAAAAAGGACGAGTTCACGCAACCTATTCTCATAAGGCATGCTTCCCAATCCAGGCAACATCCTTGTAAATCTCCTCTGCATCCTTTCTATGGTTTCCATATCCTTCCTATAGTGAGGCGACCAGAACTGAGCACAGTACTCCAAGTGGGGTCTGACCAGGGTCCTATATAGCTGCAACATTACCTCTTGGCTCCTAAACTCAATCCCACGATTAATAAAGGCCAATGCACCGTATGCTTTCTTAACCACAGAGTCAACCTGCGCAGCAGTCTTGAGTGTCCTATGGACTCGGACCCCAAGAACCCTCTGATCCTCCACACTGCCAAGAGTCTTACCATTAATACTATTTCTGCCATCATATTTGACCTACCAAAGTGAACCACTTCACACTTATCTGGTTTGAACTCCATCTGCCACTTCTCAGCCCAGTTTTGCATCCTATCACTGTCCCGCAGTAACCTCTAACAGCCCTTCACACTAACCACAACACCTCCAGCCTTTGTGTCATCAGCAAATTTACTAACCCCTCCCTCCACTTCTTCTCCCAGGTCATATATAAACATCATGAAGAGTAGGGGTCCTGGAACAGATCCCTGAGGCACACCACTGGTCACCGGCCTCCAAGCAGAATATGACCCATCTACAACCGCTCTTTGCCTTCTGTGGGCAAGCCAGTTCTGGATCCACAAAGCAATGTCCCCTTGGATCCCATGCTTCCTTACTTTCTCAATAAGCCTTGTATGGGGCACCTTGTCAAATGCCTTTCTGAGATCCATATACGCTACATCTACTGCTCTACCTTCATCAATGTGTTTAGTCACAACCTCAAAAAATTTAATCAGGCTCGTAAGGCACGACCTGCCTTTGACAAAGCCATGCTGACTATTCCTCATCATAGTATGCCTCTCCAAAAGGTCATAAATGCTGCCTCTCAGGATCTTCTCCATCAACTTACCAACCACTGAAGTAAGACTCACTGGTCTATAATTTTCCTGGGCTATCTCTACTCCCTTTCTTGAATAATAGAACAACATCCACAACCCTCCAATCCTCCGGAACATCTCCCATCCCCATTGATGATTCAAAGATCATCGCCAGAGGCTCAGCAAACTCCTCCCTTGCCTCCCACAGTAGCCTGGGGTACATCTCGTCCGGTCCTGGTGACTTATCCAACTTTATGCTTTCCAAAAGCTCCTGCACATCCTCTTTCTTAATATCTACATGCTCAAGCTTTTCAGTCCACTGTAAGTCATCCCGACATTCGCCAAGATCCTTTTCTGTAATGAATACTGAAGCAAATTACTCATTAAGTACCTCTGCTATCCCCTCCAGTTCCATACACACTTTTCCACTGTCACACTTGATTGGTCCTATTCCCTCACATCTTATCCTCATGCTCTTAACATACTTGTAGAATGCTTTGGGGTTTTCCTTAATCCTGTCCATCAAGGCCTTCTCATGGCCCCTTCTGGCTCTCCTAATTTCTTTCTTGAGCTCCTTCCTGCAAGCCTTATAATCTTATAGCCCTCTGTCATCACCTAGCATTTTGGACCTTTCATAAGCTCTTCTTCTTGACTAGATTTACAACAGCCCTTGTACACCACGGTTCCTGTACCCTACCAAGCTTTCCCTGTCTCTTTGGAATGTACCTGTGCAGAACTCCACGCAAATATCCTCTGAATATTTGCCACATTTCTCCTGTACATTCCCTGAGAACATCTGTTTCCAATTTATGCTTCCAAGTTCCTGCCTGATAACTTCATATTGCCCCTTACTCTGTTTAACCGCTTTCCTAACTTCTCTGTTCCTATCCCTCTCCAATGCTATGGTAAAGGAGATAGAATTGTGATCACTATCTCCCAAATGCTCTCCCACTGAGAGATCTGACACCTGACCAGGTTCATTCCCAATGCCAGATCAAGTACAGCCTGTCCTCTTGTAGGCTTATCTACATATTGTGTCAAGAAACCTTCCTGAACACACGTAACAAACTCCACCCCTGCAGACAGAAATAGGTGAATTGATTATGGGGAGCAAGGACATGGCAGACCAATTGAATAATTACTTTGGTTCTGTCTTCACTAAGGAGGACATAAATAATCTTCCAGAAATAGTAGGGGACAGAGGGTCCAGTGAGATGGAGGAACTGAGCGAAATACATGTTAGTAGGGAAGTGGTGTTAGGTAAATTGAAGGGATTGAAGGCAGATAAATCCCCAGGGCCAGATGGTCTGCATCCCAGGGTGCTTAAGGAAGTAGCCCAAGAAATAGTGGATGCATTAGTGATAATTTTTCAAAACTCGTTAGATTCTGGACTAGTTCCTGAGGATTGGAGGGTGGCTAATGTAACTCCACTTTTTAAAAAAGGAGGGAGAGAGAAACCGGGGAATTATAGACCGGTTAGCCTAACGTCGGTGGTGGGGAAACTGCTGGAGTCAGTTATCAAGGATGTGATAACAGCACATTTGGAAAGCGGTGAAATGATCGGACAAAGTCAGCATGGATTTGTGAAAGGAAAATCATGCCTGACGAATCTCATAGAATTTTTTGAGGATGTAACTAGTAGAGTGGATAGGGGGGAACCAGTGGATGTGGTATATTTGGATTTTCAGAAGGCTTTTGACGAGGTCCCACACAGGAGATTAGTGTGCAAACTTAAAGCACACGGTATTGCGGGTAAGGTATTGGTGTGGGTGGAGAGTTGGTTAGCAGACAGGAAGCAAAGAGTGGGAATAAACGGGACCTTTTCAGAATGGCAGGCGGTGACTAGTGGGGTACCGCAAGGTTCAGTGCTGGGACCTCAGTTGTTTACAATATATATTAATGACTTGGATGAGGGAATTAAATGCAGCATCTCCAAGTTTGCGGATGACATGAAGCTGGGTGGCAGTGTTAGCTGCGAGGAGGATGCTAAGAGGATGCAGGGTGACTTGGATAGGTTGGGTGAGTGGGCAAATTCATGGCAGATGCAATTTAATGTGGATAAATGTGAAGTTATCCACTTTGGTGGCAAAAATAGGAAAACAGATTATTATCTGAATGGTGGCCGATTAGGAAAAGGGGAGGTGCAACGAGACCTGGGTGTCATTATACACCAGTCATTGAAAGTGGGCATGCAGGTACAGCAGGCGGTGAAAAAGGTGAATGGTATGCTGGCATTTATAGCGAGAGGATTCGAGTACAGGAGCAGGGAGGTACTACTGCAGTTGTACAAGGCCTTGGTGAGACCACACCTGGAGTATTGTGTGCAGTTTTGGTCCCCTAATCTGAGGAAAGACATCCTTGCCATAGAGGGAGTACAAAGAAGGTTCACCAGATTGATTCCTGGGATGGCAGGACTTTCATATGAAGAAAGACTGGATGAACTGGGCTTGTACTCGTTGGAATTTAGAAGATTGAGGGGGGATCTGATTGAAACGTATAAAATCCTAAAGGGATTGGACAGGCTAGATGCAGGAAGATTGTTCCCGATGTTGGGGAAGTCCAGAACGAGGGGCCACAGTTTGAGGATAGAGGGGAAGCCTTTTAGGACCGAGATTAGGAAAAACTTCTTCACACAGAGAGTGGTGAATCTGTGGAATTCTCTGCCACAGGAAACAGTTGAGGCCAGTTCATTGGCTATATTTAAGAGGGAGTTAGATATGGCCCTTGTGGCTACAGGGGTCAGGGGGTATGGAGGGAAGGCTGGGGCGGTGTTCTGAGTTGGATGATCAGCCATGATCATAATAAATGGCAGTGCAGGCTCGAAGGGCCAAATGGCCTACTCCTGCACCTATTTTCTATGTATGTTTCTATGTATGTAAACCCCTCGCTCTAGGGATATGCCAATCGATATTTGGGAAACTAAAATCTCCCACCACAACAACCCTGTTATTATTACACTTTTCCAGAATCTGTCTCCCTATCTGCTCTTCGATGTCCCTGTTACTATTGAGTGGTCTGTAAAAAACACCCAGTAGAGTTATTGACCCATTCCTGTTCCTAACTTTCCACACACAGAGACTCCGTAGACAATCCCTTCGTGTCTTCCTCCTTTTCTATGGCTGTGACACTATCTCTGATCAACAGTGCTATGCCCCCACCTCTTTTGCCTCCCTCCCTGTCCTTTCTAAATCATCTAAAGCCTGGCACTTGAAGTAACTATTCCTGCCCCTGAGCCATCCAAGTCTCTGTAATGGTCACAACATCATAGCTCTAAGTACTGATCCACGCCCTAGGCTTATCTGCTTTGTTCATAATACTCCTTGCACTAAAATAGACACATCTCAAAATTGGTCTGAGTGTGTCCCTTCACTATCACCTGCCTATCCTCCCTCTCGCTCTGTCTCCAAGCTTTCTCTATTTGTGAGCCAACCATTTCTTTTTTCCTCCGTCTCTTCAGTTTGATTCCCAACCCCCAGCAATCCTAGTTTAAACTCCCCCCAATAGTCTTAGCAAACCTCCCCGCCAGGATATTGGTCCCCTTGGGATTCAAGTGCAACCGATCCTTTTTGTACAGGTCACTCCTGCCCCAAAAGAGGTCCCAATGATCCAGAATCTGAATCCAGATTAGATCAGGGAATAATTAACAAAATTCAATTAATAGGCTGTGACATACTTTGGAAGCTCATGAAAGACACTGATAGAAATACCTTTTAAATTTATCCTTTCTGCTCAATATTTGGTAGAATGCTATATGTGAAGCCAGTTTGTGTCTGATAAAGGATAAAGAATATTCAGTTGTATGAAAATTGTGTTTGTAAAGTGAGATTACAGCTAAGCATGCAGCATATGAAACAAGTAAATAAATATAAAGGGAAGTAACACACCCAAAATGGTGGAGGAACTTAGCAGGCCAGGAAGCATCTGTGGAAAAGAGTAAACAGTTGATGTTTCAGGCTGAGACCCTTCATCAGGACTGGAAAAAAGAGAGATGAGAAGTCAGAGTAAGAAAGTGGGGGAAGGGGAGGAAGAAGTACAGGTAGTAGGTGATAAGTGAAACTGGGAGAAGGGAAGTGGAGAAGTAAAGAGCTGGGAAGTCGATCGGTAAGAGAGATAAAGGGCTGGAGAAGGTGGATCTGATAGGAGAGGACAGAAGACCATGGAAGAAACAGAAAGGGGAAGAGCACCAGAGAGAGGAGATGGGGCAGGTAAGGAGATAAGGTGAGAGAAGGAATGGGGAATGGTGGGGTGGGGGGGGGGCGGAATTACCAGAAGTCCGGGAAATCGATGTGAGTGCCGTCAGGTTGGAGGCTACCCAGATAGAATATAAGCTGTTGTTCCTCCAACCTGAGTGTGGCCTCATTGGGACAGTAGAGGGGCCCATGGACTGATATTTTGTCAAATATAAAGGGAACTCCATTTAAAAAAAGTAATTTGGTACATGTAAGTTCGTGAAATTAGACTTTAGTAACAGTGCAAAATGAGCTGGACCATTTTTCACACATTTAGCTGGTTTTCTTGAAAACTGATATTTATTAAGAGAGAAAATTTATAGGATGTCTAAAGGATGGCTTTTTAGAACAGCTTGTTGTTGAGCCCACGAGGGGATCGGCTGTGCTGGATTGGGTGTCGTGCAATGATCCGGAGTTGATTAGAGAGCTTAAGGTTAAGGATGCCTTAGGGAACAGTGATCACAATATGATCGAGTTCACTTTGAAATTTGAGAAGGAGAAACAAAATTCCAATGTGTCAGTATTTCAGTGGAATAAAGGAAATTACAATGGCATGAGAGGGAATCTGGCCAAAGTTGACTGAAAAAGGACACTAGCAGGGAGGACGGAAGAGCAGCAGTGGCTGGAGTTTCTGCGAAAAATGAGGGACATCTAAGACAGTTATATTCCAAATAAGAAGAAATTTCCGAATGGAAGAAGGACACTAGTGTGGCTGACAAGTGAAGTCAGAGCCAAAGTAAAAGCAAAAGAGGGGGCATACAAGGAAGCCAAAGCTAGTGGGAAGATAGAGGATTGGGAAGCTTTTAAAAACTTGCAGAAAGAAACTCAGAAGTTCATTAGGAAGGAAAAGATGAATTATGAAAGGAAGCTAGTGACTAATATAAAGAAGATACTAAAAACTTTTTTAAGTACAATATATAAAGGGTAAAAGAGAGTTGAGGGTAGATACAGGACCAATAGAAAATGATGCTGGAAATATTGTAATGAGCGAACAGAGATGGCAAAGGAACTGAATGGCAATACACATCAAAGTTGCTGGTGAACGCAGCAGGCCAGGCAGCATCTCTAGGAAGAGGTACAGTCGACGTTTCGGGCCGAAACCCTTCGTCGGGACAGGAACTGAATGCGTATTTTACATCAGTCTTCATAGTGGAAGACATTTGCAGTATACCGGACAAAGAGTGGGAAGAGTGTCGGGGAAGTGAGGTATGTGCAGTGAAAATTACGACTGAGTGGGTGCTCAGGAAGCTTAATGGTCTGAGGATGGATAAGTCTCCTGGACCTGATGGAATGCACCCTCGAGTTCTGAAGGAAGTAGCTGGAGAGATTGCGGAGGCATTAACAATGATCTTTCAAGAATTGATAGATTCTGGCATTGTACAACAGTGGTCCCCAACCACCGGGCCGCAAGGAAACAATATGAGTCAACTGCATCTTTCCTCATTCCCTGTCACACCCACTGTTGAACTTGAACGCATGCGAGGTCATTACCCACGCAAGGTCATCAGTCGGTCATTAACCTGCAACTACTTGATGAGTAAAAAACAAACGTCGCTTGAGAGTTTCTTTGGAAGAGATGGTAAGGGACGTAAAAGGCCTAACGATGATGATAACGCAGATGATATCTTCTTTTAGTATCTTCTCAGCTGAGGCTGAGACTGCAAAAAAAAAGAAAGCTTCCTTCAACAGAAAATACGAATAGTCGTACATAAAATATGGCTTTATTGCAACCGGTGACTTGCACGCTCCAAGCCCCCTGAGTGTGATATGTGGAGACAAGCTGTCTAATGAGGCAATGAAGCCCTCAAAACTGCTTTGGCACCTTGAGTCCAGGCACCCTGCACTTAAAGACAAACCCGTTGAGTTTTTTGAGCGGAAAAAACGTGAGCAGGCGGAACAGAAGCAAGTGCCGAGAGCTACCACCTCCACAAATGCTGCTGCTCTGAGAGTGTCGTACTTAGTGGCTAGCCGTATTGCTAAGGCTAAGAAGCCTTTCACTGTTGGTGAAGAATTGATTCTGTCTGCTGCCAAGGACATGTGCTGTGAACTGTTGTGAGAAGCTGCAGCTAACAAGATGGCACAGGTTTCTGTTTCAGTGACAACAGTTTCAAGGAGAATCGATGACATAGCGGAGGACATTGAAGCACAGCTGTTGGAACGGCTTAACGAGCCTGGTTTCACTACCCGAGTCAAAGAGGTTGCTCCTGAATGCCAGTCTACACACTGTCACACACAGGGAAATGCTGCTAGCCGAAAAATGTCACCTGATCTTAACAGCGTATTGAGTGACTTTGTTGAAGTTATCAATCACATCAAAGCAAAAGCCCTTAACTCACGTCTGTTTGAGCAGCTTTGTGAGGAAATGGCTGCAGAGCACAAACGCCTTCTCTTACACACTGAAGTCAGGTGGCTATCAAGGGGGAGAGACCTGGCCAGGGTTTTTGAGATAAGAGAGCAGCTACAGAGATTTCTTTCAAGAAGAAAGTCACCACTGGCAGCACACTTCAGTGATGAGGAGTGGATACCAAAACCTGCTTATCTGTGTGACATTTTCAACCTGCTCAATAAACTCAATTTGTCACTTCAGGGGAGAATGACAGCTGTCTTCAAGTTGGCAGATAAAAGTGTCTGCTTTCACAGCCAAACTGGAACTGTGGGGACGGCGAGTGGACAGGGGCATATCTGACATGTTCCCAACATTAGCTGGGAATTTGGGAGAGACTGAGACTCACAGCTGGTGCGCGATCACCTATCTTCGCTGTCGACAGAATTTGAGCGTTACTTCCCAACCGCAAATGACCCAAGACGTGCAAAGGAATGGGTCCGTGACCCATTTGTGAATGTCCCTGGTGAATCATCCATGTCAGCGTGGGAAGATCAACTCCTTGAGCTTGCAAATGACGGTGGGCTGAAAAGTATGTTTGACATAAGCATTCTGGATCAAAATCAAGGCTGAATATCCCGAGATAGCCACAAAAGCACTGAAAATGTTGTTTCCATTTCCAACATCATATCTCTGCGAAGCGGAGTTTTCTGCAATGAATGTAACGAAAACTAAATTGCGGAATAGACTGGTCATAAGGAACCCCCTTATGACTTATAATTGACTTATCACTATATTCATGCGAGGAAAATATGTGCTGTGTGTTTAATATTAAATTCGTTAGATAAACCCTTTTAGAAACAAAATTGAGTGTATTAGCCACTGATAAGTGACTTATAGTTGACTTATCACCTATGTTCCGGTCGCGATTAACACCACCGCCCCCCCCCCCCCCCCAGGTTGGCCGGTCCGCGAGAATATTGTCAATATTAAATCAGTCCGCGGTGCAAAAAAGTTTGGGGATCCCTGATGTACAGGATGACTGGAAAAGTGCAAATGTTACTCTTCTATTTAAGAAGGGTAGGAGGCAGCAGAAAGGAAACTATAGACCTGTTAGTCTGACATCAGTGTTTGGGAAGTTGTTGGAATCGATTGTTAGGGATGAGATTACGGAGTAGCTGGAGGCACATGACAAGATAGGCCAAAGCCAACATGGTTTCCTGAAAGGAAAATCCTGCCTGTCTAACCTACTGCAATTTTTTGAGGAAATTACAAGCAGGGTAGACAAAGAAGATGCAGTGGATGTGCTGTACTTGGATTTTCAGAAGGCCTTTGATAAGGTGCTGCACGTGAGGCTGCTTAGCAAGATAAAAGCCCATGGAATTACAGGAAGTTACTAGCATGGGTGGAGCATTGGCTGATCAGCAGAAAACAGTGAGCTTGTTGTTCAGCCCACTAGGGGATCGGCTGTACTGGATTGGGTATTGTGTAATGAACCGGAGGTGATTAGAGAGATTGAGGTGAAGGAACCCTTAGAAGACAGTGATCATAATATGATTGAATTCACTGTGAAATTTGAAAAAGAGAAGCCGAAATCTGATGTGTCAGTATTTCAGTGGAGTAAAGGAAATTACAGTGGCATGAGAGAGGAACTGGCCAAAGTTGACTGGAAAGGGACACTGGCGGGAAAGACAGCAGAGCAGAAGTGGCTGGAGTTTATGCGAGAAGTGAGGAAGGTGTAAGACAGGTATATTCCAAAAATGAAGAAACTTTCAAATGGGAAAAGGATGCAACCGTGGTTGACAAGAGAAGTCAAAGCCAAAGTTAAAACAAAGGAGAGGGCATACAAGGAAGCAAAAATTAGTGGGAAGACAGAGGATTGGGAAGCTTTAAAAACTTTACAGAAGGAAACTAAGAAGGTCATTAAGAGGGAAAAGATTAACTATGAAAGGAAGCTAGCAAATAATATCAAAGAGGATACTAAAAGCTTTCTCAACTATATAAAGAGTAAAAGACAGGTGAGAGTAGATATAGGACCAATAGAAAATGATGCTGGAGAAATTGTAATGGGAGATAAGGAGATGGCGGAGGAACTGAACGAGTATTTTGCATCAGTCTTCACTGAGGAAGACATCAGCAGTATACCGGACACTCAAGGGTGGCAGGGAAGAGAAGTGTGCGCAGTCACAATTACGACAGAGAAAGTACTCAGGAAGCTGAATAGTCTAAAGGTAGATAAATCTCCCGGACCAGATGGAATGCACGCTCGCGTTCTGAAGGAAGTAGCTGTGGAGATTGCTGAGGCATTAGCGACGATCTTTCAAAAGTCGATAGATTCTGGCATGGTTCCGGAGGACTGGAAGATTGCAAATATCATTCCACTATTTAAGAAGGGGGAAAGGAAGCAAAAAGGAAATTATAGACCTGTTAGCTTGACATCGGTGGCTGGGAAGTTGTTGGAGTCGATTGTCAAGGATGAGGTTACAGCGTACCTGGAGGCATATGACAAGATAGGCAGAACTCAGCATGGATTCCTTAAAGGAAAATCCTGCCTGACAAACCTATTACAATTTTTTGAGGAAATTACCAGTAAGCTAGACAAGGGAGATGCAGTAGATGTTGTATATTTGGATTTTCAGAAGGCCTTTGACAAGGTGCCACACATGAGGCTACTTAACAAGATAAGAGCCCATGGAATTATGGGAAAGTTACATATGTGGATAGAGCATTGGCTGATTGGCAGGAAACAGAGAGTGGGAATAAAGGGATCCTATTCTGGTTGGCTGCCGGTTACCAGTGGTGGTCCACAGGGGTCTGTGTTGGGGCCACTTCTTTTCACATTATACATCAACAATTTAGATTATGGAATAGATGGCTTTGTGGCTAAGTTTGCTGATGATACGAAGATAGGTGGAGGGGCCAATAGTGCTGAGGAAATGGAGACTATGCAGAGAGACTTGGATAGATTGGAAGAATGGGCAAAGAAGTGGCAAATGAAGTACAATGTTGGAAAGTGTATGGTTATGCACTTTGGCAGAAGAAATAAACGGGCAGACTATTATTTAAATGGGGAAAGAACTCAAAGTTCTGAGATGCAACGGAACTTGGGAGTCCTCGTACAGGATACCCTTAAGGTTAACCTCCAGGTTGACTTGGTAGTGAAGAAGGCGAATGCAATGTTGGCATTCATTTCTAGAGGAATAGAGTATAGGAGCAGGGATGTGATGTTGAGGCTGTATAAGGCGCTGGTGAGATCTCACTTGGAGTACTGTGGGCAGTTTTGGTCTCCTTATTTAAGAAAGGATGTGCTGACGTTGGAGAGGGTACTGAGAAGATTCACTAGAATGATTCCGGGAATGAGAGGGTTAACATATGAGGAACGTTTGTCCACTCTTGGACTGTATTCCTTGGAGTTTAGAAGAATGAGGGGAGACCTCATAGAAACATTTCGAATGTTGAAAGGCATGGACAGAGTGGATGTGGCAAAGTTGTTTCCCATGATGGAGGAGTCTAGTACGAGAGGGCATGAGTTAAGGATTGAAGGGCGCCCATTCAGAACAGAAATGCGAATAAATTGTTTTAGCCAGAGGGTGGTGAATCCATGGAATTTGTTGCCATGGGCGGCAGTGGAGGCCAAGTCATTGGGTGTTTTTAAGGCATAGATCGATAGGTACCTGAGTAGCCAGGGCATCAAAGGTTATGGTGAGAAGGCGGGGGAGTGGGACTAAATGAGAGAATGGATCAGCTCATGATAAAATGGCAGAGCAGACTCGATGGGCCGAATGGCCGACTTCTGCTCCTTTATCTTATGGTCTTATAGAATAAAGAGATCCCATTCTGGCTGGCTGCCGGTTACCAGTGGAGTTCCACAGGGGTCGGTGTTGAGACTGCTACTTTTTACGATGTATGTCAATAATTTGGACTATGTGATTAATGGATTTGTGGCTAAATTTTCTGATGATACAAAGATAGGTAGAGGAGTAGGTAGATATGCTCCTATATCTTATGATCTTATGACATTTTCAACCCATAGTCTCAAGGGGGTTCCAATGAAAGACAGTATGGAAAGAAACTATTCAGCTCAACCAGGCCTTTCCCATGTGTGTACCCCACATCCTCCCATCGCTACCTCATCCAACTCGACTACTCTCTTTTCTGTTCCTTTACTGTGCATATTAGCTTCACCTGATAAGGATTAATGCTATTTAATTCAACGTAATAGTGAGGTACTTATTCCAATCATTCTCTGAATGAAGAAATTCTTCCCATATTCACTACAGAATGTATTAATGATGCCCCTAGTCATGAAACATGTCTTCGTCTTTCTAACCTCAAGCAACTGTATGGAAGGTGATGAATTAACCTTTATTTTGTCTTCATTCCCTTCATCAATCCAATAAATTTGTTGCTTAACCTCCAATGTTTCACCTTTATATTTAATATTATTTTTGCTGTGTACACATGGAGCTCATTGCCTTTTTAGTCACGTTCAAATAATTTAGCATCATTTATTTATTTGTTATCGATGTTACATCAGGTACTTTGATACCATTCAATATCATATGGAGATAGAATTATAAGTGATAAATAAGTCTCGTGCATAGTTAAGGTAAAGAAGGGGAATAGAATTCTGGTAGGTAGGAACTCTAGAGCTGTAGATGTAATGGTGAGGGAACAGTTAAAAGTGGAGCTGCTCTTTAATTGGTTGGCTCTAATGAATGTTGCTATGGTGACAGAATGCACTTAATCCATTGAGAAGATTTATGGAAGAAGAGATTATAAAGAAATACATACTGAACTAAGTTAACTGGTTATGTTAAGAATAAAAGTGTCCTTCAGTTAGGCAGGTTAGCGCAGATAGAAAATTGTTTCTTGCACAGAATAGAAACTCAAGCAACAGGAATCTTGTGGAGGCTGAAGCCATAAAGTGGATCTTGCCTGTCACAACTGCAGCTGACCAGATTTGTGCTTACCAGATAGTTAATGACTATCTGCTGGACTAGGTGTTCAGTCCAATGTGTGGTAAACATTTTTAATCTCCCCAGGTCTGTGACTTTCCAAGTCCTCTTATGCTCTACCTACTTAGGCCTCTCGAGCACCCTTGATTTTAATTTCATCACCATGTATGGCGTTTTCTTTGACTGTTGAGATTTTAAGCTCTGTAATTTCCTAAGCCTCTGAATCTCTTTTTCTTCATTTAATATGCAAAGGGAAACCTACTCTTTTGACCATGATCTTGCTCATTTATCTTATTATTGTCTTGTTGCATACTGTTGATAAGGCTTCTGTGAGAAAAATGTTATATTATTGTGCATTACTGTACCAACTAAATTACAGACATGCTCAGTACTTCAATGCTCTCTCAATTGCTCGGGTTGCCTCTTAGGATATTGTCAAAATTACACTGTAATATTCTTTAAATTACTTCTCTTCTAACCCTAAGAATGATTCTCTGAATTTATACTATTGTTATTAATTACCAAATAATTAATTTTTTTCTCTCAGTTAGGGTTTTTAAGTGATCATAGGCTGCAAGCTTTCAGTTAGTAGAATGTTTTTTTTGAGAGGCTGGAGTTAGACTGGATACTGAATGCAACAAAAAAATTAAACAACAAGTAGGTAATGATAGAGATCTAGAAGATTATAAGGCTAGCAGGAAGGAGTTTAAGGATGAAATTAGGAGAGCCAGAAGGGGTCATGAGAAGGCCTTGGCAGACAGGATTAAGGAAAACCCCAAGGCATTCTACAAGTATGTGAAGAGCAAGAGGATAAGACATGAGAGAATAGGACCAATGAAGTATGACAATGGAAAGTGTGTATGGAATCAGAGGAGATAGCTGAAGTACTTAATGAGTACTTTGCTTCAGTATTCACTATGGAAAAGGATCTTGGTGATTGTAGGGATGACTTACAGCAGACTGAAGAGCTTGAGCATGTAGATATTAGGAAAGAGGATGTGCTAGAGCTTTAGGAAAGTATCAAGTTGGATAAGTCACCGGGACCGGACGAGATGTACCCCAGGCTACTGTGGGAGGTGAGGGAGGAGATTGCTGAGCCTCTGTCAATGATATTTACATAATCAATAGGGACGGGAGAGGTTCCGGAAGATTGGAGGATTGTGGATGAGTCTTACTTTAGTGGTTGGTAAATTGATGGAGAAGATCCTGAGAGGAAGGATTTATGAACATTTGGAGAGGCATAATATGATTAGGAATAGTCGGCATAGCTTTGTCAAAGGCAGGTTGTGCCTTATGAGCCTGATTGAATATTTTGAGGATGTGACTAACACATTAGTGAAGATAGAGCAGTTAATGTGTAGTGTATATGGATTTCAGCAAGGCATTTGATGAGGTACCCATGCAAGGGTTATTGAGAAAGTAAGAAGGCATGGGATCCAAGGGAACATTGCATTGTGGATCTAGAACCGGCTTGCCCACAGAAGATGAAGAGTGGTTGCTGACGGGACATATTCTGCATGGAGGTCGGTGACTGGTGGTGTGCCACAGGGATCTGTTCTGGGACCCCTACTCTTTATGATTTTAATAAATGACCTGGATTAGGAAGTGGAGGGAGGGGTTAGTAAATTTGCTGATGACACAAAGGTTAGAGGTGTTGTGGATAGTGTGGAGGGCTGTTAGAGGTTATAGCGGGACATTGATAGGATGTAAAACTGGAGTGAGAAGTGGCAGATGGAGTTCAACTCAGATAAGTGTGAGGTGGTTCATTTTGGTAGGTCAAATATAATGACAGAATATAGTATTAATGGTGAGATTCTTGGCAGTGTGAAGGATCAGAGGGATCTTGGGGTCTGAGTCCACAGTACACTCAAAGCTGCTGTGCAGGTTGACTCTGTGGTTAAGAAGGCATACAGTGCATTGGCCTTCATCAATTGTGGGATTAAGTTTAGGAGCCGAGAGGTAATGTTGCAGCTATATAAGACCTTGGTCAGACCCCACTTGGAGTACTGTGCTCAGTTTTGGTCCCCTCACTACAGGAAGGATGTGGAAACCACAGAAAGGGTGCAGAGGAGACTTAGAAGGATGTTGCCTGGACTTATGAGAATAGGTTTGGTGAACTTGACCTTTTCTCCTTGGAGCGACAGAGGATGAGAGGTGACCTGATAGAAGTGTATAAGATGATGAGAGGCATTGATCATGTGGATAGTCAGAGGCTTTTTCCCAGGACTGAAATGGCTAGCACGAGAGGGCACAGTTTTAAGGTGCTTGGAAATAGGTACAGAGGAGATGTCAGGGGTAAATTTTCTTTACACAGAGAGTGGTGAGTGCGTGGAATGGGCTGCTGGTGATGATGGTGGAGGCGGATACGATAGGGTTATTTAAGAGACTCCTGGATAGGTACCTGGAGCTTAGAAAAATAGAGGATTATGGGTAACCCTAGGTAATTTCTAAGGTAAGGACATGTTTGGCACAGCTTTGTGGGCCGATTGGCCTGTATTGCGCTGCAGGTTTTCTATGTTTCTAACAACTTTCACATTCCCTGGATGTCATAATGCAATATACAACCAAGGAAGTATTTAGTGTGTAGAAAATATGGCAACCAGTTACTGTGGTACTGCTAGCTCCTAAAATCAACTATGTGGTGAAATCAAGGCAATTTGCTTTACTGATGTTGATTGAGGGATAAATATTAGGCAGGACACCACTACCTTTCTTTGCAATAGTGCCACAGGGATCATTAGTATACTTGGGAAAGTAGAGAGGGCAACATTCAGTGCAGCTGTGATATCAGCCTAGACTTTTGAGCTGCATTTTCTGAGTTGGAACTAGAACCCACAATCTTCAGACTATGAGAAAAGGTTGATACCAGCAACCATGGCCAATGAAGGGTCTTAGCCTGAAATGTCGGCTGTCCACTTCCCTCCATAGATGGTACTTGGTTCCTCCCGTACCTTGTGTGTTGCTCCAGATTTCAGTATCTGCAGTCTCTTGATGTCATTAATGCTAACTACCTGAAGGATAATTGAAGTAAGCAATTCAAAATCTTATAGCATTATGGCTTAAGGCTGAGCACAGAGCTAAATAAAGCTACTTAGGCTGTAATGACACTAAATATTTAGATGGGTCAACTTATCCAACTTGATTCAAGTCACACAAGATAAATTTTGAGGAGGAGACCATTTTGTCTACTTAACATGACTCTGGGATATGTCACAGCACTGAGCTCTTTCACAAATGCTTCCCTGATTGTGATTCTGTACCCAGCACTGAGGTCCAGTACATGTGATGGTCGTTCTTTGCAAATAGTTTTAAGTTCACAACAATCATGTGAAAAGGGGTGTTGCAGACTACAATGGAAGGAAAGATATGAGGTATGAGAGCTGACTAATTCATTTGCCACTTTTCTACCATTGCCCAAAGTTCATATAAAAAAAACACCCTAACTTGTGAGCAAAGCATTTTCTGAAACCCAATGATTTAAATTAACATTATTGTATCAGCCAGTCAATTGGAGAGGAGCAGAACACATGACTCACTGCAAGCCATCTACTAAAGACAAAGTAAATTCACTTGAGAGATTGACAATTTAAAGAGCGGAGGAACCACAAACTACAGCAAATTCCTTCAATGAAAACAAGGTATTTTCTGCAGAAAACTGTAGTGAGTGACAATGATAGCTACACTAAACTCTGTGCATAAGATGAATTATACTGGCTTGGTCAGCAGGTTTGAGTGGCATAAGAATTACTCAATCAGATACAACTTACTTGACTCAATTTTGCCACCAAATACAGCCTTTAAAAAATAAGGTGATCTGGTGATTTTCCCATTGTTGTGTACAGGAGAATGTTACGTGAAAGTTAACTGCTGCGCTTGCTGCATCACACCAGTAACAATGCTACATATGATTTATTTAAAACCTGTCAAAGTTGATAGACCGAGATTGAGTGAATGTGTAGAGGATGTTTCCTTTAGTGGGTGAGTCCAGGACTAGAGGGCACAACTTCAGAATATAACATCCCTTTAGAACAGAGGAATTTCTTTAGCCAGAAGGTGGTGAATCAGTGGAATTCATTGCCACAGATGGCTGTGGAGGCCAAGTCATTGGGTGTATTGAAAGTGGAGTTTGATAGGGACTTGATTAGTAAGGGCATCAAAGGTTATGGGGAAAAGGCAGGAGAATGTTGAGAGGGTTAATAAATCGGCCATGATAGGATGATTAAACGGGCTGAATGGTCTAATTAAGCTCCATGTATTATGGTCTTAATTGCCAAATAAGTCCTCTTTACTGTGATTTTGAGCAATGCCTTGTTGAAATCACACTGGAGTCTTCTCCGTCTGAGTGATAGATCAGACTGTCTGTGATGGATTTGAGTGGGTCTGTACAGGGATGACCAGCTTGTGCTTGACTCCAGACTCAGCTGTGCATGTAACTATTTTTGTAGCTATGCCAACAGGAGGCAAATGAGCAGATTATTGCAGTGGGAATGTGATACAATCTACTGCTGGTATGAATGATTGATGTTCTTCTAAACTAAACTAATTCAGCCATCTGTAAGGTTTGGTTAGAGGATGGTGTGTCTGTTTCATATGCCATTTCCCTCTGAAATCAGAGCTATCATCAACTACTATAAACCCACTGGGGAGCGTACAAGGGAGATTTGCAAACATTTGATCTATCTGTACTGCAAGATGATGCATACTGTATTTGGCTCAGTTTCATTCTTTCTATTGCTCCAACTCTTTGTCCTCTTTTGCATTCAAATACATTTTAATCTTATTGTTTATTTGCAACATTTATTAGTTTGAGAGGGTTGAGAGCTTAAACTTCCCAGGAGTGAACATTTGATGGCTCTGGAACTCTACTCTATGGAATTCAGAAGAATGAGGGGGAACCTCATTGAAACCGATTGAATGGTGAAAGGCCTTGATAGAGTGGATGTGGAGAGGATGTTTCCTATAGTAGAGGAGTCTAAGACCAGAGGACACAGTCTCAGAATAGAGGGACATCCATTTAGAATGCAAATGAGGAGGAATTTCTTTCGCCCGAGAGTGGTGAATCTGTGGTATTTGTTGCCACGGGCGGCTGCAGAGGGCAATTCATTGGGTATATTTCAGACAAACCACCCTGCAAAAACTCATTTCAGGGAGGTAGCACCATCAATTTGCGGGAGACTCCAGGAACTTTCAGGAGAGGTGGGATGTCTGCAATAGGGTAGCTCCTTAGCAGCTGGCCAGCTAGTTTAAATAACGTTAGCTATGCTAATGAACGAATGACACCTGTTAAACTCACCTCAACATGTCTTTTACAGCCTTAACCCACCATGGGCAATAGAAAAGTCACTGTTGCAAACACTGCAGCGAGCAACACTGTCATTACTTTTGACCCCTATTAGGAAGGGGTACACTTTAGTGTAGTCTGGGGTAAAGTACGTTTTATATTTTCTTTTTTTGGAACACTCTGCCATGGCGCACTCTCGCTTTCGCACTCTCGCTCTCTCTCTCTCTCGTGCTCTCTCTCTCTCTCTCTCACTTGCTCTCAAAAAGATTGATTTCTGGGATATTGTAT
The DNA here is from genome assembly GCF_030028105.1 of Mobula birostris. NCBI lineage: Eukaryota > Metazoa > Chordata > Chondrichthyes > Myliobatiformes > Myliobatidae > Mobula > Mobula birostris. The sequence continues at coordinate 49,984,723 of NC_092387.1, read as the reverse complement.
ATAATTTGCGGGCATCAGGGAGCCGCTATCAATAATGCGGGAGACTCCCGGAACTTCCGGGAGAGGTGGGATGTCTGATATGTAAGGCAGAGGTTAATAGATTCTTGATTAGACAGGGCACGAAGGGATACAGGGAGAAGGCAGGAGATGGGGCTGAGAGAGAAAATAGAACAACGATAATGAAATGGTGGAGCAGACTTAATGGGCCAAGTGGCCTAATTCTGCTCCTATATCTTATGGTCTTATCACCAATAGACTGTCCTGGTCCAAACATGTAGACACTATGGCCAAGAAAGCTCACTGATGTCTCTGCTTCCTCAGGAGGCTAAAGAAATTTGTCATGTCCCCATTGACCCTTAACAATTTTTATTGAATACATGAAAGAAAACATCCTGTCTTGTTTTCTACAACAGCCTGGTATGGCAACTGTTCTGCCCGTGATCACAAGGAACTGCGGAGAGTTGTGGCCACACCTCAGCACTTCACAGGAGCCAGTCTGCCCTCTGTGGACTCTGTCTATACATCTCACTACCTCAGTAAAGCAGCCAGCATAATCAGAGACACCATCAGCCCCAGACATATTGTCTTCTTCTCTCTCCCATCAGGCAGAAATACAAAAGCCTGGAATCATGAGCTAGCAGGCTAAATGTCTGATTCCACCTGCTGCTGTAAGACTATTAAATAGTTCCCTATTATGATAAGGTGGACTCTTGTTCTCACAATCTACCTTATTATGAGCATGGGTCTTATTGTTTACATGCACTGCACATTCTCTCTAGCTGTTAACCCTTTATTCTGCATTGTTATCATTTTACTTTGTTCTACCTCAATACATTGTGTGATTTTCTGATTTGTATGAACAACAAACTTTTCACTATATCTTGGTACTTGTGACAATAATAAAACAATTCAAAATATTGGAAGCAAGTATCAATTGGAATCTATACTGTATATTTATAAGCATCCTTGAATTTATATCTGTTTCTATCTCTATCAGCCCTCCACTACACGCAACTCTGTCTTTGCCTAGTTTGATTTAGTAGATTGGACTCTTCGTTTCTCACTCAGTACCAAGGCATGAAGCTGAGGAAACTAGGTTCATGCTTGGTTCTGTCTCAGAAACCTGAGCATGTTTTCCAGGCTAGCACTTTAGGGAGGCTTGCGTTTTTGAAGGTGAGAGCATTTCAGTCTGTTTAATTGGTCATGGAAGGTGGTCTAGCAGTTAGTCTAATGACATTAGAGCACCAGTGACCGGAGTTCAAGTCCACCGTTGTCTGTAAAGAGTTTGTACGTTCTCCCCATTGACCACATGAGTTTCTTCCCACATTCCAAAGACTTACGGGTTAGTAGGTTAATTGGTCACATGGGTGCCATTGGGCCGCGCACGCTCTTTAGGCTGGAAGGACCTATTACCACGCTGTATCTCTAAGTAAAAAAAATTAAACAGTCCAATTGTGCAGTATGCAGATGTACCAGGCAACACCTGTCCCACAACCAAAACCACCAGAACAAATTACTTATTCACCAGTGGTGGCTTAGTAAATTTGTCAGTTTTTTGCACATTGATAATGAAGTGTACTTGTAATCTTTTTGGCTTGCACATTGCTTCAGAATCAGGTTTATTATCACTGACATAGGTCATGAAATTTGATGTTCTGGGGCAGCAGCGCAGTGCAATGGGTAACAATTACTGTAAGTTACCATCGAGAGCATAAATAAATAAATCAATTGTGCAAGAGAGCAAGTAGTGAGGGAGTGTTCGTGGGTTGTTGGAGCATTCAGAAATCTGATGGCAGAGGGAAAAAAGCTGTTCCTAAAATGCTGAGTGTGGATCTTCAGGCTCCTGTTCCTTCACCCTGATAGCTGTAACTGAGAGGAGGGCATGTCCCAGTTGGTAAAGTATTTGCACTACTCTAAGGATATTAGATATTAGATAAAGATATTAGATAATTGTTTGCTTAAACCCAGACTTGCTGCTCTCGTCACCCTTCCCATCCGTCTGCTTTTCACTCACACCCAGACTCCACTTTTAGTTTGGCCTCCCTTTGCCTGCTGCTGGACTGTCTGACTGTTTATTCCCAGATAGTCCCACACTGTCTGCTGACCAGCTGCTCCTGGATATTCTCCTCCCTCCCTGTCTGGCGGCACAAGAGATTCTGCTGATGCTGGAAATCCAGAGCAACAAACACAAAATGCTGGAGAAGCTCTGGCTGCTCTCCGCTCACCTCTTGGGCCAGCCTTACTCTGGCTTCATCTTTCCTCAGCCTCAGGTCTTACTTGTTTTTAGCTTTAATTTGTGCTTGCTCTTGTGCTAATTTTCGAAACATGACAATGACCATCTTCACTGTTATTTAATCAAACACCACATACTATTTAATAAAACAAATAATTTGCTTTCTATTTCATCCACGTTAGCTCATGTTTTGGAATTTGCTCCTTGCGGGTAACGTGGATCAGGTTGAGCTTGGTAACTCTTTGTGCCCTTGTTCCATGTCACATTGGCTGAAGGCTGGACCTGTCTATCTTTCCCTTTCAGTTCAGCACTCTAATGGGGCTATTGGATTCCAGTCACACGCCCATCCAGGAAAAAGTCTGCAGAAAAAGTCATTCTGGACAATGGCCTTGGAGACTTCAGCAGCTCAGGTTGGTACATCAGTTCTCTCACCGAATACACCTCACCTCACTAGGTCAAGCCTTGGAGAAGAACATTGTGCAGATACTGCAGAAGAAGCCTCAAATGAGTTGTTGCAGCTCAACCTATGGTTGATACATAAACATACACTCAGTGGCCACTTTGTTAGGTTCTTCTTGTATCTAATAAAGTAGCCACTGAGTATATATTCATGGTCTTCTATTGTTGTAGCCCATCCACTTCAAGGTTGAATAAGTTGTGCATTTAGACTTGCTCTTCTGCACACCACTGTTGTAACGCATGGTTATTTGTGTTACTGTCACCTTCCTGTCAGCTTGAACCAGTCTGGTATTCTCCTCTCACCTCTCTCATTAATAAAGCATTTTCGCTCATTTATTGGATGTTCATTGTTTGTCGCACCATCCTCTACAAACTCTCGAGATTGTTATGCAACAATTTCTGAGATATTCAAACCACCCCATCTGGCACCATCAATTCCACAGTCAAAGTCACTTAGACCACATTTCACCCCCATTCTGATGTTTGGTCTAAACAATAACTGAACCTCTTGATCATGTCTGCATGCATTGAGTTGTTGCCGTATGATTGGCTGATTAGATAGTTGCTTTAACGATCAGGTATGCAAGTATAGCTATAAAGTGGCCACTGAACGTAATTACTGTCTTGGGCAGGAAAGATAATACCCACGCTGCAAACTACCTTTCCAAATGCTGTCTTCTAGAATGAGCTTTAGTGCTATTAAAACAAAAGCTTCCCCCAGACAGTTAACCTGATCAACCATTCTCGTTAGACCCCTGTCCCTCCCCCTGCCCCATTTATTACCTCAGTCACTGCACTGTAAACACTTGAAACGCTTTTGAGAATGCTGGTAATACATGCTGAAATTATAAATACATGCTGATATTTATACACTTTTTACATCTATCTTCATATTTATATCATTCTTTATTCTGTACAATTGTTGGATGTTGTTTTTTGTTGCATGTTGCACCAATATATAGAAATGTGCTTGTGAATAAAGTTGATCCATGATCCCTGAATTGGCCTGTGCTGGCTCCCTACAGAACAATTCCAGTACCCCATTCCTCCCTCCGCACTTCCCTATGATTGTTTTGCCACACCTGCATTAAGGGATAACTTACACTGGTCATTTAGCCCGTCAGCATGTCATTGGGGTGAGGGAGAAAACCGGATCTTTCAGTGGAAAACCATATGGTCATGGGAGGGCATTCAACATGCAGATAGATAGCGGCTGAGGTGAGGCTCGAACCTGGTGCATGGAGCACTGAGTAGCGGTGCTAACTGCCGCACCGTCATGCTGGCACTGGAAGTAAAACCGTGGGTGGTGGAAATATGAAATAGAAGTAAAAGTAGGAAATACTCAATAGGTCCTGACATCATCTATTGATATTTCAGGTTGATAACCTTTCACTAATTCACCTGCAGCTGTCCAGTGTGCAGCTTAGTGCATTGGTTGGTGTGGGTATCATTCTGAGTGCAAAGAAACAGATTTTTATTTTCACTCTCCTTCCCACCCACCTGAAACGTCAGACTTCTCTGAAGGGTCTGGTAGCATTATTTGTATATGCCTCCCTCAACTTTTCTCGATTCCTTCCAAACAGTGATCAATGATACCATCTCAACTTTACCTATCTTTTAGTGGCAGACAAGCAAAGTCAAAGTCAATTTATTATGAAAACACGTATATGTCTCCATTTACAACCTTGCGATTCATTTTCTTGCAGGCATTTACAGAAAAATAAATAGAAGAGAGATTATGAGCACTATACATAAACAACGACGGATAAACAACCAATATGTAAAAGAAGACATATTGTGCAAATAATAAATAAATACATACACAGTATATACATACACATAAATAAATAAATAAATAATGTCATGTTCAGAGTTTTAGAGTCTTGGAAAGTGAGTCTGCAGGTTGTGGAATGAGGTGAGTGAAATTATCCACACTGGTTCAGGAGCCTGATTTAGTTGTAGGGTAACAACTGTTCCTGAACCTGGTGGTGTGGGATCTAAGTCTTCAGTACCCCCTGTCCAATGGCAGCAGCAAGAAGAGTGTACGTCCTAGGTGGTGCTTTCTTGTGACAGTGTTCCTTGTAAATGTGCTCAACCATGCAATTTTATTGGATGTTGGTCAGGCATGTCATCTGAATGTTTTTTTTTTATCCTTTCCAGGCTTTTTGACCAAATGTAGGGCAGTAAAAGCTGCCTTTGTCAAGGTGAGGATTGAACCTGGAGAGGCTCAGTGGTTAGTTAGCCTCTTTGGAAACTTGTTCAGAGCAATCTAAGTTGACAACACTGAGGGACTGCAGCACTTTCAGATGATGTTAAACTGAGGTCCTGCCTGCTCTCTGTGGTGGTTGTAAAAGACAGTAAGATGTAGGAGCAGAACTAGGCCATTCTGCCCAACAAGTATGCTCTACCTTTCAATCATGGCTGATTATTTTCATTCTCAATACCATTCTCCTGCGTTATTCCATTTGATTCCCTTACTAACCAAGAACCTATCAAGCTCCGCTTTAAATGTGCCCAATGACCTGGACTCCACAGTCACCTGTGGCAATGAATTCCACAGATTCACCACCCTCTGGCTAAAGATATTGCTCGTCATCTTGTTCTAAATTGACGTCCTTCTACTCTAAGGTTGTGCCTTCTGGTTCTAGACTTACCAACTATTGGAAACAACCTCTCCATGTCACTCTACCTAGACCTTTCAGTATTAGTAGGTTTCAATAAGATAACCACTCGTTCTTTTTAACTCCAGTGAATACAGGCCCAGGGCCATCACATACTCCTCATGTGCTAACCCTTTCATTCCCAGGATCATTGTAAACCTCCTGTGGGTCAGCACCTTCTTACTTAGAAAAGGGACCCAAAACTGCTCACAGCATTCCAAGTGCATTCTGCCAAAAATTTATAAAGTTTTAGCATTACGTTTTTGCTTTTATATTCTCGTCCTCTCAAAATGAATGCTATCATTGCATTTGCCTTCCTTATTACTGACTCACCTCCTGGCACTGGTTTTAACAAGGAGTGACTCCCTGATGGCTTGACCGATATCCACATCTCAATCAATATTTGTAACTAAAATAATTGTGAGAGCTTACCACAAAATATCTGCTGTGTTTCCGATTTATAACAGTGACTGCACTTCAAAGGTACTTCACTGACTGCAAAGTGGTTGAAGTGTTCTGAAAGTTACTGCAAAACTTCATGGAAATATGAGCTTTCCTTAGTAGCCTCACTAATCGAAGGGCAAATAAGGATGTATTTTACTCGTGTTATCCACATCCTGATAATGAATAATAATTAAAAACAAATGATTCCCATTTTTCTACTTGTAAGTGTTGCATGGATTGATTTTGACATCTCAGCAGGATTCATTCTCCGTGGAGCAGCTGATGGAGGTGACGGACAGCCTGAACCTGCAGCAGGGCCAGACGTGGTCAGTCAACCTCCTGGAGCAACAGAACGTCCCACGAGCAGATCCAGCCCCACCACTCGAGCCAAACCTGACCCCTCGCTTTCGGAAGCTGAACTGCTGCTCCGAGTAAGAAGAACACGTTGTTTGCACAGGAAGAAGCATCTGCAGACAGAGAGCATTGCATTTTTAAATCAACTTTCACATCTGCAGGATGCCACAAATAACTTTTCAGTTGATGTTTAGTCATTACTGTCATGTATTAGTCCCAGGGCTCATCAAAGTAAAGCTATCCTTCTGCCTATTTTTTTTGTAATGTTTGATGGGACCTCTGTTTACTGTCTCTTCTGCAAAGGAACTTTGCTTTGCTGAACTGCTATCTCATTCCAGTATCCAGTTTAATTTCCCTCATAAGACCTAGTAGCAGAATTAGGCCATTCAGCCCATCGAGTCTGTTCCGCCATCCCATCGTGGCTGATTTATTATCTCTCTCAACCCATTCTCCTGCCTTCTCCCCGTAACCTTTGACACCCTTTCTAATCAAGAACCTATCAACCTCCATTTTAAACATACCCAATGACTTGGCCTCCACAGCCATCTGTGGCAATGAATTCCACAGATACATCCCCACTATAGGAAACATCCTCTCCATGTCCACTCTATCTTGGCCTTTCTATTTATTATCTGGTGAAGCCAAATTTTCGGAACTTTGCTAGAGAGGGCTCCTCAATTGGGATCTACTTCCTGGGCATTGAGAACTCTTTTTATTTTAATTATTTAGAGATACAGGAAGGTGTTGCTAATTAACTCCAACAAGCCTGCACCACGCAATCACAGCCATGTGATCATTTAACCTCCGAACCCGTACATCTTTGGACTGTGGCGGGAAACCGGAGCACCTGGAGGACACCCACGTGGTCATGGGGAGAACATAAAAACTCCTTCCAGACGTAGGTGGGAATTGAACCTGGGTTTCTGGCATTTTAATAGTGTTACACTATGTTATGTTATGCTAAGCATTGTATGTTGGCATTGGAGGCATGGCAACTCTTGCGGGCTGCCCCCATTTTATCCTCGGACTGTGTTGGTTGCTAACACAAACTACGCATTTCACTGTGAGTTTCTCTTTCAATGTACATGTGAAAAATAAAGCTTATCTCACTCTCTAATGGCTATACTACTGTGTCACTCCTAAAATAGAGAAAAAAAAGAACTGTGAAACTATATATTGTTATCTACTTCTTTTAGCTAAACCTCCTGCATTACAAGTGGTAAGAAGTACAAAATAATCCTTGCAATCCCCTGAGCATAATGAGGAATCTGCTTGTAATTGCCACATCATTGACTATCAAAGTTTTATATTCTGCAATTCCCCCCTTCTACATACTTCCCCCCTTCAATCTTGCCATTTCTCTCCTTTTGTTTTCTTCTTTAAGGTGGTCCTCAATTCCTACCTTTTTGACCAAGAATTTTGCTATGTCTCTGATTTATGGCTTTTGTTATACATAACATTCTTTGGGTTGTTTCTGCTGCATTAAATACACTATGTAAATGAAAGTTGCTGTTAAGTGTGGAAAATAACTCAGATCTGTGTTTCCATTGAATATAATCCCTACCAATGAATTTATGTAGACTATTAGCTGGTACCCCCTTTCATTTGGAATATGGAGGTTTATCATCAGTTACTTTTTGTATTCAAAGTATTGGGCCTTCAAATCGCTGGTGTTTCATTGTAGGCTCAGAGTGACAAAGAAATGCTGGTATCAATATTTCTGTTAGGATAGATTAACACACAAAATTTACAACGTTAACTCCACGAACACTAGTTTACATCCCTCTGCCTTTACCTAAGTTAATCAGTATGTTGAGTTTAGAGTATAACCTACATCAACAACAGTGTTTAGCTCACTGCCAGTACCTGAGTTAAAATTGTATAGTATTTCTGTTATTAATGGTTAAGAGGGTAGGTTAGGCTTTCTTATCAGCTGTAGGGAGACTCTCAGCCCAATTCTCAGTAGTTTATTGATCTAAAGAAATATGAAACTCATCTGAGAGACAAGACCTAAATAATTCTTTCTCAAGTAGCTAAAATAATGAGGGAGGAGGATGTGAGACTGTTCTTGACCCTACCTGCTGAAAGTGCATGTCAGTGGATTTTCAGTATTGATGGGAATGCACTATACTGTGCAATTCCTCATGGTTCAAATTCAAGCTGATGATAGTCATTGTGAAGATTATTGTCACATGCACTTGGACACTGGTGTGTATGACATGGACATGTAAACGATGATTCAGTCGAATATGACAAGTGGATTTTCAAAACTGTGAGGATCTGATCAGTGTAATAGAAGTTGTAATGCAACAGGGACTTCTACTATAAATGTTTTATGTTTGATTTTGCTCCTATAGTGTCTTTCAGTGTACCCTGCTGAATATTCCACAGTCTCAGGCATTGCTGAAAGAAGTGAAGCTTCCTCTAGGGTTTATCTGCCAACCATTCAAAGATTCCAGAGTAAGTAAAAATGGATGAGATGAGCATTCCCTTGGCCTACAAGAATCACTATCACTTTATCAGATCTTTGCAAGTCTAGAATAGACTTTTGTTAAGGAAGATAATTGGGATAATAATTGGGGTCGATGCACACATCAACTGTGACCTGAAAAAGTGGAGGAACAGGCTTGAGGGAGTGGGTGAATTGACCAGAGTTGTTCACCATATCACAGTTCAGATGGACTACAGGTGCAGTTGATGTAAGATTTGATAAGACATGAGCCGTGGATTTTCACAACTGTGACAAACTGATTCATGTGACAGAACTTGTAATGTTACAGATATTGCTACTGTAAATGATATATGTTTCTTTTTGCTTCTTTAGCATCTTTCAGCTAGATCAGAGCCTTGTGTAGCAAAAGTGCATCTTTCGAAGCAGTCCAATTATCTTTCTATAACTTCACCTCAGTCATATGGTCTCTGATGGTATCTCCTCCATTATTATACATAAATATACCCTCCCAATGTGCAGCCAGACGTAACTGCTTTAGAATTACCAGACAAGAAATTCCTTTAAGTAGCCTTACAATGTTATGAATCAAGTAATAGAATTTTATCTGACAACCGGTTACCAACTGGGATGACATTTCCCCCTTCCCTTCCAGTCTTGATAAAGGGCCTCGGCCTGAAACATTGAGTCTTTTTTCCCTTCCACATATGCTGCCTGACCTGCTGAATTCCTGCAGCATTTTTTATGTATTACCTTGGTATTTCCTTGCATGGATAATATCCTTTGGCATTCTACGTGGTTTCCGTGACTCTTGTTACCCTGAGTCTCCCTTAATTTTGAATGACTTGGCCTCCTCAACTCTCTGAGGTAGCAAATGTCAAAGATTCACAACCCTCAGAAAAGAAAACTTCCTAAATTCAGTTTTAAATAGGTAGTTCTTAGGATAACACACAAAGTGCTAGAGGAACTTAGTGCTGATGAAGGGTCTTGCCTCAAAACGTCAACTGTTTATTCCTCTCCATAGATGCTACCTAACCTGCTGAGTTCCTGCAGCACTTTGTGCATTTTCATCAAGATTTCCAGCATCTGCAGAATCTCTCATGTTTAAGAGTTTTTAGGATAAAGTGTCTATGCTCCTATTGTTCAGGACTGTTCATCTGTTATTCCCTTCTGACCTCATTACAAAATAACTAGCACTGGTGATTAACTCAATGTTGTTTTAAAGAATAGTTTATGTGCAGAATTTGAAGACCCACAAATTTAATTGATTCGTGTGCATAATCCACTTGTACGTATGTGTTACAGCAGTGACATCAGTGGACATATTGATGCCTCTGTTGAGGTATTCAACAGCACAAATGCACTTTGCGAATGGCATGGACCTTTAGTGCTGCAACAGGTCTTTATTGGAGATTGAAGACCTCTCCCAGTTTTACATAATGGGTTCATTCCCACCCAAGCTGCTGTCATGCAGCTGATGGTCAACCAATGGTTTGAATGAAGTCATTCATCTCATAGATAAGCTCCTCTTGTTTATTGGTTGGGCTTCAATGATATACACATATCCAGGTGCTAATTCATGATGACCCAATATCCAACAGACGCACAAGTTCCCTTTTGGCATAGGAAGAGGCTATTCAGCCCATCAGGTCAGTGACTACTTGGAGCAGTCCTATCGATCATGTCCTCGTGTCCCTATTCTTTCTCCTGCCCAACACTGCTCTCCTGATTCTTGCCCATCCACCTACAGCAGAGGTAATTTAGAGTTGTTAGTTAATCTCACAACCAGCATTTCTTCATGAAACTGGTACACCTCAGGAAAACGCACATAAACACAAGGAGAACCTACAAACTCGATGCAGACAAGACTTGGAGAATTGGAGCTACAAGATAGTTTCACTACCTCCGTGGTGCAAACACTTGTAACAAACGTTCGTGACCCTTAGTGAAGAAATTCCTCCTCATCTCTGTTTTCAAACGAGTCCATGCTCTCTAGTTCTAGATTCTCTACCCAGTGTCCCACTGCCTCCTCACAATCTCAAATAACATAGCGGATAGTGCTATTGTAGCTTAGGGCATTGGAATTTGGGAATTCCGGAACCGCCTGTAAAGAGTTTGTGCACTCTCTTTGTAACCACATGGGTTTCCTCCAGGTGCTTCAGTTTCCTCCCATATTCCAAAGATGTGCTAGTTAGTAAGTTAAGTGGTCATTGTAAATTGTCCTGTGATTAGGCTAGGTTAAATTGGTGAGGTGTTGGGTGGCATGGCTTGTTGTGCTGGGAGAGCCTGCTCCACACTGCATCTCTAAATAAAATAAATAAAATTGGCCCTTTGTGGAGGGTATCTTTAGAAGTGTATACAGTCAGTACACATATAGATAGAATAAACCGTTGTTGTTATCATAAACATAAGAAATTTTGCGGATGCTGGAAATCCAAAGGGACACACACAAATCACTGAAGGATATAACAGGTCAGATAGCATCCATGGAAGTGAACACGGGGTCGATGTTTCAGGCCAAGACCCTTCTTCAGGGCTGGAAAGGCAGAGGGAAGATGCTGGAATAAAAAGGTGGGGGAAGGGGATGAAGAATAGCTAGAATGTGATAGGTGAAGGCAGGTGGGTGGGAAAGTTAAAGGGCTGGAGGTGAAGGAATCTGATGGGAGAGGAGATTGGACCATTGGAAAGAGAAGGGTGGGGGGAATCAGGGGGAAGTGATAGGCTAGTGAGAAGAGGTAAGAGGCCGGAGAGGTGAATAGAGGGGAGGGGGAGGGTATGATTTTTTTAACCAGAAGGAGAAGTCGATATTCACACCATCAGGTTGGAGGCTACTTGGACGGAATATAAGGTGTTGCTTCTCCACCTGGAGGGTAGCCTCATCGTGGCACAAGAAGAAGTCATGGATTGACATGTCAGAACAAGAATGGGAACGGGAATTAAAATGTTAGGTCTCTGGAAATTTCCACTTCTGGCGAATGGAGCAGAGGTGCTTGACAAAGCGGTCTCCAAATTTATGACAGGTCTTAGAGGAGGCCGCATCAGGAGCACTAGGTACAATTAGCTCCTCCCGGTTTGTCCAGACCGAGGGGTAGCCATGGGCACCCACATGGGCCCCAGCTGTGCCTGCCTTTTTGATGGCTACATAGGACAGTCCATGTTTCAAGCCTTCCATAGTAATGCTCCACAACTCTTTCTGTGCTTCACTGATGACTGCATTAATGCTGCTTCATGCACCCATGCTGAGCTCATCAATTTCATCAGCTTTGTCTCCAATTTCCACCCTCCCCTTAAATTCACTTGGTCCATTTCTGACACCACTTTCCCCTTTCTCAATCTTTCTTTCTCCATCCCTGGAGACAAACTGTCGAGCGATATCTTTTATAAATCTGCCAATTCCTACAGTTATCTTGACAATACCTCTTCCCACCCTGTCTCCGGTAAAAATTCTATTCCCTTTTCTCTGTTCCTTTGTCTCCACTGCATTCCTTTCCTTTCCAAGACATCAGAGATTTCCTCCTCCTTCAAAGAACAGAGTTATCCTTCCTCAACCAATGATGCTGCCCTTACTTTCACCTGGATATCCACGCTCACCCCATCTTCCTGCCACTATAACAGTGATAGAGTTTCTCTTGTCCTTACCAACATCCCCTCTGACCTCTTACTTTTTCCCTTCTTACCTCTGATGCCCCTCCTCCTTTTCTTTCTCCTATGGTCCACTATAGTCTCCCATCAGATTCCTTCTTCTCCAGCCCTTTACTTTTCCAACCCAACAGGCTTCAAGCTGTCCTTCTTCTTCTCCTTGCCACCCCTCCCCCCGAGTCTTTTTTATTCTGGCACCTTGCCCCTTCCTTTACAGTCCTGAAGAAGGATCTCGGCCCGAAATGTCGACTGTTTGTTCATTTCCTTGGATGCCGCCTGACCTGCTGAGTTCCTCCAGCATTTTGTATGTGTTGTGTCATCAGGTGGTTTGAGGATCAACCACAGAGATTCAAAGTACTGGGCAAAAGAAACAAGGAAAATTTGAGGAAAACCTTTTTCCCTTGAAATACAGACATGGAACTCCATCTGTAAGGGTGTTGGAAGGAAACTCAGTCAAATCTATCAAGAAAGAATTGGAAAAGCATTACAGGGTAAATACTCTGCAGAAATATTATAAACATACAGAGAAGTGGGATTGATTAGATTGTTTGAGAGGCAGGGGCCTATAGAAGCTGGAATTTCAAGCAATAAAAGAGCTGCTGGTGGAGTCCAACAAATCAATCAGCTTTTGTGGAGGGAAATAGATTGTTGACGTTCTGGGTTGAGACCCTTCACCTGGACTGAAAGAGTAGAGAGGAGGTATCTGGTAGGAAGAGGTGAGGGGAGGGGTGAACTAAGAGGTGGCAAGTAATTGGTGGATCCAGGTGAAGTGGAGTTGATTGACAGGTGGAGTTGGGTGGGGAATGGAAGGGTGGAGATTTCAGTTCTTTAGTGCTGGAATGATCCTACAAAGAGTGATCAAGACATATTTAATGGCCCAAATGTCGTCTTTTTAGGATGGTTTCATGTTAGTTCACAACAATGTCACAGGGAATGAATTCATCCCACTGAGGGTTAGCAGCTCAAGGCATTTTAAAGAGCAGTGATGTTTTTCATTAGAAATGCTAGGACAGCTTTGGTATTATTATCATTCCTTGCTGGTTTTCCAGGAGCCTCCGCTGCTGATTACTGACGCACTCCCTCGCTGCTCAACATGTGAGACCTACATCAACCCCTTCATCACCTTCACCGATCAGCGGCACTGGAAATGCAACTGTTGTTTTTCCCTCAACGACGGTAGTAGTACTTGTGTCTTGATTTGTCTGGGCACATTCACAGTTCAAATCTATGCTTTACTGAGTCCAAAATATGGTGGAAAGTAATGGACATAGTTCAGTTAAAGAGTTTAGATGGTACCATGAGGAACAGGTAGGAAACTTGGGCAAGTTTGAATGTAATTTCAAGTTTAAATTAGTAAATTATTTATTATCATCTCATGTACCCAGTTACAGTGGAATGACTTTGTTTGGCATACTTTCCACACCGACCATTTCATCCCATCAGTACATTGAGTGAGTACAAAGAAAAGCAATATCAGAATGCAGAATAAAGTGTTACAGTTGTAGAGAAAGTGCAGTGTAGGCAGACAATAAGGTGCAAGGTAGATGATGAGATCAGGGGTTCCGCTTAAGTATGCAAAATATCAGCAATTTAGAGAGGCTTTATCCTGATAGAAATTGATAGGCAAGTATCTTAAATATTGAAGAATTTGTAATAAGGGGAGGTGGTTGTGGGGGTAAATGAGGGGATGTGGTTACCAAGGTACTATAAGCAAGGAGAGGTTGTTGTGGAGGTAAATGAGGGGAGGTTGTTGTGGAGATAAATAAGGGGAGGTGACTGTGGAGGTAAATAAGAGGAGGTGGTGACTGTGGAGGTAAATGAGGGGATATGGTTACCAATGTACTATAAATAAGGGGATGTTGTTATGGAGGTAAATGAGAGGAGGTTGTTGTGAGGTAAATAAGGGGAGGTGACTGTGGAGGTAAATAAGGGAAGTGACTGTGGAGGTAAATGAGGGGAGGTTTTGGAGGTAAATAAGGGAGGTGACTGTGGAGGTAAATAAGGGAAGTGAGTGTGGAGGTAAATGAGAGGAGGTTGTTTTGGAGGTAAATAACGGAGATGACTGTGGAGGTAAATAAGGGAGATGACTGTGGAGGTAAATAAGGGGAGGTGACTGTGGAGGTAAATAAGGGGAGGTGACTGTGGAGGTAAATAAGAGGAGGTGGTGGTTGCAGAGCTTGCAGGGGACATGGTTATGGAGTTGAATATGGGGCAGTAGTTACCGAGGGATCTGTTGTAAGTATCAAGGCTGTAATATCAGTTTACTGAGTAGCTGGTCATCCAAAAGGTTGGCAGAGGCAAAAGAGGAAAGGATGTGAGAACAGAGTCTGGATTAGCTGGTGTTCATAATCCATGTTCTTTCTTCTCCCAGTTCCTGGGAATTTCCTCTGTGACGCCCTGACCGGTAGTTACTCTAATCCCTACAGTCGGCCTGAATTGCAGCATGCAGCCGTGGAGTTCCTGGTGCCAATGGATTATCAGGTACGAACCCGTTCCCTGCACAGGGCCGGATATGCTCTGCCTCATTGCCCAGAAACCTTACTGGGTATGCAGTCTCTCATTGTACAAATCTCCTCGACATTCCTGGAAAGCATTATCACCGAACAGGTTTCTTGTGCTTACAAAAGCCAGTTCCACTGCACAGAGCATCGATATACCAAGTAATTCATTTACGTTATATACATCACCTGTATCTTTCCCATACTACAAACCACCTGCATCAAGATACACTTTTCTTTAATTTTTCCTCCGCACTGTTGAGCACGTCTACGCAGAGCACTGTCACAGGAAAGCAACGTCCATCATCAACGGCCCCCACCATCCAGGCCATGCTCTCTTGTCGCTGCTCCCAGTGAGAAGGAGGTGCAGGAACTTTGGGTCCTACACCACTAGGTTCAGGAACAGTTATTACCCCTCAACCATCAGGGTCCTGGACTGGTGTGGATAACTCCACTCACCCCAACACTGAACTGATTCCACAACGTATGGACTCACTTTCAAGGACTTCCATAACTCAAACCCTCAATGATTATTTATTTATTTATTTATTTATTTTCTCTTTGTTTGCATATTGCACGTTTGTTTTTTGTTTGTTTGTGTTTGTCTACAGTTTTTCACTGATTCAAATCCGTTTCTTTGTATTTATGGTGAATGCCTGAAAGTAAGTGAATCTCAGGGTGAGATATGTGTACTTTGATAATAAATTTAATTTGAGCTTTGAACTTTCAGAATATTTATGCCAGGGCCATCCAGCCTCATTTCTGCAAAGAATCACAGCAGAAACACCAGATTGTTTCTACGCCTGCTGTCACCACCCAGAATACCTGTACTGGGACTCCTCCGTCTCAGACTACAGAATAATTTTGAAAGATAAGCCCAGTCTCACAGTAGAGGACACTTCAAGTACTTCACCCTGGAACTGTATGGTACACTTGTATTGGGTACATCTCATGCATACCGAGTACCCGTACCAGGACCAGCATCTTTGTCACTGGTAGTTGGTGAGGTGCTCCTGGCATTTGGCCAATCCCACTCTATAACTGGGTCAGGCTGTCAGGAAGTGTCTGGGGTCAGATAATGGTTGTGTGCATTAGTTCATGTCCTCTTGGTGAGCAGCCATTTCTAGTATTCCTCACTCCTCTCTGAATAGGAAGGTGAGGTGAACAATTCCACCTCTAATGCTGATCAGCACCACCCTCCACCCTCACTACCCATCTGCCATTCACTGATTACTGTGATGTACTTTCTATATCGGTCCTGTTGGCAAGAGATCAATTTCACTGATTGTGTGTTGTTACCCCTGTCCTTGTACAGGCTGGGCGTCCTCAGCCTGTAACATACCTGTTCGTGTTTGATGTTAGTGACTGTGCCTTGGAGACTGGTTACCTGGGAATTGTCTGCAAAACCCTGCTCGCGAACATAGACAGGTGAGGCTCACGACAGCTCTCATTAGATTTCTTTTCAAAATGATGCAAACTTTTAATCACTGATTTTTGAACTTATTTCTAGTACAATGTCAGGTCTCTGTTCAGAAAATTGTGAGAGTTTGGACAACATTTGCATAAAACCTACTTCAGCTAGAAACACACAAAGTGCTGATGGAACTCAGCAGGTCAGGCAGCATCTATGGAGGGGAATAAACAGTCCATTTATTGGGCTGGAAAGGAAGGGGGCAAAAGCCAGCCTGAGAAGTTGGGGAGGAGGAAGGTGGGTGGGTGGGGATGGGGGGGGAGTGGAATGAAGTGAGAAGGTGGGAGAGGTAAAGGGCTGAAGAAGATGGAAACTGGGAGGAGAGGACTGTGGGCCATAGAAGGAAGAAAAGCAAGAGGGGAACCAGAGGGAGGTGATAGGAACATCAGCATTTAGTTGTTTCTGTGATGGTGCTATGTGTAAAATGGTGCCATTCAACAGCAGTCGCTACACTTGCCGATGAATCACCTTTACCAAGGCAACGAAGAATATCTTTCAAGTACTGCCATGAGACCTCTAATGTCCACCTGAGCCACTCGGACAGGTCTATAAGACTGAACGATGTCAAAGGGGAACACTCCAGGCAAGGCAGTGCTCTACTGTACAGGAGAAGGTGGCTGATTATGTGCAACACACAAAGTGCTGGAGGAATCGTCTATGGAGGGGAATAAAGATTCGACATTTAGGGCTGAGACCCTTCATCAGAACTGGCAATGAAGGGTCTCAGCCCAACATGGCGACTGTTTATTCCCCTCCATAGATGCTGCCTAACTTGCAGAGTTCCTCCAGCATTTTGCCTGTTGCCTTGGATTTCCAGCATCTGCAGAACTTCTTGTGGCAAGATTATGTGGTCAAGAATATTTTTTAATCCTATAAAACACAATGTACATGTAACTATTCTATACGTAGACTGATTGTATGTACGTAAAGTGACACAAAGTTAATGGGTGGAGGTGTTAATCACCCTGACGGCTTGGGGGAAATAACTGTTTTTGAGTCTAGTAGTCCTGGTGTTAGTGCTGCATAGCTGTTCCCTGATAGGAAGAGGAGAGGGTTCTGTGTATTGCACTATAAACTTGTTTCTTATATATGGTGAAAAATCTTTAGAGTGTCAGGAGGTGAGTTACTTTCTGTGGGATACCCAATCTCCAACCTGCTCTTGTAGTTGAGTATTTATCTCGCTGGCTGTTTCGGCATGCCTTGCATAAGTATGACATCTAGTGCACCAAATATTGACAATCTATAGCCCATGCAGAACCAAAGAATTTATTCCCTCAGAGATGGTAAATTAGGTTAAATACCCAGGCAAATTATAGGTAATCATTAACATGAGAAAGTCTGCTGATGCTGGAAATCTAAAGCGATACACACAAAATGCTCAGCAGATCAGGCAGCTTCCATAGAAATGAATAGATAGTTGACGTTTCCGGCTGACACTCTTCTTCAGGACTGAGAAGGAAGAAAGAAGATGCCAGAATAAAAAGGTAGGGGGAACGGAAGGAAACTAGCTGGAAGGTGGTAGGTGAAGCCAGGTGGGTGGGAAAGGTCAAGGGTTGGAGAAAAAGGAATCTGATAGGAGAGGAGAGTGAACCACAGGAAAAAGGGAAGGAGGAGGGGACCCAAGGGGAATTACAAGGGGTGATTGATAAGTTCGTGGCCTAAGGTAGAAGGAGGCAATGTTGGAAAACCTAACACATTTATTTTTCAACATAGTCCCCTCCTATATTTACACACTTAGTCCAGTGGTCGTGGAGCATACGGAACCCTTCTTTGTAGAAGTCGGCGTCTTGGACCTCCAGAAAGTGGTCCACAGCAGGAGTGATTGATAAGTTCGAGGCCTAAGGTTGAAGGAGATGAGTTATTAACTTCAAACTTTCTGCATAATCACTCAAAAGAGTTGAACTGCATGTGCATGTAATGAGAGCTGTATAACTCATCTCCTTCTACAAAGAAGGGATCTGTATGCTCCACGACCGCAGGACTAAGTGTGTAAATGTAGGAGGGGACTGTGTTGAAAAATAAATGTGCTAAATTTTCTAAAATTGACTCCTTCTGCTGTAGGCCACAAACTTATCAATCACCCCTGGTAGTAGGCAGGTGAGAAGAGATAAAAGTTAGAGTGGGGAATAGAGGAGGGAGAGGAGGAAGTTTGTTTACCGGAAGGAGAAATCAATATTCATGCCATCTGGTTGGAGGCTACCCAGATTGAGTATAGGATGTTGCCATGCCGTCAGATTGGAACACATCTGTAGAATTCCTCTCAACTCCTTTGATCAATTGAAACTATACTTTTAGAGAAACTTGGCCCCCGTTAATATTGAATGGAACTCTGATTGAACTGAGTTGGTAGACTTCACAACCTGGGTAATTAGTGATCACCTGGAAGTGAGAACGTTATGGATTAGCAAGGCCTTTTTGTTTGTTTAGATCTTGGATATCTCTCCTGGAGCATTCTTCTTGCACTTAAAAGTTATCTCAAGGGAAAACATGTAGAGTGACATTAATAGTGACCAAACACCTTTCTAACCCTATTTGCTGTCTTTTGTTGCCCAGGTTATCAGGAGATTCACAAACCCGGATTGGGTTCATTACATTTGCCAGCACAGTAAATTTCTTCCAATTGCACAACAGTTTGTTTCGACCTCGCATGATGGTTATGGCTGATACTGACGGTAGGTCAGGCTGGAATTATTTTACCCCATGTTTATTGATCTATGTGCATTTATTGATGGATAACTAGCTAAAGGGGCAGGAAGTATGTACCAGTCACTCGGTGATGGGAGTGGCTGGATGCTTCTCTTGAGGCTTTGATGACCCTGATAATAGACCTGTTCCCTGATGCTCTCTGTCCTTTGCAGGTGTTTGAATTCGATGTTAATGATTGGAGATCCCTCCAACTTTGTTTTTGACAACTGTGTCTGCATACTCTGGACATGAGGAAGCTTTACCTTATGCCATTCAAGTCTGTTGTAGACCAGCGGGTAGAAACAGATTGTTGGGATGAGAAATAGTATCAGACTAATACAGCACTAAAAGAGGCTATTTGAGTATGCCGGTGTTTTGAAAAGGTTGTCAAATGGTCTCATTCCCCTGTTTTGTCTCCATTTCTCTGAAAATATCCTATTCCCTTTTGAATGCCAAGCTCTGAAATTTTTTTTATATCTTGACTTCTCCCTATCCTGCTCGATCCATTTTTTAAATTTGCCAATGTCCTCTTTAATTAAATTCCAGCTTTCTAATATAATGCCTTTGGAAACACAATGGGATTTGTTTTTTCTATATTGGAAGCATCTAGACACAAGGAAGTTGTTGAGACTACTCATCCACGGATAGAATTCTGAACTAATTGAAGTTAGCCAGCTTCTGTTGTTCACATATAGTTGTCTCTTTTTAGATATCTTTGTACCAAGCGAGAATGAGATATTGGTGAATCTCCATCAAAGTAGACAGGTAACATGATTCCATTCCTCATAAGATCATATAATGTACCTTATTAATAAATTACTATTGTACATTGTTATTTTGACAATGAGGAATCAGGCTTTTCAGCCTATCTAGTTCATAATAGTGTTTATTCTAGAAGCAAGGAAATAACTCTGGTCCAATCCCTCATCCCATAACACTTCAGTTATTTCTTCCTTCATTGACCTTTGCCTTCATAATTGACCTCTGACATCATATTTTGACCTTTGACTGTTGTGCTTCTACTACTGGAAATATCTTCCATAACTTAAAGGCCTTTTAGAATTTCTGGTACTTGATGGAATCAGGCTAAGAGAAGAAATTATTAATATCTTTGCCCAATAATGGCAGCTCTAATAAATCAGACGAGTGAAATGACTTGTGATTCTATCAGGTGCCTGATTATTGAATTACAAATGTACAACGTCATCATTTTAAAATTCATTAAACTTGACAAATAAATCTAATAAACAAAAGAAAAACAGAGGAATGTGGACATTGTGTAGGCAGAAGGGATTAGTTTCTTTTTTTCATAAAGATAAGATTAGATTTATTTGTCACATGTACATTGAAATATACAGCGAAATGCACTTCCGTCAAATCAAATCAGCAAGGATTGTACTGGGCAGCCTGTAGGTGTTGCCACACATCCGGCATGTCCACAACTCACTAACCCTAAGCCTAAATCTTTGGAATGTGGGAGGAAACCAGAGCACCTGGAGAAAACCCATGAGGTCATGGGGAAAACGTACAAACTCTCTACAGACAGCAGTGGGTACTGAATCCTGATCTTACAGCTGACATGTTAAGCAATTACGTGAACCGATACGCTGCCATCCAACATTTAATTGCTAGTTTAATCAGTCTGGCAAAACACAGTGGGATGAAGGGCCTGTTCCTGTGCTGTACTTTCCTATGTTGTAAAATAATACACTGAACACTTTCTCCCTTACTCGCCAAAGTTCAGAGAGGACTGCTATGCATAAATTACACAGTGCTTTCTGAACCTCGCTTTTTATTGCTATGCTTAAATATGGAGCCATGTAGCCAAATACTCTGATTCACATGGTAATAGTAAATGAAGTTTTCCTTTAAATGGTGGACATTGCAAAGAATCAATTCTACCTTGTGATAGGGCTAACAATAATCTGGCGGGATTGATACAGGTCTCTAAACGCATAGCCATAAGCAGCTAGATTAAGAAAACAGAGTGGGAAGAGCCGAATCTAAAAGTGGCTTCATAACCCTGTGCAGCTCAGCTCTTAGTTTGGAGCATTCCAAAATGAGGATTCACTGTGTCAGCATGGTTGGGTTGGGCTGACGGGCCTGTTTCCTGGGCTGTATAGCTCTGTGACAGGATGTGTATGAAATCAAAATGGGTGCTTGGAATTTGGTTTATCAGCTCAAAACTTCTTCAGATAGGATCACTGCCTGTGCTTGGGGGGGGTTGGCTACCTGCTAAACATATACTCACCTAGAGTGTGTTTAGTAGGCCATCGGCATGTGAACCCCCTCAAGAAAAGCAGCTCTGATGTGCTTAGTGAGCCTTGTGTAGTGTGAGACCTCCAAATGTCAATCTCACTGAGAAGTTTTGGCAGCTGTTGAAGTTAAAGCCTGAGGTTTTCCAGGCTGCCAAGCGGATGCTAAGCAGCCAAAGCTTTGTGGATGTCTCACAAAAGACTACTTGCATATGGGTTGAAGAGATCCCTACCTTGGTGATGTGCTGACTTGTTAGTTATGCAACCTGTGTTTGCCACTTGTGGTGAAAACAGTCCTACAATCAATAAGCTGTCACAAGTGTGAAATTAGTCAATGTGCACATCATGATATCGACTAGATCTTTAGTTTTTTAAACTATCTCAGTTATTATTTATTTGTTGTTCGAAGTGTTTATTGTCTATCTCCAGTAACTCTATTAATGGATAAGTAGGATCAGACCCATCCTCATGTCAGATCAGCTCCCTGACAATTGAAAAGCAATTGTGATTCTTCATTAATCATAGTAACATTTTCCATACCAGAGCACTTTAAAAACTCTTTCTTTCTTGTACAAGAATACCATGAAGGAGTGATGAATAATTCTCCAGTGAATTGTCAGTTTGTGTGTGACATTAGTGCAAGTCTCATGAGCAAAGTGTATGATGACTCCCATCAGAATATTCATTAATTAAAATCATTGAGATATACACTCAGTGGCCACTTAATTAGGTATACCTGCTCATTAATGAAATATCTAATCCAGCCAACCGTGGCAGCTACTCAATGCATAAAAGCATACAAGCATGTTCAAGAGGTCGCTTGCTGTTCAGACCAAATATCAGAATGGAGCAGAAATGTAATCTAAGTGACTTTGACCATGGAATGATCATTGGTGCCAGATGGGGTGGCTTGAGCATCTCAGAAACTGCTGATCTTCTGGAAATTTCACACAGAAGAGTTTACAGAAAATGGTGCAAAAACAAAAAATAAAATCCAGTGAGCAACAGTTCTATGGGTGAAAACATTTTGTTAATAAGAGAAGTCAGAGGAAAATGGCTTGACTATTCAAGATGACAGGAAGGTGACAGTAACTCAATTAACCATGCGTTACAACAGTGGTGTGCTGAAGAGCATCTCTGAATGCACAACATGTCAAACCTTGAAGAGGATGGGCTACAGCAGCAGATGACACTCAGTAGCCACTTTATTAGGAACAGAAGGTACCTACCCCTAACCCTAATAAAGTACATTTCTCTCCCTCTTGGTTTTAAATGCGTGTATTAGAGTCTAATGAGTGTCCTAAAAGCCAATTCTATAAACATGTGATTAGATTTATCAGTGATTTAAAAACCTCAGAATCAGAATCTGGTTTATTATCACAGGCATGTGACGTGAAATTTGTTAAGTTAGCAGCAGCAGTTCAATGAAATACATAATCTAGCAGAGAGAGAGAGAGAGAAAAAAATAATAAATAAACAAGTAAATCAATTACGTATATTGAATAGATTATTTAAAATGTGCAAATACAGAAATACTGTATATTAAAAAAGTGAGATTATTATGTTGGGCAAAGTTCCATGTGACTTGGTTCTTGGGCAGTTGCGTACTTGGATGTTGCTGTGACTGTTATAATATTCCTCTAATTTAATACTTCTGTGCCACAGCTCATCATTTCCCTGCTTGAGGATTTGCCAGGTATGTTCAGAGACACCCAGAAGAAAGGATGTGCCTTTGGACCAGCTCTGCAGGCTGCTCAGAAAGTCCTGACTCATTGTGGTGGACATGTGTCTGCTTTTCTGACCCAGTTACCTAACACAGGCTGTGGGTCCTTACAACCCCGGGGAGATCCTGGCGATTGTACTCTGGTAGGTGAGATTTCTCTTTAAAGTGGAATTTTTTGTCACATGCACAAGTACAAGTAAATGCACTGAAAAACTGACTTACAGCAGTGTCACAGGCACTGAGCCACAGAAATGCACCATTCACAACAAAAGCATAAGTTAGTGTATTTTGTACACCATTGTTACAGCAATGAACACAATTGGAGTGAAACAAACAAGGGCGATTGTAATGCAAGGTGGTCAAGGTGAGGTAGTGATTAGGGTTGTGCAAGTTGGTTTGAGAGCAGAAAGATTGGAGGAAAATAGTTTTTCTTAAACCTGGTGGTATGGGACTACCTCCTGCCCATAGCTGTGGTCAAATGGTATTGGCCTGGATGGTTGGTGATCTTTGACAGATGTTGCTTCCTTGAGGCAGTGCCTCATGTACAGTAGATACCAATTGCAGGGAGGGGTGTGCCCGTGATGTATTGAGCTGAGTCCACACTTCCTGCAGCTGTGTGTGTTGCTGTATCTTCCAATTGCCATACCAGCCTATTATGATCTATTACCTTAGTGGGTAGTCTTATTAGTCACAGATTCCCATCTCATTGGTTACATGTATCACACCATTTGAGTGAACTAATTTGTTCTCCTTTATTTCTACCAGTTCTTCCTTTCTCCCTCTTACCCAGTTTCTCTTTAGATACTTCTATGCCAGACACCTTGCCTACTTTTTATTCCATTGAAGTTCTGGGTTACAGTTTCTTCCAGATTCTCTTTTGTACATGATAGTCACTTTTCTACATCCATGATCTGAATATTGGACCACCGTGAGTTGAAATATCCCTTTTAGTTCTGCCTTAGCAAAATCTTTTGCAACTTTAAAGGACTCCAGCTTATCTTTCTCTAGACTCCCTTGAGAAGAGAGCTCCAGTTTGTATAATTTCTCCTACAACTACTTTGTTCTGTTGTCATCCTTATATAATCTCTTTTTGAACCTTTTTTTCAGTGCTCTTTATCCTCTTTGTTAGTTGGACACAAGAGATTGCAGATGCTGGAATCTAGAGTGAAAAATAAACTGCTGGAGGAACTCAGAGTCTGTGGAGGGAGAGGGATAATTTATAAATTTTTATCGCTCTTTATTCATAATAGGACAAGAAATGGCACTTGTTTTTGTGGTCTCACTAACGTCCCATACAATTTCAACATAAGTGCTTTCCTTTACAATTTTATCCTTCTAAGGGTGAACACAGTATTTTTGTTTTTGCTTATTTTCTTGGTCTTGGCAATTTCTGTTGCTACTTCTGGTAATTTGTATAAGTTGAGTCCTACCGTCTCACTTTCAAAGAATGTACAACTCATGCTCTCAGTAGTTTTTAATTTGCACTATCTGTCTTAGACCATTAGATATGAGAGTAGAATTAGGCCATTCAGCCCATTGAGTGTGTTCCGCCATTCCATCATGGCTGATCCCAGTTCCCACTCAACCCCATACACCTGCCTTTTCACCATAACATTTTGTACATTGGTAGTTTGTCTTTATTTATGCATAGATTTTCATAAGGTCTATTGCATTTCTTTATTTTCTGTAAATACTTGCAAAATGAACCTCAGGGTAGTATATGGTGACATATATGCACATTGATAATAAATTTACTTTGATTTGAACTTTGAATCAGTGATGTTTTCATGAGGACAATGGACTTTCTAACTTTGCTGCTTCTGGTTTGCAAATGCATCCTCTCCCAATCCTTCATTGTATGAACTTTTTTTGAAAAGACATGCATTTAGTTCTAAATTCAGAATATTTAAATGTAAAAATCACTTCATCCTACCTCCCTCTCTCTTAGGGAGTGAAGCACTTGGGGCCAGCTATCAATTTCTACAAGGTGCTTGCACTTGAGTTCTGTGGACAGCAGACTGGTGTGGACCTATTCTTGTTGAGCCAGCAGTATGCCGACCTTGCCTCTATAGGTGAGTGTTTAGACTAATGGCAAAATCAATTATTGCCCTGGGATACAGAATCATAAGGGTAGAAACACTAAACATAGCACTTGAATGTTGTACAAGGTGCATATGTTATTAATCATACAACATACGTGACTAGAAATGAAACTCTAGCCCAAAAAATTTAACAACGAATGAAGCCCTTTGACCTACCAAGTTTTCAATAATGATCAAAACAGTGTCGCTCCCTGTTGCCCTTCCAAGCACATTTCATATACATAAAGTTCTCTTTTCTAAGTTTCTACTAAGCCTATATCTCTCCTTTCACGTAGCAAAATAAAATAACAACATTAAATTAGTTATAGATATAGATACAATGGCTGGATGTTCTGCTCTGTAAGATTATAGAAAATATAATTTATCATTTGTTTCCTTCAGGCAGCAGCCCATGACTCCTACATTAAGGCACTGTATCAACATAAGCTGTTACTCTCAGAACATAGAACATGGAAAACTATAACATAGTTTTTGCCCTTCAGCCCATGATGTGCTGACCTTTCAACCTAATCTAAAGTCAATCTAACCCTTCCTTCCTATATAGCTCCTCATTTTTCTGTCATCTGTGTGCAATCTAAGAGTTTTTTTAACAGCCCCTAATGTATCTGCCTGGCATGGTGCTCCACACATTCAACATGCTCTGTTAAAAACTTAACTCTGACATCACCTCTCCCCCTTATATTTTCCTCCAATCACCTTAAAATTATGCCCCCCTGTATTAGCCATTTCCGCACAAGGAAAATGTCTCTGGCTTTCCACTCAATCTATGTCTCTTATCATCTTGTACACCTGTATCAATTCACCTCTCATCCTCCTCCGCTCTAAAGAGAAAAGTCCTAGCTCACTCAACATGTCTTCATAATTAATGCCCTCTAGTCCAGGTAGCAATTTGGTAAATGATCTCTGCACCTTCTCTAAAACTTCTATATCTTTCCGATAATGAGATGACCAGAATTGAACACAATATTCCAAGTATGGTCTAACCAGGGTGTTGTAGAGCTGCAACATCACCTCGTGGCTCTTGAACTCACTTCTCCAGGAGCTGAAACCTCCCCTTTAGTACTGCCTTAACAAAATCTGCATCATTACCTTGCAACTGAATCCCCCGACTAACTTACAATACACCTTCTTAACTACCCTCCCCACCTGCATGGAAAACTCTGAGGATCTGGGGATGTGGACTCCAAGATCCCTGTGATTCTCCACACTGCTAAGAATCATGTCATTAACCCTGTACTCTACCTTCATATTCGACCTTCCAAAGTGAATCACTTCACACTTTTCTGGTTTGAGTTCCATCTGCTTCTTCTCAGCTCAGTTCTGCATTCTGTCAATGTCCCCTTGTAATGTGCAACAACCTTCAACACAGTCCACACAACTCCACCAACCTTCGTGTCACCTGGAAAATTACTAACCCACCCTTCCACTTACTCATCCATGTCATTTATAAAAATCACAAAGAGCAGGGGTCCGAGAACAGATCCCTGCAGAGCATCACTGGTCACTGGCTGCCGGGAAGAATACGCCCCATCTACAACCACACAAGGCCTTCTATGGGCAAGTCATTTCTGAATCCACACAGCCAAGTTTCCCTGGATCCCATTCCTCCTGACTTTCTGAATGAGCTGACCAGGGGAACCTTACTAAAATCCATATACATCACATCCACTGCCTTATCTTCATCAATGTGCTTTGTCACATCCTGAAAGAATTGAATCAGGCTCATGAGGCATAACCTACCCCTTGCCAAGCCATGCTGATGCTTCCTAATCAGACTATGCATCTCCAGATGCCTGTAAATTCTGGGTCTAAGAGTCTGTTCCAATAATTTGCCCACCACTGAAGTAAGATTGAGGGTTATCCCTAGTCCCTTTCTTGAACAAAGGAATAATATTTGTCACTCTTAAAAAGTCCCTTTTGGGAAATGTACCAGAGCAATGTTGTACTCTGTGCTGAGGAGTGTCAAAGTATTGGATCCTTTTCTACTAAGACAAATTTGTATTTCTATAGAAACCTCCAGACTTCAGGATGAATGGCACTCACAGCTGTAATATGGGAGAGATAGCCCCCAATTTTCACAGGGTTTCTCCACCAAGCAGCACTGAAGCAACTGACAAATCTATTGTAGTTATTCATGAGGATAAATATAAACTGGAACTCTGTAGACACCTCCTCAGCTCTTCCTAAAAATGGTGTCATGAGGTATTCTTCATCCACCTGAGAGAAAAGTTTGGCCTGTAATGCTTCACTGTACCCCTGCATTACAGTCTCAGAAAGGATGTAAACTCTTCTCTGGTTTAATTCCTATCTCTTGAATATACAATCTTCTTGTTCAGAGATGAGAATGAAAATTAGTTGTAGATTCGGCTCTGAGATCTACAGTACTTGAAGGTGCTGTGTATTATCGTATGGAGATTATTGACACTTGTATTTATAATATGTTCAATAATTTGAGTTGGATGTCAGCAATCTGTTATTTGTATAGCAAGGACTTACATCTCGCAGGCCTTTTATGAAAGCATTTCAGACTCTCCAGACTTTGGCACTTTAATTGTTCTTGAATAGATATTAGTTTCCAACTTTGCTGTGTTTCCAAGATTCCTTTCAATGAGTTACTCAGTGTTGGTACCATGATCTGAAGCTTCTTACACTGAGGTAGTTTTTTGATTGGCTTGAATTTGAGTTGGTTACAGAGAAGTTTCTGTAAATACTTTTTAATTGGGATCATGGAATCAGCAAGGTGATAGCAATCTTTGCATAATCCACCTGTCTAATAAGATGTTTCCCTTTAATAAATCTGCCATCCAATGCAGCAAAGTGGTCTGGGTATTCCTGAGCAAGCTCCCAATCAGATCTGTAAGATACTACCAAATAATAAAATAATGTTGGTCAGCTAATTAAGAACCTATTAACCTCCAGTTTAAATATACCCAATGACTTGGCCTCCACAGCCATTTGTGGCAGTGAATACCACAGATTCCCCACCCACTGGCTAAAGAAATTCCTCCTCATCCCCGTGATGAAAGGATGTGCCTATATTTTGAGGCTGTGCCTTCTGGTCCTAGACTCCCTTACTAAAGGAAATATCCTCTCCATGTCCACTCGAACTAGGTCTTTCAGTATTCGATAAGTTTCAATGAGATGCCCCTCATTCTTCTAATCTCCAATGAGTACAGGTCCAGAGCCATCAAGCACTCCTCATACATTAATCCTTTCATTCCCCAAATCATTCTTGTGAACAACCTGTCCATCCTCTCCAATGCCAGTGCATCCCTTCTTAGATAAGGGGCCAAAAATTGCTTACAATCCTAACCATATAGTAAAACGATGTGAAATCCAGGCGTACTGCCTTCCTTGCTTTTCACTGAGCAGTTTGCAGGAATAGTGATATATTAGACATAAATAAATCAAGTTTAGAACACATGTGTCTGAACAGTTTCTGTTGTATTTGCTATACAGCCGTACAAAATCTCAAATTCCTTTTCCATCTCACCCCATTATGAGATCCTTCTATTCATTTCTCTGTCATTTATTTTTGTTGGTATTGCTTTCAGATACCTCCTAGTTTGACCTCCCACCCACTCCTCACTAACCCATGTGTGTTTAGCTGTGTGTATAATCATTTAAACTTGTTCATTAATTGTAAAGCCCTCTACTTTTCTTCTGGAGCAAAGAGCTTGTTCAGTCTTTTCTGAGGTTTAGGATGATGATGCTGGGAATGAAAGGGTTAATACGTGAGCCCCATCTGATGGCTCTGGAATGTACTCACTGGAGTTTAGAAGAATGAGGGGGATCACATTGAAATGTATTAAATATTGAAAGGCTGAGAGAGAGTGGACATGGAGAGCATATTTCAATTAGTGGGGCAGTGCAGGGTCAGAGGTCACACCCTCAAAATCAAGGGACATCCTTTTAAAACAGAGATGAAGAGGAATTTCTTCAGCTCGAGGATGGTGAATTCATCGCCACAGATGGCTGTGGGGGCAAAGTCATTAGCTAAAGATAGGAGAATGGGATTGAGAGGGAAAATAAATCAGCCATGATCAAATGACAGGGCAGACTTGATGGGCTGAATGGTGTAATTCTGTACCTATGTCTTATAGTCTGATTGGAGCTATCAATTTTTCTTCTTGCTGCTTTCAGATCAGCATTGGATTCTTGTCAGCAGTATGGCCTTTCATTTAATGGTAACTCGCCTTTAAGGAGTATTGTTAACACAGGCAACATTCTGACATTTAACCAGCAAGTAGACCCTGAGGGTTAGTTGTAGATGACTTAAGTAGGAGGTCAAAGGATGGTGTGAAGAAAGTTCTGATGAAAGGTCTCAGCCCAAAACCTGGACTGTTTATTCCCCTCCATAGATGCTGCCTGATTTGCTGAGTTCCTCCAGCATTTTGTGTACATTGCTCAAGATTTCTAGGGTCTGCAAAATCTCTTGTGTTGAGGATTTGAAGAAAGTAATCTTGAACTGCTTCAGAAATGATAGAGGTGGTAAACAATACCGTTTGATGAGAGGATTCTATGGACTTGAGGCATTTCTATTTGGCAAGTTGGTTGTCGCTGTGAGAAGGGAAGAAATAATTACCTGATAGTCAGTGTGTGTGGCAAGCTTGTCAGAGATTCATAAAGTCACAGAGCAAAACGGCATAGAAACAAGTCTCTCCAATCCACCAAGTTCCTGCCGAAAGATCAACTGATCTATTCTGCAGAAGATTTTGTATGGTCCATTTAAATGGATAAACGTGAACATTCTCATGTAGCAGGTAGACTGACATGGGAGGAGAGCTAAATTAAAGGAAAGAAGTTGTTCAAGTGATTGTTAATTTCTGTCGGAAGATTAAGCACAGGTAATTTTGTTTTCCAGCTTGTCTCTCCAGGTACACATGTGGCAATGTATGTTATTATCCAGCATTCCATCATATCCACAGTCCCGCCATGGTAGAAAAACTTGGCAAAGAATTCCAATGCTACTTGACCCGCTCCTTTGGCTACGCGGGTACACTGAAGATTCGATGTACACGAGGTGAGTGGATGACTGTCCCTGAGCTTACTCAGACTGAATAGATGAGTTTGATCGAGATGTTTTACAGCAGGAAGCAGTCAGCATTAAAATGTGGTAACAGTCTACTGTATGGGGGCTATGAATTCATTGTTTAAGCTTCTTGATGATGCTCGTTCTTTCTTCTTGGATTGCCTTCCCTGTGGGAGCATAAATAATAGAGATAGAATTTATTGATGTTAAGTAAGATTTCCTTATTGTCTTGTTAAAAAGGGGGTCTAGCTATACATTGAATTCTGATTGTTGAAATGGTTCCCTTCACAAAGCAATTAAAAAGATCAAACATTTCTATAGGAGTGCTGCCAGAAGAAAGCAGCATCCATCTTTGCTGCCATCGAGAAAGAGGTACAGGAACCTCAGGTCCCACACCACCAAGTTCAGGAACAGTTATTACACTTCAACCATCAGGCTCCTGAACCAATGTCGATAACTTCACTTACCTCAACAATGATTCCACAACCTTTGGGCTCACTTTCAAAGATTCTACAGTTTATTTATTTGTTTTTGATATATAGTAGATGGTGACATATATGTACTTTAATAATAAATTTGCTTTGAACTTTGAACTTTATAAAAAACTATATGATTCTCAGTATTTTGTTTTCTCCCTTTCAAAAAATCGGTTCTACCACCCTCCTTTATCCTCTATCACTTTCAACTGCTGTTTGATGTCTGCCTGGTTCCTTTCTTATCTATCAAGTTATATACGGAGGATCATCTGCAGTGACTTCTCTTTGTCCATGACATTCCTCTGGTGTCCTTAAGCATCTACCTTTGAATCTCTTATTTCTCACCTACTCTACACTACCTCGTTAGCTAGTGGTTAGAGCAATGCTTTGCAGCATTTCAAGTCCCGGTGTGACCCATATGGGTTTTCCCTGGGTGCTTCAGTTTTCCTCCCACATTCCAAAACTGTACGGTTGGGGTGACGGATGGCATGCTATGTTGACACCGGAAGCATGGCAACACTTGCGGACTGTCCAGTACAATCCACACTGAACTGATTTGATGCAAATGATGCATTCCACGATATGTTTTGATATACATGTGACAAATGAAGTTAATATTGTTAAATGCATTTTTACTGCTTGTCTGACATCCAAAACTGAATTAGCAGAAATGTCCTCCAAATAGAAGAGAGGTGTCAAAGATAACAAATGCTCGCAATCTACATAGGAACCTAAAATGAAACAGACTGCTTACAACTAATGTCATATTTGACTCTATAATGAGTTACATACCATATATCCATTATTAATTCTCCTTATTTTCACTTCCGTGATATTGGCCTGACTCTCTCTTCACCCCTTTCTTATCTGTAGACTCAGCTGGTCCCACACACTTCTTTTGGCTTCCTTCATTCTATCCACTATATTGGAAGGATATCATTATGATCACATAGAAAACCAGGGAGTAATCAGTTAGCCTGTATAACTTTGTCAGAAGCAGATCCCGTCTGACCAACCTGATTAAATTTTTTGACGAAGTGTATTGATGAGGGCAGTGCAGTAGATGTAGTTTATATATCATATAAATATAATTGCAAAGAAAGCACAACAGCACCTCTCCTTCCTCAGGAGTCTGCAGAGATTCAGCATGTCATCAAAAACACTTGGCAAACTTCTATAGATGTGTGGTGGAAAGTGTGCTGACTGGCTGCACTACAGGTTGGGATGGGAACATCAAATGCCTTTGAGTGGAAAATCCTACAAAACGGAATAGATTCTGCCCAGTACATCCCTGGTAAATCCCTCCCAACCATTGAGCACATCGACATGAAATGTTGCCATAGAAAAGCAGCATCCATCATCAAAGATCCTCACTACACAGTCCGTGCTCTTTTCTCACTGCTGCCATCAGGTTGAAGGTACAGGAGCCTTAGGACTCGCACCACCAGGTTCAAGAACAGTAACTACCCCTCAACCATCAGGCTCTTGAACAAAAGGGGATAACTATACTCATTCTACTTCTAGTGTTCCCACAACCAAAGGACTCTATCTTGTTATTTCATACTCGTTATTTATTGCAATTTATTTATATTTGTATTTGCACAGTTTGTTGTCCAGTGATCCTGTTTACAGTTACCGTTCTATAGATTTGCTAAGTATGCCCGCAGAAAAAGAATCTCAGGGTTGTATGTGATGACGTTTATGTACTCTGATAATAAATTTTACTTTGAATTTTGAACTTCAGAAAGGTCCTTGACAAGATCCCATGTGGTAGATCAGTCTAAAAGTTTATAGTCTGTGGGATGCAGGGCAATGTATGATGGTGGAAGGTTTTTTTTTGTGATTGTGAGGTGTGGTGTTCCACAGGGAAAGGTGCAGAAACCCTTTCTATTGGTATTATATACGAATTATTTTGATGCAGATGCCGAGTTTGCAGATGGCACATTGGTAAAGTTGTTGATAGTTTGGAAGGTTATATCGATATGTTAGTGAAATGGGCTGAGGAAGGCAGATGGATTTTAATCCTGAGAAATGTGAGTTGATGCATTTTGGGAATACTAATGAGGCTAGGGCATGCACCATGAATGCTATTGGCATTGGGAATGTTGAGGAACAGAGGGACCTTGGAATATAAATCCAAGGATTCTTGAAGGTGGCCAGGGAGGTAGATAATGTGATTAAGAAAGCATAAGGGATACCAGCCTTCATTAGTTATGGCATTGAATTTAAGAGCAGAGGGAGGGTAATGCTCCAACTTTATAAAATAGATCAAATCTCCCCCTAGAGAACTACATAAATTCTTGAGAGGGTGCAGAGGAGATTAATCAGGATGTTGTCAGGGATAGAGCAGTTAAGCTCTGAACAGTGACTGGATCGGTTGTCCCTGGTTTAGAGGAGGTTGAAAATGGACATGGTTTGGGTTTATAAAATGAAAGGGGTAGAGAATACATTGTAGGATACTTTCCTGCTTATCAGAAAAAGATAGAACTAGAGGATATAGCTTTAGGGTAACAGGTTAAGGGATCTGAAGGGACATTTTTCACCCCAAGACTGGTGGGTACCTGGAATATACTGCCTGAGAAAGTAGTGGAAGCAGAGTTGCTGACAACATTGAAGAAGTGTTTAGATGAACACTCAAATGACCTCGACATAGGAGGCTATGGGCCAAGTGCTGGAAGATGGGATTAATATGGATGGATGTCCACTGGTCAGTGTGGACATGGTGAATTAGTTTCTATGCTGTATTTTTCTACGACTATCATCCAAAAATATGCTACTCCTGTCTCCCGCCTCCCCCCTTTTCAAGTCCCATTCCCTACAACCCCTGAGTTAGCTGAACTACATTAATTTCAAGTTAGACAATACTGCAGTTTTACAATACACAAACTTCTCCCTCATGCCTTTCCTTGCCCTCACCCCACCCCTCTAAGAAATCAACCAAGGTCCCTGTAAACCAATTCTGATTCTGGTTATTTCTACTGTCAGCTTTGCCTTCCATGCCAAAGATTCAAAATTCTGGAATTTCCTTGCCAAACTTCTCTTTGTCTCGACCTTTCCTTCCTCCTTTAACCTGCTCCTGAAGTCAGATTCAATGACTAAGTCTTTGGAGAACTGCTCTAATATCTCCCAAGGTGACATGTCAAATCTGAGACACCCTCTAAGACATTTTGGAATGTTTGATGTATTAAAGCTGCTCTATGATACTTGTCATTGTAGAGAGAATTGTCGTTTCACATCTCTCTCTTTAGGTCTCATTGTGGACACTCTCTATGGAAACTCTTTCCTGCAATCAATGCAGAAGTTGTACCTGCCCTGTGTCTATCCTCAGGCAGAGTTTGCCTTTCAGATGATGATAGATGGTACTACAGCTGAGAGTTCACACGTGATCTTCCAATCCTCTCTTCTCTACACTTCCTGCCAAGGTAAAATGAAATCTTCTCAATGCTTCCCCAAACTTCGTCCGAATTCTTTCAAAGCCAGTGCGGTGGGAATTCAGCATCGCCCAAGGAAGTTGGTCAAACTGAGTTGTTCAGTGAGTACTGAATTACCAACAACCTCCCTTCCAGGGAGCTTTTTGGCCTTTGCTTATGTGAATATGATTGTAATCCTTTCCGAGCCATTCACAATTTTAACCTGTATTTGAGAGCTGCTCAAAGACCATATATAATAAGAGAGACGCTTTTCCATGTATTAAAGGGATATAACAATTGAAAATATGGTGCCAATGTCAAGCTCTCCAGGTTCAAACGGGGCAGTAAGATGGACAAGGTACCAGAAACATTAGACTTTCTCTGGAGCTGAAGTCAGTGTACATTTGTTCATGAGATGTGCAGCTGCTGGCAATCATGGGATTTATCCTTGTTGAAGGAAGTAGCTAAGGAGCAATTATGTTGCTGGTTCTGGAGTAATTAGTAGGCCATATTAGGCAAGGACGGAGATCAGAGAACCTGATCTGAGGATTTTGTTGTTACCATTAATGAGATGAATTTGAAGCAAAAATCCAGATTTATTAAATTTTTGGATTAAATAATCCAGTAATTTAACCATCTCATTATTGTACTTCACGTGTTGCCATTTGACGTCAGGAAGTGTACTTTGCACTGGCATTAACTTTTATCGTAGAACATCACAGCAGGAAGGTAGACTGTTCAGCCCATTGTGCTGTGCTAGTCCTTTGAAAGTGCAAGTTTCCTCCCTGTTCCTTGATCCTTATGTCTGTGTGCCTCGGGATCTCAGACCTCTCAAGTACTATCTCTCCGAGTCTATCACCCTCTACAGAATTGTTTCTCACTCTACCCTCTTCTAAACCTTTTCCATGCTTCCATTCTCTGTTGCCGAGCTTGTGTATCATTAAATGGAATTCCCACCCCAGGGCCACCATTCTATCATCTCACCAACCGCATCCTGTTACAGTATACCCCTTTTTTTCCCCCTTTTCTCCTTTGGAATTCTATTCTGCCCCTTTAAAATCCTAATGTCAACCTATTGTTAATCTCTGAATTGCATAATTATATAAAGCAGGAGGCCTCTAATCCCATCGAACTTTTGACAGAGGTGTCTATTGACTGTCCCTCTGCTCCTTCTCCACTATTCCTGCAGATATTTCCCCATTTCTCATCTACATTCTGGGATAAGACCTGATGAAGGGTTTTGACCTGAAACATTGATTGTTCATTTCCTTCCATGGATACTGCCCGACCCACTGAGTTCCTCCAGTATTTTGTGTATTGCTCCCACTTTTCAATTACCTTTCAAATGTTAGTATTGAAGTTGACTGTACACCGCATTCCACATCATGACAGTTCAGTGCTTTAAAATATCTCATTGCGTTTCTGCTCTTTTTTTGTAAATCTTCCAAAAGTTGTGTCCTTTGGTTACCAATCCTTTGGCACTGAACGCAGTTTCTTCTTATTTACTTTATCAAAACTAATCTTAATTTGGAACATACCTATCAAATCTCACCTTAACCTTCACTGTTCTTGGTAGAGCAACCCCTATTTCCCCATAATCTCCATATTCCAACATCACTCCGCCACAAGCTTCTTTCGTAGTTTCTTGGTCCAGGTTCGATGGAACGATAATTTTCAATCTGCCTTTGAATGTCCTTGTTTTGTAGGTGAAAGGCGTGTTCGAATCTACACCTACTGCCTCCCGGTGGTTAGCTCCTTAAAGGAGGTTTACGCAGGAGCCAATGTCAGCGTCATTGTGGGCTTTCTTTCCAAGATGGGTAGGACAACAAATTAAATGTGCTTAATTATGGAGTACAGGAGAATGAGGGGAGATCTTAGCAGAGATGTATAAAATTATGAGGATCATTGATAGGGTAAATGTGCATCGTCATTTGGCCCGGATTGGGGAATCAAGAACTAGTTAGCATATGTTTAAGGTGAGAGGGGAAAGATTCAATAGGAACGCAAGGGGCAACTTTTTCACCCAGAAGATAGGAATTAAATAGTTGAGGCACATACCTGAGCAATATTTGAAAGGCACTTGGACAGGTACGTGGATAGGAAAGGTGTAGAGGAATATGGGCCAAACATGGGCAAATTGGACTAGCTTTGATGGGAATCCTGGTCAGCCCAGAACATCAATCAGCTTTATTATCAGTGATATATGACGAGAAATCTGCAGTTTTTTGGCAGCCTTCTAGTGCAAAGACATAAAAATCCATACATCACAAAAATAAAGTAAGAAAGGAATAATTAGATTAGATTAGATAAGATTAGATTATGAAGACACTCAGTTCTCGTTTATTGTCATTTAGAAATGCATGCATGCATTAAGAAATGATACAATGTTCCTCCGGAGTGATATCACAAAAAAAAAGACAAACCAAAGACTTACACTGACAAGACCACATAATTATAACATATAGTTACAGCAGGGCAAAGCAATACCGTAATTTGATAAGGAGCAGACCATGTGAACGGTAAAAAAAAGTCTCAAATGAGGTAGTATCCATGAGATGTTCAGAAATCTGATGGCAGAGGGGAAAAAATGGTTCCTGAATTGTTGCTTGTGAGTCTTCAGGCTCCCATACCTCCTCCCTAATGGTAGGAACATAAAGAGGGCTTATCCCAGGTGTTGAGGGTCCTGAGTGATGGATACTGCCTTCTTTTGGCTCTGCGTCTTGAAGGTGTTTTAGATGATGGGGAGGGTTATGTTTGTGACAGAACTGGTTGATTCTGTAAGCCTCTGCAGCCTCTTGCAGTTCTGTACACTTGAGCCTCCATATCTTGCTGTCTTTTGTGACATACCAGATCTCCTCAAGCTCCAAACGAAGTGTCATCAAAGTGTTGGACTTGGGGTAGATCCTTCGAAATGTTGATACTCAGAAATTTGAAGCTCCTCCCCCGTTCCACCACTGACCCCTCAATGAGGATGGGTGTGTGTTCTCCCTTCTTCCCCTTGCTGAGCAGAGAATCAGTTCCTTGACCTTGGCAATAATGAGTGCAAGATTGTTGTTGCAACACCACTCAACCAGCTGATTTATCTCACTCCTGTACGCCTCCCCATCACAAAATCACTCATGGCCCGTGTATTTAAGTTCTAATCATTGAACATTACCATGAAAAGCACAGTTGTTAAAGTTGGAGTGTTTAAAATATAGGCTGAGCATGCTATTGGAATTGAAGTGCAAAGATCCCTGAGAGGGGAATTATTGAGATGGCTCAGCATAGGTAAATAAAACTTCAAGGTTATTATTATAATCTTCATTTATTTATTTTATTTAGAGATACAGCACAGTAACAGGCCCTCCTGGCCCAATGAGCCTGCATCGCCCAATTATACCCGTGTGACCAACTAACCCGTACATCTTTGGAATGGGGTGGAAACTAGAGCAGCTAGAGGAAACCCACACAGTCACGGGGAGAACATATAAACTCCTTACAACAGCAGCAGAATTAAACCGGGTTGCTGGTGTTGTAATTGTGTTACATTAACCACTACATTACCATGCTGCCCCTAAATCTGAGATGTAAAGAGATATTTTGGTATTAAACCTTTTATAATAGCAGCAGAAAACCATAAAAACTGTACATGTCAATGAGACTACAGGGAGTCTGAGGGTTAGAAGAAATTGTTTTGCACCTCGTCATCTTTACAACATCTTTCTCTGTGTTTTTCTGCAGCTGTGGATCGTTCTGTAAGGTTCTCCCTCTCTCATACTCGAGACGAGTTGATCAAAGTTCTCACTGATGTCCTGGTTGCCTATCGTACCTCATTGTGCAGTCAACAACAAAACACACTGCCTATCCCACACACCCTGCTGCAGCTTCCGCTGTACGTCCTGGCCCTACTCAAACAGGTGAGAGGCATAGAATAAAGATATCATTAAAAAAATGTTCACTACCCGATATGAATGGTTCCAGTCAACTTTACCCAACAAATACTTAAAAAATAAATGGCTGGTTTGTTTCTTTCATCTGGAACAGAAAAAGACCCTGTATTAAAATGTCTAAGTTACAGCTTCCCAGTAGTCTAGGGGGTCTGGATTTTCCAGACATCAAAAAATACCAATTAATTTCCTTTTTATCTTGTGTGGTTGACTGGGTTTGCAGGGACCCCTCCTCAATTTGGCTAGACATTGAAGCTTCACAGGCAAAATGGCCTCTTATTAATTTGCTTTTCCTCGAAAAGATGAAACTAGTTAAGGAATATTGTCGCAATCCAATAACAATTAATACAGTCAAGGCTTGGAGGGCGGTGCGACAAATTGAGGGCAACACAGTGAATTTATCACCCTTCACTCCAATGACCGGAAGTCCAGATTTTCAGCCTGGCATAATGGATTCTGGATTTAAACTTTAAATTTCTAAGGTATTTTTCCATCTAGGAGATTTCTTTGATGAAGGAACGATGATGTCTTAGTCAAATAGTACAGAAATTTACATACCCTACAAGGATCTTTTTTGTTTCTTTCAGATAAGAGATTATATACAAAAAAAATCATTGTTAACTGATTTCTATAGTTCTAACATACAAACGTAGAAAAGAGGGTGCTTTGTTTGAAGGGTGGTCTCCATTAGTACTTTTTACAGCATCCTGAGGGAATATTCTTGTGAAGAGGCTGAGCAGCTGGGAAGGGTCTGGGAGGAAGAGCTGGGAGTAGAAATTACAGCTGAAACATGGGAAGACATCTGTGATAATGCAAAGAAGATTTCAGTTTGTAATAGAACTAAAGCACTGCAACTCAAAATTCTGCATAGAGCCCATCTGACTCCAGATCATCTCTCGAAATTTAAGATGGGGGTTTCTCCAATGTGTTCTAAATGTAAAGTAAATACTGGAACTTTCACCCACTGTTCTTGGACTTGTCCCAAAATTCAGGCATGCTGGAGTGATATTTTGAGTGAAATGGAAAAGATTCTGAAGATGCAGCTTGAACTGGACCCAGTGTCTTTTCTCTTCGGCTTACCCAGCGTTCGTATTATTAATGCACATCAGAAAAAACTTTTTAACATCCTGACTTTTTGTGCAAGGAAGAACATTTTACTCTGTTGGATATCCGATAAGACCCCTGGACATTTTAGTTGGCGTAAATTAATATGGAATACATTCCTTTGGACTTTTTGACATGTATGGTACACTCAGAAACAAATAGCTTTCCTAAAACATGGCAACCTTTTCTGCAGTATGTAGATGTAAACCTGTCTGTAATACTAATAAGGGCTTTTGTATAGGATGTTGTGGTGATATCTATATTTTGATGGAAGTGTTCTGATGCCTGATATCTGTGAGGGGAAGAAACGTAAATGTAAGTGTATCTGGAAATTGGAAGTTTTTTTATGCTGAGCAAATTTTTTTTTAATTTAAAAAAAAGTTCAAAATAAATTTATTATCAAAGTATGTATATGTTACCATATATGACCTTGACATTCATTTTCTTGCAGGCATTCACAGTATAATAGAGAAATACAATAGAATCAATGGAAAACTACACATAAAGACAGAAAGCATCCAACATGCAAAAGTAGATAAACTATGCAATAATAACGAACAACAAAATTAATAGATATATTGATAGATAAATAAGTAGATGAATGAATGAATAGACAAATAGATAAACAAGTAAAACTGAGAATGCATTCAGCAATTAAATTGGATGATGGCTTGCCACAGTTGTTTGAAATCAAAAGGTGGGGGTGGAATGGTTAATTAATATGTCCCGTGAAGTCTGCTTCCATAATTCATATTATGTCTTCTCGTCTATAATAAGGGAATAAATAGATATTTCCATTCTGTGGGCTGTTACAATTTTGAACAAAACTCCATAAAATTTAAATAGAGATTCTGAAACAAAGTCTATCATTAGATTTAAATCAGGTTTGTTTTAGATTTTCATTTGGTTAGACTTGATAAACAAACTGCCCAGGGAGATGATTGAGGCCGCCACTGGCTGTAAGTCAAGCTGGATAATTTAAACCAACTGGAAAACACAGTGAGATTTAGTTTCAATGTTGCATTGGTAAGATAACTGTTTTTAATGCAACAGGATTGCTTTTCAAATCTCAAACACAAGAGATTTTGCAGATGCTGGAAATCTTGAGCAACACACAAAAATGCTGGTGAAACTCTGCAAATCAGGCAGCTTCTATGGAAGGGAATAAAAAGTCAATGTTTTGGGCTGAGACGCTCCATCAAGACTTGAGGAAGGGTCTCGGTCCAAAGTGAAGACTGTTTATTCCTCTCCATTGATGCTGCTTCATTTGCTGAGTTCCTCCATCATTTTATGCATGTTGCATTTCAAATTGTGCGCTGAAGTTGCTCAGATAATTGAGCTGAGAGTATCCATAGGTCTCTGACTCCATTCCTGTTATATATTTGTACTGAATTACTGTACAAAATTACTGAATTACTGTACAAAATCTCTGAGAAATTTAGGAAGTAACATAATGACATTTGGTGATTGTTTTGATTGTCGAAAAAAATTAGAATTTTAGTTTGTCTTCAGTTTGGATGGGAAAAGTTAATTTTAATTAAATTTTGTATGTGTTCCTAAATTGAAATCATGACACCTCACATTACTAAGGAAGGAGGCAGTGGAAAGAAGGGTTCCTCTTTGACATGGTGGAGACTATTTATTATAGAGAATTCAACATCACATATCCATGTAAAAATATGTATCCCAGCTGTTCTAGAAATCATTCAATATTTAATACTTTGTTGTCCAGCCTGCTTTCCACACAAGTCATGCTATGAGCCTGGATGAGCGGGTCTTCAGGATGTTACAGCTGATGGAGCAGCCGTTGAGGTTTGTGCTGCGAATGATTTACCCAGATCTGTACCGGATTGATGATTACCTCAACAGGCAGACTGCAGACAATGTGAGTACTGTGGTTACATTGTAAATGTTCTCCTGCTAGACTCGGTCCATGCTTACTCAAAGAGAGAGAGAAAGGCAGTGGTAGTGAGATTAGTAAACAGGACGTTATGCTATTTTTATTTTCTTTCTGCCAGCAGGTAGAAATGGACACCAAGACAATAAAGAGGCCAGCTCTGATGCCACTCTCTGCAGAGAGTCTTACACTGGAAGGAGCCTTCCTAATTGATTGTGGTCATGTAAGTGCAAATGTTAAATGGAAAGAGTAAGGAAAGGGAGCCTGTGTATATTTACCATCTTTAAGTGCCCCAGAAGGATTTTGTGTCATGGCCAACTTTAAACTCCAATGAGGAGGCAAAATGTGTAAGGCTATTACAGCATCAATAACCTGGGCGTTAATGCCGCCAGCAACTGCAAGGAGTTTGTTTGGTCTCTCCATGTTGCCATGGGTTTTCTTCTGGTGCTCTGGTTTTCTTCCACATTCCAAAAATGCATTGATTACTAGGTTAATTAGTCACATGGGTGAAATTGGGATGCTCAGGCTCATTGGGTTATAAGGGCCTGTTACTGTGCGGTATCTCTAAATAAAAAACAACTTCAAGCATGAAGCACATGAGAAGAAACCAACTTACCTCATTTCCTGTTAGAAGAGTGAAGGTGTCCTGAGAGTGAATATCAATCCTCAGATCAGTTTAAACTGGAGATGATAAAATGTTTTCACATCTCAACAATGAACTTAAGATGTATCACAGGTTTGGAAATATTTTTTTCTTCCTCTTTAGCCCATCACCCCTGCTGGGGCAGAGGCCACTGACAGCATTTCACCAGAGTCCTCTGTCCTGGGCCAGTCTTTCAAATTGTCCCTCGGTGTAGCTCATCTTTGAAGATTCTTCCTGTCCCATGGACAAGGCCTTTGGAGCTTCTGTTGGTGTTTCTGTAGCCCTGGATTTTTACGGGATACAGTTGATCAAAGGATCTCAAGCCCAAAACGTGGATTTTCTACTCTTCTTCATAGATGCTAACTGAGTTGCTAAGTTCCTCCAACATTTTGTGTGAGTCCTAGTGGAGGGGTTCAGCCTGAAACATCGACTTTTTACTCCCCTCCATAGAAGCTGCATGCCTTCCCCTCCTCCTTTTGCAGCTGGGCTTGGGACTGTCCACAGTGGAGTTTTTGGAAATATAAACCTCCCCTTTCCT
Source organism: Mobula birostris (assembly GCF_030028105.1). Lineage (NCBI taxonomy): Eukaryota > Metazoa > Chordata > Chondrichthyes > Myliobatiformes > Myliobatidae > Mobula > Mobula birostris. The sequence continues at coordinate 49,942,722 of NC_092387.1, read as the reverse complement.
GCTGGTAGTGGGCACATAAACTTCCCTCATTGGATTCAGCCCCCCTCCCCGTCCCTGCCTCCTGGTTTCTGAGTAGCTGGGGAGTAAATAATGGGTGGGTGACTGAGGGCAAAAATCCATTACGCTACAGGTACTGAATGCCTCCACCCTCCAAAGCTCTTGCTCAGTGTCAAGGGAACAGTGTAATTGAAATTATGACCAGTGCAATACTAATGCCTGCATAAAATGTTGGATACAGTCCAGTTCATCACAGGACAAGCCCTCTTTCCTATTGAGCACATCTTCAAGGAGCACTGACACAAGAAAGCAGCATCCATCATCAAGGACCCCCAACATCCAGGTAATACTCTTTTCTCACAGCTCGCATCGAATGAGGTACAAGAGCCTTAGGTCTCACTTCGCTAGGTTCAGGGATTGTTATTATCCATCAAACATTAGTCTCCTGAACCAGTATGGATAACTTCACCCTCCTCAGCACTGAACTGATTCCACAACCTATGGATTCACTTTCAAAGCTCTACAACTCACGCTGTCAGTTTTATTTATTCTTTTGTTTATTTTTGTATTTGCAGTTTGTCTTTTTTTGCACATTGGTTGCTTGCCAGTTTTTGTTTGATGGATGCTGCTTTCCTGTGGCAGTGCACCTTGTATATGTGCTCAATAATGGGGAGGGCTTTTTCTGTGACGGACTTGGCAGTGCCCACCACTTTTTGTAGGCTTTTCCATTCTTGAGCTTTGATGTTTCCATACCAGCGTGGATCTGAGAGTAGATTCATGGCTTAATATTGCTTCTGGAAGACCCTTCATCAGTTTCACCCTGGATTATCTGCTCTGGGCTTCATAATCAGAACTTGAACAACATTCTTCTGACACAGAGGCGAGAATGCAGTTGAGAAAGCTGTAGCTGATACTGTAGTGAAAAGGATCCATAATGTAATGATCCTGTGGATTTCCCCAGTACTGTATTTGGTCCTTCCATTTCCTGTCCACTCGCACCACCCAGTGTTGAAAAAGTGAAGCTTCAGAGTTTCTGAAGAGTTCCAACAGTGTCTTAAGTTGGATGGACAGCCGTACTGGATGGTCATATAACATGTATTCAAAAGGGATGGTGCTTTTGGGACCACGCAGTGATTGGGTGACCAGGACTGTGCTGTGTTCCTCAGGTTCTGTACATCTGGGTCGCCAGACACTGCAACACTGCTTTCCTCAGCGATGTACTGGGCGTGACCAGTTACACTTCACTGCCTGGAACTCTGGTAAGTCCTGCTTCTTTGTTTCCACTCCCATCACTTCAGAGCAGGTGAATAAGGAACCATATAGGATCAAACTTGGCTCAAGTTTCCAAATGCAGAAGGATGCAGAAGCATTGGAGAAGGTGCTTAAAGCTCAGTAAGTGTGATAGGAGAAACAAAAAGCTCAAACTTGCAGGAAAAACTAAACAGACGGGACACTTATCTTCTGAATAGGAAAAGCTAGAGGTTTTTAAATTTGTAAATGGATTTGATAAGTGGATTTAAAAAGTTGTTTCCTCTAGTAGGGAGAACTAAAATTAGAAGCCATAAATATACATTCAATACCACTTTATTAGGTAGCAGAGAAATCCCATAACTACCTCAACTCCAATTTCCCATTGTACCCCCATATCCTCTGATTCCCTTGGTATCCAAACCTTTCGAACATACATTAGTTACCTAATGTGGCCGCTAAAGTGGCCACTGAGTGTATGTTCTTGGTCTCCTGCTGCTGTAGCCCATCCACTTCAAGGTTTGACGAGCTGTGCATTCAGAGATGCTGTTCTGCACACCACTGTTGTAACACGTGGTCATTTGAGTTACTGTCACCAACCCATCAGCTTGAACCAGTCTGGCCATTCTTCCCTGCCCTCTCTCATTTTCACCCACAGAACCACCGCTTGCTGGATTTTTTTTTTCTCACACCACTCACTTAGCGGCAGTAACTCAAATAACCACGTGTTACAACAGTGGTGTGCAAAAGAGCATCTCTGAACACACAACAGATTGAACCTTGAAGTAGATGGGCTACAGCAACAGAAGACCATGAAAATACACATAGGGACACTTCATTAGTCCTGACGAAGGGTCTCGGCCTGAAACGTCGACTGCACCTCTTCCTAGAGATGCTGCCTGGCCTGCTGCGTTCACCAGCAACTTTTATCTGGGACACTTCATTAGGTATCTTCTATATCTAATACAGTGGTCCATGAGTGTAGAAATATGCCTATGCAGTGGAATTAATGCCAGACTTATGTGTCTGGCTGAAGTTAACACAAGAGGATATCTTGTCAGTTCCTCTGGCTTTGGCATTGGCTGTGGCTAGAGAAGTGAGCTCTCTGAATTTGTCCTGCACCATAAAGACCCTGGCATCCTCCTTCTCTACAGCTGCAGCTGCCAGGTTGACATTTTTGAAGGAGGTTGCCGAGAACACAAGGACACTCCGAGCAAATGTAAGCATCAATATCATTGCTGTGTTTCAGACCTTGCTGCCCATTTTGGAAAATCCAGCTTCTAAACTCATCCACGTGTTACTGGAATCCTTAAGGAAGGAGAGACTTTACCATGCACCTTGTTTCATCATCAAGTGAGTACAGTCCATGATTTCACAAAATAACATTTTCAAATCATTGGACTGAATATCACCTACACCCTTAGTAATCTGCAGTTGGTTTATCACTGTTGCATGTACTGAGATACAGTGAAAAGCTTTTGTTTGCATGCCATCCAGACAGGTCATCCCATACGTAAGTACGCTGAGGTAAGACAAAAGGAAAAACAAAAACTGAATGCAGAATATGTCACTTTGTCATTTGAGTTACTTAATTTACAGTGCTTGCGAACTGACTAGGGCATCAAAGTGAGCTTCTAAAGGGGCAATGTTCACACACATCATCAGAAGGCAAATGCGGTTAGCATTAATTTTGAGAGGACTAGAATATAAAAGCAAGGATGTAATGCTGACCCTTTATAAGGCATTGGTCAGATTGGGAGCATTGAGAGCAATTTTGGGCCCTATACCTAAGAAAAAAATGTGTTAGTATTGCAAAGGATCCAGAGGAGGTTTATGAGAATGATTGCAGAATGAAAGGGTTAACGTATTTAACATATGAAGAGCATCTGATGGTTCTGGGACTGTACTCATTAAGAGGTTAGAAGAATGAGGGGAGGATCTCATTGAAACATTCCAAATATTGAAAGGCGTAGACAGAGTGGATGTGGAGAGGATGCACCCAATAGTGGGAGAGTCTAGGATCAGAAGGCACAGCTTCAGAATTAAAGGATGTAACTTTAGAACAGTGATGAGAAGGAATTTCTTTCATGAGAGAATGGTGAATCTGTTTAATTCATTGCCATGGATGCCAGTCATGGAAGGCTAGTCACTGGGTATATTTAAAGTGGAATTTGATAGGTTCTTGATTAGTAAGGGTGTTAAAGTGTATGAGGAGAAGGGAGTTGAGATGGAAAATAAATCAGCCATGATGTAATAGCAGAGCAGACTCAATAGGCTGACTGTGCCCTATGTCTTATGGTCTAAGGCAGGAGAATGGGATTGAAGTGGTTAATAAGTCAGCTATGGTTGAATGGTGCATCAAATTTAAGGGGCCAAATGTCCTAATTCTGCTCCTATGACTTACGTTATTATGGAGTTGATATTAAAAGTCTTGTTCTGTCTTTATGTGTCTTTGGATTTGAGGAGTGAAGCTGGGGGTGGGAAAATGGTTGCCCTCACCTTCATCCCACCTTTTCACACCCTTGTTTAAGTAACCCAATTCTACAAAGACACCGTTGCCATATTCCTGCCATGACTCAGCTACACCTGTCAACAAATCAAATTAGTTTACAGTGATTAATGCTACACTTAAGGAAATCCATAATTCAGTTAGGTCTTGATTGAAACTCTTGAGGGAGAGGGACAGGAGAATAAGGTAACCGGAATACAGTCAGGGATAATGATTGTTGCCATTTTTCTTAGCAATTCCTGACACCATTTTGTAAATTCACCCACTGTGGGTGAACAGCCAACAACAACAGAAGGTTCAGTCTGTACTCTGCTCTTGACACCACTAGGGGCTAGAAGTATAAGAAAATCATGAATATACTGCATAGAGTACTGATATACTATTACAAGGACTGATTGTGACAAAGAATAGCCTATGTAACTGAGTAAGGAAGAAAATGAAGGTTATATTGATAGGATGAGAGAATGTTCCTATAGATCAGAAATATTAGCCTAGACTAGTTGGCCTATTTCTTTGCTGTCAATTCAAGGTAATTTGGTATATTTAGGACTCCCTTGTTCATAGCAAGTTCCCAATAAATGACAATAATAACAATGGCGAGTACTTTGGGTGGCATGGTAGCATAGCCGTTAGTGTAGCACTATTATTGTGCCAGCTGTAAAATTGGGGTACCATTCCGGCTGCTCTGTGTAAGGAGTTTGTATGTTTTCCCCATGACTGCGTGGTTTTCCCCCAGTTCTCCGGTTTACTCTCCCCATTCCAAAGACATATAGGTCAGGCTTAGTGAGTTGTGGGCACACTATATTAGCACCGGAAGCATGGCAACACATGTGGGTTGCCCAGCACAATCCTTGGTGATTTGATTTGACTCAAAACAATGCATTTTGCAGTATTATGTCGATGTACATGTGACAAATAAAGCCAATCTTTATCTTATCTCTTCAGATGTTGAGAGGGAAATCAATATTCACCAAGGCGTATGGAGAATTCCATGTCCGTCCTTTGAGTAGTGCATTGGTATCTTTTTTGTCTTGCTGACTGAGTGTGATAGTAAAGTACTCCCTACGCTAACATATCTCCCTAGATTTTCCTACTCAGTTTTCTGGAACACATCTGGAACTCATCGAATTGTGCTGTCCACAGAAACACACAATACAAGTGGAATTCCCAGCTCATGATAAATATCCAAATGATAAAAATCTGTGTGGGTGTCTGTGTGTTAGTGTGTTGTATATATGTGTGTACTTGCATTTTTCTTTATGCCATGTCCTTTTCTGCAGGCTTGCAGTGACAGAACCAGGCACCAACCTGATTGTGACCCACAGGACAAGCAAACGCTAGGTCCTTTTACATTTGTGGTAGCTAGCTTGGAAGTGTAGCAAATAGTGAGGAGGGCAGCAAGTGCTGCAGTGGATCATGAACTGGAAAACTGGCAGGTTGAACAGATTGAGAAATACGACATGATAAAGATAGATTGGCTTTATTTGTCACATGTACATTGAAGCATACAGCTTAATGCATTGTTTGCATCAAATCAAATCAGCGAGGATTGTGCTGGGCAGCCCACAAGTCTTGCCACAAAGGAACATGTCCACAACTCAATCATCCTAACCGTACATCTTTAGAAGTGGGAGGAAACTACAGCACCCAGAGGAATCGCACACGATCACTGGGAGAACAGGCAAACTCCTTAAGGGCAGCGGTGAGAATTGAATTCCGATTTGTGATCCCTGGTGCTGTAAAGTGATGTGCTAACTGCTACACTATCATGCTGCCCCATCTTAATCAGGAGGCATGAGGAGAGCCAATTATAACATCAAAGATACAGTTTTAACCAGGTGCAGTAACATTGAGATTGAACAGATGCAAACCGCTGATGCCATCAAGACAAGTTGGTGTGCTTGGTATAGAAATCATATGGAACCGTAGGCTTTATAGAAAACAAAAGAAAGGAACTGAAATGCAATCTTTATTGGCCCCAGCTAAGTTACAGTTTTCAGTTCTAGACAGAACAATTTCAGAAAGGTGAAAGCGTTGGTGAGGGCGCAGAGGAAACCTACCTGTATGATTGCAGTGATGAGGAACCTCAGTTATGATACAACAAGCTTTCTTTTTAAAACTCTTCTCCTTAATACTCTTACAGGGAAGTTAGATGAGAACAGAAGCGACGGCTATGCTGATACAATGAGGTGCTGTTTGAAAGGGATTGTAAATGTTGGCTTTGGCCAGTTGGGAAGAACATTTTTTCTATTGTAAATTCAGTGGGGTTATCAGATATCATGAAGCAAGGTAGTAATATGGAGCAACACACACAAAGCACTGGAGAAACTCAGCAGGTCAGGCAGCATCTGTGGAAATAAATAGGCAGTCAATGTTTCAGGCCGAGACCCTTCTTCAGGACTGGAAAGAAAAGGGGAAGATGCCAGGACAAAAAGGTGGGGGAAGGGGAAGGAGGATTAGTTAGGAGTGAGAGTTGAAGCCAGGTGGGTGAGAAAGTAGAGGGCTGGAGAAGAAGGAATTTGATAGGAGAGGACAGTGGATCATGGGGTAAAGGGAAGAAGGAGAGGTACCAGGGGAGGTGATAGGTAAGTAAGGAGAATAGGTAAGAATCCAGAGTGGGGAATAGAAGAAGAGGGAAGGAAGAGGGGAAAAGAAAAAAATGGAGGAAGGAGAAATCAATGTTGGAGGCTACCTAGAGTTGTTCCTCTAACCTGAGGAGGCCAATGGGTTGACGGGTCGCGAGGGGAATGGGGAGAGGAATTAAAAAGGTTGGCCACCAGGAGATTCCACTTCTGCCGAATGGAGCGGCGGTGCTCGACAAAGCGGCCCCCCAGTTTACAGAGGCTCTCACCAGTGTAGAAGAGGCCACATCAGGAGCACCGGATACAACAGATGACCGCAACAGAAGTGTGCCTCTCCTGGAAGGACTGCTTGGGGCCCTGAATGGAGGTAAGGGAGGAGGTAAATGGACAGGTGTAGTATTTCTGATGCTTGCAGAAGATATGCGCCTGGTGGGAGACTAGTGGGGAGGGACAAATGGACAAGAGAATCAAGGAGGGAGCGATCCTGTGAAAAGCGAAGAGTGGGGGGGGGAGGTAAAGATATATTTTGTGGTAGGATCCTGTTGAAGATGGTGGAAGCTATGGAGGATGATGTGTTGGATGTGGATGCTCATAGGGTGGTAGGTGAGGACAAGAGGAACACTGTCATTGTTGAGGTGGTGGGAAGATGGGCTGAGCACAGATGTCTGGGAAATGGAGGAAATGCAGGAGAGGGCAGCAATTTTGGTGGAGGAAGGGAAACCTGGTTCTTTAAAAAAGTAGGACATCCATGAAGTCCTGGAAAGGAAAGCCTCAACCTGGGAACAAATGCAACAGAGATGAAGAAACTGAGAAAAGAGAATAGCATTTTTACAGGAGACAGGGTGGGAAGAAGTAGAGTCAATGTAGTTGTGGGAATCAGCAGATTTATAAAAGGCATCAGTAGATAGTTTGCTCCAGAGATGGAGACAGAGAAATTGAGAAAAGGGAAAGAGGTGTCAGAAATAGACCAAGTGAATTTAAGGAGAGGGTGGAAATTGGAGACAAAACTGATGAAATTGGTGAGTTCAGCATGGGTGCATGAAGCAGCACTAATGGAGTTGTCAATGAAGCACAGAAAGAGTTGTGGAGCATTACCAGGGAAGGCTTGGAACATGTATTGTTCTACGTAGACAACAAAAAGGCACCCCTTGAGTTTGAAGAAAGTGTGAGGAGCCAAAGGAGAAGTTGTTGAGGGTGAGGACCAGTTCTGCCAGATGGAGGAAGGTGGTGGTGGCGGGGAACTGGTTGGGTCCTTTGTTGAGAAAGAAGCAGAGAGCTGTAAGGCCTTCTTGAGGGTATAGAAGTGTATTGAGACTGGACATCCATGGTGAAAATGAGGTGGTCAGGGCCAGTGATTTGAAAGTTGTTGAGGAGATCGAGAGCATGTGAATTGCTATGGATGTAGGTGGGAAGGGACTGAACCAAGGAGGATAGAATAGAGTTGAGGTACATGGACATCAGTTCAGTGGGGCAGGAGCAGGCAGAGACAATGTGCCTACCTGGACAGTCAAGATCTTGGTTAGGAGGTAGAAACAAGCAATGCGAGGCAAGAGAACTATAAGTTTAGTGGCAGTAGTTGTGAGTTCTCCAGAGTTGATGAGGTTAGTGATGGTGTTTGGAGACAATTTTCTGATGGCACGGAATGTGGTCCTTTTCAAGGGGTAGGTAAGAGGAGGTGTCTGAGAGCTACTGGCAGATGTTATCTCTCCTCAGGGAGGTAGAGTTCAGTCCACCACAGCACCCTCCTTGTCTATAGTTTTGATAGTGAGGTCGGAATTGGTGCACAGAGTGTGGAGACCCCGAAACATCGAATATTTATTTATTTCCATAGATTCTGCCTGACCTGCTGAGTTCCTCCAGCATTATGTGTCCGTTGGTTGGATTTCCAGCATCTGCAAAATCTCTTGTGTTTATAATGTAGAAATACTGTATCTGAGGTTGCACTTTGAAATATTGGTACCACTGACTTACGCTGCTACAGTGTATGTATGTTAAGTGCAAGTGATGGAGTACAAATGTTACTGGTGAACGCAGCAGGCCAGGCAGCATCTCCAGGAAAAGTACAGTCGACGTTTCGGGCCAAGACCCTTCGTCAGGACTAACTGAAAGAATAGCTAGTAAGAGATTTGAAAGGGGGAGGGGGAGATCCAAAATGATAGGAGAAGACAGGAGGGGGAGGGATGGAGCCAAGAGCTGGACAGTTGATTGGCAAAAGCGATTTGAGAGGATCATGGGACAGGAGGCCTAGAAAAGGAGGAAGGGGAAACCCAGAGAATGGGCAAGGGGTATAGTGAGAGGGACGGAGTGAGAAAAAGGAGAGAGAGAAAAAGAAAGTTTGTATATAAATAAATAAATAACAGATGAGGTACGAGGGGAAGGTGGGGCATTAGTGGAAGTTTGAGAAGTCAATGTTCATGCCATCAGGTTGGAGGCTACCCAGACGGAATATAAGGTGTTGTTCCTCCAACCTGAGTGTGGCTTCATCTTTACAGTAGAGGAGGCCGTGGATAGACATATCAGAATGGGAATGGGACATGGAATTAAAATGTGTGGCCACTGGGAAATCCTGCTTTCTCTGGCGGACAGAGCGTAGGTGTTCAGCGAAACGATCTCCCAGTCTGCGTTGGGTCTCGCCAATATATAGAAGGCCGCATCGGGAGCACCAGACGCAGTATATCACCCCAGCCGACTCACAGGTGAAGTGTCGGCTCACCTGGAAAGACTGCCACACTCAGGTTGGAGGAACAACATCATATATTCTGTCTGGGTAGCCTCCAACCTGATGGCATGAACCTCCTTTACTGTAAAGATGAAGCCACACTCAGGTTGGAGGAACAACCTCTGGGCTTCCCCTCGCCCCCTTTTCTTTCTCCCTAGGCCTCCTGTCCCATCTGTCCCATGATCCTCTCATATCCCTTTTGCCAATCAACTGTCCAGCTCTTGGCTCCACCCCTCCCCCTCCTGTCTTCTCCTATCATTTCGGATCTGAGATTAGAGATGCTGCCTGGCCTGCTGCGTTCACCAGCAACTTTTATCTGTGTTGCTTGAGATTCCAGCATCTGCAGATTTCCTCGTGTTTACGAGAGTACAAATGTTATCTCTTATGTACATTTGTATGTGGAGGGTCTTGTGAAACTGGGATTATTCTCTTGAAGTGATTCTGAAGAGAGGTGTTAAAAACTCATTATCATTATCTGCTGTGTCGTATGACGTGGGAGATCATGATTGTTCTTGGCAATTGTTTCTACAGAAGTGCTTTGCCATTGCCTTCTTCTGGGCAGTGTCCTTACGAGACAGGTGACCCCAGCCATTATCAATACTCTTAAGAAATTGTCTGCCTGGCCTCAGTGGTTGCATAACCAGGACTTATGATATGCATCTTCTGCTTATATGACCATCCACCACCTGTTCCCACGGCTTCATATGACCCTGTTCGGTGGGGGTGGGGTCTGAGCTGGGGCTACACCGTGCCCAATGGTGACCTGCAGGCTACAGCGGAAGGAAGGAGCTCCTTACACCTCCTTTTGTAGAGACATGTCTCCACCCTGCCACCCAGATTTAAAACCATGACAGGTAAATTAGTACAAACAATTCCTCTCGCTTGGAGTGCAGGTAACCAAAATCATCTGCAAATGTCTCTTATGCTTCTGCTGTTTACGGCAGCAATGTCACCAAAAGTCACAGATTTATGATGATTGGCAAAAGAACCAAAAATGAAATGAGGAAAATCTTCTTTTAGTGGTAAATTGCTGTGATCTGTTATGTTGATGCATGGTGAAAGCAGATTCAGTGGTAAACTGTAAGAATGAGTTTGTAGCAATTGTAAGAAAAGAACAGGAACTGGGACTCATTTGCCAACTTTATCAAAGAACTGATATTAGCATAAATGGGCCAAATGACAACAAACCATATATTTTATGGTGTTTTTAATAATAAAATGTCTGGTGCCTCATGTCAGTGGTACAGCAGTATAGCAATTAGAGTAACACTATTTCAGTGCCAGTGGCCTGGGTTCAATTCTGCCACTGTCTGTAAGGAGTTTGTCCTTCTCTCCATGACCTTGTGGATTTTCTCCGTGTGCTCTGGTTTCCCCCCACGTTCCAAAGAGATATCTGTTAGTAGTTTAATTGGTCACATGGGTGTACTGGTGCGGCGTGGGCTGCTTGGGCTGGTAGGAACTGTTACAGTACTGTATCTCGAAAGAAAGAGAGAGTGTCTATCTGTCAGGTGAATGGATGAAACACTCTGAGGTGTTGATAACCATACATGAGAATGCTTCACAATACAGGGATCAATACCTTGGTGTAATTTTGTTGGCTTGTACTTGGCAGGGATGACAGTTCATCACGGTCCATATTCATCACTCATCTGATCAATAACCACACGGAATCAGCAATGTCCTACTATGAATTTCTGCTTCACCTGAAGGAGCAGGTATGAAAGCAGAAACCCAAATGGCTCCAGAGATGACTGGTTCACCCAAGGCAGTCCACCAAAGTAGCAAAAAAATCTTTCTCTCATTTTAAACTCTTTGGTTGCATTTTGATCAGGCAGGTTTTGAAATGAAATAGAAAACACTTCCAGGATGCTTCATAGGATGTGTGTATAAAACCAAGTTTATCGTCACCTGATTGGGGAGTTACCTGAATGAAGCACGGAAGGGCGGGGATATCAGGTATCAAACCCCACCCCTTAACCCCAGTACACTTGGAATGTTGGTAGTTCATGGCATGCATCTTAGATGTTAGAATAAACTGAATAATCTATTTAGGATTGGGGTGATTGGACAGTCAGCCTGTCTATTAAGCCTGTAGACCCTCTTCTGAAGAAAGGGTGGATTTTATGCACTCTGTTTGTAACCTGTAGCTGTCTGTTCACTGTAGTTTACTGAAAAAATAACCTAATTAAACCTCATTCACCCTACCATAGATTCAGTCATAAACTCTGTTACTGCTGTAAAGCACACCTAGCCTACTGTTTGCAGTAGGCCCCTTTTGTTATTCATACTAAACTATGTTTGTAGATAATGTTCTGTTTGCTGTAAATTAAACTGTTTGATATGTCTGGCATAAAGGTCATCCCACCTCCAATTTACCATCTGATAGAATACATTTTGACACTTGGCTTCAACACCAAGTTATAATCGGATGTTCCGGTACACAGATATTCAGAAATCAAATAGTGTACATGATATACATTGCAACGTCAAAGAGATAGTATGACCAGAGAAAGGATACAGCACAGATTCTTGTCAACAGTTCCAGAAATAAGACCTTGTTAATGCAATTATATATTAAAGATAATCATGTAAGTTGTTTCAGGTTGTTCTGATGTTATGAAAACACATATAATTGGAAGATTGCTCTAGAATCATGTGGAAAACCCTGGATAATTTCTGACCTTTTCTCTGGAACAGGTGGGATAAGCAAAGATCTAAGACAATTTTTGAAAGTTATGAAAAAATATTGAAAGAATAAATAAAAAACAGAGGCATTTATATACCTTTAATGCTGTTTGAGTGCACAAAGTGCTGTACACCTAGTGCAGTAATTAGTGGTGTGTAATAATATAGGAAAGACAACAGCCTCTTTATGCAGAGTAAGCCACTACAAACAGTGATAACAGGTTAATGACTAAAGATACTGAAGAAAGAATGACTAACAGGTTGATGACTGTTTAATGACTAATGATGACAATCCATACTACTGGTGTCGAAGGATAGGTAGACACTCAATGGCCACTTTAGTCGGTACCTCTTTACCTCTTGAGAGAGGACAGAGGAGAACAGCCAGACTGGTTCAAGCTGACAGGAAGTTGACTAACTCAAATAACCACGTGTTACAACAGTGGTGTGCAGAAGAGTTACTGTCAACTTCCTGTCAGCTTGAATCTGTCAAGCTGTTTCCTTCTGACCTCTCTCATTAACAAGGCTTTATCACCCACAGAACTGCAGCTCGCTGGATATTTTTCTTCACACAATTCTTTATAAACTCTAGAGAGTGTTGCACGTGAAATTCCCAGGAAATCAGTACTTTCTGAGATACTGAAACCACCCTGTCTGACATCAACGATCATTCAATGGTGAAGGTCACTTAGATCACATTTCTTCCCCATTCAGGCGTTGCGTCTGAACAACAACTGAACCCCTTGACCATGTCTGCATGCTTTTATGTATTTAGTTGTTGCCACATGATTGTCTGATTAGATATTTGCATCAATGAACAGGTGTTCAGGTGTACCTAATAAAGTGGCCACTGAGCGTGTATTGGTCAGATCAGCACTAAATGTTCCAAAGCACCAATAATCTGAATGCCTGGTGTCTGGAGGATGACATGGTGGGCAGAAAAACTAGAAAATTCCTTGCATTTTCATCAAAGAGCCACCTAATTTTTTGTTAATCTATTTAAATAAGCATAAGCCTTATAAGCAGGAATTTGATCGATGACCCCACCCAAGTTCAGCTTTATCTCTTCCATCCCCACAGCCTGGCTTGTGATTTTTAATGCTTCCACGCTGATCTACTTTCAATACTTCCTACAGGCCGTGGCTCCACACTCTGTAACTCCCTCACTGAATCCTACATTTCTGTACTCTACTATGATGGAAATGTTGGTGCGGCACTGCAGTGTAGTGGTGAGCTATTACAGTGCCAGTGACCCAGTTTCAGTTCTGACACTTTCTATAAGGAGCTTGCAAATTCTCCTCATGACAGCGTGGGTTTCCTCTGGGTGTTCCTGTTTCCTCTCACTTTCTAAAGACGTACGGGTTGGCAGGGTAATTCTTCACATGGGTTCAGTTGGGGTGGTGATGGTTCATTGGGTCGGAAGAGCTAGTTATAGTGCTACATCGCTTGCTCTCCATGATGTTCACTCCTCTCTCCAGGCATCGGAGCCTTTCGCTGTTCAATTTTGGTCAAATTGGTGGCTTTAAACACCTGCGCAGATAGACTGAAAAGGCAGGGTGTCGGGATCAGAGGCGAGAGTCAATTTCACTTGGTGTCCATTATGGTCACGCCTCTCTCCGTTGGCACTGACGCTATGAAGACTGCCCCGGCTGCTTTGCTTCATGCCCGCTAATATGGTGAACTGACGAGCCTACTTGGGGATCCGGATCTGAGGATTCACTTTGATTCAGAACATTGTTGTTCGCTTCAGTTTGTCCTCCTTTCTCTTGCATTTCAGGTGTTGGTCTTTTATTTTTTTTTCTTCATTTGGGTTTCTTGCTTTGTGGCTATTTGTAAGCAAGCACATCTCAAGGTTTACAATTTATACATTCTTTGATAATAAGTGTACTTTGAATCTTTGAATACCTCTTGATAAAAATAATTAACTAGTGCAGTAGTTGTTACTGGACCTCCAGTTTCTATCAGAGATAGAAAGTCACTTTCCACCTTGGCAATTCTGGAATATAACTACAATGTTTCCAAAAACAAATCAGGGTGTGGCGAGGAAACAAGTATATAGAATTAGAATGTTGACCAAATACCTCCCAGATTGATAGGCAAAGCTAACCCTTCATTAATGCCCTTCAGGGAGAAAATCTGCCACTTTTATTCAATCTAGTCAATATGTGACTCCTGCTCTGCAGTACTGACTCTACAAAGCCACTAAGTTACATTATAACCATAACATTAACACCGTTGGACTGTAGCGTTTCAGGAAGGTGCTCACCAAAAGCTTTTCAAAGGGTAATAATTATTGACCTTACCGCTAACAGTGAGCGATACCCTGAAAAATAAAGACATAAGAACAGTTTTCAATGCCTTCAAAAATAAATTGATCAGTCCCTCAACTCATTTTTTTTTTAATTTTTAGAGAAACTGCATGGTAGAGATACTGGCTCAATGAGTCAGTGCAATTCCGTCCATGAAACCAATTAATTTATTAGCCCATACATCTTTGGAATGTGGGAGGAAACTGGAGCACATGGAGGAAACCCACGCAGTCACAAAGAGAATGTAAACTCCTTAGAGGCAGCAGCAGGAATTGAACTCATGTTGCTGGCGTAGTAATAGCATTATGCTAACTGCAGTGCTGCCATGCTGCCCTGTGAATCCATAGGCAAGTGAATTATCTATCAAAAGCAGTGGAAGGCTAAAGTTTGCAGACAGCTATTTTGTCTCTAAATCTGTACATCAGAAGTTTGTCCAGTTAAGACCAATGACCTGTTGCAAAAGTAGACCCCAAGCCTTGAACATACTGTACAGTGAGGAAGTGCCGCATTATAGGAAATAAAGTGCTTTCTAATAAAACATTAAATCCAGGCAGTATCATTTGGTAATGGTGGGGAGACCTGTGCTGATCAACTGGCTGCAATGTTCAATCAGATTTTTAACCTCTCACTTCACCAGTCTGAGGTACCCACCTGCTTCAAACAGGCTTCAATTACAATGGAGCCCAAGACTCAATGACTGGTATTCAGTTGCACTGACATCCACAGCGATGAAGTCTTTTGAGAGATTGGTGATGAAGCACATCCAACTCCTGCCTGAGAAGTGACTTGGACCTGCTTCAATTTGCCTACCATCACAATGGGTCCACAGCCATTACTGTGGATCTTCACTGAAACCTTGAATGTCTGGACAGCAAAGATTGACTACAGCTCAGCATTCAATATTACCATTCCCTCAACACTAATCATAAGCCTCAATACCTCCATGTGCAATTGGATCCTCAGGTTCTGCACTTGCAAGCCCCAGCCAGTTCAGGTTGGCAACAACATCTCCTCCATTATCTCCATCAACACAGATGCATCACAGGGCTGTGTGCATAGCCCCCTGCTCTACTCGCTTTACACGTATGACCATGTGGCTAAGCACAGATCCAACGCCATATTTAAGTTTGCTGATGACGCTGCCGTCGTTGGCTGAGTCAAAGGTGGTGACGAATCAACATATAGGAGGGAGATTGAAAATCTGTCTGAGTGGTACCACAGCAACAACCTCTTACTCAATGTTAGCAAGACCAAGGAACTGATTACTGGCTTCAGGAGGAGGAAACCAGAGGTCCATGTGCCAGTCCTCGTTGAGAGATCAGAGTGGAGAAGTCAGAGACTTTAAATTCCTCGGTGTTATCATTCCAAGGGGCCTGTTTAGGGTCCAGCACGTAAGTGCAATTACAAAGAAAGCATGGCAGCACCTCTACTTCCTTATAGTTTGTAGGATTTGGCATGGCAGTTAAAACTTTGATAAACTTCTATAGATGTGCGGTAGAGAGTATATTGACTGGCTGCCTCACAACCTGGTATGGAAACACCGACACCCTTGATTGGAAAATCTTGCAAAAGGTAGTGGATATGGCCCAGTCCATCACAGGTAGAGCCCTCCCCACCATTGAGCATGTCTACACAGAACACTGTCACTGGAAAGCAGCATCCATCATCAGGGACCCCACCACCCAGCTCATGCTCCCTTCTCTCTGCTGCCATCAGGAAACGTGCAGGAACCTTAGGATTCACATCATCAAGTTCAGAAACAGTGATAACCCCTCAACCTTCAGGCTCTGAACCAAAGGGGATAACTTCACTTGCCCTATCGTTGAAGTGTTCCCACAACCCATTAACTCACTTTCAAACACTCTTCATTTCATGTTCTTGATACTTATTGTTTACTTACTTATTTATTATTATTACTTCTTTTCCCTTTCGTAGTTGCACAGTGGTTGCCTGCTCTGTTGGGTGGAGTGTTCCATTGATACTATTATGGTTATTGGATTTACTGAGTATGCCCACAAGGAAATGAATCTCACGGTTGAATATGGTGACATATATGTACTTCAATAATGAATGTATTTTGAACTTTGAACTTCTGATGTGAAAAGATTCTACAGCACTACTTCATGCAAAGTGAGGAGTTATCCTTCTCATGGTTGGTATTTATTCCTCAGCTTCCTAAACCCAACATAATAACTGTTTTTACAGCACTGGTGTTTGACATGATTGGAAGACACATCAGATTAATTCCCCAACATGAAAACTGATCTGAGGGTGACAGAGGCACATTGCCCTTGCAATTCCACAAGTTATAGTACTCCAGACTAGTAGCTGGAAAGTAACCTCAAAATGAATATAGTTCAGCTGGCACAGGCACGGTTGGCCAAGTGGCCTCATTTTGTTCCATAAGCTTCAGTGATACCTCACAGGCTTGTTCCACAATCACATCGCATTCTGATTGGAAGGGTTCCCCTAAATATTTCACCTTTCACCCTTAACCTACAACAAATAATTCTAGTCTCTCTCAACTTTAGTGGAAAGAAGTCTGCTTTAATTTACCCTATCAATGCCCCTCATAAATTTATATACCTCGATCAAATCTCTCCTTATTCTCCTATGGTCCAGGAAATAAAGTCCTAACCTCAAAGTTTCAAAGTGCATTTATTATCAAAAAATGTATAAATTATACAAGCTCGAGATTTGTTTGCTTACAGGCAGTCGCAAAGCAAGGAACCCGGAAGAACCCAATTAAAAAAAAATAAGACCAAGCTCCAGTGCCCACAGAAAAAGAGAAAAAAACACAAATCATGTAAACAATATAAACGAGCAACAACAACAGCATTCTGAACCAAACTGAGTCCTTAGATCCAAATCCCTGGAGCAGCCTGGAGTAGGCCCAAAGCCTGAGTAGTCAGTTCATCATATTAGCGGGGCAGATCGGCGTAAACTTTGCAGACACGAAGCAGAGTAGCCGGGAGCTGTCTCACAGCCTTAACGTCACAGAGAGAGAAGCCCCCAGATTCTCTGAGCCGGCATTTAAATTGTCCGAACCTTGCACTAGGACCTGGGCCCTGCCGCCATTGAATTGCTCCGGGCTTTTATTTTGCTGCTGAAGGAGCTGTTCTCAACCTCTCCAAATTGGCTTGGCACCCAGAGTGATCCAACCTCACCTGACTCTTGACACCCAGCCTTTCCTGTCTATATGGGCTGGCATTTAGATAGTCCAAGCAGTGGATTGTACCTTGGTCCAGGACCTGGGCCTCACTGTGGTGATTCACTCCAGGTCTTGCACACACCACCCATCGATTCACTTCAGACCTGGATTTCGCTGCTGAAGAAGCCATTCTTGACCTCTCCAATTCCGCTCAGCATTTGGAACAATCCACCCTCACACCCAGGCCAGCTGGGTGGGCATTGAAACTCCTCCATCCCGTCTTCTCCCCTCTGAATCGTCCACTCCAACAAGCATGGCTCCAATCCCAAGTGTGTCGATTTTGCAGCGCACCAGCAGGACACCATATCTACTAACTTCACTTTGCCTTGGCTTGCTTCTTCATTGTTTGCAGTGATATATTCAACCTTTCCCTATAACTCAGATCCCAGCAACATCCTGGTAAATTTTCTCTGCACTCTTTCAATCTTATTGATATCTTCCCTCTAGGTAGGTGACCAGAACTGGACAGAATACACCAAATTTGGCCTCACCAATATGTTATACAACATCAACATAATACCTCAACTCCTGTACTCAATACCCTGATTTACGAGGCCTCTTTGTGACCCTATCTGCCTGTGGCACCATTCTCAACAAATTATGGATCTATATTCCCAGATCCCTCTGTTCTACTGCACTTCTCAGTGCCCCATCCTGTGTAAGTCCTATCCTGCTTTGTTGATGACAAGATTGAAGATAAGTTTCGCTAAGTATATGAATGGGAAGGTCATGCTCTTGGTGTGGGTCGATGGGATTAGGCAGAATAAAAGTTCAACATGGACCACGTGGGCTGAAGGGCCTGTTTCTGTGTTGTGCTTGATGACTGTGACTTCTGAAAGGGATTATGCACGTGCTATAGCTTTCACTCAAGAAAACAAATTAAACTTGTATGATAACCCTCATGAGGTCTGGTACAGGGTCTCGACTGTCCCTTTCCTCTCACAAATGTCTAACTCACTAAATTCCTTCAGGTGTTTTTTAATCTTCACGTAAACATTGGCTTCCTGTGATGCTTAACTGTTGCCTGTGTGTGGTGCTGTAGTCCACACCTGCAGAATGACTCTTCTGCTCCCATTATAGAATAGAATCATATCACACTGAACTGGGTTCTTCTGCCCACTCATCCATATTGACTGTCATGCCCATCTACGTTATTCCCATTTGCCCTATATTACAATTGACGGTCTGCTCTGATTGTACATTTGCATTTCTCATTAAGGAACTTCTGATGTTAATTAACAGTTTAACAACCATTAGGCATCCACAACAGCACACAGAATCCTCAGATTAGACTCTGGCGGCGTGCAGAAGCTACAAACAATATTCAAAATAAATCCTTGCAACTTATTTGGAAAGACAATCATCAACAATCTTAGAGACCATTCAGATTAAGTGAGAGTTAAATATAGTGCACATCCAAATCCTCTAGTAATAAGCAAAATAGAAAATAAAAGTGTGAAATTGATTCTTATTACAATTATAATTCTGTCTGGTGGCCCTATTGAATAAATACAGAATTAAATCAAAAACAAGTTAAAATTAGGTTTCAGCCTTACCTCAAGCTGCACTCTTACTTAATGAAACGCTTGTGGGTTAAAATTCAACCCACTATGAAGACTGATTCTTTAGAGTTGCATTCCTCTTGGAGGAGCCACATTCCAGTAATGTCACAGTCAAAGTAAATTTCTTATCAATGTACATATATGACATCATATACTGAAATTCATTTTCCTCTCTAGAGTAAAGAAACACAATAGAATCAATGAAAAAGTATACACAAAGACTGACAAACAACCAATGCGCAAAGGAAGCCAAATGGGAAATACAATAAGAAATAATTAACACCTAGAAGATGAGTTGTAAAGTCCTTGAAAAGTCTTTAAAGACAATGTAACTTCATTGGACATGTGATTAGGAAAGAGCAGTTAGAATGCATGGTAATTATGGGAAAGATTGAAGGGAAGAAAGCAAGAGGAAGGCAAAGACAAATGATGATGGAGACAGCAGCCAGAGAACTGGAAATGAATACCAATGAATTGATCCACTTGAGCCGAAACAGGAGTGTGTGGGCCATGGCAGTCAAAGCTCAAGCTGGGCACGGCACCTGATGATGATGATGATGAAAGTCCTTGAAAGTGGCCATGTAATCTCAAGAGAGTATGTATTATCATATACTGCCTTGGCATTCATTATTTGCAGGCATTGACAGGAAAATAAAGAAATGCAATAGAATTTATCAAAAATTATGTATAAACAAGACTGAGAAACAACCACAGCTCTCTCTGATCACCCTAAAGAATTGCACAGCATTCAAGAGGAGTGGTGCAACTTCCCCTGGTGTTTTTTAAAAAACATATTTACTTATCAATCAACCTCAAAAGATTATCTGGTAGTTTATCCCTTGTATTGCGCTTTGGTAAGCAGCAGCCACATAAAAGAACACAGATTAGACAACTAAAGCTGCAGGGAGTCACTTTGGAACTACATGAAACAAGGTTCACTGAAGACTTCCTGCAGTAATTGGTAACTGGTTTATTGCTATCAGGTAGTATTGATGGGATGTTGAAGCCTTAAACTGTGAAAGAACAATTAATTTACACAAGTGTGATAACAGTAACAGTTATGGTGCTCCAAGAACTGCATTTGTCCTGTGGCTTCCTGTAGAGCAAGGGTTCCCAACCTTTTTTGTGCTATGGACCCCTACCATTAACCAATGGGTCTATGGACCCCAGGTTGAGAACTCCTGCTGTAGAGCAATGGTACTTGGAAAGCTGACTGATTTACCCAGCAGGCTTTAGTGTGGTAATGAACATGTTTTTGGTTTTAAAAAGGCCAGTTTTATCTCTCAGTAAAGACACATATCTCTCAAGGCAGAATTGATGTTTTTAAAATTATAAGAAAAATTTGATAAGGTAGATGTACAGTAAAATAAAATAGGGGAGTGCAAAATTAGAGATGAAGGGCAGTCAATAAAGTTCAAAGTAAATTTATTATCAAAGTATGTACTGTATCTGTCACCATAAGATTCATATATTTACAGGAAAATAAAGAAATAAAATAGGATTTAAACAATACTGTACCATACTTAAAGAGTATTGAATCTAGCAGACATTTCAGGAGAGATTTCTTTACTCAGAAAACAGTAAAAGGTAATCAGTAATTTGTAGGCAGAGGAAACTCTCAATATTGTCAACCTTGATGGTTTTATTGAATGTTGCCTGATAGAACCAGGTCATTCAGCATCATATCCCACATCTGTCTTTAACTCCATCTTGTGTGGAATAAGTCCGCCGCTTATCGTTATAATCGGCTTTTAAAAGAACTGAACTGAATTCAGAAAGTGTGTGTGGCAACGTTCCACATTCTATTGTTTCTCAAGTGTATTTAATTGCTGACCAATATTTATCCCTCAACCTACTAATGGTTTCACTGGTTGTTATTAAGGTAGTTATTTGTGGAAGCTTGCATGCACAATTTGATCACAATATTTCCTATTTTACAACAATGGGAAGACTTAAGTGCTTGATTAGCGGTAAAATGTTTTGGGGTATTACAGACACTATATAAATGCAATTCTTTGCGGTATTATGACACTGTATAAATAGGATTCTTTGTGGCATTATGACTCTATATAAATGCATTTCTTTGTGGTATGATAGACACTATATAAATGCAATTCTTTGTGATATTATAGACACTATATAAACACAATTCTTTGTGGTTTTATAGACACTACATAAATACAATTCTTTGTGGTACTATGACACTATATAAATATATATTTTTTGAGTATCATAGACACTAAATGCAACTCTTTGTGCTAACATACCCACTATATAAATGCAATTCTTTGGGATATAAATGCATCTTTAATTGTCTATTCAAAGGCCTGTTTCAGTAGCTGTCACCTCATTATCTCATTTAAATTGGTTTCATTGCAACTTAGTGCAAGAGATTAATCACAGTGAAAATTAGGTGAAACTGAATTTACTTGCCTATTTTAAAAATAACTTCCTTATCCCTTATTCCAATCTTGAGAGATGTCCAGTTTGTTAACATAAGTTGTTCACAATGTTACAAATGGCTGACACAAGCAAGGGAGACCAAATGACTTCCTTCTGTACTGGAGCTGAAGTGGGAGAGTCAGGAATCGCCTTTGTGTATGAAACATTTCTGTCCACTCGTGTATTTAACCAGGTAATATTTAGTGGTTTGTGTTCGCAGTTTCAATGTAGTGCCACTGAGTGGCTGGAATCATACATTGCATACAAAAAAAACTAAAATCTTATAAGAATATTGTTAATGTGGCAACCTTCGCTAAAAGGTAAATAAACATAAAAAAGGGACGTTAAGAAAGAGAATTTGAGTCAGATTGATAATTACAGTTATTTATTTTGTTCTGAACACACCAAAACTAAAAAATCCCTTAGCATAATCATCAAGACAATGGTTGAATATTCATTCTAATCCATCCTGACATGACTACAGCCTTTGCTTGCCGACTTTATCCTCCATCAATATTTTGCCTCTGTTGTCCAGCTATAAAGAGAATGTCTTTGTCTAGTTTCATCTCTGTCCATTCATGGCTACCATCCAAAGGCTTCTCTTCCTGTGCTGTTACATGATGGTATCCTGCTCTCTCAGGACCTTTTCTCTGAACTCCTCCCCAGTCTGATTGATCACACTGATCTCCTAGCAACCAGCGAAAGATGAGCTGGATTTTCTCCAATTAAATATTGAAAAACTAAAGTCTTCTTTGATTATTGTTACAAATTCCAGTAACTGTATCGCTCTAAGGTGATTGTCTGAAATTGATTAGATTTGGTATCTTATTTGACTCGGAGCTGAGCTTCCATCCAATATCCTCTGAATCAACAGACCTCCTTGTTTGATCTCATTAATATCATTCATCTCTGTCTCTGCCTGGGGCTACCAAACTGCCATCCATGCTTTTGTTTCCTTTAATTTCAATACACCAAAGCACTGTCTCCCACACTCCGCAACCTGGATCTTATCAGAAACTGGTATGTGTACTCGCACAAATCCCATTAACTCTTTACACTCATTGCTTTCAGATTGTTGTGATCCAGCAAGTTAAATCATGTCCTTTTCATATTTCTTAGAAGTCTTGTCTTCTTTCCATTTTCCAGTCCATCCTTTTCCAGGATCACTGTCCCGCCAATCTTATCTCTTGCACAAATTGTTTTTTTTATTGCATTGCTCTTGGCCCTAAACTCTAAAGATTTCCCTCCCTAAACCTGTCTACCTCCCTTCTCATTCAAAATGTTCCTTGAAGTTACTCTTTTCATCATGCTACTCAACCATCTCTTTAAAAGGATTAGTGTTTGATGACAAATGTTTTGAAATGCTTTTTACAATAAAGACTGTGCAAGTTTCCATTGTTAAATGTGTTTCCTGTAAAATATTTTTTCAGCCTAATTTCATTACAAGAGCATTCAAACCCTTAAGGAATTATTTCCTTAGTTACATGTGATGTAGCTGCGAGTGACCTTTTCATTATAACTGTACCTCACTGTACTTGTGCAGAACAATAAAATCACATTTGGCTTGACTTTAATGCTTTCAGCTTTTAAGAAATAGAGTTGTGACTCAAATCAGGGAAAATTGTAGAACATTGATGAGGTAATTGAAATATTATGTTAAAAAACCCTCTCTCATTAGTCAAATGAAAAAAGCTGCCAATATTCAAAATATGAAATAGAAGTATTTTATGAATTACATGTGTGTCTTCAGGGCTCGAGGAGAAAGTTTTCCACATCCAAGTTGGTGCAAACATTCCAGTCCAGTCTAACAATCAGGACATAGTCTGTGTTGGCTTTCTTTGAAGGCTCTTAACCAACCACATCTGAGGGTATTGGAGTGGAAACAAAGAATATGTAGATAGTTTCTGAACTAATACACTGAAAAAAATATATTGGAAGAGATGAGGAGGAATGGGTGATAGGGAGAAGGCAGGAGAGTGGGGTTGAGAGAGATAATAAATCAGCCATGTTTGAATGGCAGAGCAGATGCGATGGGGCTAATTATGCTCTCATGTCTTATGGTCTTATGGGAAAAAATTGCAGATGCTGAAAATCTGAAATAAAACTAAAAATGCTGAAAATACTCAACAGATCAGTCAGCATCTATGGAAAGAAAGTCAGGTAATATTTCAGGTTGAGGAGCAAGGATTAACTTTAAAAGATGAATTTTGAATGTCCAAGAAAATCAGCTCTTACTTACATTGAGAGGCACTGGCTGCTGTTCTAGCTGAGATCATCTCTGCACTGTGCCACAGACTCCCTGTCCAGCATGCTGATGTTCCGCAAATCTTGTGTTTCATCTGAATAAACCTGTGCAGGAGACTAGCCCTAGCCTTTCAACATAGCATGGCTGGTAATACAACTGTCCAGTGTAAAGTACTGTTGACAGATCCTGCTAGACGACAGCAAGTGAACAAGCATTATCAGATTTCTGAATAGTCTCTGAACACTATCTAACTTTATTTGACATTATTTATTTATTTTGTAATATATGGTAGTTGCATGTCTTTGTATTGTACTGTTGCCATAAAACCACAAATTTCATATTATACGAGACTGAAAATAAACCTGATTCTGAATCTGTAATTTGGATCAGCAGCAAGACCCAATGAATATGTTCATCCTTGAATTGCTGCCACAAATACCCTGAACAACCTTATCATGACATCTTCCCTCAGCACTTGCACGAGGTCAAGTATCATGTCGCATGCTTTCTCCGACTTTGCAGGTACCCCCTCAGGAAAGAACAATAACACTCATTTATTGATCTCAAAAAATAACAATCACATGCCCAGAGATTTCATTGTTGCCTCTCAAAGTTTATTTTATAACTTTTGCAAATTATTTTAAACATAAGAGATTCCGAAGATGCCAGAAATCCAGAATAACACACATACACAATGTTGGAGGGACTCAGCAGGTCAGGCAGCTGATGGAGGGTCTCGGCCTAATACATTGATTCTTTATTCCTTTCCAAAGATGCTACCTGACCTGCTGAATTCCTACAGTATTTTGTGTGTGTGTCACTTTGCAACTTATTTGCTTTAAGAGAATTTTCAAGAAAATATCTGATTTTATAAAGATCTTTTTTAATGCAAAATTCTAATTAGAGCTGTCAGTTAATTTTAGACAATGGGAAAAGTTAATGTGAAAGGATCTGATTTATTGATATTTTAATGTGTTAAATATCCATTGATGATGAAAGATCTTAGAAACATATTGCTGATGGGCAGCCAGGTGGTCTGAGGTGTACCACTTCTCCTGGTTGCTGAAGTTGCTGAAATTTGCTGACATCTGAGCCCAAAGCTGCATCTACCCTATCAAACCTTGTAAGAATTATGTATATTTCAATGAAATCACCTCTCATTCTTCATTTGTTTCGAGGTTATAGGCATAGTATGCTTAATCTCTCCGATGACAATCAGGAATCAATCTGATGAACTTCTTTTAATATCTATATTGTTCCTTAGGCAGAGGGGCTCAGCCTGTTATAGTATTACACGTGTGGTCTCATCAAGAGCTCCTTGAATTGAAGCAGCACATTTCTACTTTTGTAATAAATCCTCTTTTAATCAAGGGCACTATATGTTCTGGCATTGGAGAGGGTCCAGAGGAGGTTTACGTGAATGATCCCAGAATAAAAGAGTAAACATATAGTAATAATAGTAACTTATTTATAGAGCACTTTTCATACAATGTAGTTCAAAATGCATCACAATCAGGTAAATTGCAAACATGAAAATAAATGACAAAAAGATGTTAGTTAAAAGCAAGGTTAAATAAATAGGTTTTGAGGGACTTTTAAAAGTGTCCGCTGAATCTGCATCCATTATAGTTTTAGGTATTGAATTCCACAGTTTAGGGGCATAGTTCAAAAAAACTGACCTGCCAATTATCTTTTGAGGGAGGTTGTTTAAATTTAAGAGACTAGCAGAAAAAGACCTGAGAGCTTGAGCAGGATTATAAAACTAAAGTGACTCTATGATGTACTCCATTTCCAGGTCATCGAGAGCTTTAAAGAAAGTAAGAGAAATTTAAAAGCAATTCTAAAAGATACAGGAAGCCAATGCAGAGTAGCTAGTATGGGAGTGATATGTTTCCTCAACTTGGTTTTAGTTGAAAGTCTAGCAGTGGTGTTCTGATTGAGTCAAGGTTTGTCAATAGGTTGCATTGCAGTAATCTAGTCTATTTGATATAAAGGCACGAATTAATTTTCAGCGTCATTGCATGACAAGAATGGACATAACTTTGCAATGTTTTGTAAGTGTAGAAATGCTGCTCTAGTCACTTTCTTTATGTGGGATTTAAAATTCAAATCTGAATCAAGGAAAACGCTTAGACTAGTTACTTCTGATTTTACAAGGGGAGCCAAGTTCCCAAGAAGTTTATCTCTTTTGCCTTTGGGACCAACCAAAGTATTTCAGTTTTATCTTCATTTAGTTTTAGGAAATTATTGTTCACCCATTTGTTTATTGAAGCCATAACAGAAAACAGAGAAGATAGGGTTTTATCATTATCAGGCTCTCTGTTTCCTCAACACTACCCACAACTCCATCTATCTTTGTATCGTTGGCAAATTTAGCCACAACTCTATAAATCCCATAGTCCAAGTCATTGACATACATCATAAAAAGCAGTGGTCCCAACACTGACTCCTGTGTAACTCCACTGGTAACCGGCAGCCAGCCAGAATAGGATCCCTTTATTCCCACTCTCTGTTTTCTGCTGATCAGCCAATGCTCCACCCATGCTAGTAACTCCCCTGTAATTCCATGGGCTCTTATCTCGCTAAGCAGCCTCATGTGTGGCACCTTGTCAAAAGCCTTCTGAAAATCCAAGCATACCACATCTACTGCATCTCCTTTGTCTACCCTGCTTGTAATTTCCTCAAAAAATTACAGTAGATTAGTCTGGCAGGATTTTCCTTTCAGGAAACCATGCTGACTTTGGCCTATCTTGTCATGTGCCTCCAGGTACTATATAATCTCATCCCTAACAATCGATTCCAACAACTTCCCCACCACTGATGTCAGGCTAACAGGTCTATAGTTTCCTTTCTGCTGCCCCCCACCCTTCTTAAATAGCAGAGTAACATTTGCAATTTTCCAGCCAGCTGGTACAATGGCAGAATCTATCAAATCTTGAAAGATCATTGTTAACGCCTCCGCAATCTCTCCACTACTTCCTTCAGAACCCAAGGGTGCATTCCATCAGGTCCAGGAGATTTATCCACCCTCAGTACCTCCAGTTGAACTCTTGTCTTTTTGTGTGTTTCCCCCTAGCTGTCAGTCTGTGGTTTTGTATTTCCAAGTGCTCCTGTCCCCACTCCTGCTCTACTCCGGCCCCTGTATTACTGAGTACTCCGTCTCTCATCTGTTTCTCATTATTACCTGTATTGCTGCCACCTGTGTCTCATTGTGCCTCACCTATCATCTGCCTCTCTGTTTATTGCTGTGTATTTCAGTCCTGTGTTTTCACCTGTTTGTTGCCAGATTGTGCCAGTGAATTTTCCTGAGCCTTTCCAGCATTTGTATCTGTACTCTGTCTGAATATCGACTCTGCCTGTTTCCTGATTCTGGTTTTTGGATTTCTCTGGATGTTTTGATCTCTGCCTGAACTTTGACACCAACTTTGTTTGCACCTTGGGATTTGTTACTCAATTAATATCACTGTGTGCACAGTACTGGGTCTGTGATTGGATCCCTGCTCCAGTGTCCTGACACAGTTGTAATTTTCACTGTACATACTTCACTTCCCTGACACTCTTGAATGTCTGGTATACTACAGATGTCTTCCACTGTGAAGACTAATGCAAAATATGCATTCAGTTCCTCTGCCATCTCTGTTACTCATTACAATATCTCCAGCATCATTTTCTATTGGTCCTATATCTGCCGTCAACTCTCTTTTTACCCTTAATGTACTTAAAAAAGCTTTTAGAATCTTCTTTGATATTAGTTGCCATCTTCCTCTTATAATTAATCTTTTCCTTACTAATGACCTTCTTAGTTTCCTTCTGCAAGTTTTTAAAAACTTCCCAATCCTCTATCTTCCCACTAGCATTGGCCTCCTTGCATGCCTTTTCTTTTGCTCTGACTTCACTTGTCAGCCACAGTAGTGTCCTTGTTCCATTTGAAAATTTCTTCTTATTTGGAATGTATCTGTCTTGCACTTCCCTCATTTTTCCCAGAAACTCCAGCCATTGCTGCTCTGCTGTCCTTCCTGCTAGTATCCCTTTCCAGTCAACCTTGGCCAGTTCCCCTCTCATGCCATTGTAATTTCCTTTATTCCACTGAAATACCAACACATTGGAATTTAATTTCTCCTTCTCAAATTTTAAAGTGAACTTGATCATACTGCGATCACTGTTCCCTAAGGGTACCTTAACCTTAAACTATCTTATCACCTCTGGATCATTGCACAACACCCAATCTAGCACAGTCAATCCCCTGGTGGGCTCAACAACTAGCTGTTCTAAAAAGCCATCCCTTAGACATTCTACAGATTCTCTCTCTTGCAGTCCAGTACTGGCCCGGTTTTCCCAATCCACCTTCATGTTATTGTGATATTTGCCTTCTGACACACCTTTTCTATCTGCTACTGTAATTTGTAATCCACATCCTGGCTGCTGTTTGGAGGCCTGTATACAACTGCTATTGGGGTCCTTTTACCCTTGCCATTTCTTAACTCAACCCATAGAGACTCTATACCTTCCTATCCTATGTCATCCCTTTCTAATGATTTAATATTATTTCTTATACACAGGTCCACCCCCCCCCCCCCATTTTAATTCCACTTCCCACTCTCATTCTGATACGTCCATCCGTGGCTTCTTGTACTGTTGCAATGAGGCCAATCTCTGGCTGAGGGAAAAACATCTTATATTCCGACTGAGTAGCCTCCAACCTGATGGCATGAACATTGTTTTCTCGAACTTCGGGTAATGCCCCCCTCACCATTCCCCATCTCCTTTTCCCTCTCTCAACATATCTCCTTGCCTGCCCCCGCATTCCTCTGGTGTTCCTCTCCCCTCTTCTTTCTTCCATGGTTTTCTGTCCTCTCCTATCAGACTCCCCCTTCTCCAGTCCTTTATTTTTTCACCAATCAACTTCCCAGCTCTTTACTTCATCACTGCCCCTCCCGGATTCACCCATCATCTTGTGTTTCCCCCTCCTCTGCCCCAACCTTCCCCCACCCCCCCAGTCCTGTCGAAGAGACCCCGCCCGAAACGCCGACCGTACTTTTTTTTCTATAGATGTTGCCTGGCCTGCTGAGTTCCTCCAGCATTTTGTGTGTGTTGCTTGGATTTCCAGCATCTGCAGATTTTCTCTTGTCTCGGATACCCATTCCTGGCACTTTGTTTTCCTTTCGATAAGTTTTAAGTAACGGAGTTACAAAACACAACAAATACGTGCAAATCAATTATAAAAGGGATTATTGCTGTCTCAAGGTGTACTTCATTCTGAACACGGCAGGATCGGGGGTGTGTGTTTATAGTCCCTTGCCAGTTTAACTTTCGGCCAACGATCGGGCATCGGAGTCACCAGGGTGAACCGGTATGTCTGGACAAGCAGATATTATAATAATCTCGCTTCTCTGCCTCCTTCCCTGGGGCCACACGTCAGCTATCATTTCTCACCACCTTTTAATTCAGGGCCTTTAAAATTCAAATCAGGTCCCACAGTGGGAAGGGCCAGGGCGGGTCCTGTAACAGCTGTCAAGCTACTCCCCGCCCCCGCCCCTACCCCTACCCCTTCCCACCGCAAAATTCTTGTTTGGCTCGAGTTTGGGCTGTGATGAAGGCTGATATCTTTCCCCTAACAGTTAAATCATAATGCCGTCAAATTTGTAGGACATTTAAAACTCCCGCACGAAGTAGAGCGGTTGTAAATGTTCACTGCTATTGTCGTATGTATTTAGTCAAACCTCACTCGGATCTCTATCAAACCCGCCAATGCCTGTGACCGAATTTTCATTCAATGTATTTGTTGTTCATCCAGATTATTCCAAATAATTTGTTTCCATGGCACTTTCGCGGTGATTTACAATTCATAATAATTCAGTGCATAAATATCATTTCTAAGTATCTTTTAATTTTTCACTTTTCTTATTCATTGAACTTCAAGCAATAAGAAAATGCAAGGGACAGTCAGCAGAACGAATCCAAATAAATGATAATGGAGTACTTAAATATTGCTGCAAACTGGAAGATGTGGGAGAAGTAGATTTGGGTGTAAAGGTGTGGATTGATCTGTATTACCTTAATGGAGAAAACATGAAATAATTAGATGGCTAAAAGATCCTTTCAGTAGTCAATGGAAAGATGCATTAAATACGTTGAAGAAACAAACAATATGTAAGCGCTGGAAGAATTGAGAGGCAACCTTGATTTATTCGCGAATGAAAGGGACAAAAGCGATAAAACAGATGCAATGCAAAGTGAATAATTTAAGAAGGAAAGGATAAATCTTAAGAACGGATGCTTGGAAGGCGTCTGGTGACTTCTGCACTGAAATATTTGGCAGAAGGGGACGTGGCAACATCAATGGAACATCCGAATTGTTGCAGAGAATTCATTGCTTCATTCATTGCTCTTCCACCCGGCTGATTTGACCTACGATTGGCTTAAACCTGCCATTGTTTCATCATTTTCCTAGTTCCCATTGGTGAATCCTGATGCCACTTAGAATTCTTTTCAAACCGGGGAAGCGCTGGGAGTCAGGATTGGTCCATCTATCCACTTGTCTGCCTTTCCTTGTGCTGTTGGTCAGGTGATCCAGCAGCTGGGCCAGACTCGGTTGGCGATTGGCGAAAGGGGGTGCCTGTCAATCAGGCAGAGTCGAACCCGCCCTGTCCCACCCCCCCTCCTTCCGCCGTCAAGCAGAACGTACTTGCTCTCCGGCTTCTCAAGATGGCGGACTCGGCTCAGTTCACTGAGAACGGTGGTGCCGGGGCGGGTCCCGATGGCTTCGATGCGGCCTTCTATAGTTTCGGAGGCCCGGCGGAGAACGAGACATTCGGCGAGTCGAAAACCAATGGGGCCAAGGGCGTCAGCGGCGAACAGGGCCACGAGGCCTCGGGGCGCGTGGGAGATGGGGGCCATGAGCAGTCGCAACAACAGCAGCAGCAACCTCCGCCACCGCCCAAGGAGATGGAAGGGTCGAAGATCAACGCCAGCAAGAACGAGGATGACGAGGGGTGAGTGCAGGGCAAGAAGTGTAGCTCGGGCACGAGTTGGGATTCTGAGGCCTGTTCCTTAGTCTGCAGCCGAGTTGACCCGAGACTGACACCTTTGTCGGGCTCATTGAGGGTCTGGAGCGAGCACTGGGCTCCTAGTGGGTTACATGTTCCTTCTCCTGTCGGTACAGTGCTTTAAACACCGGTAATCCAGCAGCCGGGTCTAAGCGGTCGCGGCTTCACATCAATCAAATTAACAAGGGGATTTCTATTACTTGAAATCAAGTAGTAAGGCCATGTTATATAACAACTTATTTCACTCTTGGGATCCATCAGTCTGTCTATTCCTTTGAACACAACTCTATGGCAGCATTCGTGGCGTGGTAGGCAATGTTACTTCGTTCAAGTCAGTACATCATACACAAAATGTTGGAGGAACTCAGCAGGCCAAGCAGCATCTATGGAAAAAAGTAGAGTGGACGTTTTGGGCCGACGTTTCGACTGTAGTTTTTTTCATAGATGCGGCCTGGCCTGCTGAGTTCCTCCAGCACTTTGTGTGTGTTGGTCGGATTTCCAGCATCTGCAGATTTTCTCTTGTTTGTAGTTCAAGTCAATGATCGTTTATCAGAATGTGATTTCTGACTTGCAGCAGTATTGTTGATTCATTTAAAATAGCCCAAGTGATCAAAGAGTTTTCATTAGAGTGTTTTCCGTGCCCCTTTCAAAATATTTTGCAGCAAGAAGAGTACCTGGAGTATAGCATAATTTTGGCAATACTGTAACCTGTCTAGTGCATGGCTTTGTAAGCTCTGACAAATGGTGACATGATAGCAGGAAGATGAGTTTGGAGTTTGCTGTGTGGGTGTTGACTCAGAGGTAGGCAATCTAGGTTAAACTGGCAGCTTGACATTAGTGAACCACAGTATATGCTATGACAATCGAGTCACTCTTTACAATTCCATATATATTGTGAAGTTAAGTTCCATAGTTATCTGTGGGGTTTAAAACTTGATTCCAGATTATTGTTCCTGAACATGGCTTCACTGTTGTACCCATGGTATTGTGGCGCTAACCATTTATCTAGCAAAGTCTTTGTTCAACACCTCCTCTTACATGTCTTTGACTGTGAAATTTTCCCTAAATACTGCCCTGAAATGTTGTTGTAAATATTTCAAACATTTAGTGAAGGACTTGGAATCGTGAGCTTCATTCTTTGGTGAGAATGTCATGAACTGTTCTAAGTTTGACCAAGTTGGATTTTATGAGAAAATTCTGTAATATTCAGCATGCCAGACAGCATCTCTGTCCACAATGTATGACATGTTGAGTTTTCCAGTGCTTTGACTTTAATACTGGTTTCTAATATCTGCAGTTTTTTTTAATAGTCTGATATTTCACCAGTCCGGATTTTGTAGGCTTCCTTTAATCGTTAGGCTGAAGTGAAAGTCTAAAATATTGAGTTGTTCAGTAGAGTACTGTTCTTATGAATATTATTGTCACTTATGTATTTTTTCTCAGAATTGAACAAATCATGGAAATTTGCAATAAAATAGAACATTATTGTATGTACATTTTGATTTGAGTTTACACTATAAGTACAGTGCTGCCCAGATGCTCTGGTCTGAGGCTGGTAGTGCAATGATTTGCAGCAAGACCCTGATCATAGCTGCTTAAATCCTCTAGTAATAGGAATATTGAAAAGGTTTCCCACAAAAGTCTACATCTTGTTTTTCTGCAAACCATGTTGAAGTCTGTTTTTAAAATGTAATCCCTGCCAGTTTGAGTGTTTTGTATCTTATTACCCTTTTTGTGTAATTTTTTCTACTTTTTTCCATTTACCTCATTTATAACCTGCCTCCACTGTACAATGATGCACTGGGAGGAAAAAAGTTCTGCTTTGCATATCCCAAGAACCATCTCTTGGCAAAGGCAGGTATTGATGATAAAATTAACCATTGTCTTCAATGTTTCAAAGTAGCCTGAGGAAGAAGTGTTTCAACATCCTGACCTGGTATTCATGGTCTAGCAGACAGCAAAAGTTCCTAACTTCTGCTTCACGGATTACACAACAGTACCAGGGCAGTAGCATACATCCAGCTACACTGTCCTTGTTCCTTATTCTGCAGCACTGAGGCCTTAATTTTACTTGGCTTCACCAGGGGCACTATATTTTTTTGTGTGCCTGACACCAGCCAAGCCTTGTTATGGTCGTGGCTTCAAAGGATTCAAAGTATATTTATTAAAGTGTGTATGCAGTATACAACCCTGAAATTCATCTTCTCCACAGACAGCCACGAAACAAAACCATGGAACCCATTCAAAGAAACATCTACTGCCTGACTCCCCCCATGCCCAAATTGTGCAAACAGCAACAGGTACATCAAATCCCCCACGGGCAAGAAAAATTGTGGAAATGAGAACAAGATTATCAGCTCCCCCACCTACAAACAAAAAACCAAATTGACTTTTGCCCAGTAGCACTTACAACACCATTCAAAAGTTTTAGGAAAATGTAAAAATAGATGATTTCAAAAATAATGAAATGAAAAGTTTCTAAATATCAAAAATTACTATAAAGAGCAGTAAGTTGAAAAAAACCCACTAAAATCAATATTTATTGTGCCCGCTCTGCCTTTAAAATGGCATCAATTTAGGTACACTGTCGGACACTTTTGTCAGAAAATTGCCTGGTAGGCTGTTCCAAGCATCTTGGAGAATTTACCATATTTCTTCTGCAGATTTTGCCTTTCTCACTTGCTTCTCTCTCTCTAGGTAATCCCAGATAGCCTTGATGTTGAGCTCAGGGCTTTGTGGAGGCCATACCATCTATTGCAGGGGTCCGTGTTCTTTTCGCTGAAGATGATTCTTTGATTTTGGCACGAGTGTTTGGGGTCATTGTCCTGTTGTAGAATGAAGTTGGAACCAGTCAGATGCATCCTTCATGACGTTGCATGATGGACGAGAGACTGCTTGAACTTAGCATTGAGGATTCCATTAATTCTGACCAGATCACCAACTCCACTTGCAAAAATGCAGTCCCAAATCTGCTTCACTGTTGCCTACAGACACTCATCCATGTAGCACTCTCCAGCGCGTCTATGGACACAGTCACAAATTTCACATTTGTATTTGTCAGTCCAGAGCATTTGCTGCCATTGTTTAGCACCCCAGTCCTTATGTTTTTGTGCATAGGTGAGTCTCTTGGCTTTGCTTCCACTCCGGAGGAATGGCTTTTCTGGCAGCAACTCTTCCACAAAGACCACTTCTAACAAGACTTCTCTGGGCTGTAGAGGATGTACTTGGGTTCCAATGGTTTCTGAGTTCAGAGCTGATAGCATGCTGGATTTCTGACTCAGAAGAGATGTCAGTTTGATGCATCTCTCATCGGCTGCACTCAGTTTCCATGGCCAAACACGGCATTTCTTGCTTACTTTTTGCTTCTTGAGCTTGGACAGCACATCTTGAAACCCCTGTCTGCTGCAAAATTTATGCTTGGGAGAGACTTTGGTGATTCACTCCAATTTGCCTAATTTCACAACAGGTCTACAGCAAATGTCATTTCATTGATTCTTCACTCAATCCTGGAACATCTGGACAGCAAAGGTGTAGACGTCACAGTGCTCTTCATTGGCTACAGCTTGGCATTCAATACTATCATCAGCTCAAATCTAATCAATAAGCTTCAAGTCCTAGGCCTCAATACCTCTTTGTGCAACTGGATCCTCCAATTTCCTAACTTGCAGACCCCAGTCAGTTTGGATTGGCAGCAACTCGACAATCTCCCTTGCAAAAATTTAGTTATGTAGCTTGACGCATTAGATTTGCTTCTTGTTTCTGTCCACCGTAAATAAAAGAAAAGTTAAGCTTATCAAAATGAAGAATCAGAATCAAGTTTAATATCACTGGCATATGTTGTGAAATTTGTTAACTTAGTGGCAGCAGTACAATGCAATATATGATATACAGAAAAAATAAATTACAGTAATTTATGTTTTCTGTGTGTGTGTATATATATATATATAATAGTTCAATTAAGAATAGGATTACAAAAACAGAAATAAAAAAGTGAGGTAGTACTTATGGGTTCCATTGTCCATTTAGAAATAGGATGGCAGAGGAGAAGAAGCTATTCCTGAATCAGAGTATTTCCTTTCTGACGGTAACAATGAGAAGAGAGTTGGTATAAATGCTTCTTGATTCTTTAAGGATTAAGTAATCACTTGGTGAAAAAGGATCTAGTGCTTTTAGGGTATTAATTCCAGCATAATCATTATTTAATCCTGGTTTATTCCTTATATGGATGTTTTGATACACCAGCCATTGTGGTGGTTTTGACAACTTGATAGCTCTAGCTTTTGCCAGTGTGTCATTTGGGTGTTTTTTCTTTTTGTGGCTATCTAGCTTTTATTGTGTGAAGGAGACAGCAATAACTTCATTAAGTAGAAAATTTATCAATGTCTCTAATGGAAAAACTTGCACATTATTGGACTTATTTAATTTTGAACTTCACTCTTTTATATGCTTGATGCTGATGAAGTTGTACAGTTGAAGTCAGAAGTTTACATACACCTTAGCCAAATACATTTAAACTTAGTTTTTCACAATTCCTGACATTTAATTCTAGAAAACATTCCCTGTCTTAAGTCAGTTAGGATCACTACTTTATTTTAAGAATGTGAAATGTCAGAATAATAGTAGAGAGACTGACTTCTGACTTCAACTGTACATCCGCAGGGCTTGTCTTTGCATGTTTAAGGACTATTTTTGTGCTTCCTTTCAGTTTTTTCTATCTTTAAGTTTGTTTAGCATGTCTAATTTACTGGTTGCATATAGTGTAAAACTTTGGCACTCCGTCTTGTGGTCCTTGAACTTTTTTTTGCTTTTGTAAATTTGTACTCTTGCATTAGGAAAGTTGTAAGTCAGATCAGTTTATTACATAGCAGGACTTAATCTGTGCAAAAGGATAGACAATTTTTTTGTATTTGCTTATCTATACAGCTGATAGACACATCAGTGAATTAGAACCCTGTTCCTTTGATTCAGTGATTGAATGGCCTTTTAAAGACGTAATTCTCAAGGACACAGTTCTTTCACCTTGTATTTTGACATACCGTACTAAAATATGTTGCAACACAATAAGGGTAGAAGTCTAGTTGGAAAAAAGTTCCAGGACCACAACTGCAGGAATCAATCCTAAAGTCTCAGGTCCTCATGATTTGTATGAAGAATCTGTTTGAGGAGATCCAATATCATATTTCCAAGTTTGATTTGAGATTAGGATTGAGTGTGAATGGGGGGAGAGGAAGTTGGAAAGAAGTGTTACGGGTATATAAACAAGCTGAGTGAATGGGCAAGAATATATTGAATGCATTATATGGAGAGACATTGTGAGCTTGCTCACTTTTGGTACACAAAACAGAAGTGGTAATTGAGTATTGTGGATGTTCATAAGGTCTTGGTATAAGAAACTCTCTTAAAGAATTGTGTGTAGTATTCTCCTTGTTAGGGTGGAAAATGCATATGAAATGCAGATTCATTGGCGTGGTTCTAGGGCTGGTGGGTTTGCCATACAAGGAAAGGTGGAGTAGACTACACATCCATTCTCTGGAGTAGAGAATAATGGAGAGAGCTCGTTAAAGCTTGCATGCAATCTAAAGTAAATTTGCAAGTTGGATATTTTTCCTGGCAAGAACAAGAGTTACAGTTTAGAATCAGGAGTCACAGTCTCAGAATAAGGGCCAAACCATTTAGGATTGAGCAATTTCTTTACTTAGTGATAAATCGAAAGAATTCTTTATCCTGGAGAACTGCAGAGGTCTGGTCATTGAAGATTAAAGTTGATAGCTTTCTGGATATAAAGCAAATCAAGGTGTGTTGCAACATAATGGGGAAAGTGGTGTGTAATTAGACGGTAAGCCATGATCTTGATAAATGACAGAACAGGATTGAAGGGCCAGGCAATCAACTTTCTTTTACTTTACCACCTTTTGCTATCAGGTTCCTGTTATTTGTACATTTGTTTAATGCTCCCTAATTCAATACTGTTTAATATCTAATTAACTATTTAATATCTCAAAACTCTATCTTTGCATTTATTTCACATGGTGTTTATTTTACTCTTGCTATCTTCTGTTGGAGTGATTGTGAAATTTGTTGCTGTCAGCTTTAATTTTGACTAAACTGTCTAGGAGCTTTGACTTGTTCAATTAGTTTACTTCAGTGCCTGGTCCTGGGTAAGGAGTGGAGCATTTGACTTTGTAGTACTGCGGCTGGATGGTGTCATAGTTGTATGCTTTTCATCTGTGCCTTTGTTTTTTCTTGTGGGGTGGTTAGAATTGTATTATGCCAACTCATTGGAAGGTAGGAGGGTTGTAACTGCAGCTCATTTGGTGTATACCTACAGTTATGTCAACTTTGTGTGCTGTGACTGAGGACATATGGGCAGTTTGATTTGAGGTTTTGTTGCTTGGTCCTTGACTGATGCAGTGAACATCAAACCTTGCTTTCATCTCTAATTTTAGTTATCTGCAGTTGTTAAGGAATGCACATATACAGCCTATTTGATAAAATTGTACTTAATATCTGAGATTTCTTCGTGGATTAGAATTGCTCAGCTTTATCTTAACACAAAGCAAATTTTTGGTATGTGGATAATGCTGACTTCAGTGTAATTTTTAAGCTGCAGAATGGTATAAAGCCTGTCATCCTGGCTGGTTCAGGAGTAATTCAAAGTTATTTTAGGAACAAAAATATACATAGGATTTTATAACTTATTATTCTTTGCTAATATTTGAGGTTTTACTTATTGGAGATTAATGTGGCTGCATTGTTGGCAGGGTGCACAGTGCCTCCTGTCTAAACCCTTGCTGACTTAAAAAATACTCTCTGGAAATACAAGAATAAGTATTGTTTGACAGGCTAGACCCGGAAATGCAAAAGACTTGGCCTTGTAAATTTCCAACCAAACTTTAAGTTGTCTTTGTGCCAGGAATGGAGAGGTTCTGGTCCATCCCATCCTGAGTCTGCAAGGCTGATTTCCAATGTCTTGGATTATGCTGATAGCTAAATTTGATGCCAGTTTCCAGAGTTAATTGTTCCAGAATCTAAATTTGGTATTTGTACATGGCTCACTTCACATGGATTAGAGTTTATACTGGTGTATATTTGCATTTAAAGACTTGTTTAAAAGCAAGACTTCTAGTAGGATGGCAGCATGTTTGTATACAGTGGCTTCTGCGGGGTTCACCAGAGGTGTTGCTTTTTTCAAGTGTATTTAAAAAACAAGACCCTGCTGGATATTGAGGACTTAAAGCACTGCAGATCTAACCCATCAGTGAGTTCCTTGTTGGCAGAAAAACTGAAGGAGCTGAACATGATGTGGCCTGTGACAGAGGCGATAGTGTGTGAAGAAGGTGTTCAGTCATAGAGTGAATGATCGTCTTAGTCGCTTTTCTAGTGAATACAATTGCAATACCCTGTTGGACATTGCTGTGCTGGTGTGGATTGCTACGTCCAATTCCTTGGTTTATTGGCTATCAGTGGAGTTGCGTGGCCTTGGTCCTAGTGAAGATCAGGCCTCAAGCCTCAGTGTCGGCTGTTTGCAGCCACCCATGGGAGGTGTCTGAATGGGGCACTCCAGTGGAGTGCTGGAGGCGATGTAGCGTGGCTTCCATGCTGGGGTTGGTGCTCAGCAGAAGACAAAGCTGGGTTGTGTTTGACTGTCGACAGCTGCAACTTTCATGAACTTGGACTTGGACAAAATGCTGGAGGAACTCAGCAGGCGAGACAGCATAGAGCAAAAAAAGTACAGATGATGTTTCGGGCTGAGACCCTTTGGCAGGTTTCAACCTGAAACGTAAACTGAATTTTTTTCCATAGATACTGCCTGGCCTACTGAGTTCCTCCAGCATTGTGTGTGTGTTGCTTGGATTTCTAGCATCTGCAGATTTTCTCTTGTTTGCGATCGGACTTGGACTATGTTTTTTGTGTGACTGTATATTACTGTTAACTTATGTGCTTGCTGTTTATGTGTTTGCTATCTTATTTATGCCTTGTGCTGTGTGTGACTGCTGATACTATGCTTTGCACCTTGACCCCGGAGTAACCCTGCTTTGTTGGGCTACATTCATGGGTATTCATGTAGAGTTGAATAACAATTAGACTTCAACTTGTTGGTTCAGTAATATCTTTCAGGAGAAGAAATCTGCTATCCCTTGTATAGTCTAGGCTATATGTGACTCCTGATCAATCCCATGTGGTTTATTTGTAAATAGCCTTGTAAGCTGCTCAGTTCAACGATTATTTAAGGATGGGCAATAAATGCTGGCTTAGCTTGAGATGCCCAGAGCTTGAAGTATTATTAATTTAAGAAAAATTAAGCTTAATGTGTTATTTTTACTTGATCAGGGAAAGTTGAGTTTGTGTAGGTGGAGTTGCTGTCTGGTGTAATCACAACGAACAGAACAAATCAGTGCAGTTATGGTTCTAGATTTCTACCTGGTTTAGCCATCCATCTGTGCACCTGGCAGGACCATAGTGCTTCACCTGTGAGACTGTCTTTGTGCTGCATTCAAATGTCTCATTTAATATGTGCAGAAATAATTGAGGCCATTTGTTTGGCAGCTGTGTTGGCCCTGTTTGTTCACAGGGTTAATCTGCCTCTCAGGGTCCACACAGTTGAAAACCACCAGTGTGACCACTGTTGCATCTCCAAAACTGCTTTTATTAGGTTTTGGCTCCTGCATCAACTCTGAAATGGCCTAAAGCACATTCCCACTTCAGTCTTTTTCTGTGCAACTGGTACACCTTGATATTCTGCAGAGTTCTTGTGTTTGACAAGATTGCTCCTTCTGTCCAGAGATGTAGCAGGTGGGTTAATTAGTCATTGTAAATTGCCCCATGATTGTTAGGGTTAAATTGGGGTTGTTGGGGATTGCTGTGTGGTGTGACTTGAAGGGCCATAAGGGTCTATTCTACACTGTACCTATAAATAAATTTTTCTTCATAGAGTCTAACTCATCGGATTGCTCTTGTTGAATTCCATGCCCATATGACTGAAGCTTTGGTAACAGGCTCCTCTTACTATTGAACAGAAATGGAGGTGATCCAAAGATCTATTGACTGTAGCAAACTTAAATGGGATTAAAAAGTTTTCAAATCTCCTGCACTTGATGTTCCAGAAGAGTCTGCAAAGACTGGTGGCATTGTGATGTTCCAGATCACCCTGGATTATGGAATAGTTCCAATATGTTCTTTGTAAATATAACAACCGTTCAGGAACTTTCTGGAAGGATTTCGTGGAAGGATATGAGCATGATTTCGTGAAAGGGAAATTCTTTGTCAAATATTTTTGTTTATGTTTCCAGCAGGATAAAGATGAAATCTGGATGTGAAAGGCGGTTGGAAAAAAAGGAAGATTCTGGTGGTTGTCAGTTATCATGAATAGAATAAAATTGGTTTCCTAGAATGCTTTCTGTTAGGAGGGATGTGGGCCATGACTGGCTGTTGGAAGTTTACAAAGTATATTGCAACAGATGAAATGATGGATATATTGGACTATTTGCTGATCGTACAGGCTAGGTGGGTTTGTGAGATGGAAGGAAAACTAAAAGCATTCTTTTTTTTGTAATTTATTTTTTATTGAGTTTCATCATCAAACAAACATTTCCACAGGATGTATTTCAGATACTGTACATATATATCATATAGTCGTATTTGTCACAAATCTCCACATAATATTTATCTGAAGTATACTCTTATAGAAAGAAGAGGAAAGAAAGAACAATCGAAAGAAGAAAACTATGTACAGAGTAGGGAGTGATTTTTTTTAAAACTATATTCATTGATTGAGAGAATAAAATCAGGCCTATGAGATGTTATGTAATTAAACCATTTTTTCCAGTATGAATAAAATTGTTCCAACTTATGATTAACAGGTGTTGTTATCTTCTCCATTTTGTAAATATCCATTGTAATTTCCATCTATACATTTAAAGTTGGGCTCTCCTGAGATAACCATTTCCTGGTCAGGGTCTTTTTACCAGCCACCAGCAGTACATTCATTAACTATTTATATTTATCTCTTTTCAACCATTCTTGAGGTATATACCCAAAATATATGGTCTTACTCTCTGTGTATTTATCTGTTAGTATATCATTGAAATTTGCAGAATATAACTTAATCAATCTACTCCCTGAACAAATAAGAACCAAGAAAAGTGAATAATAAAAAGAAAGGTAAGGAAGGTGTGGTTCCACGACTGGGGTCTCTAGATGACCCTGGGTTGGGCTAGAAGAAAAGTCTAGCCGTGGGGGATAGCCCCTCCTACCTGTGGGTTGAGGGCCCTCGCAGCAGTACCTATAAAAGTAAGTAAAAAAAAAACTATGTCCATTACACAGAAATGATTTCCCTGTGTATTCCTCCCATGTATATATTCTCATTTAGGTGGGGAAAAAGGGATGAATAAATGATTTAAAAAAAAATTGAGTAATATAAAATCCACATAACACGTATTTCTCGAGATAGGTATATCACCATCTATTTTTGCTTCCGTTTAGTTTATCAGCACTTTTAAAGTTAGCCAAACCTTATGGCTCTTCTGGAGGAGGTGAGGACTGCCCTCGGAGAACTGACAGTCTCTTCCTAAAAATCCTTCTCTCGTCCTGTTCCTGTCCCCTGCTTTCTAGGTTCTCTTACTATTTCCCAAGCAGTTCGGGATAACTGCTCAGCCAGAGTTTCCCTTGGTTTGACCACGCTAATGGGCAGTCCTCTTCTTCATGTCTGTAGTCGCCTCTTCCAGTGTCTGATATAGTCATATCCCTTCTTGGTAAAATACCCTTAGTTTAGCAGGGTACGGGGTTTGGAATTTAATCTTTTCTTGCTTTAATATTTGTTTCGCTTCGGAATATTCCCTCCGTTTCTGTAGGACCGCCGGGAGTAATCATGATCGAAGTATATTAACATCCTGTTCCAAAACACCTTCTTCTTACCCCAGGCCCTTCGTAGAATCTCCGCCTTGCTCTTGAATCGAAGGAATTTAAGTACTATGGAGCGTGGTTTACTTTGTCTGTCTCCGGGAGGCTGCTGCATGAGTGAACGGTGCACCCTTTCAATTTCAATCTCCGTAGTCTGAGGAACCTCCAGCGCTTCCCGCAGCAGCTTGTCTACAAAGTCCATCATCGGCAATCCCTCTGCTTCTTCGGGAACATGATAAATCCTGATACTTTTCCGTTGCGATCTTCCCTCCTGGTCAAGCAATTTACTTTCCTGTTGATTTAATATTTTTATCGTCTTACTTAGTATCTTTTCCACATTTTGCACGCGATCTTCCATCTTCTCAATTTGAGCCTCTGCCACCGCTATTTTCTGATTGACGTTGGCTAGCTCTGGCTTTTATATCATTGAGTTGCTGCTTTATATCTTTTTGGACTTCTCTTATCTCTTCCAGAATCCTTATGATATTTGCCACTGCGCCTGCACTAGGCCCAGCGTCAGCCACGCGCACGTGTAGGAAAGCCACACGCTATACCTCTCTCTTCTATAGGCTCCGCAGTGGTGCTTTTTTTATCTCCATTCTTTCTCCCCATTCTTGCCCCCCCTTATCAATTCAGATATTTTGAAAAGATCTTTTATTTGGTGGATTAACGGGGCAAAATATGTGTTTTTCCGGAGGAGCTGTTGACTTAAGCTGCCATTCTGAATGATGACGTCACTGGAACCACTAAAAACATTCTTAAAGGAAAAAGACAGGTTAATGAAGAAGAAGGTTGCAGATGGAATATAATGCAGGAAAAGTCAAAGTTATTTTTAATTGCTGTACAGGAAGATATCACTGGTTTATGAAATGCAGTAAGCAGTTGGGAAAGATACACATGTTGATTTGTGTAAGTTGGCATGTAAGGGTGTAGAAGCCTTTTGTAATTTTGTGGGATTTTGCTGAGTCCACAACTGGATTGCTCCTTAGTTTTGATCTCCCAGGATAGATGTGTCTGGATGGCAGTGTGGCTTGTGTTCACTAGGATGAGCTGACCTTCTAGAAATATTCTGTCAAGGTAACTGCCAAGTGCCTGT
Source organism: Mobula birostris (assembly GCF_030028105.1). Classification (NCBI taxonomy): domain Eukaryota; kingdom Metazoa; phylum Chordata; class Chondrichthyes; order Myliobatiformes; family Myliobatidae; genus Mobula; species Mobula birostris. Next base: position 49,900,172 of record NC_092387.1, on the reverse strand, counting down.
TTCTACTGATGGTTCTGGAACTAATGGGTGTAGTGGCAGGATAGGAGATTGGCATTCAAACAATAAAGTTCTCTAATTAGACAAAGGTAAATCTTTAAATTCTCTACTCTAAAACGTTGCAAATGCTTGATAATTGAGCAGGGAGAGTGGGTTGAGCTCTTGGCTCCCAGTGGAATGCTGCAGCTTGATTTGCATTGTGTAGAAAACAGTGTTTTTTTGGTTCCACTGTACATTTAGTTGTTTGTAAGACGCAACTCGTTAAAATAAGTAAAGGCCTAAATAGGTCATAGCCGGCTGGTGGCGTAGTGGCATCAGCGCCGGACTTCGGAGCGAAGGCTCCTGAGTTCGAATCCAGCCAGGCTCCCTTGCATGCTTTCCATCCGGGCTGGGTTGAGCGCTGAGCTAGCAACTCGGCCTCGTAAAAATAAGAAAGCCTTTTAAAATAAAACGGTGTCATGACGGTGTCCCAGTGACTCCACTCGGCGTTAAGGGCTTTCTTCTTTCTTAAATGGGTCATGATTGAGAATCCATTGTTGATAAAGGTGTGGAATGTGTGGGTTACTATTATTGGATGGTGTGGACAAGACGCTCCTTTAGAATTAGAAATCATTGGTGGTTGGAGGAGGTTTGGAGTGACTTGATGTTGTATTTTTTTTTAATATGCAGCAGGTCTTAGAACAAAGATAACGTAGTGTGGGTGGGGTAGTTTGACAGTTGTGCAATGGTGTTTGGGAGGTCGCAGTGGCTCTTTATCAAAGTTGGAACAAAAGATGCTTTTCCTTTCAATTAAACACTGCAGTTATGTTTGGCTTAAATACCATAAACTAAACAATATCATAGGCCTCTAGGAATATAAATATTACCAAAGATGTGTGGCCTAAGTTGACGGTGTGTTCAGAGTTGCTGCCATTTGTCATTTTTTATTGGGTTTGGAATGAGATGGTTTGAATCACGTGATTACCTGAATTGTGTAATGGTTGTTGCAAGTCAGTGCCTGAAATCTTTGTCAAGATGCACCTTTCAACCTTTTGTTATAGTTTTTGGCCACCACTGCATCATTTTAAATGTTTATTTTCATATGTGTTGCAGTGCAAAACAAAGTACATTTGAATAGCCTTGTAACGAAACAATTTTAAAAACTACTTGGGACATTGCAAAGCTCTATATATTTTGCCTTCCTCTTCTATTTTTGATCTCTACTATTTATCTTGTTGAATTATTTTGATTTTAATTTCATTCAAAAAAATAACTCTTCTATCTCTGTTTCCGAAACAGGTAACATGGTTTAATGCAAGAGAAAGGCTGAACTCTAGTTTTAAGGATTAATTTTCAAAATCAAAACATTTAAGTTCACAGTACTGGAACTTTTTCAGTAGCCATTCAGGCCAATGTGCCTTGGTTTTAAGGGTCAGTAAATCCACCAATTAATAGCCTAGTAGTCTTCCTTTCAACACCACTAATGTCTCTTGCGTAGTGGTTACCATAGCACAATTCATTAAATCCAAGAATTTCTAGTCTGTTTAGCCTGCTGTCTCAACCAACATGAAGACTCAGGGGTTCTTTTCTAATCTTGGATCCACTTCAATTTGATTATCTCCTCATTAATGCTATTTTGCAAAGCTGAAGTAGCAAATTCTTTGTGTGAAAGACAAACTTTAACAATTTTTAATTGGTCTTAGTAATTTCTTTCATTGGGCATCTTGAAAAACCATTTATAACTTATCAACTGCTAGCTTTAATGATAAAATAAGCTCTGCTTGGAAACCTAAGCAATTATTTTTTAGTGGCAAGATTGGAACCAGAGTTTGATGAATGAACTGGGATTAAAGAGTCTGCTTTCTTTTGTTTTTGGTTGGCCGAGAAACAGTTCAAAGTGAAAATGCAATTTAAAATTAGCAACATCTGTGACAATGAGAGGAAAATGTCACAGAACACCTTTCACAGTTGTGGGGTAGACTGTGCATGCATCGTTTGGAATTGTTGGCTCGGCGGAGGGCTTTACAATGACCATTCTGCCATTTCATCATGGCTGATTGATTTTCCCTCTCAACCCCATTTTTCTGCCTTCTCCCTGTAATCTTTGATGCGCTTACTGATCAGAACCTATCAATGTCCACGTTAAATATACCCAGTGGCTTGGCCTCTCCAGCATCTGTAGCAATTCTGCAGATTCAGCACTTGGCTAAAGAAATTCCACCTCATCTCTGTTCTGAAGGGATTCCTTGTATTCTGAGGCTGTCTCTGGTCCATAACTCCCCACTATAGGAAACATCCTCGCCCTGTCCACTCTTTTCATTATTCTTTAAGTAGCTGTTCAAGGAACCTCCTTTTCAACTCTTGTATTATTTTGGCATATTTTATTTTAATTGTGGGTGGTGTGATAAAAAAAATGCTGGGCTACCAACTGCAGTTATTGCTTACAATCTGTGAATGATGTTCACACTAATGTGCAAAGCTTTTGCCATCCTAACTTAAATTCTCAGATGTAAATTTGTCGTCTTGGCCTTGTTATTACATAAATTATCCAATGTCCTGGGTGGTTTAAGATAATGATTTAAGTTTTTGATGCAAAGTACTTGAAAGCTTAGCATCCTTTTTTTTTCATTATTTCTTGCCAAACATATATCATTGGAGTTTGAATGACATCTGATTTTCTGAGTAATGTAATATGGTTAATGTTACCTCGTCCCCAGATCAGTGGTGGTAGAAACTTGATATTTACCTTAAGCCAAAGATTGAGGTTGCATTTAAGTGCTAGTAGCGGAGATGAGCAGTATTGGCAGTGCTGTTCCCCCACTAGACCTAAGATGATGAACTTGTACTGGCACTGTTTTCAAAACTGATTTGCACTTCCTCTTTTTATATTGTCACTGTGCAGGAAGATGTTTATTGGTGGACTCAGCTGGGAAACAAGCAAGAAAGATTTAAGGGACTACTTTTCTAAATTTGGAGAAATTGTAGACTGCGTAATCAAAATGGATCCTGTGACTGGGCGTTCGCGAGGATTTGGGTTTATCCTCTTCAAAGATCCTGAAAGTGTAGAAAAGGTAGGATTTGGTATTCACTGCCAGTTTTAACCTGACTCCATTCAGGTTAAATGAGGATACCTGACTTCTTAAAACTATTGAACTATGACACTGCAAAAGGTTGAACAGCAGTTTTCTTTGGTTTCCATTTTACTTACTCCCTTCGAATCTACTGAAGATGGTGGCCTTTACTTAAGGTGGTGGGTAGACTATGTGCTCCTGGGTGTTTGCCCAATTGACTTAACATATTATTTTAACACATACCACCTATTCACCAGATCTTTTTGTAGGGTGCAAGTTTTACAGGGTATGAGAAAGTAAAATTAAACTTATTTTGTCATCATGTAATTGGGCATCCAAAGTATTGAAATATATTCAAGTTTTGGCCATATATAGCTGCCATGATGGTCTATGCAGGGTACGACAAAGAATGAGATGAATGATTCTGATATTGTTCTTGAGAGAAATATCTGAAATACCAAGGGAACTTGCTTCAGTTGGCTATCATCATCTGCGTTATCTACCTAAAGTTGGTTAAGAATTGATGATCTAGAGAATGCCTTCAACAATGCAGCACCTTCTTAGTGCTCCAACCCCAATGGAGCCTGAATATCAAGGGAAAAGTGCTACATTTATCAGAATATTGACTATTTTAAAAAGATCTCATGGGCAAAGATGTCAAATCACGCAGGTGTTTACTCAGGACCACTAGGTGTTTTCTTTGGACTCTTCAGCTTGTTCAGATACAGCTAAAGCATTCTCCTTGTCTTTGTTCTTGTGCATGTATTGAGCTTTGGTTTGTTAACCAGAGTTCTGCATGAGAAGTAGATAGAAATCATCAAAATTATCCTGCAGTCAGGCAACAGAATCTTTTTTGAAAATGCCAACTTAATGGCTACGAGCCACTGACCTAGGAATTGAATCTTATGGTTCTGAATACATATTAATTTTATTTTCCTTAAAAATAATCAGTGAATGCAAGCTTTATTCCAACTTTTTAAACATCCTGAATTTAAATCTCAATAGATATGCAATGATTTTGTATTTCCCTCTTCACGCACCTCATCTTTATTTCAAAGAAAAGAGTGTCTTTTTGAGGTAATGACACAAATAAAATTTGTATGATTAACCTTGAAAATTATGACTTTTGGAATTTCTAGTCCCAGGGACTTGATTGTTTGGGGTGGAAATAGAGTAAAATACACTCAGTGGCCATTCACTAGGTACACCTACAAATGTGCAATCAGCCAATCATGTAGCAGCAACTCAATACATAAAAGCATGCTGACATGGTCAAAAGATTCAATTATTTAGTGCAAACATCAGCATGGGGGAAGAAATGTGATCCAAGTGATTTTGATCATGACTATTGGTGCCAGGTAGGGTGGTTTGAGTATTACTTGGGATTTTCATGCACAGGAGTCTCTAGACTTTATATAGAATGTTCTGAATGATGGTGATGGTGTGTTTGATCACTGCAGCTTCTATGGGGTCAATCCGAGGTGTTATTGTCCTATTTTAAAATGCTTTCTTTATGATCGCAAGACCCTGCTGGACATTAAGAACTTAAAGTACTGCAGGACTACTCTGTCAGCGAGTTGCTCTTTAGCAGAAAAACTGGACAGTGTGGATAGTCTGCTGCCTGTGTCAGTGCGCGAAGGAGGTGTGCAGTCTAATGGCAAGTGATAGTCTTCGTCACTTTTCTTGTGATCGCAGGACCCTGTTGGACATGTTAAAGTGGAATGCTGCAAGTCTAGTTCACTGATTTATTGGCAGACAACGGGGGAGCTCTGAGCACTAGGCCTCAAGCTGCAGTGTTGCCTGTTTACAGCTGTCCGGGAGAGAGAAGCATCAGAATCGGTGTGGCATGGCGTCCAAGCTGGAGTTAGTGCTGCCCCCAGTGTTCACTCGGCAGAAAACTACATATTGTGTTCGACTGCAACATTCATGGATTCAGTGTCTTGGTCTATATTTTTTGTATTACTGTATTTTACTGATATCTTGTACAGTATGTGCTTTGTGTGGTGTGTGACTGGGGTACTGTGTTTTGGAGTAATGCTGTTTCGTTTGGCTGTATTCATGGGTGTTCATGTATGGTTGAATGACAATTAAACCTGAACTTGAATATTTTTTGTTTTGCGGAACACCTAGTGAATGGCAATTCTGTGGGCAAAAGTGATTTGTTCATAAGACATCGTAGGCAATTGGACAGACTTGTTCAAACTGACGGGAAGGTGACTGTAACTCAAAAAATCACACATTACAGCAGTGTTGTGTAGAAGAGCATCTCTGAACACACAACACACCGAACCTTCAAGTGGATGGGCCACAGCAGCAGAAGATCACCATGAGTTTCACTCCTGTACCTGATAAAGTGACCACTGAGTGTATACTTATTGAGCTATTTGCTTCAAGGACTCTGGCTAGTAGTTTTTGCATGTCAGTTATTGCATGGGGTGTAAGTAATATATCTGTAAATTGGGTTGAAGCTTTCTGTGAAATTAGCTTTTACCAGTGTGTATTAGAACATGACAATATACAGCATTAGAACTTTATAGATTGTTGTATTATATTGCTGTGGTATGGCTTAAAGTGCATTAACAATATTTTTTGTTGAAAATGTTGGTGGACTTGATATCTGCCATCTGAAGAAAATATTTACTTTTGCATGTCAAACTTTTTTGTGATTTTTATTCCTTACAAGCCACATTTTGATCCATAATTATACTTGCTCACTTCTAGTCTCTACAAATTATTTTGAATTCCTTCATTTTGAACACCTCATCTGGTGTTTCTTAGTTGGTAAACAGTAGCTATCTATATTAATAACTGATGAACTTAGTCAAGTATCAGAAGACTTGAGTACGAAGTTGGAGGCACAAGAGGTTGTAGATGCTGGAATCTGGGCCAAGAAGCTTGAGAGAATAAAGATATTTATGCAGTCTGTCCTTGTGTTGCAGCGGTTCCCAACCTGAGTCCATGGACCCCTTCCTTAATGGTATTGATCCATGGCATAAAAGTGGGGAGCCTCTGTTGTAGTGTGTCCTTATCCTGATTCCATTCTGATGGACCTGCACTGCATTCATTGTAGGCCAGTATATCGTGTCATCATAGTCAGAGTTCATTGCTAGATGATGTGCTTTTGTTGAATAAATGGGAATTGTTCTAATGTTGAGAAGGATTTAGCTATGCTAGCATTGAAGTTGGTTTGAGAGGAAGCACCTTTGTTGATACTGCACTCCCTTGCGCATTGATATAGAGTACAGTGCAAGGGTCTTAAGCACATTTATATAGCTAGGGTTCCTAAGACCTTTGCACAGTACTGTATCTGACAATGTGGAACAGAGAGTGAGCTTGTAAGTCTGGCAGGAGTAAAGGATATTGGGAGTGGCGATAGTGGGGTGTGCAGAGGGGGTGGTTGGGAGCGGTAGCAGAGGAGGGACGCTAGGGGTGAGTGGAGGGTGGATGCAGGCACACCCAGCCTTAAGACATCAGGCATGGTCATTTGATTCTAAACGTGGTTTATTGACCATTACAGAAAGTCTCTGGTGCTTCCCGCTCCATCCCCTCTCCTTTCCCCTTTTTCCAACAATGATTCCCCCCCCCCCTTCCCGCCCCCTTCCCACTCAGTCAACAATAGAGACCCACATAATCAGAATCAGGTTTAGCGTCGTTCACATACATCATGATATTCTACCAGCAGCAGTACAGTACAATACATAAAATTACTACAGTACTGTGCAAAAGTATTATACCTAGACATTACAGTAATGTAGATAATATTTGGTTATAAATTGGAGCTTGAAAAGCATGCCATTTTATCATGGTGTTACTGCCGCAAACATTACCATTGTGTTTGGAGCATAATGAAAGAAGCTTGGAGAAGTGAGCTCTTCACCCAAGCAAGCGGTCCAGTAGAGGAAAAAGAAGAATGTTTTTAAAAAGGTGGAAAGCTGGAAATATTTGTTGAGAGCTGTAAATGTTACTTGTTCTTGAAAACTTGATTACTTACGGCCCATTACATTGCTGGTGTTTAGGGCAGCAATGAAGGTCCTCCATCTCAGACGGAGTTCAGGGCTTCCTCATTGTGTTAGTAACTTCCTCAGTTTTTCACTGACAGTCATGCAAGGACCTGGTCGAGACTCGGGAGTACAGTCGCACTCAGATGTAGAAGGATTCTTCATTGCCTTTTCCATAACAGTTTTATTTTATCAGTCAGGGTTGTTAGCCCTGAGCTGAGCCCCTGAACCTGGAGGACCAGTGGGCCACTTATTTTGGCTTCAACCTTTTGACCTGTTTGGCATGGTTGACCCTGCCAAGAGCCAAAGCATAAAGCCCTGACTCCAGCCAACATAGCTCTCTGGGTCATTGAGGCATGTAAACTTCCAGACCATGACAAGGTTGTGGTCCGCTTGAGGTCTTGAAAGCTGATATTACTTTTATTTGCCAAAGTTTTATTGTGAAGGTGAATGGTGGGAACTATTGCAATGCAGTTTTGACTTGAAGAAACTCAATAGCAATGTATGGTATTTGTGTACTGCACTTTATTCCTTCTACCATCAACATTTTGACTTACTGGTTAACTGCGGTAACCTGTATTTAAGCTTATTTTCATTGTCCTTAATTTTCCGTAGAAGGATGCAAAACATGAAAGTGGTGGAAGGGGGAATCAGTTGAACACAGTGAAAGAAGTTTATACTAAAGAGGCAGATTTTTACCCCCAAGCATATCCTCACATTTCAGGAGCTAATTGCTGCACATTTTTTAAAGCAAATCTTGTATGTGTTATGGAGCATCCAGTTCACAGCCACGCTTATCTAATACTTTTGAAGTTAAAAAGGATGAGGGGTTTTATAAAGCACTGCTTCTGGTGACTGATTATGAGATACATCTGCCTTTGAATGCAGCAAGGGAGCTTGTTTGCAAGTCCCATGGTGAGAATCTCCATGAGTGCTGTTTGCTTCAGGCTATGGTTCAGTTGAGCTTTGAAACTTGGCTTGGATCTTGTAACTCGCTGTACACAGAGAAGGCAGTTGTTTTATGTATAAAGATGTCAAATAAAAATTTTAAGCAAATGCTTGGCTGCACTTAGCCTACTTTCTGAATTCCATTAACTATGATGTAAATAAGATGACTTCTCAACAGAGTTGATGAAATGTTTTTCCCCATATAGTTAATGTAGTGTATGGCCTTTTTCAAGTTCACCTTGGCAGATCATGTTGGAAGCTATTTTGTTTGCACTAAAAACCCAATTACATGCAAATGTACTTTCTCCTTGCATTTTTTGTGACTTTTTTGGCCTATAGTCCTAGTGCATTTCGTATTGTCACAAGTATGATGGTGCATGTTGGTAGTCAAGTTATGAAGAGCAAGATTCGAGAAGTAATTATTGCATCAACTAATGTCTAGAAGTCATTGTTAAGTGATAACAAAGCAGTGTTTTTATGAAAAGGATGTTTTGTTTAACCTATTAGTTCTTTTGAAGATCTAAGTGGAACAAAGATCTAAGTGTGAAGGGGAACTTAGGAATATATTTGGATAGAGTATTGTTTCCTTTTTTATTCCCTCCATTTTTATTCCATTGACCAATGAAGATCAATTCCATTTGCCTTAATTACTTATGATACCAGTATTGTAACTTCCTGCATATGATAGGGTGCCCCTTTAGTTATCTGCACAAGATAAGGACTTGTGGAGTTGAGTACTGTTGGAGGTTTGGTTAACAACTGGAAGTAGTAACATGTAAAGAACTGGAAGTGGTTTTCAAGTTGATGAACAGTAATTATTTAGTACTGGGACTGTGAGTCCTTCATCAGTTATTAATACAGATTATAACAGAGTCATATATCTGAAAACATGGATATAAAGGTTGGAGATGCTAGAATCTGGAGCAAGAAACAAACTGTTGGAGGAATTCAAGGAGCCAAGCAGCATCTCTGGTGGCAAAAATGGCTGACATTTTGGGCCAGGAACCTGCATCAGGATGAGTTTCTGTTACCAAAACACATCAGTCTGTTCTTGATAAGTGTATTGAAGTATCTAGCCTTTGGGATGTGAAAGTTGTGATAAATTGATACCTCACAGTTGGTGGTTCTGAGAAGATGCTCTCATTTAGGCCTGGCAGTGAAGAATTACGAATTACTTTTCTTATTCTTAAATCTAGAGTTGTCCTCTGGCATGTTGCTGTTGATATTTAATGCCCAGAAAGGCAGGGGGATAAAATCCTCAAACTGCCATAAAGCTGAGACACTTGAATATATCGAAACCAAGATGAATTGTATCTTCATTTTTTAAAAAAAAAGGCATGTTTAGAGTTTTATATTTCCGCTCAAGTGTGAAACAGTGTGTGAGATTTGAAAATGATCTAGAATTTTAAATAGTGACAAATTAGTGTAGTAGCAAGCCTTTCATAAAGTTTACCTTGGAAATCAGAAGTTAATCTGAAACTACCAGTTCAGTGGTGAAAATGCTTATACTGATTGTCCCCTCAACACTGGGGAAATTTAATTTATTTGTTCTGCAGTGTTGTTGCTTACATCAGGCTAGCTTTAAAACAGATTTCTGGGTAGTATTGCCAGTTATTTTATGGGATTTCTTAAGGTTAATTGCTTACTACTTGTACAGATGGGTTTAATCATTTGTGATGGCCATCCATGCACAAATAATATGGCAGCCTAGGCAATGTCAGAAACCAGACTTGCATGAATTTGACATGTCTGCTCAGTCAGTTGACTGGCATGCTGTAGCTGTCCCTGTACTTTGAATACTTGAGCAACCAAGAGCTTCAGAATCGAAGGGGTCAAAATTGATTGTGAAGAATTAAATAGCTTTATAGCTGTGTACTAAATTAATATTCATGACTGAATTTCAGTTGTTTTAATGCAAAAACTAATGGAGTGGATGGCAAATTGACAGCTTATTATGTGTATGCTAGGTTGTGGCACTGTTTGGACAGCTGTGTGAATATATATGTAAGAACAAATTAGAGTCCAAGTTAATATCACGTGCCTTCAATTATTTTAAAAGGGATATTGGTCTCTAGAAGGAAGAATTTTTATTAGATGTATGTATCTTGGAAAAAAAACGCTAGTGAGTGGAAGATTGAAAGGTTTTGTTCAGAATTTGGTTGTCCCTTTGCATGAATCACTGAAAGGGGTTGTACAAGAAATTAGGAAGTCAAATGACATGTGGGTCTTTCTTGCAAGAGAAGTTAAATACAAGAGTAGAAATATTTTCCTTCAGTTGAATTCCTGGCTCATCCAGATTGAGAATATTACGTGCAAATCTGTCGGCTCCAACCCTCTGTGCTAGAAAGCACATATTTGCCATAGGGAAAGTTTAACAGTGAGCCACAAAATTGGTCTGTTATATGTGGATAATTAAGTGGATGGGGCCTATACACTCAAGTTTTAACTGAATGGGAGCTGCTGTGATTGAAACATTCAAAATTCTTACAATATTTCATAAGTAGATGTGGAGTTGATGGTTCCTTTGGAGATCTGGGAGTCTCAGAATAGGACGGAGACAAGAAATATCTTTACCTATAAGATGTGAAAATCTTTGGAGTTTATTCAGGAAGACTGAGCTATGTCACTCAATATATTTGAAGATAAAGATTAATAAATTTTTAAGAGGGATATGGGGTTTGTAGAGGATTCTGATAAAAGTAAAAAGTTCAGAGTGGAATAAGTATCTATAGGCAGTCTCCAGGATATCACAGGGTTCTTGAACTGTTTCTAATAGGAAACTGTGCATGAAAGGGTCGCAGAACCAGCTGTGGTGGGAGAATGCTAAGGCAGAGGAAGAACAGCTACCAGTGGCCTCGCTGATTCATTGAGTGAGGCGAATAAGTTTGCTCATGGGGTGCGGGGGTGTGGTGTTAGAGAAAGCATGCAGAAATGTCCCATTCCTGGCAGCAGATAACTTGGAACTGGAAAATTCATCCTGGTGGTCTCCTAAAAGCTTGCTTGTATATATGGGGTGTCCATAAGTTGAGCATTGGTTTTGTTTATTATAAAAGGTTGCATGCAGGACAGAGTACGTGATTTAAGGAGGGAAGATGAGGGTTATTGAATATTCACAGTATTCGTTGTAGTGGTTAGTGCAGTGCTTTACAGCACCAGCTATAAGATTGGGCTCAATTCCCTCCATTGTCTGTAAGGAGTTTGTATGTTTTTCCCATGGTTGCATGGGTTTCCTCAGGGTGCTCTGATTTCCCCTCTCATTCCAATGGCATAGGGTTAGCGTTGAATGAGTTGTGGACATGCCATGTTGGTGCTGGAAGTGTGGCAATACTTGCACAATCTGCACTGATTGTAAATTATGCAATTCACTGTTTCAATGTACATGTGACAAAGTTAATCTTATAGAAAGAATTTCCTTTATAATAACTTTTTCCAGGGATTTCAGAACTTAAAGAATATACATGTAAATTAATTTCATTTGCTGGTTTAAATAAACTTATACAACAACACTAATTTAACAGAAGCATTATAGATCAATCTTTTGTTTTAACATTCAGGTATTAGATAAAGAACACAAACTTGATGGAAGAGTTATTGATCCCAAGAGAGCACAAGCTATGAAAGGCAAGGAGCAGATCAAGAAAATCTTTGTGGGTGGGTTGGATCCTGACTGTCCAGAAGAAAAAGTGAGAGAATACTTTGGAACTTTTGGAGAGGTAAGATCCTTGTTTGTACTCAGAGGTACATAAATCTCTTTTTACCATGAATGTATCAGGGTTCACAAATTAACCTGGATTGGAAACCTGTGTCTACATAATTTGCGTCCAAGAAGATATTATTGATGGTATTTCTACATTAACCTTTTTCCAGCTAATCACTTTTGCCAGTTCTTTGCTGTTACTGGGGCTTTGGTGATTATCTGATAATGTGCATGTTTCTTTGCAAAATACTGTTTGAATCTTGATTTTTGTTGAAAACTGCTTTCATTGTTGTCATGAGCATAGGAGGTGGGGCATAGTCTGCCAGCTGAATTTGGTTATAGATAGGAGTTTATATGCACATAGGTAGTAAGTTATAATACTGTGGATAGACACTCATTTTGGGTTAAAATACCCTGTTCCCACGTGAATGTAGAGCCAGGTTCTTTTATTTTCCAGCTTATTATGAGTGAAGTAAGTCAGGTGATTGTTCTACTCATTGAAATCAATGTTATGCATAAAAAAAAGGAACAAACCGCTGGAATACCTCAGTGGGCCAAGCAGTATATGCAAGAGGATGGTCGATATTTCAGGCTGAAATATTCAGAGGAAATGACCAGTATCTAGAAGTGAGGAGGAATTAGACAGGTTGGTGGAACTGGATGAAGTGTCATAATGGGCAGGGAGAGCTAGTTAGGAGCGGTGGGGGTGTTGTTAAGATGATGGCTTGTAAATGATTGGAGGGGTGCAGAAAAGGGGGAAGAAAATATATTGTGGATTTAAAAAATTGGTTGAGGGATTTGAAAATAATTTCAAAAGGCAGAAGGAAAGTATGTCTGAAAGTTTGTTTTGGACCAATATTGTCATTGATGTGAAGGAATCTAGAACTAAATCACTAAGGGAACAATAAAGTTGCTTTCCCTGAGGAATTTAGAAAAAATAATGATCTTATTCCTTAGATTGAATCCATTGAACTTCCCATGGACACAAAGACCAACAAAAGGAGAGGATTCTGCTTTATTACATTCAAAGAGGACAACCCAGTGAAGACAATTATGGAGAAAAAGTTTCATGATGTTGGAACAAGCAAGGTATGGTAAATTTTTTTTATATTATTGGTAATTAGTCATCGTACAGCATAGAAGTGTGCCCTTTGGCCTACACTATTCCCACTTGCCTGCATTAGGTAATAAATGCTGGTTATGCATATGCCATATTAATACTTTGTCAATCAAGGATAAATGAAAATCTCAATTATTTTTTATACTGTATATCCCATTCATAATTGAAATAAGCTTTCATATAATGTTATTTCTAGACAATATTCAAACATTCAATTGCTGTTATGTTTTTTTTTTAAAAGGTTGAAATCAAATTGGCCCAGCCAAAGGAAGTCTACCAGCAACAACAGTGGGGAGGCAGAGGTGGATTCACTGGAAGAGGACGAGGTAGTGGAGGTATAATGTATGGAGGGTAGTGATCTAGCAGGAAACGATCATTGCATTTATTCCATACCTGTATAACTCTCGCCAGCCTAGGCAAATTTTGTAATGTCTGCTGGCCATTGAGCTTTTTACCATGGCCTGGGAGAGCTGTGCAGCCAAACCTTGGTGGGGGTGGGGAATTGATGGTTGGAATGACAGCAACTTCTGTCACATCTAACAAGTATGAAATATATACTTTTAAGAGCCTATAAAATCTAAACATTCTGTCAATGCATGGATTAAGGCTAGATTTGCTGTACTGGCTTGAGTGCAGCCCTTAGCCCTGTGAAGAGTTTTGAGTTGTCAGTGAGCAGTTGTGCTATTTGCTCAACACCAGCCTCTACACACTGAACCCTGGGCATTTCATATCTGTGGCTGCACCAATAGAAAGCACCAGGTACCCGGCAGAGTAGTAGGTAATGATAGGAAGGGGAATAACAACCTCTCCATGCTGATGTGTGGCCAATTCATTTTTGCTGGAGTGCCCACCGAAAGCACCAGGTTCCCAGTAGAGCAGTACACAATGATAGGAAGAGTGATAGTTTGTGGCAGGTGCTTGATGCACCAAAGTGAGAGGAAGGCATGCTGTCAATAACACATCATTTTCAATGTAATGCTATAATAACTTGATGCTGATTCCATCACTGCTCTTGTGCCTGTGAGCACACCTCCAACACAAAACAAGGTATCATTGGGTCATGAAATACAAATTTATTTATCTCAATTAGCGATACTGGTGGGCATGGCTACCACCTTTGCAGTTAATGCATCCCCCCCCCCCACCAAAAGATCACTTGGCTAAAAGAGCCGCTGATGAAATGTTTACATAAAGATGAGGCTTGCATTTAGAGTACAATTCGTGTCTTCAGATTGATCCTACATGCTGTTAATGGGGAAATATGATTGCCTGTGCCATCTTAAGTTTTAAACAGAATTCCATGAACATTTGCAGGATGGGTCATTTATCTGTTGAAGTGAACAGATCTATAACTCTTGTGCTTTCATAATTTGCTTTCGTAACTTTTTGTTATTCGTCCACCTTAGTCACAACTGTAGTTGAGCATGGGGTAAACGGATTGCTGTAGTAAGGATTGAATAAAATGGATGGTGCTGCAATTGACAATTTGAGTCCACTTTGAATGCTAATAATTTTTGTTTTCCCTTTCTAGGACAAAGTCAGACCTGGGGCCAAAGCTACAACAGTAACTATTGGAACCCAAGTTATGGAAATTATAACTATGGCTATAACCAGAATTATGGTGGATATAGTGGCTATGACTACCCAGCATACAACTATGGCTATTATGGTTATGGACAGGGATATGGTGATTATAACAGTAAGTTTCAGAGACCAGGAGTCAATTCTCAATAGTTTACTAGACAAAATCCAGTAAGTAGCCCCTCATTCTGTTAGTCTGCTGAGTTGCTGATCTTGGTTAATCTGTTTTGGAGAAAGATTTTCAAAAAGCATTGCAAAATGGAGAGAGACTTGCTTTGTCTCTCTTTAATAGTGAGTCACACATCTACCTATAGTCTTTACATGGTGTGGAGAAACCTAGAAAGTATGTAGTTTTACCCCAGACATTGTTGCCTGGCTAATGGCTTACTAGGGAGGCAATTGGATTTTCAAACTCTGGCATTAGATGATCTGCATTTGGGTGGTGGTAGGTGTAAAATAAAAATTTAAATAACTGAGTTTTCATAACCACATCACACCCTAAACAATCTGCAAGCAATGAAATGCTCATTTCAGTAAGATACTGTTGTAAAATTTTATTTTATTCGATACAGCATGGAATAGCACTTAGCTGTCCTTTGAGCTGCACCACCCAGCAACCCAGCGAGTTAACCCTAGCCTAATTACAGGACGATTAGCAATGAACAATTAACCTGCAAACTGGTGCGTCTTTGGACAATGGGAGGAAACTGGAGCACTCGGTGGAAACCCACGCATCCACGGGGAGGACATACAAGCTCCTTACAGAGGACACTGGGTTTGAATTTCAAACTCCGATGCCCCGAACTGTAATGGCATCACCTTTACTGCACTACTGCGATGGTTAACTCAGTAAATTTCTGCCAAAGTGTAAATATCTACCAATTTGTGTACAGCAGTACTTCAAAAACAGCAATATGTTTAATAACTTTATCATCTATTTAATATGTTTGTTGAGGAATATTAAGTATTGGCAATGAAACCCCTTTTTAGTGAGCTTCTCTAGAGATGCCCCTCGTTAGCCCCTCATTAACAGCCACTAGACTCAACTGTGAGAAAACTACCTTTGTCAAATTCCGTTTATCTAGGGTCAGTATGATTTCAGTCCCACCAAAACCGGGAAGTTGGGATGTCTCAACCAACCAAACCCCAATCTGTGCAAATACTGCCCCCGTGCAATTAGTTGTCAGCAAGAAATAACTGATTGTACACTGCATATGATTATAAAGAAAGTATATTTACAAATCTCAGTATTATTGAACAGTTAGTAGGAAAAAGAAAAGAAAAAAAAATAAGGAGTCCATTAGTTAACCCAGTCCAAATGTGCACACAAGTCAAAACTCATCTTAATTGTCTGTAACTTGCAAGCTGGACCCATGGCTTGCATGAAAGCTCACACCACCTTCCGAATCTCACTCAAAATCCAACTCAAACAAACAGACTTCCCCACCGGTGTATTGGTCCTTCCTCCTTGAAGCCATTCATGTGCAGAATGATCCTTGTGCAACAGGGACGGAATCCTCAGCCAACTTCCGTGCTGTCTTTTCCCAGCTCCCACCCAAAAAAACCTTAACCCACACCAGTGTCCCGTCACAAAAACTTCTCTGCCCAACGTTCTCTAGAACCTTCCCCCAATTCTATCATCCTAATTGGCTGACATGACATTTCTCAGTTGAGCAACGTAGCCCTTCATTAGCTCAAACCCAAACATGCTAAAAGCAAAACAGACTGCTCTTACAGAACTGCTACAATGAAACATCTGCAGCATAGCAGTAAAAATCTTATCCAGGGTGTTACAGCTGCAATTGGGCCCCTGGCTCTTTCCCAGCTCTCCACGCCTAGTAGTGAGCATAACATTTTGCAGAGTCAGTGCTTGGAATATTGTGGTTTCAATTCTCGCCACTGTCTGTAAGGACATTCTCTAGTTTCCTCCCACATTCCATAGATTTACAGCTTAGAGTTAGTAAGTTGTGGGCATACGATGTTGACACTTGAAGGCTGCCCTAGCACATCTTTGTGCTGTTTTGGCCATTGATGCAAACGATATATTTCATTGCATGTTTTGATGTACATGTATCAAATAAAGAATCTTTTTATTTAATCTTTAATATTTGATGTCAGAGACGGTGCCTCTGACAGGATAATATACTTACTGCATTGGAGTGTCATCCTAAATTTTTGTGCTCAAGTCCTTAGGCTTGAACTACAACTTGAATTCTGAGGTGCACAATTGACCCAATAAGCCATTGCTGGTGTGTTCAAGTTAGATTGGTTGAAACATTTCCTTGGTCAGAGAAAAGTTATGATGCAGGATTTTCACTTAGGCTCACTATTTATTGGATCCTTTTATGGACATTTACTTGTCGGTAGTTGAGAAGATTGGGTTTTGGTCCATTCATTAGATCATAAGGCATGGGAGCAGAATTAGGCCATTTGGCCCATTGTGTCTACTCCAGCATTCAATCATGGCTGATTTATTATTGCTGTCAACCCCATTCTCTGCCTTCTCCCTGTAAATTATGTTAGCATGCTGAGTCTCAGCTCACATTAGAACAGTAACTTCATTAAGGTAGTGAGTATTGATTCCTGTGGAATTGATAAGTAACAAGGGAGCTTAATGCCCTCTCTTCTATACCCTTTTAGGCCCCAGTATGTATTTCTTTGTTAGCATCCTGTGTCTTTGAAAATCTGTAGTATTCTAGCAATGGTCTTCCCTATTTTGCAACAGTGCCTTTTCATACCACAAAGTAATTTTTTGAGATGGTAGAATCCCAGAATATCTGTGTAGTGAAATGCTGCAATGGCCTTAGTTATGTTCCCACAAGAAGAGTATGCTATCTTCAGATTACAGTAGAATCCCCTTCATTGTTGACCGGATGATATCTGCCTGTTTTAGGCAGGTTTATTTAAATAGAATAAACCTTTACCTTAAGAAGGTGGCTTGTGATGCTCTGGCAGAGCAGTACATTGGAATTAACATATCCAGTGGTATCTTTGCACCTTCTGAAAACAGCAAAGGCCAGAGGATATTGGTTGGAAGAATATCTTGAAGTGAAATTTGGTTTAAGTGGAAGTGCCTGAGGTCAGCACTATTTTGTTGATTAAAGTGGTAGTAGATTAAGTACTTATATTTGAAATAAACTTTCAGGTTGCGCTGATACTGGATAGAATGTATGCAAATTTAATCTGAGGGGAATTTGAGTTTGGTCTATCATTCTGTGTGATCAGGAAAGACTGGTATCTCCAGTCTGTTAAGTGTAAATGGAACTTACGACACAATAAAAACCTGGTACTGTATATGAAAAAAGGAATAAAAGTTGAATACAACTCTGCCCTTTTCAAAACCTGTCTAGTTGTTTGGAAAGTTGCAAATTGTGTGTGTCAATAAAAAAGATTTCAAAGAATGTTATGTAATGTAATTTCTCTGTCCAAAAGGCAGCCAACTTTTCCATTGTATAGGCAAGTTGTCAACCACTTTACACATAGCATGCCATCAACAGCAATAAAAATGGCTGTGATTTGTTTGTGTGCAGTTGAGTGTATATTAGCTTCCTGTTTCTTGGAATAGTACAAGAGATTCCTTTTCGATTATACAACCCCTCTGTTTAACATACCATAAGATTAGGAGCAGTATTAGACCATTCAGTCCATTAAGTCTGCTCTGTCATTCCATCATGGCTGAGCTATTATCCCTTTCAACTCCATTCTCCTACCTTCTCCTCATGACCTTTGGTGCCCTTGGTAATCAAGAACCTGTCATTTGCTCTTTTAAATATACCCTATTACTTGGTCTCTGCAGCTGTCTGTGGCAGTGAATTCCACAGATTCACCACCCTGTAGCTAAAGAAATTCCTCATCACTATTCTATAGAGGCACTCCTCTATTCTGAGACTGTGCCCTCTGGTCTTAGAATCCACCATCATTGGAAATCTTCCCTCCACACCCACTATCCATGCCTTTCAATATTAGATGAGTTTCAATGAAATGCCCTCTTCTCCCCTCACCTATTTTTCTAAACTCCAGTGAGTACAGGCCAAGAACCATCAAACTCTTCTAAGTTAACCCTTTCATTCCCAGAATCGTTCTTGTGTATCTCCAATTTTGTTAGATAAGGGGCCTAAAACTGCTTACGATACTCCAAATGCAGTCTAACCAATACGTTATAAAGCTTCAGCATTACATTGTTGCTGTTACAGTGCCTTGGAAAAAGTATTCATCCCAACTCTTTGTTCACATAAATGATTATTACAGCCAGGGATTTTGATCAGTTTAATTGAGAATTTTTATTTGTGAATCATGTGCTCCTTTCTTTCACTGGGCTCAAAAGACAGGGAAAAATATAAAGCATGAAAAACTAAAAACTCAAATTGGAATGTCAGCAGTTCAATGGTATTTATCCTCCTTTGCTCAGGACTTGCTGAACCACCTCTCACAGCTTTTACAGCCGGTAGTCCTTTTGGATAAGACTCTACTAACTTTTGCACAATGTGATGGAGCAAGATTTACCCATTCCTCCTTGCAAAATTGCTCAAGCTGTGCCAGGATAGTTGGGGATTGGCGGTGGACAGCAATGTTGAGGTCTTGCCCAGAGATGTTTGATCAAGTTGAGGTTAGGACTCTGACTGGACCACTTAAGGCCAAAAGTTTTCTTTATTTGAAGCTATTCCACGGTTGCTCTGGTAGGGTGCTTTGTATCATTCTCCTGCTGAAAGATGAACTTCCACCCTAGTTTAAGCTTTCTGGCAGAGGCTAGCAGGTTTTTAATCCAGGATCTCTCTGTATTTAGCAACATTGATCTTCCCATCAGTCCTGACCAGGTTTCCACTTCCTGCTGGTGAAAAGCATCCCCGTAGCATGATGTTACCACCACGATACTTTATAGTAAGGATGGTGTTACCTGGCTGATGCACAATTTTAGATTTACGCCACATGTACCACTTAGTTTTGAGGCCAACAAGTTCCACTTTACTCTCACCCAAACATAAGACCTTCTTCCACATCTTTACAGTTTCTTCTAAGTGACAATTTGCAAGGATATACATTTTTTTATAGTCAGGACTTCTTCCTTGCTGCTCTTACATAAAAACAGTTTTTGTGCAGGGCCTTGGAGATTGTGGAACCATGAGCTTCATCTCCAATTGCAGCCACTGACTTGTGCAGCTCACTCGGAGTGGCTGTTGAAATCACAGTAATTCCTCTTACAAGTGCCATTATTCTCTGGCGGCCTGACCTAGACAATGTGACTGTGGTTTCATATTTTTTCCACTTTTTCTCAATGGACTACACTGAACTCTGAGGCATATTCAGTGCCTTTAGGATGGTTTTGTACCCTTCCCCAGATTTGTGCTTCTCTGTTATCATTTCCCTGACTTGTCTTGAATGCTCTTTAGTTGTCATTTTGGGTTGGTCTGACAGGGAGAGGGGTATTTATTCAGGTGATCCTTCAATTTTCTACATCTACAAGTTGGGTGAGTTTGTAAGGTAATATACAGTATTGCACTGAGGAAAGTTAGTGTAATAATTACAAAGGAGATGAGTACTTATTCAGCCTCAGTTTTTGTTTTTTAGTAAATTGTTGACAGATTTTGGAATTTTTCTTTTGATTTGACATGCACAATGTTTTGTAGATTTGCTCAGAAATCTTACCTCAGTATATTTTAAATTTCGAAAATGAGACAGTAAAATGTGAAAATAGTTGTGGTAGCTAAATATTTTTTCAAGACACTGTATATTCTAGTCTTCTCAAAATTAATGCTGACGTTGCATTTGCCTCCCTTGCCACTGACTCAACCTGCAATTTAATCTAGGGAATCCTGCAAGAGAACTCCCGAGTCCTTTTGCACATCTAATTTCTGAATCTGCCC